>NC_059391.1:13956428-14566785 GCF_019703515.2 Myxocyprinus asiaticus
ATCATGAATTAACATGAGCTAACAATGAACAAAAGTATATTTATAACTTATCTTTAACCAAGATTTACAGTATAAATGCTGTAACATTTGTTTATTGTTATTTAATGATACCTAATGAATTAACTAATGTTAACGTATAGAACCTTACTGAAAAATATTACCAATTAATAAAAAAGTCTCAAATGTGAGTTTACACATGTCCGTTGGTCTGCATGATGGAGATTACTTTTAGCTCTGTGTGAGAGAGAGAGCAGCACTTTCATTCACCACTGAATCTAAGGGAGAAATAATGTGATGTACCATATTGTTTAGCAGACCATTATATTTCCTCCTCTTTCCAAATGTACTGCAAAACAGAGCTGCTCTGTGATACATTTAAAAAAGGCATGTCTCTTAGCTCCCTTATTCCCGAACCCCTTGAACATTGTTCCTAACCTTCCATCCCCCTCTCAACAGCCTCTATCTACATTCTGATACTCTTCTCATTCTTCTGTATCAACCAGGTGATGCAATCAGCAAATGGAGCTCCCATGCATTGCCCACCCCCTTCCCTGACAGTGAATAGGGGAGGAAGGTTAGAGAGCATGGGGGAGAGAGAAGGATGTAGCAAGTGCAAGAGGAAGGAGACAAGGGCAAATGTGAAAATGACACCTGAAAATGCCAGGCGACCGAGCATACACTTAAAGGAGAAGGACGCTGCCTCTTGTGACAGGTGACTCATTACAAACCTGCTTTATGCATGCACACATCTCCTGCTGTTGTGGTCATTGATACTCAACAGGTCTAGATGTTCCCTCTTGAAATAAAATTAATTATCTCGTAGAGGCACAACTGTAGTGGAAGATGCATGACTGATGCATTTTGGATAGTTTTTCAGGTCACTGTGCTATTGAATTTAGATTGAATATGTTTAAAGATGAAGTGTGTAATTTTTTCGATCTTGAAATACTTTCTTCTATATCAGATTAATATGCAGAGGCCCGATACGAGTAATTCATTTATAATGTAAAAAGTGCTAACATGCAATTGTTACCTTAAAGAGCCATTTCTACCTTATCGAACCCTTACATTTTGTTTGTATTTTTGTTGATGTAACCTAATGTATTCAGGGATGTTAAAAATATTTTTTCTAGGGTTAAGATGGTCATTCTGCGGCACAAATAAAACATTGCTATGTTTGTTTGCGCATGCCAACATAGAAACCTTGTCCAACCAATGGTAGATGGGGAAGTGTTCTGGAAATCTGTTTGAAAATGATCCTTCATTTTCCGCAGTTGGGTTTGGTAAAACTAGTGGTGCACAAATAACAGTTTGTTTGTTCTCCCAAAAATTTACATTTTGAGTACAATTATTTACTCACTCTCATGCCGTTCCAAACCTGCATGACTTTCTGTCTTTTGAGATGTTTAGCTGAATGTTAGTCTCAGTCACAATTCACTTTCATGGTATGAAAAATAGATGCAATAAAATAACTGAGGTTTTGTAAAGGGTGAGTAAATAATGAAAACAATTCAATTTCTGGCTAAACTATCAATTTAAAGGAATATTCCGAGTTCAATACAGGTTAAGCTCAAACAACAGCATTTGTGGCATAATGTTGATAACCACAAATAGTTTGAGACTTGTGCAAAATGAACCTATACCTTTGAAACAGTGAGTATTTTAACATTTACGGATTTGCCCCCATTCACTTCCCTTGTAAGTGCCTCACTGTAATCCAGACTTTTTGTTAAGAAAAGTAGTGATGATTCAAAATTCATTTTTGTGGTAATCAACATTATGCCATAAATACTGTCGATTGAGCTTAACTTGTATTAAACCCAAAATATTCTTTAAGCTAAATTTGACCAGCCTGATCTCAAGAAATTAACATGGCTATGACAACATTTTTGCAATTAAAAATGTACGTGCTGTATTACACATTTGGTTGCAGTTTCCCAGTGAAATGTCCAGCTGGGGCTGCCAAAAGCAATTGAAATTATGATGTAATCAGATGAGGTTTTAAGGTGAAAATTAGATGGATTTTTTAATGATAAAAATGTACCTCTCTAACCAAAAACTTTAGCCTAAACCTAACCAATATTGTTTTAAAATGTAAATAAGATGTGAAAAAAAAAAAAAAAACATCCTTACCCAACCAACGGCTAAACTTAACCAAAAGTGTTTTAAAATTCAGAAGCGTAATGAAAAGCACACTTTCTGAAGCAACCTCGTCATTTTGTGTTGCTTCTATGACACTTTTGTCTCACGTGTCAGCTTGTGTTCTTGAACTGCAGTCTTCTGATTTCTAAATCCAACACTCTATCAGGTGAGCTACCACGCAAGAACATTGGAAAAGGTGTATATATGTAGGTGGGTCTGTAATACAAGCATTAAAATGTATCGTTTTTCAAATTATGTGTTGGAGTAAAAGTGTGTCGATATCATAACATAGCAGGGTCTGAGTAATAGAGAGAAAAATAAGTATTTATGAAGTCATAATCAGCCATTAAAGTCATGATTTGAGTGAAAGTGAATAAAACACACAGTTGTTGTAACACTTCTTGTGTTCATTTCTCTTGCAAACTGCAAGGAATTGTAGCCGGAGACACGTATAACAAGTTTTGCAAAAATGTATATAGAGTCACGTTTCACTATGAGACCAGGTTGCATTGTCTCTGATCCAACGCTGCCACCATTAGCATGGCCCTGATCTCACACTATTTATTTAAACTGATATCCAAAACAATGTGGAAATCGCTCATTAAGAGCGCATAACTGCACAGCTTAGATATCGCCTGCCATCCTAACTGTATGATGGCCATGTGGTCCATTTCAGCTACCTGACTGTGAGCACTGCCCCCTCCAACTCTCTCTGTTCATCCACACCAACCAGAGTTCCATTAAATAAATTGTGTTGTTATAATCCTCTCTGATGTTTGCTCCCAATAATGCCCGACGTCACGTTAACCCATTTTGATCACCCTGTTTCTCGGCCTATGCAAACAAACAAGCACTCTATTACGGTGGTATTATAATGAACAACAACAGCAACAGCAAAACACAGCAGTGTTGCATGAGAATGATGCAAATATATCCCCTAAATATGATGTGATTTATTTCAATGCAGTAAAGTGTTCAAGTTCATGCTTGGCGCTGCATTCATTGGTTTATTCTAAATTCTGATATATGGAACAGTTGATGTTTCACACAATCGGTAAACCTTAAAGGAATATTCCTGGTTCAGTACAAGTTAAGTTCTATCGACAGCATTTGTGGCATAATGTTGATTACCACAAAAATGCATTTCGATTCATCCCTCATTTTCTTTAAAGAAAGCACAAATTGAGGTTACAGTGAGGCACTTACAATGTTTATTACAATTGTTTACATCTTGTGGCCATACTTTTGAAACTGTTTTAACATTTACATATTGGCCGCGGCCTCACTGTAACCCATATTTTTTATTTATTTTTACGAAAAGGAGTGACAAGTCAAAATGAATTTTTGTGGTAATCAACATTATGCAACAAATGCTGTCGATTAAGCTTTACTTGTATTGAACCCGGAACATTCCTTTAAGAAGACAAGCAGTGATGACCAATGACTTATTAGTGCAGATAAAGCACAGCCCATCACAAAAACTCCTAGGCACCTGCTGTAAGTCCTAGACAGGTGGCGTTGGTGGTACTCTTTGCCCTTGTACTACTTATCTTCCAGAAGAGGATGCTAACAATGTCATTCATATAGGAAAGGGGTAAATATGAACAGGTTGGTCTGAGCCCCACAGGCCTAATTTGAATATCCTTGGGGAGCTCAAGGATATATATATATATATATATATATTTCATTAGAACTGTTAAAGCTAAATGGAACCAAATACCAACCAACTGAAAGACAAATAGGCTATATTTAGTGATATTTAGTGACAGCTGAACTGTGCAAAGTACAAAATAAATTCACTTTCATTTTGGAGAGCTCCTTGCTGGAGGCCTGATGGCAGGCCAAAGTCGATTTAAATCAACAGTGATTGGAAACCTGTGAACCTACACAGAGCCAATAATTAGCGGCAACTAACAGGAGATTACCTGAAGTCACTGTATGGGTGAATGATCCAAAAGCCTGCGGATTTGACCCGTTGTTGTTCGCGCTCCACAGCCTTTTCGCTCCCGAACATTCGGAGCGAGAACTTGTTGACCCCTGGCTGAAGCATCGCGCCAAATTGCCTGTGCATGAACCCAGCCTGATACAACCTCTCATCGTCCGGCACGATCTGATCGATACCCTCCAACTTTATGAAACTCGACTGTTCTTCAGAGGACGCCTGTTGTCCCTCTTCGCTACGACCACCCTGCGCGCCCTGGCTCTCTCCGGATCCAGGTTGCTCCAACGGACCGTCGTCCTCGGGGCTCGCGTCCCCTTTGGTGATGAGGCGCCTCTGCTCCGCCAGATCCGCGTCTGGGGCATGCCGACTGGTGATGGAAGACAGACTGCCCCGAAACCTCCGGCAGTCGCCGTTCACGTTGGTTCTGAAGGGTCTCCCCACATCGGTCTCCGCGTCTCCGCTCTTGGCCTGGCTGACACATTTAGTGCTCCCCATGGAAGAGGGTGATGGAAGATGCTTCATCTTGACACTCTTCCTCCGAGTGTCCTTGTCTTCGCCGTCTCGAGTCAGAGCACCCTTGTGTCCAAACTGATGTGGCAAGCTGTACAGCCTTTCGCGCACGGAAGAATGCACCCTATCCATTGTGATTCACAAACGAGTACCTCAACAGAACAAATGACAGTCCGTATCATTTGAGAGGAGACGCGAACGGAAAACACACATCACTTATTTTTGGATGCAGGATCTCTACAGACTTGTCAAAAATGTGAATGCACAGATATAAATACACACCGCTGCATCTGTACGCTCCTGCAATACACCGATTCCGAGCGCGCAGAATCAAAGGACACACGCGCGCGCGCGCGCGCACACACACACACACACACACACACGGTGGATGCGGGAGACGGACGAACGTGTCTGAACTACCGCCTCAATGACAAATTCCCTCTTTATATCCCTCTTTCAAAGTACTCTTGAAACGGCAGTTACGATGTCCAAAATAATAATAAAAAATAAATAAATAAAAAACGCGACGCGATCGGTCCCGGTCATTGACACATCAGTAATCCAGTGTGCGATAGATGTCCAGTTGTGGTAACATGCACAGGGATGGATAATCTATTACGTTGCCATAGGAGCGCAGACAGCAAATAAGCGCGCACCACCTAATCACTGTTAGGGCTGTTGGAAATAACATGACATTGGTTAGCTTACTAACTAAATACTAACATAACCTTTTTTTGAATGGCAAAAGTAACATTTTTACGTCATCCAGTCTTTTACGTCATTACGCCTTTAGGAAAATGATTTGTATTGTTCCACATTAACAGCTGGGCATTGTCAAATAGCATGCCATGAGCAGGCACACACTTCTAATTAACAGGAACAATTTATTATTAATATTCAGGTGGTTAGTATGGGGGAGATTTAAGTTAATTTGGTATCACTTTAGGGCAGATATGGATGATTTAGCCTGGGTCTCTTGTTCATGTTTGTGCCCTATCAGCATTAAGAATAAACAGAAAAAGGAGCATCATAAACAAAATTGCATCACTGTATTATGATTTGTATTACACGTTTACCACTAAATGTAACAGCACATTACACTATAAAAAGTGGTAACCTCCAATTGTTACATTAAGAAGCTATTTCTACCAGATTTAACCCTTAAAATGTGTTTTGTTGGTGTAACCTGATGTAGGCTGATTCAGTCATTACTTAGTTTCATTGTGTAATAGTATTTTTTTTTAATTATTTGAATAAAACCAGTTAATTTAGATGTTACCACATGAAGCAATTTTTTTAATTATTATTTATGTTTATTTTATTCATTGCCTTATATAAATTGTAATAAATATATATTGAGCACCCATGTTATGGCAGTGCACTTTTAGACGTTTCTTTTGTTTTTAAATGACAACTTCCTGAGAAGTCCATTAAAAGATTAACTAGTTTTAAACAAGTCAAAAATATTCATCCTGAATTTTATCATTGAATCAACCTGAATTTTATCATTGAATCAACCTGAATGTATTAGGTTACACCAACACAACTAATTTTAAGGATTCAATTAATTTGAAATAGCTCCTTAAATGGATAGTTCACCCCAAAATGAAAATTCTCTCATCATTTACTCACCCTCATGCCATGCCAGATGTATATGACTTTCTTTCTTCTGCAAAACACAAATTATGATTTTTAGAATAACATTTCAGCTCTGTAGGTCCATACAATGCAAAATTGTGATGCTCCAAAAAGCACCTAAAGGCATAATAAAAGTAATCCATAAGATTACAATGGTTAAATCCATGTCTTCTGAAGTGATATGATAGGTGTGAGTGAGAAAGAGATCAATATTTAAGGTTTTTGCTTGAAATTAGTCTCCCTGCCCAGTAGGGGGCGGTATGCATGAAGAATGTGAATCACCAAAAGCACAAGAAGAACAATGTGAATGTGATCCGTTTCTCACCCACACCTATCATATAGTTTCTCAAGACATTGATTTAACCACTGGAGTCTTCTGGATTACTTTTATGCTGATTTATGTGGATTTTGGAACATACAAATTTTGGCACCCATTCACTTGCATTGTATGGACCAAAAGAGCTGAAATATTCTTCTAAAAATCTTCATTTGAGTTCAGCAGATGAAAGAAAGTCACACCCATCTGGGATGGGATAAGGGTGAGTAAATTATGATAGAACTGTAATTTTTGGCTGAACTATTCCTTTAAGGTCACAATTGCAGGTTACCATATTTTAATGTTACAATAGCCTATAATTGTCCTGGGGACACTCATAATGCAGTGTTTAACTTGAGTCACTTTGTATAAAAAAAAAGTGCATGCTAAATGCTTAAATGTAAATGTATATGCATTAAAAAAGCAGAACGCATACAGATGAAAACACCCATTTTAAAACAACACTATCGGGTCTAATGTCATGGTTTTACAGTGCTGTTCGGAAACAACTTAGCATGTCAGATGGTAAAGTCAGGGTACCGAGTGATCTGATGAGACAAGATATTGAGAGAATAATGGCATGATAATCTGTGAGCGCTATGCCAAGACAGCTCTGCCTTTTGAGCAGAAATGACATTGTGACAAACACTGCCTTTCCAGGAATCCTGCATCCTGATGGCTATGGTGGAGAAATGACCATGAGATTATTCTGAATGGATGTGATGTTTTGTGTTCATATGAGTGTGTTCGTTTGCATATCGCCTTTCATTCTATCATATGGTAGCATGCAGCCTTTGAATACCTTTGTAACTCAGTAAGCTAATTTCACCTTGTAAAATTAGTGTGCATTTATAGTGAAATGGCTGTTTATTTGACATTTACCACATTAGGGAAAAACATTCTAATTTAATCAGATTTATAAGCTTGGACAAATTGGAGTCTGTACTGTCTCAAAATTCAATCTTAAAAATGCTTCTCATGTCTTTATGGCAGAACATTAATGTCCTATTTTTATAGTATTATCCTCTATAAAATACATACTTAAATTTAATGCAAATAAAATGCATATTTACACTAACTGAGAAGCCACTAACATATAGTTTAAATGGAATAATCATTAAAAAGAGTAGATCATAATACTTTTGTAAATGTCACAAACAAACTATTACACAGCTCGTTTTCTGGTGCATTGAAAACAGAGATGGTGGGGGAGTAGAAACAACCATATTTCTTTTAAGTCTACATAATGCCAACGTTATGCTAGCCAAACAATCCATTAAATGCATAGTGTATACACCCACAAATAAAATACTGAACCAGATGGTTTTTACCTTTAAAAAAAAAAAAAAAAATCAAAACAATGCAACACTGTGTCAGTTGCACTATGCCAGAATATTTTTTAGCTTGTAATTTTTTTCATATAGTTTGTGCTTGTTTGCACAAACCCGTATGACTTTCTTTCTTCTGTAGAATATAAAAAAGATGCATTGAAAATGAATGGTGACTGAGGCTGTCAGTCCATCACATTCTGTCTAACATCGCCTTTGTGTTTCATGGAAGTCATACAGGTTTGGAACGGCATGAGGATGAGTAAATGTTGACAGCATTTTCATTTTGGGGTGAACTTTCCCTTTAAACAAACAAATTACGCAATAAAAAGGAGAACACATTAGACTTTGGACATTTTAATAGTTAAAAATTATGTATACCATGGTCAATTCAGTTAATATTAATTTCTCTTCACATTCTGATCTTGTAGACCTTTTATATATAAGGAGCTCATGCAGTGATGTGTTAAATCATGTGGAGTGTGTTGTATGGTTGAACAGTACTTTCTGCTAACATAATATTAAAGCTTAATTATAAACAACAAAACGCTAACATTAAAAAAAGTTTGATCTACCGTATGTATAGATATTGCATAGAATAAAAAGCCATGCTGTATACTACGCATACATAAAAAGCAGTCAGCAATTTAGACTCAGAGACAGATAAGGTATACAAGTATAAAATGAAGTCACAGGTTTGCAAGAATATTCAAAGATATAAGTGCATCAGTATGAAGAACATTCAGATAACTATATAGATATTTCAAGTGATTTCATACATCAATGTACAATACATGTACAAATTAAACATGGCAGGACATTTTGCAAAGCCCTTAATTGATAGAATCTTATGCCACCTTACCATTTTGTATACAGTCATATAATAATCTGTACAAAAACTGTCATACCAGAAACATGGTGGCATATTTGCGATAAGTTAAAGGCTTGCTTGAAACAGAAGTCATTCATAAATACAAAAAAACCCCAAAACAAAACAAAACAAAAAAAGCCAGAAAAAGCCTGTATCAAACAGTAGAATATCTTTCATGCAATATATATTTTTTTAATTTTTGCCTGACATGGATAAAGTTGACTCGAGTAAAAGATTCTAAAGAAAAAGCAACACAATCATGCAAGAAATGTTCAGATGTTCACACAATAAATCAAGTTCCGTTCCATTTAGACATCCTTCTCACACCAGATATACAAGGCATGCCTTCGGTGGTCATTTTATTCCATTCTTCCATTTAACTTCTCCATCTTTGCTTTGTTTATCAATGTGCTGAATCATGAGTAACGTTCATATGGTCATGAAGTTTATGTCTTTATCTGTAACAGTAAACAACTGATTAAATAATGTGTTTGCAAATAGATATATAGTACATATAGTTCCTCAATATATATACAGTAATGATAACAAGGACAACTTCAAGATTTTAGGTAATATACAGTGTATTTGTATAAGGTAAAGAGTATGTTTTTAAATGCTGGAATTGGTCACTATTTCTTTTAAGTCTTTCATGGTTTTACTAGTTTTCAGTGGTGCTTTGGTCAAAAATGAATATTTTAAAACACTAATATTCCATATAGACTCTCAATAAATATGAAGTCATGAAAGCTACATGCATAATAATTGTAATAAAAGTTGAAAAATGCTGTTTGGAGTAGTTTTAGATGGATATTAGCATGTTACACTGCAGGATAGTTTAAACTTAATTTAAAAGGAAACTTTCGAGAATATTTTAAATGAACAATTAAAACAAATTATATCATGTCTGAAGCTTTTTAATTTGATTTGAATACAATAATTATTCATGAGAATCTAATTCGCTACACAACACTGATGATATATGAAGGAACTGTGAAAAAAAATGATGTCATTTTGACTGCCCATATGCAGTTTTGCAGCTACTTTTGCATCAGAAATATATCTGGTGTAATTGAATACTCACCTTGTAATGATCAAATCAATTTGTATTTCTCTGACGCAGGTTTTTATCTTTGTGGTTGTTGGTGGAATTAGTTTTCCTTGAAGGTGAGATTACAAAATGAGTCAGCACATGCGAAACACAAAAGTCCAAATGACAAATCCACAGTTTCCTTCCGTATAATTACATTTCATTCATTGCATCCATTCACTTCTATAGACACCTTACATTCTGTATAAATAAGACAACCGCTGGCATCAGTTATCTAGGGGAGTTGGATCATAAGTCTTATTTAAATGTAAATCTGATACTTACATTGGCCCAGCTGGTTCGTCATCTTGGGTACGATAGAAAGCAAAACAACAATTTTAGAGTTCTGTAACAGTTCCAACCAGCATAATACTTCAGTTATTATATAAATGCCATAAACGGACTGCATCAAGTAGGCCATAATTAACTAAGAGCCAAATTTTCTTTCAATATTGAAGCTATTGTTGCACAGTATCACTATATAAGTGATTGTCAGTGAACAAAGACTTCACTCCATCATAAATATAATGCTTTGTTATGAGTAATTAAATGGCTTGCACTACATAACAGTACAATAACAGAGAAGAAATAATAAAACCATGCAACACATGGAGCAACTATTTAGCAATAGATCCAATCCACCCACCAATACACCCACCTTTATGCTTCATTTAAAGACCACAATACCTTATACTTGTTATTAGCTCTTTTGGCATCACTTGTATATCATATAAATGGTGTATTTAACATACAATAGCTCATTTAATAGCTCTAAAATGAATAAAACCAAAAATGTAATATGACATTCAAGCATAAAATAATGGCTCATTTTAAAATACTGATTGACGTTTGAGTTGATGCGTATTTATTATAAAATTCAAGTTTTTTGCAACAACAAAATGCAAATTCAAAGGAGAAAAGAAGAAAAAAGTACAATTGTATGTTCATGCCAACATTAATAAATGTCAAAACAGACTTTAGTGGAGAGGATGTACATATAAACAGAGGTCATTTGGAGGTTAAAACAGCAACAGGCAGCATTCCAGTGTTGAAGGCAAAATAAAAGGCTACTTTAAGCTTAAATCAAACAAAACAGGTTTGAACTGACTAATTGAAATTGTATTTATGGGCAATGCCTATAAGTTCATTCAAGTTGCATGCAGGTCTTTCACTTACCACAGTGTGTTTTATGTTGTGCCATTCAGAGAGAAAAAAATGTGTTATGTTGTTAAATATTAATCACAGGTACATCCTTTGAAGTAAGTTCTAAATGTGTGATTTAATTGCTAAAATGAAAAGTGCAGTGATAAAACATAAAAATAAATGAATAAAAACAGGGACCAAAATCTACAATTGTGTTTCACAAATTACAGCTGAAGCTGAATGTATACACCATGCAGCTGGAATTTTAAAAATATATTTGTCCACATGCACACACACACACACACACACACACACACACACACACACACACACACACACACACAATGTTTAATATTGGCAAAAAGCAATCTAATAAATCTGTACCATTGTAGTCAATACTGGGTATAACCACTAGGTGGAGATGCTAGCCAAACAACTTCCCATTCAACGTCATAACATCCGAAGTAATTAGCAATGCAGGATGTGCTAAACCTCTTCCATTGCAAGTAGTGAATAAATACTAATTAAATGTCAGAAGAAACAGATATGTGGTAATCTTGGTTTTCACTGCTTTAAGACAGCTTTGAACCTAAAGAGAGCTTGTGTTAAATTAAAGACATTAGGGATAGCTCAACCAAAAAAAAAAAAAAAGAAAAAAAAAAAAAAAAAAAAAAGAAATGAAAAGGAAATTCTGCCATTATTAACTCAACCATTTGACTTTCTTTTTTTCTGTAGAAGGTTAAGAGACTGACAGCCTCAATCACCATTCATTAATGGAAATAAGATGCAATGAAAGTGAGGCTAACATTTTGCTTAAGGTTTTGTAACAACATAAGGTTGAGTAAATTATGACAGAATTTATTTAATTATTATTTTTAAAAAGAAATTTGGGTGATTCATCCCTTTTAGAATGCTTTGTTCCAAAAGATAACTACAAAGTATATTAAGTCGGGGCTAAAGTAAACTTACTGGCATTTAGCAATATATTCTGATGGACTGATAACGTCTGGTTTTCCCATCCAGTATATTCTAGGTGAGCTCTAAGTGGCATGGTACTACGCCTCCAGTCCACAAACATTAATAATTCACTGCCCATTACCTAGCCATACACTACGAGGGTCATATTTCCCTTGAATACCAGATTAGTGTCCAGATGACCTGACACGAGTGCCCTACAGGAAAAGAAGGATGAGTTTGTGTTTTGGTAAGTGAGTGTGTGTATGAGGGTGTTTGGTCTGGATGGCCTCAGACTGAATTATTGAGTAAGAGAACAGGTCAGAATCAGATAACAGAGCGTATGGTTCCAATAATCTTGAGTTAAAGGCCTTGTGACGCAGCAGCAGGACAAGCTTTCTAAGAGCATGAGCCTATTGGTGAATTCATCAGCCATTGGAAATAAAGGTGATTGGTATAAACGTAGATCTAAAAAAATAAAAATAAAAATAAAAATCTTCCTTTAAATAAATATAGTTTGTAAATATTACATAGCTAACTCAGATCTAGACGGTCTCGATATACAAATTCCCAGCTAACCATGTATGCACAGATTCTTGTGAACATTTGTGTGCAAACATTTCCATACAGAAATCATGATTCATCAACATGTTTGCACATTTGAATTGTTTTTTTCTAAATTTAGGATAGACTTTAGAACCAATCGCCGACTCCCGGTGGCTTTAGAAACATTTCAGAAATGTTTATATATACACAGTACTGTGCAAAAGTCTTAGGCACATTATATTTCTCACAAAACTTTTGTCTTAAAATGTTTATTTTATATATTCTGCTTTTAGTGTATCAGTAGAAAATATCAATTTTAGATTTCAACATTCCCATTGCAAATAGAATTGAATAGATGAAGAACAAGGAGCTCAAGAGACAGAGGCAATTGAGACAGCAAAAAAACAGTAGATAGAAGAACTGTGGCAAGTACTCCAAGAAGCTTGGCACATCCTGTCAGCCAACAACCAAGAAACACTGTGTCCAGGTGTACCTATGGAATTGGTGCTCTTTTGAAGGCAAAGGTTGTCACACCATATATTGATTTACATTTTTTTTACGTTTACCGGAATTTGTATGATGTTAATTGAAAAATGAAAACTATTTATTGGATTACTTTTAAGGCAGATGCTATTTGCACCCCAGTGCAAATAGTAGCAGATATTATTTGCACCCCAACCCTGGTGCAAATAATTGTAGATACTAATTGCACCCTGGTGAAATTAGTGTCAAATACTATTTGCACCCATATTTAAATATGCAGTGTGCCTATTGTGTTTATTTAGAGTCCCACAGACACACTACATTAACCCCTACCCCTAAACCTAACCATAAACTTACCTTAGAAAAAATAACCTTGGTTTTACTACTGTAACCATGGTTCCCTATCTGTCATGTGTCGATGTAGTGACACTAGGGGTCACTCTTGGGAGCCCGAGACACCTCTGGTCTTTGATAAAAGGCAAATGAAAATTGACGAGTGTTATTTGCATGCCACTCCCCCGGACACACGGGTATAAAAGGAGCTGGTATGCAACCACTCATTCCGATTTTTTCTTCAGAGCCGAACGGTCATGCTCATTGAGCTGAATTTCTACTGTTCATTCACCTCTGCTGGATCTGATGGTGCATTTCAGCGGCTTCTCCCTCCTCTGCACTGGTGCACTGCAGAGAATGCCCCTGGGCGCTTCGGCAGAAAAAAGAGAGTATATTTTCTGAAAGAGTTTAATTCTCTAAAAGAGTATATTTCTCTAAAAGAGCAGCACACACGGAACGTCTTTTTAAAGACGCGTCTTTTTAAAGATGCCTTTCCGATTGTGTGTTATTCCTGGTTGCGGTCGTTATCTCTCAAATTCATGATCGCTGTCTTTTGAGTCTGGGCGCGACCCACACGGAGGCAGCGTTCGTGGATGGTTTATGTTCTCACTGCGAGAACATGAACATGGCAATGTTGCGGTCGTGGCTTGCTTTCGTAAGAAAGCAAGCCACCCCAGTGGCTCCCCGCCTCGGTCCTTCTACCTATGGGTATGAAGCCAGCACTGCCAGCACTGGGGGCGATTTGTGGACCCCAATGGGATCGCCTCCGCCGGGTATCCCCCCGCAGATCTCCCATTCCCCAGCACGCTCGTCTGCCCCAGTCGGGCTTCCGGATGAGTCCGCCGGCTCGTCTCACGGTGAGTCTGGCCTCTTGTTCGGAGCCCACGAAGATGATGAGCTCTCGAGCGCAGCATCGGAGAGCGGGCTTGTCCAGTCGGATGCAGAAGCCTCAGCTGGGCTCCCCCCCTCGGGGACGATTGCCCAGTCACAGGCTGATGCAGAGATGATGGACATGCTTTCCCACGGCGCCGCTCAAAGCAGCCACACCCCGCTCCAGTGCCTTTCTTCCCGGAAGTGCACGAGGAGCTGACGAAATCGTGGGGGGCACCTTTTACTGCCCGGCCCCGATTCCTCAGTTCCCCCGCCCTCACTACCCTCGATGGCGGGGCGGCCAGGGGCTATATGGCGATTCCCCCGGTGGATAAGGCGTTCGCAGTGCACCTATGCCCGCAGAGCGCCGCCACCTGGCGCGGACGCCCAAAGATCCCGTCCAAGCCCTGTAGGTTCACGTCGTCCCTGACGGCTAAAGCCTACAGTGCTGCTGGACAAGCCGCCTCTGTCCTGCATGCCATGGCTCTCCTGCAGGTCCACCAAGCCAAGGCGCTAAAAGAACTGCACAAGGGTAGTTCCGCCCCAAATCTGATGCAAGAACTGCACAACGACCTTTTCATTTCATTTGGATCGCACACAGAGCTTTAGAATCTCTGAGCAGCTCTTTGTCTGCTTCGGTGCACAGCGGAAAGGAAGCGCTGTCTCCAAGCAGAGGATCGCCCACTGGCTCATTGATGCCATAGCTATGGCATATCACGCCCAGGACATGCCGCCCCCGGTAGGGCTACGAGCCCATTCTACCAGGGGTGTAGCGGCCTCCTGGGCCCTGGCCAGGGGCGCCTCTCTAACAGACATTTGCAGAGCAGCAGGCTGGGCAACACCCAACACCTTTGCAAGGTTCTACAACCTCTGGGTGGAACCGGTTTCGTCCCAGGTAGTGGCACGCAATACAAGCGGATAAGCCTGGGATAGCCGGCCGGGTGTATCGCTTGCACATAGCGCCTTCCACCTCTTTTGAGCTGAAGACGTACACCATTAATTCCCAGTAGTGTTCACAAACTATGTTCCCTGGTTGACTTCCTCCGAGCCCTGTGGCAGTCGAGTTTTTGGAGAAACTCGCTGCCGGCCCAGTACACATGCTAACTAAGAGCCCTGTTCTGGGGTAGGTACTCTGCATGTGGCGGTTCCCTGTAAGGTAACCCCATGCGATATATATCTTCCGCTAATTCGTTTCCCTGTTGGCAAACTGCGTCTTCCTTGGGCAGAGCCCCTCTGCCACAGTCTCCATGTTTGTAGTAACTCCTCCCCCGTTAGGTAGGATCTACCTTGAGACTCTCCACATGGTTGTCAAGACCATGTGACGTATTTTTTCCACTTAAATATCCCCCCCTCTCTTTGGGCGAGGTGTGGTCTCCACGGTGTCCTCCCCTTGGGAGGGACACCCCCCGACTAGACCTGGCGGCCCAGTCGGATAATCCCCCTTCTTTTTTAGGGAGTGGAAAAAAAGAAGGGGAAAAGAGGCCACAGCTGGGTTAGCCTGTCTCTATCTTTTGGGTAGACAACTTGTCCCCAAAGGGCCGTTCAACACTCATAACTATGTTGGGGGAGGTTACGTGTCGGCCTGGCGTGCTGGCTACGAGGCAGACAATGGTCTGCCCATCACACACCGCCAGTTCACGTAACACAGTTCAGCCAGTTGTGGCATTTCGTATAGGGACCCCTAGTGTCAATACATCGACACAACGTCAAATGAGTGACAGATAGGGGAACTTCCTGGTTACTTGTGTATCCTCCGTTCCCTGATGGAGGGAACGAGACATTGTGTCCCTCCTGCCACAACGCTGAACTATCCGCTGAAATGGCCGGACCTTGTCTCGGCTCCTCAGCATAAAACCTGAATGAGTGGTTGCATACCTGCTCCTTTTATACCCGTATGTCCAGGGGATTGGCATGCAAATACCACTCGCCAATTTTCATTGGCCATTTATCAAAGACCAGAGGTGTCTCAGGCTCCCAAGAGTGACCCCTAGTGTCACTACATCGACAACAACGTCTTGTTCCCTCCATCAGGGAACAGAGGTTACGCAAGTAACCAGGACATTTCACCAAGGTATTTTTTGTAAATTTACAGTAATCACAAAATTAACCATGGTTACTATATTAGCACCATTTTACTGTACTAACAACACCATTGTTAATTGCATTAAAACTATGGTTTCTGCCAAAGAACATGGTTACTACAATATTAGTAATACAGTGATGCAAGGCCGTAACCGTGTCTTGAACACTGGAGGGGACCAAAACATTTTGAAGGGTGGGGGGGTTGCGGGTGTTGAAATCATAAAAACAATGGTTCTCTTTGGTCCGTTAAATGCAATAAAGGCCCCAAATTTGATCAGTTTTGGTTTTAAAAGATATGTTGTTTTTTTTTAAGTTCACACAGTACAAGACAAACACTGTGTCTGCATTGTTAACATTTCACCTGTTTCTGTCATCTATTCTTTCTATAATGCTGTCTCAAAAAAAAAAAAAAATAAAAAAAAATTTATATAATTTGAATTTCTTTTAATCACTGATGTATCTGTAAAATGACGTGACTGTGCCAGCATGGCTAGCAAAAAGAAAATACACAAAATTATTTACTGCCATCAAGTTGTCCCTCATTTTTTCCCCCCATGAGAATCTTAACACAATCTTCAAGAATCCTAACGCTGCTCTTTTCCATACAAAAACATATTGTATGGAAGCAGGGGCGGACTGGCCATTGGGAGAACCGGGACTTTTCCCGAATGGCCGGCCACGAAACGGGGCCGAATGGGCCACGATAAGCTGAAATATGCCGCTGCGTTATGCAGAATGGGCCACAAAACGGCGCCGCGATATGCCGAATGGGGCAGCGATATGCAGAAAAGGACAGCGACACCCCACCCTGCTCAACAACTTTTGGGCCACTTTCTATGTAAAATCCCGGGCCGATTTCTCTTCCCAGTCCATCCCTGTATGGAAGTATTGAAAAAGTTCATATTGAAAAAGTAACAGCATATGGTTATGAACAACATAAGGGTGAGTAAATGAGTGAGTAAAAGTACATTTTCCATTTTTAGGTGAACTACTACTTTAAACGGTGGCTCATTTTTGAGCACAGACCTGACAAGGACATACTCAAAATAAAGTATCTTTTAAAAGAATACTCTTAGGAGATGATGTTCAACATATAGAATTAATTAAAGGCATAAGGAAATTATTTAGAAAATCTTAAAATGATTGTAAATTATTACTTAATAATATTTGCATTAAAAATATATGACACTGTCTCTGCCATAACCTAAAAACTCAATGGAAGCCACAAGTCACAGGTCTTACCATGTTCTAGTTCTGAGTGTTCTTTGTATTTTATAGATTATTATCTTAGACAATGTCAAGGGAATTTTCTAAAAAGCTGCTTCAAAGCCTGCCAGATTACCACATTCATTCAGTTCCTTTACAATATACACATTCACTCTTTGTCTTGAGACTGATATGCTGAAAACTACTCTGTTAATGTTTTCACAATCACAGTTATGAATGACATACGAATCACGTAATGAAATGATGAATATAGTTTGCACCCTTGGAAATTACTGTCGGTCGGAACAACATTCAATCATAATACAGTGGGCAAACATTGCATGTTTAGTTAGATACTTACATATCACATGACACAAACACTCTTAACCTGAACTGCTTGCTGATGCATGGCACTGGAATATAAATAATCCAGGAGGTTCCTGTTTAGAGTCCCGCCTTCATCGATTTGATTGGCTATCTCAAATGACATTGACGAGCATTGTTAGACTACAGAGCACACTAATAAAAATAAACTTTTTTAAACCATTAGGCTATTTCTGCAACAACCTAATGACAATTCGACAGCGGTGCATAATGGACTGCAGCACAACAGCAACAAGGCTACCAATTATAGGGGGTACAATCTGGTCATATATGATTATTGGAGGGGACTTGTCCCCCTCCATGTATATTGTGGTTACGGCCCTGCAGTGATGCAATCTACACACAAGTGTTGCCAAGCCGTGGGAACGAGTGCGATCGACAGACCCTGCCTCCGGATAAAACCCTTCTCTGCACTCCTCAACATTCACCGTGACCAAATCACTGCAATAAAATCAACATTTATTTTCATCTTTATCTATTATTTTAAGTAGTATTAAAGGAAATATTAAGAGTGGAAACAGGAAATCGAATGGAAAAAAGAGTGGGACAAAATTTGGATTCAATACGCGGTCACTAGGACAACACTACATATTCACACACTGTCTTTACACTCCAGGCCACTGCAGTGACATCTATTGCTCAGTTTGTTGCATATTTCAGTGGTTTCAACAGGCTATTGGGGTGCAAATAGCTGGCTTGTGTGGCAGATGCTATTTACACCAGGGTGCAAAAAGACACTCCGTATATTTAAAGACATCCTCACTATGCAACATTTTTCACAATTGCCTAAAACTTTTGCAAAGTACTGTATATAGTCTAATTCCTTGTATGGATGTTTGTTAATGACAGGCCAATGTTATATTCTTGACTGATAACAGTAGCTTTGTAATTAGTGATAGAATGATATATCAGCTAATATTTGGCCATTTTTTAGATTACTGGAATTTTCTTTAGCAAATATTGCATGAAGTGAGCATTCATTTGATTAAAGCAATTTTGTGTCCATCATTTGCTAACATTAAATTCTATTGTATTGCATATGGGTAAATGACATGATTTTTTATGTAATTTTTTTCTCTATCTATTCAGTTATTAAAAAACACATAGAAAATATAATTCACATTAAACAATTACTTAAATACAACTCTACTTTGATGATTTATTTATTTTATTTTATTTTACATTTCTGTGATCAAAGAAATTGTAATATTTTTTCTGGGGGTTAAATTTAAAAATGTCAAAGTGGTGTAACTGTCTGGAGACCAAATCAATAAAGTCTAGTTAAAAGCTGAAATTTGAGATTTTGTTTTTAAATATTCATATTTAAAAAACATTTACCCACCAAATGAAAGGCAAGTGGTGTAACCAAACATGCAGACAGCCATTCTATTGTCATGTTACAAAATATAAATAAATAAATAAAAAACCAAAGAGGACCCCCTTAGATGTTCATGACTGTAATTTTGTCATTTTTATCAAAAAATAAATTTTATTCAGGTCAAATAGTGTAACCCTAAGAAAACGAATTGATATTTGTTTCTAAAACAATTCATTTTATTTGAAAAAAAGATTTTAAAAAATAAAGAAATAATATGTAGTTGAAATCAGAAGTTTACATAAACCTTAGCCAATTACATTTAAACTCAGTTTTTCACAATTACTGACATTTAATCGTAGAAAATATTCCCTGTCTTAGGTCAGTTAGGATCACTACTTTATTATAAGAATGTGAAATGTCAGAATAACAGTAGAGAAAATTATTTATTTCAGCCTTTATTTCTTTCATCACATTTCCAGTGGGTCAGAAGTTTACATACACTTTGTTAGTATTTGGTAGCATTGCCTTTAAATTGTTTAACTTGGGTCAAACATTTTGGGTAGCCTTCCACAAGCTTCTCACAATACGTTTCTGGAATTTTGGCCCATTCCTCCAGACAGAACTGGTGTAACTGAGTCAGGTTTGTAGGCCTCCTTGCACGCACAAGCTTTTTCAGTTCTGCCCACAAATTTTCTATCGGATTGATGTCAGGGCTTTGTGATGGCCACTCCAATACCTTGACTTTGTTGTCCTTAAGCCATTTTGCCACAACTTTGGAGGTATGCTTGGGGTAACTGTCCATTTGGAAGACCCATTTGCGACCGAGCTTTAACTTCCTGGCTGATGTCTTGAGATGTTGCTTCAATATATCCACATAATTTTCCTTCCTCATGATGCCATCTATTTTGTGAAGTGCACCAGTCCCTCCTGCAGCAAAGCACCCCCACAAAATGATGCTGCCACCCCCATGCTTCACGGTTGGGATGGTGTTCTTCGGCTTGCAAGCCTCACCCTTTTTCCTCCAAATATAACGATGGTCATTATGGGCAAACAATTAAATTTTTGTTTCATCAGACCAGAGGACATTTCTCCAAAAGGTAAGATATTTGTGCCCATGTACACTTGCAAACTGTAGTCTGTCTTTTTTATGGTGGTTTTGGAGCAGTGGCTTCTTCCTTGCTGAGCAGCCTTTCAGGTTATTTCGATATAGGACTCGTTTTACTGTGGATATAGATACTTGTCACCTGTTTCCTCCAGATTCTTCACAAGGTCCTTTGCTGTTGTTCTTGGATTGATTTGCACTTTTTACACCAAACCACGTTCATCTCTAGGAGACAGAATGCGTCTCCTTGCTGAGTGGTATGATGGCTGCGTGGTCCCATGGTGTTTATACTTGCATACTATTGTTTGTACAGATGAACGTGGTACCTTCAGGTGTTTGGAAATTGCTCCCAAGGATGAACCAGATTTGTGGAGGTCCACAATTTATTTCTGAGGTCTTGGCTAATTTTTGATTTTCTCAAGATGGCAAGCAAAGAGGCACTGAGTTTGAAGGTAGGCCTTAAAATACATCGACAGGTACACCTCCAGTTGACTCCAATTAGCCAATTAGCCTATCAGAAGCTAACTGGCTAATTGCCTAAAGGCTTGACATCATTTTCTGGAATTTTCCAAGTTGCTTAAAGGAACAGTTAACTTAGTGTATGTAAACTTCTGACCCACTGGAATTGTGATATAGTCAAATAAAAGTGAAACAATCTGTCTGTAAACAGTTGTTGGAAAAATTACTTGTGTCATGCACAAAGTAGATGTTAGTGTTGGGTTCGAGTCGGCATCAAGTCCGAATCTTTAAACAATCGAGTCCGAGTCCAAAAGTGGCTGAGTCGGACTCAAGTCCGAGTCCATAACAGGCCAAGTCCGAGTCGAGTCCGAATGAATCTATTCATGAATCTGGATTAAAATTGTAACTGTAAACTCAACATCAATATTTTAAGCTTATTTTATCCTTCACAACGTAGTAAAACAATTTGCCAATATAAATGTAACAAAAACACCTCTGTTGCATTTCATATTCATGTTATGATTAGTATCCTGCTGAACAAACTTCAAATTGGTTTCAGAGTGAAAGCATATGCTTTAGGTGTATGAAGACAAAACTGTCCTTCAACACACTTATTACTGTGTTCTGTTGACTTTTTCAATAATTTGTTGATTTTTCCCCTCCACTCAAACATAGACTAAAGAAAGTGAAAGCTGTGTTAGTAATTACAACCAGTTATTATTATTTCAAATTTTAATTTAGTTTTTTTCTACTTCATTTTCAATTTGTCCATTCAATTTAGTTTAGTTTTATCTAAAATTATGGGTGAAATACATGTAATTAATTAAATACAATGAATGTGTTTAATACATTTAATAAATGGTAATATCAAAACATTTAATAATGCCCATAAAATTAAACAGAAAATAAAAACAGAAAAGATCAGATACCATTAGAAATTAAATTTTATTCTACTACACTTCACACTTTTCAGTCCTCCTGCTGTGTCCAGGTGTAGCCTACTTTCCTAAAGTTAAGATACAATTTTTTGATGACAAACTCTCCTTGAGCTGACGTGTTGTTATTTTCAAATTATATTTAGTATGGATATTAGGTGAATAGAGACTTCTCGAATCGAATAGAGGCGATCTTTTTCACGCACACACATACAGCACGTGCGCGGGTGAGAGAGAGAGAAAGTACTTTGAAAGAGTGCGCGCTGCTGCTCTCAGACAAAATAATCACACGTAAGGACATATACGTGTGAAAACTGATGCACCATATCAAATACACAGAATGTATGATAGTGCTAACTGTAGAGAGCTCATCATTATGAAGACAAAGCCAAATTTAGAGGAAATTTAGAGGCAATTTTGAAATCCCAGCCAGATGCTTTTTTCAGGTCTGAAAAATAGGACATGTCCAGAAAAAATAGGATGTATGGTCACCCTATGTTACGTTATTTGTATGCTAGTTTGTTTGTCATTACATCACAAATGCCATGGACTCGGCTGGACTCGGAATAAAATCCAGATTCCTAAAGGCTCGAGCCCAAGTCAAAATGCATCCGAGTCCGTGACAAGTCCAAGTCCATTAAAATAGGACTCGTGACTCGAACTGAAGTCCGAACTCGAGTACCCCAACTCTAGCAGATGTCCTAAACAACTTGCCAAAACTATAGTTTGCAAATATGAAATCTGTGGAGTGGTTAAAAAATGAGTTTTAATGACTTCAACCTAAGTGTATGTAAACTTCTGACTTCAACTGTATATATACATATATATGTACTCTGACCATCCACAAAATTAAAACCACCTGCCTAATATCGTATAGGTCCCCCTTTTGCTGCCAAAACAGCTCTGACTCTTCGAGGTATGGACTCCACAAGACCTCAGAAGGTGTCCTGTGGTATCTAGCACTAAGACGTTAGCAGCAGATCCTTTAAGTCATGTAAGTTGTGAGGTGGGGCCTCCATGGATCGGTCTTGTTGGTCCAGCACATACCATAGATGCTCAATCGGATTGAGATCTGGGGAATTTGGAGGCCAAGTCAACTCCTTGAACTCTTTGTCATGTTCCTCAAACCATTCCAGAACAATTTTTGCAGTGTGGCAGGTCGCATTATCCTGCTGGAAGAGGCCACTGCCATCAGGGAATACAGCTGCCATGAAGGGGTGTATGTGGTCTGCAACAATTTTTAGTTAGGTGGTACATGTCAAAGTAACATCCACATGAATGTCAGGACCCAAGGTTCCCATCAGAACAATGCCCAGAACATCACACTGCACTGCCTTCTTCCCATAGTGCATCCTGCTGCCATCTCTTCCCCAGGTAAATGATGCACACGTACCCGGCAGTCCACATGATCTAAAAGAAAACATCATTCATCAGACCAGGCCACCTTCTTGCATTGCTCCATGGTCCAGTTCTGATGCTCACGTGCCCATTGTAGGCACTTTCGGCAATGGACAGGGGCCAGCATCGGCACTGCGGCTACGCAGCCCCATACGCAGCAACCGTGTGTTCTAACACCTTTCTAACATGGCCAGCATTAAGTTTTTCAGCAATTTGTGCTACAGTAGCTCTTCTGTGGGATCATATCAGACGGGCTAGCCTTCGCTCCCCACAAGCATCAATGAGCCTTGAGTGCCCATGACCCTGGCGTCGGTTCATCAGTTGTCCTTCCTAGGACCACTTTTGGTTGGTACTAACCACTGCATACCGGGAACACCCCATAAGACTTGCCGTTTTGGAGATGCTCTGACCCAGTTGTCTAGCAATCACAATTTGGCCCTTGTCAAAGTCGTTTAGATCCTTACGCTTGACCATTTTTTCTGTTTCCAACACATGAAATTCAAGAACTAACTGTTCACTTGCTGTCTAATATATCCTACACTTTGACAGGTGAGAATGTAACGATATAATCAATGTTATTCACTTCACCTGTCAGTGGTTTTAATGTTGTGGCTGATCAGTGTATGTATATATATATATATATATATACACAGTATATTACCTTAAAATATTTTACTTTTTTTGAAAGTATTGATTAAGTTGAGATGCTTATATATTAAAGGTGCAAGTAAAGTATTTTAATTCCATATACTTGATGGTTACACCACTTGCCATTTCTTAAAATATTTTCTTGGTAGAAAATGCTATAAAGTTTAAATGCACAAAATGTATGAAACCAACACAGACACAAATATTAAATTTACATAAATAGACAAATGTAATTTTAAATAGATTTTAAAAAATTATGATTTCTCATTTTTATTATCTCAGACAATCTTATTTGTGAATGACTCATGCACTTAGCTGTATATTTTGGTATTTAATCTCGCAAATTATGGTCAGGACAATCATGCGTCTTGTGATGACTTCTAGTAATGTCTTTTAAATTTGAAAAACATAAACCTCAAACTTTCTGTCAAAGAAAATCTGCCTTATATAAACAGTACATTAGTCCATGTTGAGACAGTCACCTAACCCACCCTTTCAAACTCACCGTCAGGCACGTCATCTGGCTTCTTGCGCTTCTCGTAGATGACGATGATGAGTACCAGGATGATGATCTCGGCGAGGACCCCTAGGAGGGGCCACAGGGGGGCCAGGATGCTCCGAACCCGCAGCACAGATATCATGGAGGTGGAGCCAATGACATTGGTCGCGTTGCACTCATATTCTCCAGGGTCGGCGGTGATGTCCAGGTTGATGATGGACAGCTCGGTGTAGCCATCCTTGTTGCTGACGAAGAAACGGCCGGAGGAGTTGTCAATTTCCTGGGAGGTGATTGATGGAGTAGGAGGAAAAACAGTGGCAAGAAGGAGAGGTGAACGAGGGTGAAGGAAAGCCATCCATTTATACACTAATACAATTCTGCACATATCTGATAAAAAAAGTTAACCTTGTATTAAACTAAAAATGTTTAAAGGCAACTAAAGTAATAAATAACTATAAATAACTAATAAGTAACTGAATAATGTTCACTTTGCTCTTTTTTTTTCTCTATATTTTAACACACAATGAAAGCATACAGTGGCCAGGGACAGTCTCTAAAAATAAATAAATAAATACCATAAAAGTGGTTTATAGGAGTTGTGTGCTGTATTCCAAGTCCTCTGAAGCCATGTGATAGCTTTTTGTGAGGAATTGACCAAAATTTAAGTCATTATTGACTTAATATCAAGCACATGAAAGTTGAAAGCTATGGCGAAGGGGATGTTTATTGGTGGGAATATCTGACAGAAGATTTTCGGTCTGTTCCACACACAAAGCTATTATATATCTTCTGAAGACTTGGAATACAGCACAGGAATTGCATGGACTACTTTTATGATACTTTTATGGTGCTTTTTTTTTTTTTTTTTTAAATAGCAGTGCCAATACTCTACCAAACATCTCCTTTAGTGTAAGAAATAAGAAAAGAAAGAGAGTCATATGGGTTTTAGTTTAGACACGACGGTGAGTAAATTATTTTTGAGAGAACCATTCCTTTGAACTACCAAACTAAAAGATAAAGATAAGGATACCATGTAGATGCCATTGTCAAGTTTACGCCAGGCCCACAGGGGATAAGGATAACCCACGGATTTGCAGTAGAGGACGGCATTCTCCCCCTCATTCTTATTCTCACTGCGCTTGTGCCCTGTGATGTCTGGCACAGCTATGAGAGGAGAGCAGAAGATAGTGAGACCTTTAATATCAGAATACATTGCTCTGCACAAAGGGATAGCTCACCCAAAAATGTAAATTATATCATCATTTACTCATTTACATTCTATGTTCTCCAGAAGAGAGAAAGTCATATGGGTTTGGAACTACATGATGTCGAGCAAATGATGACAGAATATTAATTTTTGGGTGAACTATTCCTTTAAAGGTGCACTCACACAGTAATTTTAATTATGTCGTCTTGGACTTACACTGACACCCAGTGGCATGGATGCAGCATCATTCAACAAAACAGTTGAAATAGTTTTCAGTTACCGATGCATTGTAGAAATTCACTATTCACAGTCAGCCATAATTGATTTAATCAGTGACTTAAGTGTTCAATAACAGGGCGGTTTCTGAGATTAAAGCCCAAAAAAATAAAGTTCAGTTAAACGCTCAGCCTTTCAAAGTATACTTCATTTGACTGTGCGCGCATACACAGGTGGTTGGCGCATGTGCTTCGCCTGCTATGAGATACAAGAATATTTCTCTTCAGGAGTTAAGACCCATAAAGATGTCTTTGTTATTCCTTCAGACTCGAGTTATACAAATGCAGGTATCTCCTGACCTCCTTACACACGCACACTTGACATGCATATCCAGTGTTGCAAATTTGGGGAATTTGTCACCAAATTTATTGATTTTCACATAGTTGCTGTGACTTTTAATGATATTCTGCGACATAGTTTATATTATGGCTATATTTAAATATACAGTACTTAGCAATTTTTTGGCGATTTTGGGCAAATAATTATTGAAGACATACGCAAAGTCATACTATGTGATAAGAAGTCAGATCTATATGCACTGACCACTAAGCACATCATGAGTGCCAAACCCTTTTCTGATCAAAAGCAGGTGCCAATGGACTCATTTGCATTACCTAGGAATTTCTCTGTTGCTGAGACTGAATGCACCTTAGCCCTTTACAATGCTGAACATGAATCAATCAATTAACCACTTAGAAGATTTATGTAAAGCCTGTTTTAAAGAGTATGTGCAGGAAAAATAAACAAAATCGAGCCGCACGTGTTCAGTGCTCGAGCAATCTGTTGATGACGAAATATGTGTCACATGTACTACACACAGATGCCAAGCATTCACGGCTGATCGAAGGGCTTAAGCGAGCAGTGTTCAGCTGGTCATGTGATCGTAACATGGCAGCCCCCATAAGGAGACCCTCTCTGTGTAAAATAATACAGCATTTTTAAGGTTACTGATATATGGCTACTGATATGATACCAGCGTTATATGATCTCATGTGACTGCTCACGATTTTATGCATATGTTTCCAAATTACTGTTAATTTCTTTAAGAGTAAACATTTCTTGAGGAAAAATTCCTGAAAGCACCTTTAAGCACCTGGTTTTCCATTGCAGACAATGAAGTCTGTTCCTGTTTTTAAATCAGAAATTTGGTAGTTAAGTGTGAAGATCTGGTTTGGGACTTTAGAATATGATGTATATGAAAATATATGTACAGTCGGGTTCAACAGTCTGAGACTATTTTTTTTTTTTTTTTAATTATTAATATTTAAACCTGAAAAATTAAATGTTACATTTTAGAATAGATTCTGCACTGGATCTCTATGTCACTAATCAAATAAGCAAATTTGTGACATTGTTTGATGTGATCTGAAAGTCAGATTTTCTTGCCTCCATTGAAGCACACAAGCATGTCAAAACTGCATTTCCACTAGTGGTCTCAGACTTTTGGACCCCTGCAATTATTTTTATTTTACCATCTGCTGCTGTCACTGGCATTTGAAGTCTAAATGGTTAAGATCTAATTTATGTAATATTTCATGTCTCAAAGGACAGTTATATGCTATGTAAAAACATATACACTGAATATATGGAGCCATAATTGGATGATTTACATTGAAGTCTCAAAGGCTTAGTCACTGAGCGACCAGCAGCAATATTAAATTTAAAGCTTTTACATCAAAAGGTTGCTATATTATTCATGATAGATTGAGAGCTCACACAAATACGCTAAACGTTCATGTAGAAGCAAAAAAAAAATAAAGCTTCACATATTGTGATTCATAAGTCGAATGATGAATCATGACTGTTTAAAGGTTAATTCAGCCTTAAGTGACACCAAATGCCTCAGGAGAGTGCATGAGAGGGAGAGGGAGATTATATCCCCACCCCCTCAGATATGCAGGCCACCATCTGGTGCCTGTGAGCTGACCGCAGGATAACCAGAAAGAGGTGACCAGGACAGGCTTAAACCGAATGGCACTTTACCAGCTGATGATCTCTCGCACACAAACCAAACAGCCTGTTAGCTTTAAGGCAATTATTTAACAGAGGATCATGAGGAGATCTGATTTGGTACTGTAGCTGACATTTTGGTATACACATCTGGCGAATGTAGGTCTTAGAAATCAAAGCATTTTTCAGCACAAACTGAAAAAGAATGAAATATCTTCAGTATATACAGTGGAGTTTAAATGTCTGAGTACACACTGAAAATCTGGGATTCAAATGTCTACAATTCCAGGCCTAAATTCTATTATTTAGGAATTTGATCAAATTAAAACAAATAAATATTATGACGTCAAATTAATAAGAAATATTTAAGATTCTGCACTATTTCTTGATCACCGATGAAGAAAGCAAATTTGTGACACTGACAATGTTACAGTTATTCCTACGAATGAAAGGTCAGATTTCCTTGCTTCCATTGATGCACACATGATGCTCTTTGGAACATTCTCAAAACATGCTGGGATTACATGGATCATCAGGTCTATGCCAGCTTGAGTGCATGCTGTCATTAATGAAATTCACGTAAATTTTTTAATTCAACTTTTCACTCAAATTGTTATGCTGATAATAATAAAAAACACTGCATTAAATTAAAAAAGCTAAATAGAAGCATTTCCACAAATGGACTTTTGAATGATAACGTTAATTAATATAGCATACATCATAATGCTTAATAGCAGTCCACATAATGATCAATATTGTAAACTATTCTCATCCTGTATTGCCTAGTAGTGAACAAAACCTGGATGTCTTTCCTGCCCAACTAACTAAGCTAATGCTCACTTCCATGCTGTTATAGCCTTTCTGAGCATCCAAGCACACCTCTGACTCAGCATATGCTGTGTGCAAGAGATGGAAAAACAGATTGACCCCATAGACGGGTTTAAAATGTTGACACTCATCAAAAAAACATCCTTCTAAACCATCTGAAAATCACTTGTGGGGATATTAAATAAAGTACAGACAATTCAATTTTATGTTGTAAATTTTGAGCAATATGAGGTGATTAGCTTACCTTTTACCTCAATGGTGGCATTTGCTGGAGGGGCCATGTCGAATATGTACACGCACATATACTCGCCCGCATCATCTGGCCTGGGTTTAGTAAGTCTGTGTAAAAGAAAACATGCAGTTCACATTTTAAAAGAACAGATAATCCATTAAGTCTTTCAATTAACCTTGTGCAACCCCGTGTCCACATGTGTGGATGTTGTATTTTGTAGGGGTGTGCAGCGAAGCCATTATCTGTGTCTGTTATTATGACAAAATTATTTGTATCTGTTTCTGTATTCAGATAGAACCAGATGTGGCTTAAACCGGAAGTGTCTCGAAACTAATTTTAAAATGTAACTCTCATACATTTATAGTGCCTCGGATAGGCCTATTTATATATTATTATTATTAATAATAATGATTACTATTTAATTATAATATTGATATATTCTTTTTATATACACCGATCAGCCACAAGATTAAAACCACCTGTCTATTATTGTGTAGATCCCCCTCGTGCCAGCAAAACAGCACCAACCCGCATCTCAGAATAGCATTTGAGATGATTTTCTTCTCACCACAATTTTACAGAGCGGTTATTGGAGTTACTTTAGACTTTGTCAGTTTGAACCAGTCTGGCCATTCTCTGTTGACCTCTCTCATCAACAAGGCATTTCCATCCGCAGAACTGCCCATCACTGGATGTTTTTTGTTTTTGGCACCATTCTGAGTAAATTCTAGAGAATGTTGTGTGTGAAAATTCCAGGAGATCAGCAGTTATAGAAATAATCAACACCAACACCAATACTGGCACCAACAATCATGCCATGGTCCAAATCACTGAGATCACATTTTTCCCCATTATGATGGTTGATGTGAACATTAACTGAAGCTCCAGACTCGTATCTGCATGATTTTATGCACTGCACTGCTGCCACACGGTGCATTTATGCCTGCAGGGCACAGCCACCTGGTGCGACCGACCAAGGCTCCCTTCCAAGGCCTGTAAGTTCTCTTCCTCTTTAATGATGAAGGCTTACAAGGCCGCAGGTCAGGCCGCTTCCACCCTGCATGCCATGGCCATCCTGCAGGTCCACCAGGCCAAGGCGCTGAAAGATCTGCACGAGGGTAGGACCGACCCAGGGCTGATACAGGAACTCCGCTCTGCGACCGACCTCGCCTTGCGTGCGACGAAGGTCACGGCGGTCACGATGTAACTGTGAGAAAAATTTGTGATATATATATATATATATATATATATATATTTTTTTTAATTACCCTGAAAAATGTGTTTGAATTTTTTTTTTTTTATTTAATGAATACATTTATTTATACTCATGTACTCGATATGCAAGGAAATTATTTTAATACTTTTTACTTGATGGCTACACCACATGACATTTTTATTTTTATTTTATTTATTTATTTATTTTGTAGAAAATGCTATAAAAATTTATGAAACCAAATTGGACACCAAGATTATATTTCCAAGAACTTGACAAGTGTTTTAAACTATATTTTTTTTTACGATTTCTTATTAACACCTATTATACACCATTATAACACATCAGACAACCTTATTTATTAATAACCTCTTTAACAGATGGTAATCAATTCAACTCATTGGCATTATTGTTAAAAGAATCAGTGCACTTGCACAGAATGAATAACCTTCAGGTAGAGTTAACACTAAAGCAGGTTAAATGTTATCAGTGCACTAGCTAGTGCACATATGATTAGTCTGATTAGATTAGGAGTCAGGCAGAGAGATTAACAACACGTGGCCGTAAAGAGGGAGACCTTGGACTGGAATTAGACCAGTACAGAGCGCCATCAACAGCAGATAGTCAGCCACCATATTAAACGTTTACAAAACAAAGGCTAACTCAGCTAATGAGAATGACTATACACTACCAATTTTTAACTCACAATTTTTAAGAAGTTTATCTTGGTATATTTAGACCTGAGGTCTTTTATTCTTTTCTATTTGATCATTTTCATTTTTGGGTCAACTATCCCTTTAATTACAGCTAGTTTAGAGTTACATATAAAACAGCCTGTTTCAAATGAGTAAAATGTATAATCCCAGTTCCATGATGACCAAAATGCCAGAAAAAAACATTGCTATAATATGTACCAAACCATCATGTATAAACAGCACATAAAATGTTCAATATTACAGAAGTAAGTACTTGTATTCTGTGTTCTTGCCATCGCCCCTTGTGTCTGGTATCTCCTCCCCATTCTTCATCCAGAAGCTCGCTCGGTGGGCGTTTTGAGAAGATGTGAGGTTGCACTGAAGCGTGATTGGTGGGCTGTGGTAACCCATGGGTAAGATCATATGATCTGATGAAAAGATTGATGGTTCTGAAAACACAGATGTTTCAGTCAAGGCCAGAGAAATACTACATCATATTGATTGAAGAGGACTGCGAATATACCTCTATATACAGTATGTGTGTCATATGCTGTACATATTGCATCACAGCTTTCTAAATAGAATAATACAAATATGAATCAATTTATTAACACTTTCACCTACAGAATATTGTTTGATATTCTATAGAATATCATTTGTTATTACACAGCTCTCTGGAATACTTGATACTGATTTGTCAAATTGCAGCATTCTGCGGTCAAATGTTTTTGTATAATGTCTGCAGTTTATTCAACAAATTTCAACTTAAATCAATATTTCATGTCCATTTATAGATTTATTTGGTAAACAGCTGTGTAATAAGCAGGATAATTTACAGTCAGCCGGTCATTCTCATTAAATAAACCCCTTCAGGATAATACAAGTCCTGATCGTGCCGTCATGGTTTATTTTTGGTTGACCACTCATATTTGGTTGACCACTTGACTAGCTATCTTACAAGATTCCAAGGATTCCTCGGAACAGCAAAAAAGTGTACTATTGTCATGGTCAACAACACAAAGAAAGAAACACAGAAATTTCTCAAGGAGCAGGACAAGGATGTTTTAATTTACACTCAATAAGGGCTTGCTGGCTACAAAAATAGGTCATTGCATATATACTGCAGCATATCTAGATATGATAAGGGCAGGAGTGATCTACAGAGGGAGTTACACAGACTGTTTAGTAGTGCCGTTACAGATATTTTCATACTAAAACAAAGGGAGGTGGAAAAGGGAAGATCGACTAAAACTAGATCCCACATCCTCTAAACTTGGCCACCGAACTATTTTAAAAGGAGGAAAAATCAAGGGGGGCATATGGTTTCTTTAGCAACAACCCCCCCAACTACACGGGGATTGCACAGTTAACTCACTCTGCAACACGGTAACTGTTGCCTGGGCTCGTATCCAGGTAGTTGATGGATTCTGGCGTAAATCGTTACGCCGCGGGTCATTACTGGCTCTGCACTCGTAAATCCCAGAATCCTCGATGGTGACGCGAGTGACGGCTAATACGCTAACTCCGTTGATTCCGTACGCAGTGTTGATGGACATGCGTTGCTTGCGCGCGCCATCCCACAGCTGGAAGAAGCTGTCAACCCTGTTCACCTCTGCATACCACCACTGGATCTCAGGGGTGGGCTTCCCCACCACATCACAGTACAGCTCAAAGGTGTCGCCCGTCAGCTTAGTCTCAGAGAGAGGGGACTTCACGAAACCCGCTGAGGGGCGGCACAGAGATGGGTCAGCAGAGTAAAACAGGAGGAAAAACATAAATAAAGAGATGGGAGTAAAGGAAAAGAAGTAAAAGAGAGGGCAGAGGGTGGAAAGAAGAAAACATAAAAGATTAAACTCAAAAGTACAAACAAAACATTTAAAATTAAATAAATAAATGAACATTAAACAAAAATGACTGAAATCAAGAAAATAAAACAGGTAAGGGATATGTTTTGAAATTGAATACTAGCTTTCAAACTGGAGCTCACATCTGCCGAAATGTTCAACAACACGTCCTGCGTCGGCCACTCGGGGCAGAAGTTTGAATTTCGGTAAGCACACCGATTTCAAAAGTAGAACTTTGGACCTACTGTCACCAAATTCACAGTGCGATCAGTTTGTTTTATAGATACAAAAATGTGCATACTGTGGATAGTTTACATACTTTTTACTTGTAGATATTTTAAGTGTAGTATGGTAGTATGTTTTTCTGAACATAGCTATACAGTTTGGAGGTAATGCAGAATCCATGATGCAGTTCAGAAAGGTAGATGGCCTTGAGCAGTGCCGTAACGTCTATAGTACTCTAAATCCGAGCACCTCAGTGCAATCTCACTATTCATATGTGGGTGTGCTGATAGACAGGCTGTTTCCATAGAAGCATACTAGTTGAGCAGGTAGGCCTTTTAAAATGGGGAGGACTGCAAACCACACTTCATGCATGTCTGCCTCCCTCTCATTCACTGTGCAGTGTAAGCTGATTGCATTCAGAGATAAAGTACGACACTTTGGAAAGTGTAAACAATCCGGATAATGCAATAAGTGTCTATACCAACAAAATTGGAGAGGCATAGTGATCTATCATTAGGGCTTTCTGCTTTCCAATGTCATCAGCGAAAAATACAATTAAAACACTTGTATTGAGAAAAAAAAAAAAGAAGCTGAACAGTGAGTGGAAGCACAGTAATTTACAAGTACTGTACAAGTAAAAAGTTTCAAGTAACAAGTACAATTAAAGTTTAGAACATTTTATTCTTGTTTTTTTCTTGCATCGCCCACTTTTGCTACATATTTGGGCAACTTTTGTTTCAAATTCAAATGCACCACTTTTTGGTTATTGTACTATTGGTTAAAAAAGGCAAATGTTCCTATATTTACTTTGTTTAAAGGATGTATTGTCAGTGGGTCAGATTTGAGCTTGTGGGAAGAAGAGACGAAAAAGATCAATAGAGCAAATAAAAATGAACTACAAAATGTTTCCTTTGAGAATATGTTGTGTAAATGTGCGGAGGAGCTTTTTGATGGTTGCATTTCATTGTCATGTTAAACAGAACAGTTTATTTTACTTACAGCTCCTCTGATTCTATTGATAGTGATTGTGTAATCATAAAATTATGATCACAAAGAGAAATACAGCAGGACTAGATATGATTTTTTTACATCTAGACAACCATTATGCTCAACAAGGGTGATGCAAGATACCAGGGGTTTTATATCATAAAATATAAAATATAAGCTTGTGTCATACAGTCAGTTGTTGGGGTAGATTTAGGTGAGACTTTAAAAAATATGTTTTCCAGGCCTAAGCAATGTGGTAACTTTGTACAATAAATGTGTGTAATTAATAATAATAAAACACAATATGCCCAAATGTAAAATATAAAATAACTCTTTGGCTGAACTTGATTCAGTTATGGACAGTGGTTCCACATGCTTGAAATGAGTTTTCTTAAATTAAAATGACCATGTAATTCCAACTTCAAACTTCAAGTAGAAGCAACTTAACTGAATCAAGTAAACCCAACAAAATGTAACTCAAAATATCTCATATCAAACTGTTTTAGTGCTATGCTAGCTAGTGACAGGAAATGTTAGCATGCTATATCATGCTGGTGGGTAGCACTACTGAGTGCAACTTGGTTACTATGTTACGGTTATGTAATGGTGGCCAGCTGATAGATAGAGGTGCAATGTGTATAAACCTCACTCTCCTGACCTCAAGAGGTGCATTAGTGACTGACGTTAGAGGCTTTAGCCTCCTTGTTAGCGCAACCGCCTCCCATGCTGGAGACGCTAGTTCGAGTCCCATATGGAGTGGGTAGAACAGGAGCATCACAGTTAGCACAGAAATTACTCAATGGACAAGGCCACATGTACTGCAGAATAATCTAAATGTATTGGTCCTCTATAGGCTCAAGCACCACTCTTCACCATAAACCACAAAACTCCAACTTTCTTCTAAATTTCAACATAACAAAACATTAAACACCAACACATCTCCCCCTTTATATTTATCTTGACACATAAAATAACACTTAAATTTAAAAATTTACTCTTCCTGTCAAGTCTCATGCAAAGCATGCTGGGAACTAGAAATTCTCTGCCCAGTCTCAATTAACCAAACAAAAATGTTAATGTTGTCCCAATGCAAATGGATTAAGTTATGCTAACAAGGCAACTTTTTAGTTGAATCAACTCAACTGATTTAATTTCTGTTGGTTACATAAATTTTTTTAGTAATATGAACATGGGGATTGCGTAAAACTGACAATGGTGAAAGTTCATTTTTTGAGTGTAACATGAGTTAACAATGAACAATATTTTACAGCATGCAATGTTCATTACATACTATACTAATTATATTTTTAACATTAAAAGTTGTATACATTAGCAATAGTTAATGCATTATGAACTTACGATGAACAACAGTATATTTGTATTTTGACATTAACGGAATAATAATTTTAAAAAAATGTCTCGTTCATTTTTAGTTTATGATACCTATGCGTTACTAATGTTAATGTAAAGAACTTCATTGTCAAGTGCTACATAGCATGTACTCACAATTAGAAGACGAAACAAAGGCAAACTAAATGAGGAGCTTCCCACATCCCTGTGTGCTTGAAAAGAAACCAACATAGTGTCTGACCCTCACAACTTACTGAAGTAATAAGCTTCCAGCAGCCTCTTTAAAGGGAATTGCTTAAAAGGTATGAAAACTGTGTGACATCCCCTTGCAGTATATGCAATAGTGGACTTGTAGTTACTGTATGTGGTAAGAGTTTGCATGCTAATGAATCCACACGAATAGACACTCACTAAGGATGGAAGCGAAAACCTTATTACCCTGAAGGCAGATAGCCCTGTTGTGTTCTTGATACCCAGAGCTAGTGTTGTCGTGGTACCAAAATTTCAGTTGTCGGTACCGATACCAGTGAAATTTCACGGTTTTCGATACCAATTCTGATACCACATCAAACAATTTGCTAATATGATCATGTGCTATTAAACACACTCTTTTAGCCTAATTTACAGTTAAATTTCAATGTAAATAATAAATTAAAAGATATGCATGTTTCCTTCAAGTGTTTATAACACTAATTTGTTTTTAAGCAGGGCCCTACTGAAATCTGTTTTTATTTTTTCCCCCAAATCATTTTTTCCTTTTTTTTTTATTATTATTTTTCCAGAATTCCATGTTTTAAAGTTTAATTTCCTTTCATTATCAAAATGGTGTCTAATCAAAAAATGTTCCTTAAACTTTTAAAAGTTTTAACAAGTAAAAAATAAACAATTACTTGTCAACATACCATTGCATTTTTTAACAAACTTTTATTCAGTACAAAAGCACTCTTGCTTGTAATATATTGCTTAATTTTTATTATTTTGTATTATTTTTACAATCATTATTCATTAATCATTATTTATTATTATAATCATTATTTTCACTATAATCACTTCATTTTACTATACAGTTATAATATTTTTCTTTTGCCATTTCTTCAATTTCAGGCGTTTAGCTTTTATTATGAATCAAGCTTTTATTTTGACAGAAGTTTAACCTCTCCGGATAAACAGTTCACAACATGGCTCAGTGTGATTGTTAAAGCGCAAATGCTGTTATTTAATTATATAAAAATAACGCTTCAGAGTGGATTAGTGATCTGCTCTGTCATCTCTCATTCAACGCGAATGATTCTCGTAGACTGTGGAGTTTCCAGTGTATGAGTGGTCTGCTTCACACATTCATTAAAAGCTCATGCAGTGCATACAGACTAAGATTGCATCATTTTGCGGTTTAACAGTCACACTAGGATATATCACAATTTTAATTTGATTAGTTGTGCATTTCAGTGTAAAAGGAGTAACAGAGCACATGCTTAAATAAGCATATGAGCATTTGAAAGCAATCGTGTGTCAGTCATAATGTGCGCTTGTCAGACAAGGACATAGAGTCGGTACTGCTGGTACTGTAGAATCACTGGTATCGTTACATCTTTTTTTATTTTAGTACCGACTTGGTACCGAAGTTCCGGTACTTTTGACAACACTACCCAGAACCATGCAAAGACAATGCCAGAATGATCTATTTAATCAAATATGTGTGTGTATGTTCGGTCATGCATTTGTGTCTGCGAAAGATAAAAAGCACTGATGAGAGATGAAAGGAGATGTGTCGGTTTTGATCTCCTCACGAGATTGTGGCTCTTCACAAGAAACACATAGGCAATGATGTACAGTTTATTAGGAGACAGCTGAGTCCAATTAATGGGTCACTGAATCATGCACATGGACATCAAGTACTTTTGCACCTTAATTAATAGCATTTAATTTAGTTTGATGATGCAAGAGGTGAGAATTTGACAAAATAAAGAACACATTATGCCAAGTTTACACTACACGATTTTAGGCCCAATTTTCACTCGCTGACAGTTTTGTTTTGACTGAATACAAGTGCAGTGTTGACCTTCAGCTAATGAGAGAGCAAGAAACGGGGCACGGGAAGTTTCAGTGGGAGGAGTCCTGATGTACCTGCAACAGAACATCAACTAGCATGGCTGTGGTATCAAGAAAGTCTCACTGGACCGAAGAAATGGAGGAAAAATTAGTGGAACATTGGCAGGAGCACCAGTGCCAATTTGATGTTTCCTCTGAACTGTACCACAACCGGGTGGAGAAAGAGAAGAGTTGGAGAGAAATTGCCAATTCTCTTGGACAGTCAGGTAAGCAAATAGGTAGATTTTTCAGTAGGAGGTACTTTTTCATATTGTAACCAATAAAATATTGGGGGTTGCTGTCCTTTTCTGCATATCGCTGCCCCCTTCCGCATATCGCGGCGCCGTTTTGTGGCGCGTTCTGCATAACGCGGCGTCCCATGCGGCCCCATTTCGCGGCCGGCCCACCGGGAAAAGTCTCGGTTCTCCCAATGGCCAGTCTGCCACTGCCTCCATTTAAATCGGACGGTCTCATGTCATACAGCTCATTAATTGAGAGCGTCTATGACGTCATAATGCACCGCGGTTAAGACTTTAACATGTCCGCGCGCACGGGGAGGACATTAACGCATGCATCCCATTGCTGCATCGGCACTATAAATAGAACATGCAGCAGAATGGACTGGTGCTATTTACGGCGCTGCAGAGGACCGGTGCTCAAAGCGGGTACCTGCCTCTACCGTACCGTTATTTCCTATTTGACTAGTTAGTTACCAAGAATATATGCGCAAAAACAGTTTCGAAATCAATCACTGGAGATCGTATTCGAAACACAAAACAAATGGGAACATGCAGTAGCTTTCCTGATGAATTCCTGAGTCATAAGCCTCAGCATTAGATTGTCACATGCAAATCAAGCACAAGTGTGAAACACGAAAGCCGAAAGATTCATTATCACTCATTCTGTTTGCACTGAATTCTCGATATTGTCGGTCCGTGTTAGGCCAGGATGGGTTTCATTAACAAGCAGATGACCCGATCAGCGGTTCCCTCATCGTCCTTTCTCAATGATTCTCTTGAAAGGGAATCGACTCTTAAAGAAGCCTGAACACAAATTAACACAGCTACAAATAGATGCTCCCTCTGGGACGAGTCGCCAAATATAAAAATGTAACCCATCTGTGAGAATATTTAAGTAGGCTGGAATTTAAAGGGCCGTTCACATCGAACGCATTTTGTGTCCGTCTAAGATCGTTTTCCGTCGATTCACTACATTCACTAAATGGACGTCTAGACGCGTTTTTTAGACGCGTGTCAGGTAAAAAAAAAGAGCATCAACTTTTAAAAGCGCGTCTGCGTTCTGTTATATGCGTTGCGCTTACTGCGCGTTTTAGAGCAAGAAAGCGCTCAGTCTGTACGGCTCCTTGGACTGTCTGGTTCAGCTCTGTTTTAAAACTGATTTGCAATGCGCTTTGCCATTCATATCCACAAGGACATTTTTCTTACATATGTAATACACATAACTGTCACCTCTCATGAGCGTCCATTTACTTCTGAGTATTTGAAAAAGCAATGTTACGGAGAGGTGAGTTTATCCTTTGCACTGAAATTACCTGCATCTGCCGCAACCATGAAGACATCGTTCTCTTATCAACCGCAAGACATTCCGCCTATTTATGATCACACTATTCCTTAGGCGAAATGAAACACATTTTTTTTTTTTTAGAAAAGCCTTACCGTTCTGAGCGGAGCCCGAATGCAGCATCAAGACTCCGAATAATATCATCAACCGATTCCCCGCGCAAGACATTTTTCTAGGTCGTCCGACTACCTGGAATATGTGTAGAGATATGTGTAGAGGGATGCGGAGGAAGAAGTGAGTGGAGAGGGAGCAGCTACAATGACGAGGCGACCCTGGATGGAGCTCGAATCGGGTCACGCAGAAGCCCGTCGCCTAGCAATAGCGCGCGCGGATAAGTAGATGCAGTCGTTACACTTACATCCGGTTTTAAAGAGGCTAGAAGACGATGGCGCTGTCCTCTTAAATTCCCGCGAGAGCAGACCTGTCCTGCCTACATCCCAGATAAATAAACAGAATCCTCAGGTGTACTAATTATCAAATTAAAATCGTTTCTTTAAGGGTTATTTGGTGGTCCTTAGGGGGCTCGTGGAGAAAATTGGCTTCAATACAAGTCAATACAAGACTGTTCAATTCAAGTTAAACAAGACTGTTCAATACACCTCAACACAAGACTGTACAATACAAGACTGTTCAGTACAAGTCAATACAAGACTGTTCAAAACAAGACTGTTCGATACAAGACTGCTCAATACAAGACTGTTCAATTCAAGTTAAACAAGACTGTTCAAAACAAGACTGCTCAATACAAGACTGTTCAATACAAGTCAATAAAAGTCTGTTCAATACAAGACTGTTCAATACAAGTCAATACAATGCTGCTTAATACAAGACTGTTCAATACAAGTCAATACAAAACTGTTCAATACAAGACTGTTCAATACAAGACTGTTCAATACAAGTCAATAAAAGACTGTTCAATACAAGTCAATACAAGACTGTTCAATACAAGTCAATACAAGATTGTTCAATATAAGTCAATACCAGACTGTTCATTACAAGTCAATACAAGACTGTTCAATACAAGTCAATACAAAACTGTTCAATACAAGACTGTTCAAAACAAGTCAATACAAGACTGTTCAATACAAGTCAATACAAGACTGTTCAATACAAGTCAATACAAGACTGTTCAATATAAGTCAATACAAGACTGCTCAATACAAGACTGTTCAATACAAGTCAATACTAGACTGTTCAATACAAGTCAATACAAGACTGTTCAATACAAGTCAATACAAGTCTGTTCAATACAAGTCAATACAAGGCTGCTCAATACAAGACTGTTCAATACAAGTCTGTTCAATACAAGACTGTTCAATACAAGTCAATACAAGGCTGCTCAATACAAGACTGTTCAATACAAGTCAATACAAGACTGTTCAATATAAGTCAATACTAGACTGTTCAATACAAGTCAATACAAGACTGTTCAATACAAGTCAATACAAAACTGTTCAATACAAGACTGTTCAATATAAGTCAATACAAGACTGCTCAATACAAGACTGTTCAATACAAGTCAATACTAGACTGTTCAATACAAGTCAATACAAGACTGTTCAATACAAGTCAATACAAGACTGTTCAATACAAGTCAATACAAAACTGTTCAATACAAGTCAATACAAAACTGTTCAATACAAGACCGTTCAAAACAAGACTGTTCAATACAAATCAATACAAGGCTGCTTAATACAAGACTGTTCAATACAAGTCAATACAAAACTGTTCAATACAAGACTGTTCAATATAAGTCAATACAAGACTGCTCAATACAAGACTATTCAATACAAGTCAATACTAGACTGTTCAATACAAGTCAATACAAGACTGTTCAATACAAGTCAATACAAGACTGTTCAATACAAGTCAATACAAGACTGTTCAATACAAGACTGTTCAATACAAGTCAATACTAGACTGTTCAATACAAGTCAATACAAGTCTGTTTAATACAAGTCAATAAAAGACTGTTCAATACAAGTCAATACAAGACTGTTCAATACAAGTCAATACAAGACTGTTCAATACAAGTCAATACAAGACTGTTCAATACAAGACTGTTCAATGTAAGTCAATACTAGACTGTTCAATACAAGTCAATACAAAACTGTTCAATACAAGACTGTTCAATATAAGTCAATACTAGACTGTTCAATACAAGTCAATACAAGACTATTCAATACAAGTCAATACAAGACTGTTCAATACAAGACTGTTCAATACAAGTCAATACAAGACTATTCAATACAAGTCAATACAAGACTGTTCAATACAAGACTGTTCAATACAAGTCAATACTAGACTGTTCAATACAAGTCAATACAAGTCTGTTTAATACAAGTCAATAAAAGACTGTTCAATAAAAGTCAATACAAGACTGTTCAATACAAGTCAATACAAAACTGTTCAATACAAGTCAATACAAGACTGTTCAATACAAGTAAATACAAGACTGTTCAATACAAGACTGTTCAATAAGTCAATACTAGACTGTTAAATACAAGTCAATACAAAACTGTTCAATACAAGACTGTTCAATATAAGTCAATACTAGACTGTTCAATACAAGTCAATACAAGTCAATACAAAACTGTTCAATACAAGATTGTTCAAAACAAGACTGTTCAATACAAGTCAATACAAGACTGTTCAATACAAGTCAATACTAGACTGTTCAATAAAAGTCAATACAAGACTGTTCAATACAAGTCAATACAAGACTGTTCAATACAAGTCAATACAAGACTGTTCAATACAAGACCGTTCAAAACAAGACTGTTCAATACAAGTCAATACAAAACTGTTCAATACAAGACTGTTCAATATAAGTCAATACAAGACTGCTCAATACAAGACTGTTCAATACAAGTCAATACTAGACTGTTCAATACAAGTCAATACAAGACTGTTCAATACAAGTCAATACAAGACTGTTCAATACAAGTCAATACTAGACTGTTCAATACAAGTCAATACAAGTCTGTTTAATACAAGTCAATAAAAGACTGTTCAATACAAGTCAATACAAGACTGTTCAATACAAGTCAATACAAGATTGTTCAATACAAGTCAATACAAGACTGTTCAATATAAGTCAATACTAGACTGTTCAATACAAGTCAATACAAAACTGTTCAATACAAGACTGTTCAATATAAGTCAATACTAGACTGTTCAATACAAGTCAATACAAGACTATTCAATACAAGTCAATACAAGACTGTTCAATACAAGACTGTTCAATACAAGTCAATACTAGACTGTTCAATACAAGTCAATACAAGTCTGTTTAATACAAGTCAATAAAAGACTGTTCAATACAAGTCAATACAAGACTGTTCAATACAAGTCAGTACAAGACTGTTCAATACAAGTCAATACAAGACTGTTCAATACAAGTAAATACAAGACTGTTCAATACAAGACTGTTCAATATAAGTCAATACTAGACTGTTCAATACAAGTCAATACAAAACTGTTCAATACAAGACTGTTCAATACAAGTCAATACAAACTGTTCAATACAAGACTGTTCAATATAAGTCAATACTAGACTGTTCAATACAAGTCAATACAAGACTGTTCAATACAAGTCAATACAAAACTGTTCAATACAAGATTGTTCAAAACAAGACTGTTCAATACAAGTCAATACAAGACTGTTCAATACAAGTCAATACTAGACTGTTCAATAAAAGTCAATACAAGACTGTTCAATACAAGTCAATACAAGACTGTTCAATACAAGTCAATACAAGACTGCTCAATACAAGTCAATACTAGACTGTTCAATACTAGACTGTTCAATACAAGACTGTTCAATACAAGACTGTTCAATACAAGTCAATACAAGACTGCTCAATACAAGTCAATACTAGACTGTTCAATACAAGACTGTTCAATACAAGACTGTTCAATACAAGACTGTTCAATACAAGTCAGTACTAGACTGTTCAATACAAGACTGTTCAATACAAGTCAATACAAGACTGTTCAATACAAGTCAATACAAGACTGTTCAATACAAGTCAATACAAGACTGATCAATACAAGTCAATACAAGACTGTTCAGTACAAGTCAATACAAGACTGTTCAATACAAGTCTGTTCAATACAAGTCAATACAAGTCTGTTCAATACAAGTCAATACAAGACTGCTCAATACAAGTCAATACAACACTGTTCAATACAAGTCAATGCAAGACTGTTCAATACAAGTCAATACAAGACTGTTCAATACAAGTCAGTACAAGACTGTTCAATACAAGTCAATAAAGACTGTTCAATACAAGTCAATACAAGACTGTTCAATACACGTCAATACAAGACTGTTCAGTACAAGTCAGTACAAGACTGTTCAAAACAAGACTGTTCAATACAAGACTGTTCAATACACATCAATACAAGACTGTTCAGTACAAGTCAGTACAAGACTGTTCAAAACAAGACTGTTCAATACAAGACTGTTCAATTCAAGTCAATACAAGTCTGTTCAATACAAAGCTGTTCAATACAAGTCAATACAAGTCTGTTCAATACAAGTCAATACTAAACTGCTCAATACAAGACTGTTCAATACAAGTCAATACAAGACTGTTCAATACAAAACTGTTCAATACAAGTCAATACAAGTCTGTTCAATACAAGTCTGTTCAATACAAGTCAATACAAAACTGTTCAATACAAGTCAATACAAGTCTGTTTAATACAAGTCAATAAAAGACTGTTCAATACAAGTCAATACAAGACTGTTCAATACAAGTCAATACAAGACTGTTCAATACAAGTCAATACAAGACTGTTCAATACAAATCAATACAAGACTGTTCAATACAAGTCAATACAAGACTGTTCAATACTAGACTGTTCAATACTAGACTGTTCAATACAAGTCAATACAAGACTGTTCAATACAAGACTGTTCAATACAAGTCAATACTAGACTGTTCAATACAAGTCAATACAAGTCTGTTTAATACAAGTCAATACAAGACTGTTCAATACAAGTCAATACTAGACTGTTCAATACAAGTCAATACAAGACTGTTCAATACAAGTCAATACAAGACTGTTCAATATAAGTCAATACAAGACTGTTCAATACAAGTCAATACAAGGCTGCTCAATACAAGTCAATACTAGACTGTTCAATACAAGTCTGTTCAATACAAGACTGTTCAATACAAGTCAATACAAGGCTGCTCAATACAAGACTGTTCAATACAAGTCAATACAAGGCTGCTCAATACAAGACTGTTCAATACAAGTCAATACAAGACTGTTCAATACAAAACTGTTCAATACAAGTCAATACAAGTCTGTTCAATCCAAGTCAATACAAGACTGCTCAATACAAGACTGTTCAATACAAGTCAATACAAGACTGTTCAATACAAAACAATACAAGACTGCTCAGTACAAGTGCTCAGTACAAGTCAATACAAGACTGTCTTGTATTGACTTGTATTGAACAGTATTGTTTTAACTAGTATTGAACAGGCTTGTATTGACTTGTATTGAACAGTCTTGTATTGACTTGAAATGTGAATAGCTTATTTAAAAGGATATGGTTTTAAAGGAATAAAAGGGTTTAAAGACAGAAATTTGAAGCTTACTGTACAATTTAATAAAAGCACTTATATAAATTTTTCTGTTAAAACGTGTGTATAATTTGAACTGTAAAGTTTTTTAAATCCTAGTTTTACTGTATTGTTATTGTAAGGGTTTACAGCTTTACGTAGTCATGGCAACAAAGTTGTAAAATTGGATATAGCTTTACACAGAAAAGTGTTATCAATTGATTTTATCACACTAAAATCATGTTAACATACATACTGTTTACGTTTTGTGGCTAAACTTTTGAAACAGTGAGTAGACCTATTTTAACTTTTATGGATTAGCCCCATTTGCTTCCATTGTAATTGCCTCACTGTAACATTGATTTCTTTCTTTCTTTTTTTTCTTTTTTCTTAAGAGAAAACAGTACAAGTTCTGTTTTAACAGAATAATTTATATAAGTGCTTTTATTAAATTGTACAGTAAGCTTAAAATTTCTGTCTTTAAACCCTCCAAAAATTGGCCCCATTCACTTCAATTGTAAGTACCTCACTGTAACCTCGATTTTTGCTTTTTCTGAAAGCAATAATCAGACAAATTAAAATACATTTTTGTGGTAATCGACATTTGGCCAAAAAATGCTGTCGATTAAGTTTAACTTGTATTAAACCATGAATATTCCTTTAAAACCATGTCCTGTTAAATAAGCTATTCACATTTTGATTGTTAATTGCTTGGAAGGTTTACTGGCAATTTTGCCTAAATAGGTTTCTCACATTTCCTTACATTACGTTATAACATACCCTCAAACTACTGTAGGCTTATTTCTGCAGCAGGTTAACAGTTTTTATTTATTATTTATCTAAACCTACATATCTAAAATTCTTCCAAAGTTGTGAGGATCAGGTAAAGTTAATTGCGTTTTCGATTATTTTTATTTTGAGAACAGTGAGGAGAGTGTTGACTTTATTCAGCATAACCAGTTCATTTACAGCATTCAATAATTTGTGAATGTGAGATAGCTCATAAAGATATGGACTGGCATTTGTATTCTTAAGCTAACGTGGTGCTCACACCACCGAAATAGAGTGACACATCTAATGTGTGAGATGAGATTCTCACACCCATAGAAGTTCTTAAATGTTACTTTTGGGACATAGCTCTTAACTGGGTTGTACTTGCATCCCCACTGGAATCTACGCCGCTGTACTTAGTTCTGCACAGATAGCAGATTTGATTTTCTTTGTGTATATCTTTATTTTAGAATAATGCAAGGAGCAGCCGAAATCCAAAGAAGGTCTAAGGGTTTATCTTTTGTTTGTTTAACCTTTGGGTTACTAGGTTAAGTGCAAACACTAATCTACCACCGCACTCATGATGTGGTGCTGCTAACATTTTCAAACACTTGGGAAAAATAAACCAGTAGATAATATTCTGTAGTTCTTATGATGACTGTCTACTGCCATCTGCTGAACAATGAAATTACCACAGCAATAGACAGAGCATTTTCTTAATTCCCTGGTGAGTTTATTACAAGTGTGCCATGGCTAAATGATTGCATGCATTTCCCATTTGAGAGAAGAGATCTCAAATATGAGTTTGTAAATTTATTCAGATGAATGAATCTGGTTACTAAAAAACATGATTTGAAGTCCATGCTTCTCAATATCTCTAAGGTCATACGTGTGTAAACAAACAAACAAACATTTACACATGAGAAATGTTAATAAATGCAACAAAATCGGACATCAAAAGACTACAAAGGACAGTTCGGACTGCTTAGAGGATTACTGGTTGCCCCCTGCCCTCCCATCAAGAACTGTACACTTCCAGAATGAGGAATAGGGCTGGAAAAATCACTCTGGACCCCACTCACTCAGCCCACTACTTTTTTGAACAGCTGCCTTCTGGATGGCGCTACAGAGCACTGAGTACCAGAACCTTCAGGCACAGGAACAGTTTTTTCCCTCAGGCTATCAATCTCATGAACAGTTAAAACTGCCCCATTGAGCAATAATTAATGTGAAATACACAACTTAGTCTATTTATATTTATCCAACATATCCTAACTCTTCTGCCATACATTCCCTTGCACTGTATAAAAAAGATTTGTATTTGTACATACATTTGAAGACAGAAGTTTACATACACCTTAGCCAAACACATTTAAACTCAGTTTTTCACAATTCCTGACATTTAATCTTAGAAAACATTCCCTGTCTTAGGTCAGTTAGGATCACTACTTGAATGTCAAAATAATAATATAGAGAATTATTTATTTCAACTTTTGTTTCTTTCATCACATTCCCTGTGCGTCAGAAGTTTACATGCACTTTGTTAGTATTTGGTAGCATTGCCTTTAAATTGTTTAGCTTGGGTCAAACGTTTTGGGCAGCCTTCCACAAGCTTCTCACAATAAGTTGCTGGAATTTTTGCCCATTCCTCCAGACAGAACTGGTGTAACTGTGCTCGTACATGCTTTTTCAGTTCTGCCAACAAATTTTCTATTGGATTGAGGTGTGATGGCCACTCCAATACCTTGACTTTGTTGTCCTTAAGCCATTTTGCCACAACTTTGGAGGTATGCTTGGGGTCATTGTCCATTAGGAAGACCCATTTGCAACAAAGCTTTAACTTCCTGGCTGATGTCTTGAGATGTTGCTTCAATATATCCACATAATTTTCCTTCCTCATGATACCATCTATTTTGTGAAGTGCACCAGTCCCTCCTGCATCAAAGCACCCCCACAACATGATGCTGCCACCCCCATGCGTCACGGTTGGGATGGTGTTCTTCGGTTTTCAAGCCTCACCCTTTTTCCTCCAAACATAACGATGGTCATTATGGCCAAAAAGTTACATTTTTGTTTCACCAGACCAGAGGACATTTCTCTAAAAAGTAAGATCTTTGTCCCCATGTGCACTTGCAAACTGTAGTCTGGTTTTTTCTATGGCGGATCTGGAGCATTGGCTTCTTCCTTGCTGTTCAGCCTTTCATGTTATGTCGATATAGGACTCATTTTACTGTGGATATAGATACTTTTCTACCTGTTTCCTCCAGCATTTTCACAAAGTCCTTTGCTGTTGTTCTGGGATTGATTTGCACTTTTTGCACCAAACTACGTTCATCTCCAGGAAACAGAATGCGTCTCTTTCCTGAGCGGTATGATGGCTGTGTGGTCCCATGGTGTTTATACTTGCGTACTATTGTTATTACAGATGAACATGGTACCTTCATGCATTTGGTAATTGCTCCCAAGGATGAAACAGACTTGTGGAGGTCCACCATTTTTTCTCAGAGGTCTTGGTTGATTTCTTTTGATTTTCCCTTGATGTCAAGCAAAGAGGCACTGAGATTGAAGGTAGGCCTTAAAATACATCCACAGGTACACCTCTAATTGACTCCAATTAGCCAGTCTTACATATATAAAGTATATATATATATATATATGTATAGACTTATTGTGTATTTCTATATACACTTATATTTTCTTTTAAATGTGTATATTTATTATATTTATTTTTATTATTATCTCTGTCATGTTGTTGTATTGTTTGTGCACTGGAAGCTTCTGTCACCAAGACAAATTCCTTGTATGTGTAAGCATACTTGGCAATAAAGCTGATTCTGATACTAAAGATGAACTTGGGATTGTGAACCAATTAGAATGTAATTTGTTGTGCATAAGGAACATGGTGAAAAAAAATAAAATAAAACTTTGTCTAAACGGCAGCATAGACCAGTCATCCCCCAAGGACTGATTTTGACATTTCTTATATCCTTTTATTTTTATAGCCTGCCTTTCAGCTCTTCTATTTGAACAATCCAAACTGAACCACATTACAAGCAAAAAGAAACAGAAACAGCTATTCTTCAGTCTTTAATATAAATAAACAACACCATTGAAAGATTTTGACACCTGTATTGTAATTAATTTGTGGGTCTCTCATATTGCACTCCAGTTTGCACATGCGTAGACATAGTACCCTCCTGAGTGGGCGGACATGGCACTTTATGCCATGAACAAGCGGTTCTCACTGGCTCTGACCAAAAACAGATTATTTCTGTGTATATAAACATTTAGTTTTTTTCACCAATTTGTACATGTATGTATGGAAACATCCTGTTTCCTTAAACTGCCACAGTCTGTACAAGTGATGATTAACAAATGTTGGCAATCTTTCTGTTATTAGTTCTATATACAATATATATACATATAGATAAGGCTCATATGTTTTAAATGTGAACTGATGAGCCAAAGATTGTTGCCTGGAACTCTGTCCAAGGACTTCCTCTTTCTAAATCCTGGGGCTGCATTTGTTTATATCCATCTCTTTTCCTTTTCACATCTGTCCCACACTAGACAGAATTTGCATGTGCTCAAACTATGTGGATAGCCAGCTCATGCTGCCCAAAATTGTTTTTTAAATGTTAGATATACTGAATGTCATTTTCTGTATCTATAATTGTTATATATTTAAATAATGTTTATACTTTACTGTAAAATTATACTGTATATAAAGTATATATACACATATAAAGTGTTTGTGTGTGTGTGTGTGTGTGTGTGTGTGTATATATATATATATATATATATATATATATTTCAAGCCTATGTTTCTCTTAGTCTCAAAATATATAATTTTTTACCGCAGCAATGTTGAATGCTTAATTTTTGTTGGTTGGCAGATGTTCCAAGGTTTTGAATAATTTTCTATAACTGCAGTAAAGTAGTTCCAGGTTTGTTGACCGCATTACAGTTCCATATCATTTCACTGAATTATTGGAATTTAAAAGATTTGTTCAGCTTTTGAAGCCAAATAATTCTGATGACAACCAACTTTCAATTTACTTAATGTATAAGGAACTAAATATGTTTTAGAGGCATTTGTTGATGTCTGATTTTTCTGCTTCTCAGGCCTCCAAATTAATTCATGCAAATTGTGCACATCTTAACATCTGTCTTCACCAGTACTTTAGGCTCATAATAATAAAATATCTAGAAGATATTATTCTATTGGGCAATGAATGTAACAAAGAACAAATTCTGAAGATGCCTGTGATGTCTAATGATGCCTCTGGTGTTGAAACAGTATGTTGTTCCCCTTTGCTAATTAAAACAGCAATGTGTCATTTGCATATCATTTACACTCTCAGCGGACTGGCACATGCCCTCCAGACAAGGTTAAGCAACAGCAAGCATGATAAGCAATTTTTTTTCTTTCTTTTTTTTTAATGACTACCCAAAGCATAATTTGAAAGAATAAAAGACCGCACTGCTAACGTGATTCTTATTATTCTCCACAAATTTCCTCAGTTAAATCAGCTGAACAGCATACAGACTCCATTCAAACTTTATTTTGCAAACAATTTCAGCATTAGATGTAATATGTTTTAGTCTTCAAAAATTTGATACTTTTTAAAAAAGAAATGTAATATCAAAGTTTGAAAATAAAGTTTTCAGTTGACAGCAAGGGCATACACATATAGAACATAAAGAAGAGTTTGATTCCTCAATTTCTAAACAAACACGGTACACATATTGTTATTCAATCACTCTTTTAAGTTTTTTTATTTTTTTTTTAGAATACTCATATATACAGTACGAGTAACTTACAATAAATTTGTAAAACTTGTTTTTCACAAGTGAGTAAATTTTTTGCTGAATAGTTTAGCAAATCACATAAGCTCACACATCTGCTTGAATTTATGATAAAAAACTATTATAAAGTTAGCAGATTTGTGATTTTGACAACAAGCAGAAAAGAGCACATAGAAAAAGATGACTTCATTCAATGATTGTACACTGCAAATTAGTTTTTAATTCAAGTTTGAGCCATGTATTGCATTAAAAAGAAGATTTGCATTTAGATATTTTCTCATAACAAAACAAAAAAATCGCAAAATTGGCAATGAAATTTAATCTTAGGGTTAGGCAAAATGTTTATCAAACACCACTAAATCAATCAGATTTCATTTTCCTTTTAAATACAATTTGAAAACACATACATCGCATGACATTGTCAGTCACAAAACATCACAAATGTTACCACTTGAGTGAAAATAACATCTAGTGATAAGCAATCCAGGACATTCTGAAAGACTGTTTGCTTAAATGAGACGCCCCTCCATTCCTCATGACGAACTCAATCCAGAAGACAGCACGATCAAGGAGTTTCATTGGCTGATCATGGTGCAGCCTGGACAGTCTCTGCATGTTTTACATATATGCTGAGTTATACAGCACTTCTTCAAGTGCCTGTAGAAACAGTCCTGTCCAACTCAGCGATATCCACAAGTTTAGCTGTCCCTTTAACTTTCATTCTAGAAATACTGTCAGGTTGATCAAGTATTAAAGGCAGACCTAAAATGGGCACCCCATGGTAGATGGCATCTTGAATTCCATTAGTGCCTCTGTGTGTTATAAACACTTTAGTTGGGGATGTCCAAGCAGGTCATTCATTCTGGGGTAACCATTCAACAAGTAATGTTTTATTACCAATATTGGCAGGTCGAGGTCCAGTGTTTCTCCAAAATAGTTTTTTGTGGCACTTGGGCAAAAGCTGCAGCAATTTCTTCTGTGATGTCCTGTGGGAGACAGCTAAACAGGGTCCATAGAGACATGATGAGACCATGCTGTCCAGAGCTCTGCACAAATTTGGAATGGAAGTGGCTTAGCGGGTTTGCACTGGAAGCTGCCCATACACATTTGGCATAGTGGGTTGTGGAAACTCAAAGGTAAAGTAATTTCTCATGAGCCAGATGTCTGCATCCTGAAGGAGGGAAACGTAATGGATTTATGATCCAAAGTATTTGTTGCAGAAAGATTGGTAGTGTGAGGAGACAAACCTTGTTTTGTGAAGAATCAAAAAAATGTAGCCAATTACATTATGCACTCTTTGACTGAAAGACATCTTATCTGTTAGTTTTGTGTTAGCTGGATTACAGAATGTACCATCATTGATACTTTCGTTCACCTAGGTTGACAAAGAAGATGCATTACATTCCTGTCAATTTATTAGTATTCTTATGCATATTATCTCAAGTGTACGGAGGAACAGTGTTGGTATTTCCACTGGATGGAAGTCACTGGGTAAATATGAAGGTCCTTATTGAGGAACTACATACAAGAGGGCACAGAGTGATGGTGCTTACAGCCTCTAACAGCTGGTATATCATGGAGGAGTCTCCATCACTGTTTCTAACAAAGGTAGCATTGAAAAGGAACTGCTTGATGCTTCTGTGAGACGAACTTTGGTCATCAGAAGACAGAAATGGTCCTTCTGGACCCACCTCACAATGGCTTCAGAGGTTGGAAAAGCCTTCGAAGAGATGCATCGTAATCAACTTGTGATGATGAGAGATATTTTTGAGAATAAAACCTTAATGGATTCAATCAAGGATGCCAAATATGACCTGGTTCTAACTGGTCCTGCTTTTGTAGGTGGAGTTTTCCTGACCCACCACCTTAGTCTCCCTCTTGTGCTAAATGCACATTGGACCATGCATGGTGTGGCGCATTTTGATGTAGCTCCTTCTCCACAGGTGAAATATATCATCAATGAGATTTCTTCCATATGCATAAAACATGTCTAAACTTGTGCATGATACTCAGACACCACAGATTTGGCTCCATAGTGTCCTTTGACACCCAGAGAAAATAATGAATACCCATTTTAAAAAATAAATTTTTTTTTTTCCCTTTTTGGTGGGTGTTTCTTTTTTTCATTTTGCATTTAGGAAAATAACCTATGAGCACAGTCCATTGTTTGTTACATTGTCCAAGTTTATTAAGTTAACATGGATTTAAAGAAGACCAAATTAGTAGGCCTAGATAAATTGGTTATTCAAGCTATGAAACGCAAGCTGTTATTTAGACCATTAAATAATGGTTTCAAGTCTACAGGTCATTTGTTTTTTTGTTTTTGTTTTTTACATGTACACTAAAGCATATGTAGAGATTATGACTGCCGATATTTTTGTAAAATGATATTACGTGGCTATTTATTGTTTATCGTGGCAGTTAGGTGATTTGTCCACTGAATTGTTATTTTTTCTCCCAAACAGATCAGGTTTTCACGGTTAATGGTCTATCAAGTTTTAAATAAACAAAATTGACCTCTCTACCCTAAACCTTAAACCTTAAAGAAACAGTTCACCCATAAATTTAAATTCTCATTATTTATTCACCCTCAAGCCATCCCAGCTTAAGAGGGCTGTTTGAAAGTGGAGATTTATAGTAAAAAACAAAAAAATAAAGACTCAAATATTGATCTGTTTCTCATCCACACTTATCATATTATCATTCTGAATACATGGATTTGACCACTGGAGTCGTATGGATTACTTTTATGCTTCCTTTATGTGCTTTTTGAGCTTCAAAGTTTTGGACTCTGTTGACCTGTATTGTATGAACCTACAGAGCTGAAATATTCTTCTAAAAATCTTTGTTTGTGTTCAGCAGAAGAAAGAAAGTCATACACAATACATCTGCGATGGCATGAGGGTGAATAAATGACAGGAGAATTTTAATTTTTGGGTTTACTAGTCCTAAATGTGCAATAAACATGGCTGAAATTGCTGAAGGAACCACTCGATCAGTTGAGCTACTGCGCAGCGTAATTGCATTTGAACAAGCTGAGTGTGTGTAGTTGTAATGTAATGGAAACTTTAAAATAGCCTGTATTGCTATACAAGTCATGCTCATGTGCTGTAGTAAAAATGTTTTGATGTCAGAATTGTGTGAGGAACCGGGCAAAAAGTAAATGTTTATTAACTCATAATTTGCCTTTTTCTCGTGATTTGTGTGAAAGGGAATAAAAGTAATTGTTGTAGCACCTTGTGTTCATTTCACCAAGAAAATGTTGTAGTACGTGTAATCTGTTTCTGTGAGACCAGGTAGAATCTTTTGCATTAAATTTTGAATATTGACAGAAGTTGACAACATACTATTGATCAATGAGACAGATAAGAAAATACAGGTAGTTACTGTATTTAGATTGTAGGCTACAAATGTGGTAGTGGTTATGGTGCAAGAAATGAAAAGCCTTTCCAAAAACTTTGGATAAAAGAATGCTAACAAAGTTAATTATAGCCCATTATAATGTATTTCTTAATTATACATCCCAGCTAAATTAAAACGTTTTTTAGAGGAAATGAAGACGACAAGCGTTACTGCTTCCATGAAAAAAACAAGCTGACCTGGTAGACTGCATTAAACAACTGGAAAGGGGTGAAAGTACTGCTGATTTGTGCAACACATTGGGAGTGCTCTGGTGAAACTACAAAAATTAAATCTTTGTGTGCACAAATGCACGCTCAAGCTTGGACATGCATCTATTCTGACAAAGACTTGGCACCTCGTTGCCTCATCTCTCTGATATCCAGAGCAAAAAATAAATCCCCCTTTTAAAATGTACTTTTCCCATCTATATTAAACTTATCTATCACACCATTAACAAAATATTTTAAAATCTCTACTTATCCACACTATTTGTTTTTTGTTTTTTTTACCTTGCCATAATTCTGTCTAACACTAGGTGGCGTTTAGGAGCACCTTATTCTTGCTTGATTCCTATCTATAAAAAAAAGAAATGTTCTTCATGAAAAGAGAAGAACATGCAGTTCCATATGCTTAAAGAAGATTTTTTTTACTTAAAGGGATAGTTCACCCAAAACTGAAAATTCTCTCATTATTTACTCAACCTCATAAAATCCCAGGTGTGAATGACTTTTTTTCTTCACCAGAACACATTTTAAGAAAAACAGGAAAATTTCTTAGCTCAGTAGGTCCTTAAAATGCAAGTGAATGGAGATTTCTCTTTTGAAGCTCCAAAAATCACAGACAGTCAGCATAAACATCATCTAGACGACACCAGCTGTTAAATTAATGTCTTCTAAACTGATACGATCACTTCTGGTGTGAAAAAGATACACTACTTTTTAACTATAATCCAACGCTTCACGAGACGGTGGAGTCCAAGCGGTCTCTCGTGTGATGTATTCACGTTTTTCAGCTTTCAAGCATCTGCATCCCTGTCAGAAATGCAGGATAACATTTCTTTACAAATTTTTCAACTCACAATATTATGGGTTGGTGCCAAAGAAACTTTGTTACAGAATGTTGCCAATATTTTTCACAATATTAATTTATCCTAAGCAGTGATGCACTCCAGCAAAGCAGGGCTTGGGGCAAGGGGTGTTTTCTTGTGTGTTGTACACCTCTACGCTCTATGCTCAGGAACCTCATATGACTTGATAATAAACTGTTAAACCACTGCAAATTACAATTATTTGTATTTGTGTCAATTGTTTGTAAAAGCACAACTAATTAAAAAACAAATCATGATATATAATTGCATTGTTATTTAATAATAGATGATATAACATGTATCATGTCAAATCTATCAGCATCAAAAATGTCAAATCTGACAGCTACTCGTTTTTAGCTTTGTTTTTATATAACCCTGCACCAAATTAGTTTAATCATTAACACACCAACTGACACAACACTATTGCTAACAGAGTCAAAATTAACATCTATAGAGTGATAAGCAATCCAGGACATTCTGAAAGACTGTGTTCGTAAATGAGGGGCTCCTCCATTCCTCATGATAAACTCAATCCAGAAGACAGCACGATCAAGGGGTTTCATTGGCTGATCATGGTGTAGCCTGGACAGTCTCTGCATGTTTTCCTTGTAAAATGGGTTATGCAATACCTCCTTTAATGCCTCTAGAAACACAGTTCTGTCCAGAGTTGCACTGTCTACAATTTTTGCTGTTCCTTTTGCTTGCATCCTGGAGAGATTGTCAGGTTGATCAAAAGCTAAAGGGAGACCCACAGTAGGCACCCCATGGTAGATGGCTTCCTGAACACCATTGGCGCCTCCATGTGCTACAAAAACCTTAGTCTGAGGATGTCCAAGAAGATCATTCTGGGGGAGCCAGTCTACTATCAAAGTATTATTACCAAGGTTGGCAGGCCGTGGTCCTGTGTGAATCCAAATAAACTTTTGGGGCAATTGGGCAAAAGCTGCAGCAATCTCGTCATTTATATCACTCAAAAGCTGACCAAAAACAGACCCTAAAGACATGATGACAACACCATGCTGTCCTGAGCTCTGCACAAATTCCTCAAGGTCTGCTGGAAGTGGCTTAGCAGGTTTGCACTGGAAGCCGCCCATGTAGACAATATTGGGCAATGTGGGTCATGGAAACTCAAAAGTGAAATCATTTCTCATGAGCCAGATGTCTGCATCCTGAAGGAGTGAGAAGAAATCGACACTGGGGGCAAAATATTTATGTGAGAACTCTTTGTAAGGATGGCCAAAATACTTTGGATTCTGATAATGAATAATCAAATAAACCATTAAATTCATAACTCTCTGAATGAATGCCATCTTGTCAGTAAGTTGTAACCCTGGTATAGGTATATACGAGAGAGGAGATGGAGCTACAAGAAAGTGACCCCCTCCGTACATGGTCCAGCGGACATTGAGCACAAGAGGGAGGCCAAGGTGATGTGCCAGTATCAGTCCACCTCCGAAACCAGGATCCGTAAGAACAACGTCATATTTGGCATCCTCCAGTGATTTCATCAAGATCTCATTATCAAAAATCATTGCACACTTTCTTATGCATTTCTGAGAACCTGCTAAAAATCTCCTGAGCAATTGCCATTTTGGCACAAAATGATCTCCCTTGTCTTTGGCTCTTTAGTAACCGGGGAAGCAACGTCATCCAAAAATCATTGTCAAATTAACCAATGTCCACAGTAATGGAGGTGTAGTAAGGAGACTCCTCTTCAATATACCAGCTGTTTGAACCTCTGATCACTTTAATCTTGTGCCCTTTTGAATATAACTCCACAGTTAGGACCTTCATATTGATCCAGTGGCTTCCATCTGCAGGGACGACCAAAACTTTACCACAATAAGATCCTAACAGAGCAGATAAAAGAACAAACAAACCGAGAAGGGTGAAATGATGCATCTTCATTAATAACCTTCAGTAAGAAAGAAAATAATCTGAATTACTATATTAAAGACCAAAAAAAAAAAAAAAAAAAAAATTTCACAAATTATAAAGAGCATTCCCATTCCTGTCCTGAAATTGCATGAAATTAAGTGTTAAATACACAATTTATAGACTGGATCTCTACTACATTCAGGCAAAATTCTGCACATCTAAACAGATATTGAGCTAAATATTTTATCTGAGAAGCTATGCTTTTTTGATTCAAGACTCAACTTGACATCAAGGAATGCAGCTTTATTAATAAGGTTAGGTGCTAAATCTGTAAGTGTTAGGGAGTGTAGTTAGCATCAGTGAAAGGCTTCCTACAGTATCATTATGAATGAAAGTCTGAGAGTGATAACGTATCATGTGCATGTGATCAGGTTGACTCTTTAATTTACGGTGTTCTTAGAACTTTGTGTTCAGATAAGAGCTCAGCAAAAGCTGATAAAGATAAGCCATCCACAGCTTTTAATGACTTGATTATAGAGTAAAAGGGTCAGATATATTATACTGTAGAGGGAAAAACTTTCTAGCACTTGTGTTTTCATTCGTGGATGTGAATATTATTTGCCTTGACTGTGGCAGGATCTTATACAGTAGTTTGACAGACTGAAAAGCCAAAAATGCAGCTGTAGACAATCAGTATAAAATTATCAGTAAAATGGCATGCAATACTGAGTTTGTTCTGCATTATACTTTTATTGTTTTGGACTAAAATTTTATTTCACAAATCCAACAAAAACATTTTTGAAAATTATTTCAGATTATTCACAGCAACACATGCTATCATAACAAGGAAATTAAATTGGCTGTTATTTCCAGACTGTAAATCATTCATATTTTACTTTCTTTTTACATATAACCAGACAGAAATATCGAATTATATAAACAGTCACAAATGCAAATATGATGACAGTCACCATTAAAGTCAAAATAACATCTATAGAGTGATAGGCAATCCAGGACATTCTGAACGACTGTGTTCGCAAATGAGGGGCTCCTCCATTCCTCATGACAAACTCAATCCAGAAGAGAGCACGATCAAGGGGTTTCATTGGCTGATCATGGTGTAGCCTGGACAGTCTCTGCATGTTTTCCTTGTAAACTGGGTTATGCAATACCTCCTTTAATGCCTCTAGAAACACGGTCCTGTCCAGAGTTGCAATGTCTACAATTTTTGCTGTTCCTTTTGCTTGCATCCTGGAGAGATTGTCAGGTTGATCAAAAGCTAAAGGGAGACCCACAATAGGCACCCCATGGTAGATGGCTTCCTGAACACCATTGGTGCCTCCGTGTGCTACAAAAACCTTAGTCTGAGGATGTCCAAGAAGATCATTCTGGGGGAGCCAGTCTACTATCAAAGTATTATTACCAAGGTTGGCAGGCCGTGGTCCTGTGTGCCTCCAAATAACCTTTTGGGGCAATTGGGAAAAAGCTGCAGCAATCTCATCATTTATATCACTCAGAAGCTGACCAAAAACAGTTCCCAAAGTCATGATGACAACACCATGCTGTCCAGAGCTCTGCACAAATTCCTCAAGGTCTGCTGGAAGTGGCTTAGCAGGTTTGCACTGGAAGCCGCCCATGTAGACAATATTGGGCATTGTGGGTCGTGGAAACTCAAAAGTGAAATCATTTCTCATGAGCCAGATGTCTGCATCCTGGAGGAGGGAGAAGAAATCGACACTGGGGCCAAAATATTTCTGTGAGAACTCTTTGTAAGGATGGCCAAAATACTTTGAATTCTTATAAAATAACATCATATATGTCATCACATTCTTGACTCTTTGACTGAAGGTCATCTTATCGGTGAGCTGCAAACCTGTAACAGGTGTATATGAGAGAGGAGATGGAGCTATGTCAAAATGTGCCTCTCCGTACATGGTCCAACGCACATTAAGCACAAGAGGGAGGCCAAGGCGATGTGCCAGTAACACTCCACCTCCAAAAGCAGGATCCGTAAGAACAACGTCATATTTGGCATCCTCCAGTGAATTTATCAAGGTTTCATTTTCAAATATTGTTGCTGTCATATTGCATATTTGCTGGTGGATTTTTGTAAACCTGCTATAAATCTCATCAGCAGTTGCCATTTCACTCCAAAATGACCTTCCTTGTCTCTGGATCTTCAGTAAGTGGGGGAGAAACGTCACCATGAAATCATCATCAAATGCACCAATATCCACAGTAATGGAAGTGTAGTAAGAAGACTCCTCTTTAATGTACCAGCTGCTAGAACCCCGGATCACAGTGATATTATGACCTTTTGCATGTAACTCCACAATGAGGACCTTCATATTGATCCAGTGGCTTCCATCCACTGGAACGACCAAAATTTTACCACAATAAGATCCTGACATAGCAGATAAGAGGATGAACAAACATAGAAGGGTGGAGTGATGCATCTTCTTTGAAGACCTGCAATAAGACAGAATATAATTTTAAAAATAGGTTTAAAGGCAGTTGTGTGAAGCTTATAATTTTATAAAAGTACTTACATTCATTCTTCTGTTAAAACTCCTGTATTATTTGAGCTGTAAAGTTGTTTAAATTGTGATTTTTACAGTTAGGGTTTGTTGACATTACATCATCATGGCAACGAAGTTGTAAAATTGGCAATAACTTTACACATTGTGTGATTTTATCCCACTTAAATCATGTTTACAGCATATTTATGTCTTGTGGCCATACTTTTGAAATAGTGAGTATTTTAATGTTACAAAATTGCCCCATTCACTTCCATTGTAAGTGCCTCACTGTAACCCAGATGTTTGCTATTTTATAGAAAAGGAGGAGCAAGTCAAAATAATTTCTTTTTGAGGTAAACAATATTATGCCATATTTGCTGTTGGTTGAATTTAACTTGTGTTGAAAGTTAATTGCAACATATTATGACAAATATTTACATTTGAAAGTTATTTATGTTAACATTAGTTAATGCATTATCAACTAACTATGAACAATTGTATTTTCAACATGATCACACAGGAAATTGACACAATGTTCTTGTACCTATTCTGCCAAGTTACTGACAAGCATCCCCATCAGACATTTTGGCATTGATTCAAATGTGTTACCTTTTCCACTGACTGCACATTGCGCGAGCAGCGTCAGAGAAACCAGGAAGTAATTGTCTTTACATAATCAATGGTAAGCGCCATTTGGAGGTTACTTTTCCCCGCTAAGATTACATTTATACTCCACTGACGGTTAGGTTTAGGATGGGGGATTGGGTTAGGGGGAAGAGTTAATAAAATTTGCATTCCTGTTGACTGTATTACATAATTTACAATAAAAAAAATCTAACTTGTTTTGGTGCCGCTCTGTACACATTTCACCTGGACGCTGGAGCTCACAACTAGCCATAAGCTCAATGACACTTCCAACTTCGGCTCTGGGGTCAGTGATTCCAATTTAGAGAAGCACAAACAATTTTAGCAGAGGAACGTTCAACCTACTGTTGCTGAATTGACAGTGTGATTAGTCTGATATTTTCATATATTAACATAAAAAAGTAACATTCATTGTTAGTCCATGATACCTCATGCCTTTACTAATGTTAACAAATAGAAACTTAATGTAAAGTGTTACCAGTTAAACAATAAGCCACGAGAGGCCGTGTAAGATAGGCACAATGTGAAGTGGAGTGGCATATTGTTTTTTATAAATCGGCGGCAAAAGTAATATGACAAAAGACACCAATTTTTAATAAGCAGTTCAATGTTTTAATAACAATCTGAATAAACAGTTTGTCCACCAAGTAATACAGTTAATTTTCCTAACTGTTACATCACAACATAGTAACAACGTAGAAACTTGGTGCATTCATACAAAATGTGCTATTCCAGGTATGCATTTATAGTAATTTTACAACAGTTTTGAACGTGACTCATCCAATAATTCGGAATTCAGGGTAGGAACTATCCAATATGTAATCTCCGATCCATTCTTGTGGTGTGTTCCAGACAACTTGGAACTCAGAATTTTCCCACCTTCTACTTGAAAATAATGACTGGAAAGGCGCTCAAAGCTGGAATTCCTACTTTTGAAGTCAGGATGGATTGACCAACCCAGACCTCAGCGAGAAGCAACATTTGACATCATTTCCAAGATGGCGGTGACTAAAGAGAATGGCACTGAGCTGGGTTATGTGAAAAATAAAATGAAATATATGAACATGCAATATACTAGAAATATACGAGAAGAATTGTTTTTATATCACTCAATGTCTACGTTTTCACCTATGTGCTTGTTGAATAGCTATTAGATAGTCAGCTAGCTAGCATCTGGAAGACTGTGCATGCCATTATTTTTGACATCAGGATAGGTTACAAATACACTCCCAGAGTTCTGAATAACGTGGCTATTATAAACTATTAATTTAGCCTACTGATTTTGGGACAGCCATATAAACTGTTTTAATTCTGGTTTGAGGCTGTTGTAATGAAAAATGGCATACAAATACAGAATATTATTGTTGAGACATGGCTCCATCTTGTGGTGTGTACATGTGACCATGACACGTGTTTGAATGTAATACATAGTGCTGGGTAGTAACTGATTACATGTAATCTGGATTACGTAATCAGATTATGAAAATCAAGTACTTGTAATTGGATTAAAATACTCATAATCAGACTAGTTATTTTCTTATGGATTACATGATCAAAATCAGAATGAGCTTTATTGCCAAGCATGCTTACACATTTTTGTGATGATTTTTGTGAAAAGATTGTGATGTTAATTAGGCAACAGCAGTAAATTGTTAATTATATGAAAATGTTCTCTTTTTAAAATCTTTTACATTTTTCACTCAGCCTAGCTATGTGTGTTCAGTCACTCTTTGAGTGTTTTCGGAAGAGAGGGAGAGGGGAAGGGTTTTCAAATTGCCACAGACCTGACACTCGTCATTAGCCAGGTGAAGATGGAGCGGTCTAAATCAGCATTTGACCACTGGATATACAGTGATAATTTCACTTTCAAGGCGATTCGGGGGGAAAAAATCACTGTGCAATGTAAACTCTGCCTTCCAAAGTTTAATATCCTGTCAACTGCAAAGGATTCAACGTCAAATTTAAAGAAGCATTTGAAGATATGTTTGCATGTTTCTTTTTTTATTTTATTTTTTATTTTATCCCCTTTTTTCCCCCCAATTTGGCATGCCCAATTCCCAATCCGGGTGGTGGAGGACAAGTCTCAGTTACCTCCGCTTCTGAGACAGTCAATCCTTGCATCTTATCACGTGGCTCTTGTGCATGTCACCGCAGAGACTCACAGCATGTGGAGGCTCATGCTATTCTTCGCGATCCACGCACAACTTACCACGCGCCACATTGAGAGCGAGAACCACTAATTGTGACCACATGTGACTCCTCCCTAGCAACCGAACCAATTTGGTTGCTTAGGAGACCTGGCTGGAGTCACTCAGCAGTTTGCATGTTTCTTAAATTTCTTAACTCCTGACGAACACATTTTAAGTATTATTTGAATTATCACTCTGTGTAATTTAACTAAGTGTTACTAGGTCATTGGAAGGGTTTTGTCCATCAAACGCATCAAAATGCCAAAATACACATAATTTCATATTCACATTGTTATACAGTTGCATTAATGGCGTACATTTTTTTCGTTTAGTGAATTGCTTTTGTACTTGGTTTTAAAATGCACTTTTGCTTTAGTGATAACCTTGAGGCTGTTTTTGTTATGTTGATTCCCAAATATAACTGGTCTTTTATCTTACCACACAAGGATGCTGTTTTTAAAATGGCAAAATTGCATGACCACGGTTGTTTAACACACCCCGGGAACCTGTCCATATTTCTAGAAACTCCCATAAGAAATGCATGTGACATCAAATAAAAGAGTTTGGTTGGAAGTAATCTAAAAGTAGTCCAAAAGTAATCGGATTATATTATCCTGAAAATGAAATCTGCGATTACATTACTGATTGCAATTTTTGTCATGTAATTTGTAATCAGTTCCCAATTACAATTCAGAAGTAATCTGCCCAGCACTGGTAATACAGTACATTGAGGTTGGAAGTGGGAAATTTAAACTGGTATTCCTACCTCCAACTTCATGAGGAATGCAGCACTAGACCCTGTCTGAACCGGACGTGTCCGTTGACGTGACGCAAAGACTTGAGGCTGTCTGCACTGGAAGCGTCAAAGTCACTTCTAGTGCAGACTTCGATGAAGTGAACATTTTAAATGACGTGCAGAAAGCACATTGTGAGTTGAGAAGACTTCAGCAATGGGTAAATAGGAGAATTATCTGTATTATATTTTATTTTCAACCGACATCCACTTGTATATACATTTACTTATTATAATTATGATTATGTTATTGTTGCTAAAACTGCGTATACATGTAGTTAAAAACAAAAGATGAGTAGACCAGAGACCAGAAAGATCACAAGCTGGCTTTAATTTAACAGTCCAAAGTTATTTAAATGTATAGCTAATAAAATTCATGGCACAAAGATTCACACATATGATATTTGGCATCATTGATTAGGCTATAATGGGATCTAATTGCTTTTGATGCGATGCGACATGCCATTTATGTCCGGTGAAGACACCGTGAGGCTTTAATCTGTAATTCTGGATGGTACTGTAGCAATAGTGGCCATGCTGTAAATGTCTTAAAACTATTCAAATACTTTCACATATACAGCATCTTTAGTTGTTCAATTATTTGTTGTTATGGAAGAATCTTTTGATTTTTTGTTATGAAAGAATCTCTTTTTGATCTTTTAAATACTGCTTCAACAAACCAAGCTACATCTGTAAGTGTTAGGGACTGTTGTAAGTGTCATTAATAGACTTAACTTCTTACCATGTAGGCTTATAAGTCAGGGAGTGATAACGTATCATGTACATGATGCAATTAATTGCCTCTAATTTGGCTATAGTGTTCCTAGAACTGTTTCTAGGAACAGTTCTAGGAACTGTTCCAAGTTAAACAAAAAAGGTTTCCAAGTTAAACCTTTTTTAGTATTGTACTGTCACTCATGCATGTAAATGATTTTGGCCATGTACTTTGGCTCAATATTCTCAATTTTGTAATAACTTACAGTAGTTTTTGAATGCAAAAAACAAAACAAAAACAAATATTCATGAATTCTTTCATTTTATCTACAAAAATCGAATTAACAATTACCTGTTTTTTCTAGTCTTAATATCACACACGTTTTACTTTAGTTTTGAATAAAACTCTAAAAAGATATCTCATCACATACATAGTCAAAAATACACAAATGAAAAGAGTTGCAATTAAAGTCAAAATAACATCTATAGAGTGATAAGCAATCCAGGACATTCTGAAAGACTGTGTTCGTAAATGAGGGGCTCCTCCATTCCTCATGATAAACTCAATCCAGAAGACAGCACGATCAAGGGGTTTCATTGGCTGATCATGGTGTAGCCTGGACAGTCTCTGCATGTTTTCCTTGTAAACTGGGTTATACAATACCTCCTTTAATGCTTCAAGAAACACAGTTCTGTCCAGAGTTCCAATATCTACATTTTTTGCCGTTCCCTTCGCTTCCATTCTGAAGAGATTGTCAGGTTGATCAAACACTAAAGGGAGACCCACGATAGGCACCCCATGGTAGATGGCTTCCTGAACTCCATTGGTGCCTCCATGTGCTACAAATGCTTTAATCTGGGTATGTCCGAGCAGATCATTCTGGGGGAGCCAGTCTACAAGTAATGTGTTGTTTCCAAGGGTAACAGGTCGAGGTCCTGTGTATCTCCAAATAACCTTTTGGGGAATTTGAGCAAAAGCCGCCGCTATCTCTTCTGTGACATCATGTGGAAGCTGAGCAATAAGGGTACCTAAAGTCATGATGATGACTCCATGTTGTCCAGAGCTCTGCACAAATTCCTCAAGGTCTGCTGGAAGTGGCTTAGCAGGTTTACACTGGAAGCCGCCCATGTAGACGATATTTGGCATTGTGGGTCTTGGAAACTCAAAAGTGAAATCAGTTCTCATGAGCCAGATGTCTGCATCCTGGAAAAGGGTGAAGTAATGAACATCAGGACCGAAATGTTTGTGACAGAGAGATTTGTAGGGGGGGTCAGCGATCTTTGTGATCTGGAACAGGGTGAAAAAGTAAATCAAAACATTCTTGGCCCGTTGGAGAAATGACATCATGTCTGTTAACTCTATTCCTGGGACAGGAACGTAAGACAGAGGTGAAGGAGCAATAGCAAAATGTCCCTCTCCATTAATCGTCCACCGAGCATTAAAAACCAGAGGAATATTAAATTTGTGCGCTAGTATCGCACCACCTCCAACAGCTGGGTCTGCCAGTATTACATCATAGTGGGCATCTTGGATTGATTTAATAATTACTTTGTCCTCTAATATATTTTCGATCATCTGTGTCATATCTTCATGCATGCTTTTAAATTTCAAGATGACTTCATACTGCAGTTGAATGCGGTTCCAAATGGAATTCCCTTCTCTTTTAATCTTCAAGAGCTGATTGATCATTGAACTGAAAAACTCCTCATCAAATCCTCCAGTGTTTGGAATGGTGATGGAATTGTAGAAAGGAGAATCCTTCTTGATATACCAGCTGTTAGAGGCTCTCAACACAGTAACGTTGTGCCCTTTGGCATGCAGTTCCTCTATAAGGATCTTCATGTTTACCCAGTGACTTCCATCTAGTGGAAACACCAGCACTTTGCCTCCGTCTATTCCTGGTAGTGTGCATAAGAGTGTCAACACAATGATAGGTACTGAATGATGCATCTTCATGTGCAACCTTTAATGAAACATAAAAAAAGAAGAGAAAGGATGAATGAAAAAAAAATTTAAATTGAAAAAATTAAAAAAGAACAGAAGAAAAAAGAGGCAGGGGAAAATAAAAGCCAGTTAATCATTCATCACTTATTCAATTTGCGTCATAAGTTGATATCAGTGATGGCAATGATAAGTGATACAATTTAATTCTGATAAGTCGTTTAAGATTTTAAGGATGTAAAAGTTATATTTTCTATGGTATTATGATAAGTCTTGCATTGCCACACTTTTGACTTGCTGCACTTCAGTACACCTTATTCACTTATAAGGGTCTGTCTGACCAACGTGTACAATGACCACACACAGTTTGTTTTGTTTTGGGGTGGGTTTATTGGAATTAGTTGAACCACAAAAATAGACTGGAGAGAAAAAGAGGAAATGTGTGCAGACTTTGTAATCAGAATTTAATGTGCTTCCAAATAAGTAAATAATGATTATTTAATGGACAAAACGCAGAAAACAAAGAAGAATATACAGTTATGCCTGTGTGCCTCAAACAAAACTCTAAATATCTTTCAAAGATTTAATGGCACTAACCTGGCAAACTTCAGCATATCCAGTAATTAGTTCATCCTCAAAAGCGCTCAATGTATCAGGCCCATACATTGTAAATGCAATTTCATTCCTGGCAGACTGGTGCACCCCGACAGCCGGAAATTGCTGGAAAGCTAGCCAATCAGATTGGAACTGCCAATTTTTAGATAGAGTTTGCCAGTTTTGTGTAAAATATATATGCATCAGACGGTTTGTTTCTCACCCTATTAATGCCCTACACATTGAGTTTAGCTTTGCAACAGCTCCATATCAAGCATTGCTTCATCAAACTAGTCATTGCCAATGATCTTTGTGAGAGGTCCATGGGCATCCCGTCGAAATCTGAGACTATGTAATGCTGACTGAAAAACCAATTGATTAGAAAAGTCACACTAACAGTGTTGCAGTATTTAGTGTTGGGTAAGTTACTCAAAAAAAGTAATCCACTACAAATGACTAATTTCTTCTTTAAAATTATAATTGGAATACACTGATCATTACTTCATGAAACATTTATCATATTACTAATTACTAATCATATTACTAATGATTACTAACTGTTCATTGTTGCATGCAAGTCATAAACTCAGCACCACGATTTAAGCCTTACAATGTCTTTTCAGCTGTCACAGAAACGCAAACAGATGTACATATGAACATTATTTATTTTTTAAATGTACATAAATAGTATTTTAGATATGTTTAAACCAAGCAATGTACTTCAAGTACTTAAAAATCAGTAACTGTAATCTGATTACACAAATGTACTGTAAAATGTACTGTATTACACTACTTTTGACTATAAATTAATTAGATTACAGTTACGAATTACTTTGGAATCAGATTACACCCAACTCTGGTTGGAAGGAAAAAGATGAAAAGTAACTGTTGCAGACATTGCGCAGTTTTTTCAAAAACATGTCTCTGATTGAACCACTTTGTAATTTTATATTATTGATTACATACAATCAGTTCATTTGGTTATTTGTCATTCTATCAATTAATATGCAGAGCAGGCCAGCTGAATTAAACCAAAGTGTGCGGCAAGCACCACACTCTTTTCATGCAAAACGTTGGAAATTCTAATCTTGCACATGAGCAAGTGAGAGGTCAAAATGATCTTTCTATTTATTTAATAGCATGTTACATGCTGAGAGTTTTTAAGTAAGACTCAAAGTTACACAGTCCCTCACTACACATGTTAAACATCTGAAAAAAAGACCAGAGTTGCATAATTTTAATGCTTGTTTAGAATTCCAATATCACATGAATATCAGTTCTTAGAATAAATGCTCAAACAATGTTACTTAGCAACATGTACAGTTATCTCTCATAGTAAAAACATCACATTCTTTTGTGAAACCAACACCAAACACAATTTAGTTTTGAATGAAACATTTTTAACACAGATTTTAATATAATCATCTTTACAAAAATGCCATTTAAAAACATAATTTGACCAAATAAATTAATTAACTTGTTACTATATATATATATATACACACATGTAATTTTATTGTCCAACAAGACACATTTTGGAAAGTTGAAAAGGCTGAATTTGGCTGAACTTAAAGCTGAATTTGGTTTAGCACTTGCAATAAAAAATCACAATAAGCAAAAAAAGCCATAAAGACAGTTGTTACATAATCTAAGGAAAGATTTATTTCAATATCAGTCTGAAATCTGACTGATAAAGAAATCCTTACCTGAAAACCTGCTTATGCACCTACTCCTTGAAATTCACCTTGACGGGGTGTAGAACCCAAAAACTTCAATGCATTTATCATACTGTGTTTACAAGCTTTATAATATGTGTATTCAGGTGAAAGGTTCCTTTGAAAGAATGAACACAGCAAAGGCCTATCAGGTGCCTCTGGGTGGGGTAGTTAAATAACAACAGGATAATAGAGTTCAAAGATCATTTGCTAAAACCAGCGAAACACCATGGGGGAATATAACAGCCACAGAACACGTGAGAAAACAATCATAAATCATAAAGGAATTTATGATATGTTACTATCAATAATGAAAAAGAGAGATTCTATAATTTTGTGGCACACTTATAGTCCACATGATACCTAGCTAAACAAGTCAGATTAAATCTTTGCTCTCAAGTTACAATTCACCCCACTATTATGAGCATTCCTGAGGATGACCAAACTAAATGGGTGCCCATTGTGATATTGTTCTAGCCAGTTACGTAACAGGCAGAATGAACGAATGAAAATCCGATCCGAGTTAACAATAAGATTCTGGTGTAAAAAGTACTAAACTCCATTTATAGAGATTCCAAAGATGATCACCAACTGGGAAAAACAGACACCTTACAAAACACATCCCCACAAATGGTCACAAACTTCTGTTAAGCACCTCTATGACACAGTCTCAATAAAAACTACAAAACGAGGATTTATGGCAGTGTCTATTCCATTCTGCTTGTAAAAGGATATTACTCGTAACTGTGTATTGTCAAAGGTACTGTATGTCCATTAAAGGGATAGTTCACCCAAAAATGCTTCATTTTAATATAAAAATTTAATATAACATTTTATATTTTATTTTGTTATCACTGTACAATACGGTTCTATTCATTAACATTAGTTAATGCATTCCTATATTTACTATGCATTTTCACATTGAGAACACATGTATTCATGCAAAAGCTGAAAAATTTTGCTTTCAGAGGTTTTATAAGGAGTTAGGATGAAAATAAAGTGCATTTCTAACTGTTCTGAGACCAGTGCAGACAGACAGCACACTGGAGGTTAAGTCATTCACTAAATAGGGAGCAAGGGTGCATCCTATAGCTTTCTATGCAGTTAAGTGTATTCACTTCTAAAATCCTACAATCCGACTCCTAAATTTCAGGCTGCAGATGATGTTTGAACCACTCAACATGTTTGGCAGACATGTGACATTGATAATCAGTACTTAGATACAGAATTTTATAATGACATTTTTTTATTTTAACATGATTGGCAGAGATTTGATGATGCTGGCCATTACTTTTAATCAGAATTATTTATTCAGTTTTATAGAAAATCAGCTGTAACGTCTATAATGTCTCAAAAACATGAATGAATAACCAACACTTCTGGACACATCAAATATTTGATGAAAAAAATCTGACTCTCGATAGCTTGGTATTACTTAAAATTTCATAACTTAATCCTGCTGTCCACATATGTGGACATCAATTTTTAGGTAAACTATTTGCTCTAGAATGTTTTTTTTTTTTTTGCTTGTTTATTAGGTGCTACTAGTTACAAATCGAAAAAGGAAATGAAAAATGAACAGCAGTCACACGGGGGGTCTCAGGAGCTTAAACAATGGAGTCATATGGATTACTTTAATATTTCCTTTATGTGATTTTTGGAGCTAAAAAGGTCTGATCACCATTCACTTGCATTGTATGGACCTACAGAGCTGAGATATTTTTCTAAAAATCTTAATTTGTGTTCTGCTGAAGAACAAAAGTCAAACACATCTGGGATGGCATGAGGGTGAGTAAATGATGAGAGAATTTTCATTTTTTGGGTGAATTATCCCTTTAAATGTAGTGTCTTGCTCAAATGTACAAATGTATTTTCCACAGTGTATTACTGCTAGTGTGGTGGAACAATAGGCTGTCACTGCAATAAACAAGAGAAAAAGGCAGCAAGCTCAAGTTTGAACTTTGATTCTTTCCTATTGTGATGGTTTCCATAACATGATGTCCATTAAGTTAATGTAAAACATGGATCTGAGTACATTTAATAATAGATGTCCTGCTTGTTGTGTCCATTTAACCCAAAAATAGTAAATCAAGTGTTTTTTTGTTTTGTTTTTTTAAACAAAAAATCTGAAGAAAGCAGTGCAGGTGAAGTTGAGGAACTGTTTGAAAGTTATGTTCATTAACTTTCAGGAACCACCAGGTTCCCTGATGGCTTGGGGGCCTGAAGAGATGTATGCAGTAAATGCCTCCTGTATTGCCAAATATTTTGACTGGGTCATGCTGGATTAGCATCCCAGATACAAGGTTCATTGGCAGTGACTCTAGTTTAATTTGATGAAGCAATGCTTGGAACTGAAATAAGTTCAGTGTGTAGGGCACCAATGGGGTAAGAAACAAACAAACATAAACATGAGACAACATTTGACCAAGTACTTCAATTCAGTAAATATAATGGGAACAGGGTAATAGGGCATTTCTGATATGTTTTATAGCCAGAGCACTCTGATTACCATTGGCCTTTAACACTTCTTGTTGCAATGGAAACAAGCTCCTTAATAAAACACCAAATAACAGGAATTGTAAATAATAGCACAAGATATGAAAGCTGGGATTAAAGGTGCAATGTATTTTTAAGAGCAATGTCACCTGAGCTGGCTAACAATATTAGTTAAATAAATTAATAAGCAAACATTAACTTGTAAACTACACTACAAAACAAATCTTAAAATAATATCACGTTCCAAGGGGCCTAGTGAAAGGCTGAGTTCTGCTACTTTTGTCCAATTCAATACAATTATTAATTCAAGAGAAGATCTGCAAGCTTTCAAGAATGGGAATGTGTGTCAGTACTCTAGCTTGTTTGTGAATGAAACATTTTTAAGCTGCATCTGAAATCGTGTACTGCCAGAGTACGTACTGCATTCGATGAAGGGTGCACTTTTTGGATGGTAAAAAAGTTCCCTTACGATTCAGTACACTTGTCATTGCGTGCTTACGCATACGGGGAGTTGTCCTTCCACACGACCTAGTTGAAACCTCTCTACAATTCTAATATTGGCTACAGTGTTTGAGCCCTGCCCTTTTAGGTGCAAAGCTGTCCGCTATAAAAGCAGGTGCACAAACACCATTCCTCAGAATTTTCGTCCTACAAGATAGAAATTCATCTCCCGTCTAGAAGCCCTCTACTGCTTCGCCGTCGACTACACGCCGTCAGCAGGCGGAATCTTCACGGCAATGAGAAGACTCTCCGCTCCCCTGCAGTGTTCCGCCGAACATCACTCCACCTCGCCACTTGACACTTCGCTGGTGAACGGGCCGCTTCAACATCCTGATTCCCTCAATGTAAGGGCATGTGTCTCGCGAATCGCCCTCATTCTGAGGGATGATTCAGCCTCACGCACCCTCCCACCCACCTCTTCTGTGATACCCGAGGAGGCACGGTGGGGGCGCAAGGTCGAGCAGGATGAATTTGAGGTGGACCTCGTGCCGGCACACTCTTCTCGCAAAGAACACGATAGAGGTTGTTTCATATGAATTAATAAGCCTGCTGTCCTGCTGCGCAAATATGTGGCAAGTCCTCAAGGACGTGTCAGAGCTGGTGTTTACAACGATTGAGCACAATCTGTGGTCTGACCACATGATATGCCGGTGTTGCATTCACAGACTGACACACACAGCAGGATTTACAGCCATTAATTTCTCATTCTGGAGAAAGATGGCAGGCTTCGGCCCATTCTAGGTCTGAGACGCTTGAATCGTGTGCTCGCAACACGCCCGTTCATAATGTTAACTCAGAAACAGATCTTATCGCACATCCATCCTCAGGACTGATTCGCGTCAAGGAATCTGAAAGACACGTACTTCATGTACCAATTGCACCGCGTTACAGGTGGCTTTTTAAATTTGCATTCGAGGGAACTGCGTATCAAGTACTTCATTTCAGACTGTCTCTGGCTCCCCGCATGTTCACGAAATGTATCGATGCGCTGCTCACCCCATTGAAAATAAACAGTGCGTGTTCTGAATTACCTCAGCGATTGGTTATTACTAGCCAATCAGAGGCACTACTGGGCGAACACAGAGACTTGCTGCTTTGTATATGGAAAATCTGGTCTAATGTCAACTGGCGAAAAGCACACTTTTCCCCAGCCAGAAAATCTCCTTTTTAGGAGTTCATGCGTGCGCACCTCATGAACAAGCACATACAGACCATTCTTCAGTGTCTGTTTCAGTTCAAACTGAAAAAACATTACCACATTACCATCATTTTCCTGTGCATCGTGGTAATTCGCCACTGTCTGGCTGCTCTGGCACCATGGACAGCGCCAGCCTTCTACCAACAAGGTGTTATGCTGGGTTAAGTTTTCAGAAAGAAAGTGCTGACCGCAAATGCATTCAATACAGGCTGGGGCACAGCGTGTAATGGACACCTGACCTTTGACACCTAGAAACAGGTGCAAAACGGCTGACACGTCAACTGCCTAGAGCTACTGGCTGTCTTTCTAGTTTTGAGAACTTTTCATTCCAATATTGTTAATCACCACATTCTGATTCGTTCAGACAACAAAACAGTAGTGGCATGTGTATGTTGCCATGACATGCTGGCCCACGTATGGGCGGTGAAACGCAAGTATGCGCTTCCCCTGGTGCGCCTCCTTCATTCTGTCATCAGCAAAGTCCGGGTGGACATGGAAACAATTCTGTTAATTGTGCCGAAATGGCCCAATCAGCCATGGTTTCCAGAAATGATAGAGATGTTATACAGCTCACTACGGGAAATACCACTGAGGAGGGATCTCCTTTTTCAGGCACAAGGAACATCTGGCATGCCCAGTCTAAGCTGTGGACCTGCATGTGTGGCCACTGAACGGAGTGCGCTAAACACGTCAGAACTGACGCATTGTCATGAACACCATTTTACAGGCCAGAGTGCCGTCCACGAGACGCCTCTACACACTAAAATGGAAAGTGTTCACTGATTGGGGAATTTCACATGGCAAAGACCCAGTAAACTGCCCTATACATGAAATTCTCATATTTCTACAAGAGCGATTAGACACAGGACCCACTCGGTTAACATTCAAAGATTGTGGCGACTACATCTGTGCATCACGCACCTGAAGCCAGTGCCACTATAGGCAAGCATGATTTAGTCATAAAGTTCCTTAGAGGAGCAAGACAATTAAATCCACCTCGGCCGGCTACAGTCCCGAATTGGTACCTAACTTTGGTACTAAAAGCGCTCGTAAGGCCCCCATTTGAGCCTTTGGACTCTGTTGATTTGCACATGCTCTCCATTAAGACCGCACTACTGCTGGCTCTGGCCTCAGTAAAATGGGTTGGTGACTTACTCGCACTATCAATTGACATTTCATGTCTGGAGTTTGGCCCCGGTCAAAAGCCACTGTCAAACCCAGAAAAGACTGTGTGCCTAAAGTTCTAACCACACCCTTCAAAGCACAGGTGGTTCACCTTCAAGCTTTCTTCCCTCCATTTATTTCAGATGAGGAACAATCCTTGCATTTGTTATGCCCTGTGCGGGCGCTACATGCATATGTTGAGCGAACCGCCAGTTCAGACCATCTGATCATCTCTTTGTGTGCTATGGAGGACGCACGAAAGGAATATGCATCTCCAAGCAAAGACTTTCTCACTGAATCGTTGATGCGATTGCCCTGGCTTACGAGTCGCAGGGTAAGATCTGCCCAATTGGTGTTAAAGCACACTCAACTAGAGGCATGGATGAATGGTGTGTCTTTACAAGACATGTTTTGCAGTAGAATGGTCTTCTCAAAACACATTCGAAGGTTTTACAACCTAGACGTAACATCTCTCTCTTCACAAGTCCTCTCTGTTTAGAGCGGACTTGTTTGCCAAACATATACTTATGCCCCTCCCCTTAAGTATGGGCTCCCCGTCATTTTTCACAACTGCCTGCATCAGGCCATTGTAATTTAACAAAGTCACAAACACTTTCATTATAAATAAACTCCCTTCCTGACTGGGTTCGTGAAGGTGTTAATTCATACTATATAACTATAGTTCATATATTCATTCTGAGTGCTCCCCTCCTGGCCCAACATGAGGGTACTCATGTTGGTTGCCATCTCGCGGGACTACGGAGTCATGTTTCCTCTCTGGAAGGTTATGTCATGGGATTCTGTTCCCCATATGCGTTAGCATGCAATGTCAAGTGTACCGAGTCGTAAAGTAACATCTCGGTTACGTAAATAACCTCGGTTCCCTGAGATGAAGAGAATGAGACATTGCGAATGCTGGCCACACTTCAAGACTCAGAGTTCTTCTGAGGTGCAAGCGATGCGCTCCTTGTCCCTCAGTCAGAAAATTCTGAGGAATGGTGTTTGCACACCTGCTTTTATAGCGGACAGCTTTGTGCCTAAAAGGGCGGGCCTCAAACCCCATAGCCAATATTAGAATATTGCCGTTATTGTAGAAAGGTTTCAACTAGGTCGTGTGGAAGGACAACTCCCCATATGGGTTAGCACGCAAAGTCTTGTTCCTTTCGTCTCAGGGAACCAAGGTTATGTACGTAACGGTGACGTTCTTTAGGAATGCAGGAAAGTAGTGTGAATAGATTCTGGACATACTCCATCCTTAGACGTGGGTATAGTCTCGTGACCTGTATAGATGATGTAATGACAACAATTGTGAAAATCTGGCCCCATTCTTAAGCAAAATACTGAAAGTGACCAACCCAAAGAAAAATAGCTCTACTTCTTGAACCCTTGGGCCTAGAGGCCTAACCCTGGTCTCTTTATAAAGGTGACAAGCACCTTTTAAGCACAAGGAACAACTTTCTTGGAATACATAGCACATCCAGTTGAAAACTGCTATCCAACTTGTGGTTCTGTGCAGATTTTTAAATCCAGCGTTTAAAAGTGATGTCTCCTCAGCTTCATAGGGATTATGGGATAGTAGTGTCCAGCTGATCCAGGTATTTCTCACCTGCTCTTATGAATACTGAGGATTCTGACATTTTGGCATCCTATAAGAGGATTTTGTCATTAAAGTTAGTATAGAGAATTGTGCATATTCGGACACAGCTATTACATTACAAATATGACGTTACAATTGTCTCCCCAATGTCTATTCAGCACTAATTCTAAAGTTCCTGATGCTTTTCTTCCTTAATGAATATTTAATAACAGGCAACCCAATGAGGTTCCTCGTAAAATTCTTTATTCATAAACTTGATGCAAGTTTACAAATATACTGTACATGGTCAAAATTCTCTTGCAATGAAAAAAAAAAAAAAAAACTAACAAAAACCACAGAAAGCATGCCAACAGTGAGATTCAAGAACCATTAATTAATGAGATGGCACCAGTAACAAGTTCTGTTATTTGTTTCTGTTTGATTCGTGTTCAATGTAAAAAAAAAAAATATATATATTTTTTTTTTTAAAAACACCAAGTCATTACGGTTCAGACACGGAAACAGACTAAAGACTATCAGTCACAGAAACCTAGGTCAGTGTGGACAAACCAGGGTCATTCACTTTTGAGAACGCATATATAATGAATTCTGAGATGACAAATCTATTTAAAGAACATCTATTGAAGAGGTTTGCCTTTAACTGAACCTTACTGATGAAACAAAGACTGAGCACTTAACTCTTAAAACAGGACAGCAGCATTAACTTGCAAAGTAGACACTTAGTTTTCCCAAGATATTCCTTCTGCATTGGCTCTCTTGAATTACAATTACACGTGATTGTAGTAAATGATTACATTTGCATCCATGTTAAAGATATAAGCTATGTATCCAAGAGCCTCTGTTGTGATGATGCTGGTCTTTCAGAAGTTTTAACAAGACCCTCTTAAACTCTGTGCAGATCCAAGAGGCACAATCACAACATTCTGTGCAAATACTGAACCAAAATGTCCCACAATATTTACAACTGGGAGGGTTTCTATTTCAAAGAGGTTAAAAAACAAAAATAAACTGTGTTTATGTGACTACATTTGACCAAGAACTAAGATTCAGTAAACATAAGAATAGGGCATTTCTGATTCGCTATTATTGTCAGAGTAATCCAATTGCCATTGGCACTTAATATTTCTTACTGCAACGTAAACAAGCTAAACTGTGGCAAGCAGAAGCTGTTAAAAACTACTTTAATGGAGCTAGAGCAAAGTTCTATTCTTCAAGTGGACAGATAAATAAAAATGAGCCGAAAATATTTGTAGAACAGAATGGATTTTCCTGAGTTTTCATTGAAAATGGTAAGAAACTGCAAGCTTAGACAGTCATCAGAGCTGAAATTTCACTTTTATAATGCACTGCAACACAAAGTTGTGGGGGACAAAGCAATCGGAAGGTATGATGTATTTTGACTCTGAACGTTGAAACATTGACCATTCTTAAGACTCTATACTGGACAATCATATCCTGGAGGTATATATTAAACACAATGCCATTATGAGATTCCACTGGGCATGTAAAGTAAAAGTGCTCTTGTAGTGTTGTGCTACGAGAACAGAATTATTTGCACTCTTGATTTTAATCCATCTATGCTCACATAAAGGAAACTGATGGTACCAACAAACTTCGGAAAGCAGTATGAAGTACTGCTGATAACGAGAGGTCCATTTGTAATGTAAACCTTATATGTCTCAAATCTGTAACAGCTGTTCTTTAATAGAGCAGAAATCATGAACATCTTTCAAATAGGCAAGGTGGTGACAAAACTGGGGTGGGAACAAAAACAAACAAAAAAGTTATCACTTATATAAATAAAAATTAAGATATGACCTTGTTTTGAGTATTATTATTATTTTTTAAGACATCCACATTTTTCCCATTTTGAGTCCCAAAGTCTGAGTCCTCATGTGTAAAACAATTGATAATTCCTCCACTTCACATAAACACCACATTTAAGATGCCTTAAATCCATTTACAAGTATACAAGTGGAGCTTTGTTCAACTATGGAGCAACGGCAAGTCCCGCTTCACCCTTTTTATAGCCAAAGTTTGCATTTGTCCATTACTGCTCAGATCAGCCATATGCTAAATGCGAGCATAAGGGAACTGGGTGGAAATCATCCTTCGTGGAAAATCAAAAGGAGCTAGATTCGTATAACTGCCCCTTTTCGCTTCCTCGCAGTCACCATTAACATTAGGGTTGCTTAAGAAGCTTGCGCATAGAATGATGGCAAGAAACAATTCTTCGACAACATCAGCTTTACATTTACCAGTATATGTTAACTCAGAATGCATGAGGAAAGAGTCTCTATAGATACAAGTGGCACATTGTCTTCACATTGTCTCTAGTTGCATCCATTTCCTGTTTTAAGTTCAGTAAACCACCACCTCAGTCCAAATGGCATGGCCATAAGAATGTCCTTTAAAAGCAGACAGAGAGGATCAGATCCAGCATCTTCGTCGTGTCTCCATCCATGTTTTTATCCTGAACAGAGCCAGGCTCTAAAGAGGAGGATGAGGAGGAAAAAAAAAAAAAAAAAAAAAAAAAAAAAAAAACATGTCTTACTCTGATCAGAACATCTGAAGCCATTTCAAAACTCCATGTTAGATGCCTATTAGTACCATGGCTCTGAACGTCCCATCAGTATGAGAACATAAATGAGACAAAAAAACAAAAACAAAAAAGAGATTAAAGAGCATGAGAAACAGAGAGAAATCCAAAAGTCATGTTAACGAGGTGTGACCGAGTCATGGGATCTGGTCAAAAAAAAGTCCAGCCTTGCAGAAGATAAAGGACGATGCACATTTCTGAGCATTCCCGACAGCACGAGGGCAGAAGTTTTCCCCGCTGATGGTTTCCACAAAGGGGCATCATACTCAAGATGAAGAGGTGAATAACATTAGTAAAATAAAGCAAAGGTTTGACCAGACATCCCATGTTTGCAGTGTGCAAGCAGATCGATGCTTCTCCTAGCCATCTTCTTTTGGGGGTGTGTACCAGCCTACAGAAAAACACCACAAAAAATAAGAATAGTTCAAAACACATTATTTTTTAATTGGGTCGTTCTTGTTTCAATACCTACCATTCTTTTCATGGATCTGAACCAATGATTTGTATGACTGTTGTGCTCTGGCAAGATTGTATTGATTCTGCAAAAAAACAAACAAAGAGGAAGGACCAATGTCAAAACTGTCATTCAATATTACTCCAACCATTTTTGGGTGTTTTTTTTTTTTTTTATCAGAAATGTCACAAATACAGTAATGCTGCTCTAGAGAACTTGACAATGAAGACGATGGCTGAACAAACCTTATTTGCTCCAAATTGCACTCTTGCTTTCCCTTTGACTAACGTGGCATTGATTTGCATGATGACTGACTCTATTGAGTAGGCACTGCTCCAGCCCTGTTATCAACAGCAGAGATCAAAAGATTTTATTCAAATGCATGAAATGTGTAGAAACCATAACAAAATTATAGTAAAACCGAAAAATCAAACCTGTTTGGTAAGTAGTTCCATACACAAGGCTCCTCCTCCAAGAACATAGCTGGAAAAAGACAAACCCACTATTAGGATGGACAAATATTACAGATCATCACTGCAGTTTCATAAAAAGAAAAAAAAAAAAAATCTGTATAAACTAATAATATAAATGTGCTGCCTTACTAATTTATAAATACAACTTTGAAGACAACAAAGGATCCTATTTATTTAAATTAATCCTATAAAAAATTCCCATGTCTTAGTGTAGAATTCAGTAGTGCACAACATTCTGAAAAGAAAATACTTTTCATATTTATTTATTTTTCATCAAAATGTAACAACTTTCTCCACCTCTAAAAATTATTTTTTGCTGGCATAACCAAGGCCACGCAGGCAGAGAAAAATACACTGATGAGCAACACAAAACACATCGCACCCTGCTGCGTATGGGGCTGTGTAGCCACAGACCGGTCAGAGTGCCCAAGATGACCTCTGTCCACCGTCGAAAGCACCTACAGTGGACACACGATCGTTGGAACTGGACCTTGGAGCAGAGGAAGAAGGTCGCCTCGTCCAATTAGGCCTGTTTTCTTATTCATCATGTGGACGGCCATGTACGTGTCTGTATTGGGAGCCAGCTGGTACATGACGGCAGTTCAAATCCCGCTCAAAGTGGGTCAAGCAGGACCAGTTACAGTAGTGCCGTGACCCGGATGGGACCTCACTCCCCTGGCCTCAAGAGGCGCAATAGCGACATATGCTAGGGATTGTAGCCTTTAGCCTCCTTGTTAGCACGCCCGCCTCCCATGCCGGCTGACGCCGATTTGAATCCCGCTCGGAGTGGGTCGAGCAGGACCAGTCACATGTGCGCCATTTACCTGGGGAAGTCATGGCACAAGGATACACTGTGGGAAGACGACAAGCCGGTGGAGGGAGTGATGCTCTGGGCAATGTTCTGCTGGGAAACCCTGGGTCCGGCCATTCATGTGGACGTCAATTTGACACGTGCCACCTACCTAGACACTGTTGCAGACCAGGTACACCCCTTCATGGCAATAGTATTCCCTGATGGCAGTGGCAGTATTCCCTGCCACACTGCAAACACTGTTAAGGAATGGTTTGTGGAACATGATGAAGAGTTCAAGGTGTTGCCCTGGCCTCCAAATTCCCCAGATCTCAATCCAATTGAGTATCTGTGGGATGTGCTGGACGAACAATTCTGATCCACAGCGGCTCCACCTCACAACTTACAGGACTTGAAGGATCTGCTGCTAAATTCTTGGTGCCAGATACCACAGGACACCTTCAGGGATCTTGTAGAGTCCATGCCTCAGCGGGTTGGTGCTGTTTTGATGGCACGAGGAGGACCCACAGCATATTAGACAGGTGGTCGTAATGTTTTGGCTCATCAGTGTATAATATATTTAAATATCATAGCCTAAAATGTTTGACTCTAACCCGATACAATTAAATCCTGATGCATACAATCAAGTTTTGCCACAAATAATTTTCCACATATCATATTATGAATGCAGTTTCATACTGTTTTCAAATATGTAAGAGTGTTCAACCAAAATCAAAAAAGCCTTGGGGTGCTGGAACATTCCTATTTATAAGAGCAAATATATAGACAAATAACATAAAAAAAAATAAAAAAAAGTCAATAAAAGTAAACCAGCAAAGTAGGGCAGGACTGAGTTTAAAGGTTCTCAAGCTCACCCTCCAGACAGGACAGGAGACACAACCCGCACAAAGGGAGGATCAAAAGGAAAGTTATCCTGCCATCAGAAAGATAGAAAACAGAAATTCAACTACAAGTGCGAGTAATCTCTCCTCTCAATCAAACATTGTCAATCAGCACTGTTTTTTCAGTAGAACAAAACAAACAAACTACTTGCCTTATAAGAAAAATTAAGCAAAATGTAGTCCATGCCTTCTTTTTCCTTCAAAACCTGTAAGTCACTGTGCAACGGACTGTCTGGGTCCACCCTTGAAGAAAACAAAACATTGCAAAGAACTGCATCGAAACACATTAAAGACCCAAACACTTAAAACATCAACCAACATGATATTTGACATTGATGTTATGCATCTGTACTTACGTCCTTAACTTGACATGCCACTCATAAAGGCTATCATTGACTAACTCCACTGAATAGATACCTTGAACAGACAGAATGGAATGGTAAACAAACAAATCTGTTTTTTCTCTTATCTTTTCACTGGAACAAGATAAAGCAGATGGAATATGTGAGACAAGGAAATGTCATTCTTGTAAATTACCTGTCTTGTAACTCTGTGATCTATAGATCTCCCTGAGTTCCTTCATGAGACGGTCAGAGGCCTGAACTGAACCAGAAACCGCACCCTAAAAGACCAACATTAAGGCATTTAGGGAACATATACAGCACAGCGATACATAATATTCCAAATTCTTCTTCAGTGTACACATTACAGACTTTGCAAAGAGAAAAAGATAGTGCAATATAACATACAGTACATCAGGAAAGTATTCACAGCGCTTCACTTTTTCCACATTTTGTTATGTTACAGCCTTATTCCAAAATGGATTACATTCATTATTTTCCTCAAAATTCTACAAACCCCCATAATGACAATGTGAAAGAAGTTTGTTTGAAATCTTTGCAAATTTATTACAAATAAAAAACACACACAAAAAAAAAAATCAAAAAAAAAAAAAAAATCACATGTACATAAGTATTCACAGCCTTTGCTCAATACTTTGTTGAAGCACCTTTGGCACCAATTACAGCCTCAAGTCTTTATGAGTATGATGCTACAAGCGTGGCACACCTATTTTTGGGCAGTTTCTCCCATTCTTCTTTGCAGGACCTCTCAAGTTCCATCAGGTTGGATGGGGAGTGTCGGTGCACAGCCATTTTCAGACCTCTCCAGAGATGTTCAATCGGGTTCAAGTCTGGGCTCTGGCTGGGCCACTCAAGGACATTCACAGAGTTGTCCCGTAGCCACACCTTTGTTATCTTGGCTGTGTGCTTAGGGTCGTTGTCCTGTTGGAAGATGAACCTTCGCCCCAGTCTGAGGTCCAGCGCGCTCTGGAGCAGGTTTTCATCAAGGATGTCTCTGTATTTTGCTGCATTCATCTTTCCCTCGATCCTGACTAGTCTCCCAGTTCCTGCCACTGAAAAACATCCTCACAGCATGATGCTGCCACCACCATGCTTCACTGTAGGGATGGTATTGGCCAGGTGATGAGCGGTGCCTGGTTTCCTCCAGGCATGAAGCTTGCCATTCAGTCCAAAGAGTTCAATCTTTGTTTCTCATGGTCTGAGAGTCCTTCAGGTGCCTTTTGGCAAACTCCAGGCGGGCTGTCATGTGCCTTTTACTGAGGAGTGGCTTCTGTCTGGCCACTCTACCATACAGGCCTGATTGGTGGAGTGCTACAGAGATGGTTGTTCTTCTGGAAGGTTCTCCTCTCTCCACATAGAAATGCTGGAGCTCTGTCAGAGTGACCATCGGGTTCTTGACTAAGGCCCTTCTCCCCCGATCGCTCAGTTTGGCCAGGTGGCCAGCTCTAGGAAGAGTCCTGGTGGTTCCAAACTTCTTCCATTTACGGATGGAGCTCACTGTGCTCATTGGGACCTTCAATGCTGCAGAAATTTTTCTGTAACCTTCCCCAGATCTGTGCCTCGATACAATCCTGTCTCGGCGGTCTACAGACAATTACTTGAACTTCATGGCTTGGTTTGTGCACTGACATGCACTGTTAACTGTGGGACCTTATATAGACAGGTGTGTGCCTTTCCAAATCATGTCCAATCAACTGAATTTACCACAGGTGGACTCCAATCAAGTTGTAGAAACATCTCAAGGATGATCACTGGAAACATGATGCACCTGAGCTCAATTTTGAGTGTCATGGCAAAGGCTGTGAATATTATGTACATGTGATTTTTTTTCGTTTTTTATTTTTAATAAATTTGCAAAGATTTCAAACAAACTTCTTTCACATTGTCATTATGGGGTATTGTTTGTAGAATTTTGAGGAAAATAATGAATGTAATCCATTTTGGAATAAGGCTGTAACATAACAAAATGTGGAAAAAGTGAAGCGCTGTGAATACTTTCTGGATGCACTGTATCATGAGGAGAGAATATAGTAAAGACAATTCTTTAATCAATCAAATATGTTATTTTACTACTGAGCATAATATTGTCAGAACAGTGGTGTGAAATGTGTGAATAACTGAATGAACTTGAGTAAAATTGTTTTAAGCTTTTTAAAATAGCTTCACCCCACCCCCAAAATTGTATAAAAGGTACCTTACCGAATGGACACTTACGTTCAAGTGGTCCTGCCTCTGGTTCTTGCGGATTTTCTCCAGAATGGCCAAATTCTCCTTCTCAATGCCATCATCCTCTGACTTTTTCCCATCGACCGGCTCCTCCTCTTTCATCTCATAGTGGTCTAGATCTTCTATATCCTGCTGCCACAGGAAAACACACACACACACACATATATATATATAAGAAATCTTAGGTATCAATTGGTGACTTCTCTAACCATAAAAAGAGACCTAAAATAATATTTAAAGGGATAGTTCACCCAAAAATGATAGTTCTCCTGTTGTTCCAAACCTGTATGCCTTTCTTCCATGGAGCACGAAAAGAGATGTTTGACTATTGTTAGCCTCAGTCATAGAGTGGGGCGATATAGCCAAAAATATTATCACAATATTTATATATATCTCATTCAACATTAATATTTATCACAACATACATTTAATACCATTAATGGGGGAGGAAATGCATTTCATATGTTTGTTAGACTTCAAGAATGAATGTAAAAAGAACTTTGTTTACAAGTAAACTCCACAGGGTAAACTACATTTACATTAAAGTTCGAGAAGAATACTCAGTTTAAGATTTAATCCTACATAAGATGCGTGATCTCTTTTCTTTGGCGAAATTTCATCATCTTCAGCGGACATTTGTGTCCACTGAAATACTTTTTTTGTGACGCTACATAGTCCAGCTCAGCAGGTGGTGGTAATGCACCATAAGATGGATTGCCAACCACCAATAAACATCACAAGCAGTGTTCCCAAATTGGGCAGGTTTCCGCCCAACTGAGCTAGTTTTGTGACTGTGTGGGGAAAAGTGTGACAAAACTGGACTGGTCTGAAATGATTTTTGCAAGTTTTAAAAAATATAAAATTAAGCAATTCCATTTCTTAAGCAACTAAAATAATGAAAATGTCTCAACACAATGATTTAATCCAATAGTCAAATTATTGATAGACAAAATTTTGCTGAATCCTGTTCAGAGGAGCCCCAAGTTGTGACACCCACTAGTATATTCTAACAACTGTGCAATCTGCAGGTGTTGCCGGTGGATTTAGGCAATAATAGTGTTGAAAATGTAAGAGAACATGTCGAAAAATGGGAAATTAGTTGTGTTTAATGCCAGAACTTATCTGAGGCGTGTTTTTTTTTTTCATGCATATTTTACGCTCTAGCAAACAAGTGGAGAAATTGCACCTAAGATGCCTTTTGGCTAGAAGTTTAAATATAGCTGCAAGCAGCGATAACAGGCCCAAGTACCATGGGTCCATTTCCTCCCGGTGGCTTTCGGAAAACAATGCAAGGTGGACACATGCATTTGACACTATTCTAAACAATTTTGAAGCAATTTGGGTAAATATAAGAGGACTATTTTAAAGTCTATTGTAAGAGCCACACTTCCTGCTGCCAGGTAGTGGCGCTATGACCATGACCCAAAGGTCACATCCATGTGATTAACTGCCAAGATTAAACATACATCGCAAATTTGATCTAAATCACACATTGCACACAGAAGATACGAGACACTTCCTGTTTCCCATTTTTCACCATTAATTTAATGCCTCACCATGATAACACATTTTGATATATCAAAAATCTGTTCACAATTTAGCATCTTCAATGTTTTGGCATAATATTGTCTAAATGGTGACAGACCTCATGAATCCCCTAGGAGGATTATTTATAAGAGGCCGTCATACACACCCATTTTAAAAGGGGAGCTACAGACCCCCCCCCCATTTGTGTGAACTTTTGCCCAGTCCAAATGGGTGACAACTCTGATGTGTGGGCAACATTTCATGACATTTTAAACATGCCTAGTGCCTCAAAAACACCCAAATATAAGAAGGAATCATATTAATGCGTTGCCATGGCAACAGTTTTTAAGGCATGAAATATTCCTTTACAATTTTACATCAGCAGTGTCCTGACATTATTCTAAAGAATTCTGAAGCAATTCATGTAAACACAAGAGGGCTATTTCAAAGTCTGTTAAAAGTGCCATACATCCTGCTGCCAGTTGGTGGTGCTATGACCGTGACCCATCATTGCCGCATCAATGCGATCAGCCCCCATTACCAAACATACAGCTGAATTTTCATAAAAAAAATGAAATGGCTACAGAGCCCCCCCATACGCCCATGTGTGAACTTTTGCCCAGTTCTAATGGCCGCACTTTCAATGCTTGGGCTCTTATTATGCTGGATGAAATCGCTGCAGGATATTTTGAGATTTTAGCACTCATGGTGATCATATTGCTTACTCTTTCTACATCTAATAATCATGTGGAGAGAGCAATTTCACAAGTGACACATCTTAAAGGGATAGGTCACCCAAAAATGAAAATTCTCTCATTTATTCACCCTAATGTCATCCCAGATGTGTACGGCTTTCTTTCTACTGCAGAACACAAAAGATTTATAGAAGAATATTTCAGCTCTGTAGGTCCATACAATGCAAGTGAATGGTGACCAGAACTTTGAATCTCCAATAACCACATAAAGGCAGCACAAAAGTAATCCATAAGACTCCAGTGGTTAAATCCATATGTTCTCAAGCAATATGATAGGTGTGGGGGAGAATATTTATGTCCTTTTTTTACTATAAATCTCCACCTTTGACCAGCCCGACAAGTAGGTGGCGATATGCATGAAGAATGCGAATCATCAAAAAACAAAAGGAGAATGTGGAAGTGAAAGTGGAGCTTAGTAGTAAAAAAAAAGTCTTAAATATTGATCTGTTTCTCACCCACATCTATCATATCACTTCAAAAGATAAGGATTTAACCACTGGAGTCTTATGGATTTCATTTTTGCTGACTTCGTGATTTTTGGAGATTTAAATTTCTGGACACCATTCACTTACATTGTATTCTTTTAAAATCTTCATTTGTGTTCTGCAAGAAGAGAGAAAGTCATACACATCTGGGATTGCATGACGGTGAGTAAATGATGAGAGAATTTTCATTTTCGGGTGGTCTATCCCTTTAAAAGTGACTCTTGAATTTGTCGCTCCTATTTGGATGAGCGAACAGACCTGAGCACGGAATGATTGGACATCAGCTGTATTGCGTCCTAATTTTGACTGTTCTGTGTACTAGCTGTGTATAACAATTCAACTGACTATACAAAGATTTAATTACGTTCAAGTTGGAATTTGGATGAGCTATAATGGCGTAAAACAGATTACATACATTACAATATTTAATGGCAAAAACATAACTTCAATCAAAGCACAATGACACTTATATTATTCAGCTTCTTGATAACCCAGGGAAACATTTTTGTTCCTTTTTCAGTTTGTGTGTGTTTGTCTGTTTGTGTGAATAAGAAAAAAGGGGTAAAAGGAAACTTTTTTGGAAACTTTATAGTTCCATTACTTAATTGAGTCGTTAAGGTTGTAAAGGTTATGCTTTGGTATTATGGTTAAATTGAGCTTAATTTTCATATGCACTATTTGGGCAGATTTTTATACATTCGAGCAGATTTTGAACAATCATTGGACTGGAAATCAAACTAATCTGACAACACTGATCACAAAAAGAAATACTTTCTTGCCTGTGACAGCACCTTGGATCATGAAAAAACATTTAACTAAATAGTACATAAACAGCAATGATGTTGATGTCAGAGTTGCTGTTGTGTTCAGTTGATAGCTGTGTTGCATTGTCAGTCCTGTCTTCTTCGGTATACAACAATATAACTTTAGCTAGCAAGTGGCTACCTAGACTCATTACAGATTTACGTGACAGCAGGGCAAGGTAGCCACTAGCCAGCTACTTAATCGGCTGATTTCATGACTGTGATTCAGTTAGATAGTTGTGTATAACTTTGCCAAACTGCTTTTTATCAACACACACCTGATCCGATCGTCTAGATGTAGAACATAGGCTAAATATCAAAGTTTAATTTTTTGGGTGAACGATCCATTTAAATCCCTTAAAGTTTAGTACCTCAGCCATTTCCTCTTCCTCCTCTTCTTCTGATGTCACTTCATCTGTTGTTCCATGCTGGACAGAACATGAATGAACAATAAGTTTGCACTGAATAATTATAATACGTAAAGGGGGGGGGGGGGGGGGTAATGGGGCTGTGTAGATCTGTGCAGGTTTGTCCCACCTTCCTGTCTTGATTAATGGGTCCAGCAGGAAGTGGCTGGTCCAGCATCTCTACATCAGGGTGCTGGGGCAAGTTATAGAGTCGGCATAAATCACAGATCAGCCTTTTCAGCTGCTGGAGGAGCTGCATAAGATGAATGTTATAAGTGACACTATTTGACCAAAAGTTGGCACAACATTTATGATTTACAACTTTACCGCTAACTACCATAACACTTCCAATAATCACCTATTGGAAACTTTCAAATAAATGTAACAGGTGTTGATATCAGAAAAAAAGTGCCACCTTGACCAAAATGTGGATTTGGGCTCATTACACACTAAAGAAGACACTTTCTTACCAAAGTATTGCCTTTTCTAACATCGTCTAGTCGTTCAAGGACTTCGGTCAAACTTGGGTCATCCGAGTCAACGAACCATATCGGCGGGGTTGAAGGGTAAGACTCCTATGAAAATATAAAGAGTTAAAGTCAGCATCTTCATAACTGTACCAAAACATTGTCCTTTCGCAAGGTTATTCAAGTCTGAGCTGCTCTGTACAGCAAGCAGCATAAAAGGTCGCATTGCCATGCTCACTGACACAAGCCAAACCAATCAATCAAATTCTGTTGTTGTCAAGATGAATTTAAAGGGGTTATAGGTGATCTCATTATAAATGAACAACCAAAAAAAAAGACTGTTGCAGATGTGTGTAGTGGTATTCTTTTAAGAGAACTGTGTCAGAGGTTCAGTGGTATGGTGTAAAATCATGTGTACATTCTGTTCCCATCCCTGTGTCCCCACATTAGGGGTGACTCAAAGGCAGAACGATGTCGATTTGATTCTTCTTGACAAGACCACACACTGAAATAAGTTACTGCACCTCACACATCAAGATAGAAGCCAAACAAACTGACTGGCCTCATCAAAACACAGGCTAGTGGCACTGCAGTGATCGTCGTTTAAAAGCGTTTGCACAGTTCCATGATGTTTATTATCAGTCTATCACGCTTAATCGATTTACATCCTAGGGGTTAAACACACGTGCACATTTTGTCTTTTTGGCGTCACACCATCAATTAGCCGTGAAAACCAAAGGGCTACTCGTAAGCAAAGTTTACAAGTGTACTAATATTGCTAATATAGTTAACAATTCAAGGAAATCGCCTGCGAAACAAATTTATATAACTATAACTGGCAATAAACACATAACAACTGTATTTTACATCTACGCATTTCTTGTTACTTAACAGGCCTCGTGAAACGAAGAAATTCAGTAAACTACCTCCTAATGACTACATTTGCTAGAGCAAATTTAGGTTTATGCTAATGTTTAAACAGATAAAATGAATTAATTATCTACAAACCACCCAAAAGTAGGTATCGGAAAAATACAACTCTATTTAGTGCTAGCGTTGCTCAGGCAGTCAGCAAGTTATAGTATCAGCCTAGCTAAATGAGCACACAAGCTAATTACTTGCTAACTAACTTGCCTGGGATAAACAAAACAACAAGAACGCTGGTTCAAACAAAGAACCTCGTTATTATTTAACCATGTCACCTTTAATATAAGCAAACAAGCGTTTATAATAATAGGCTAATTTACCTAGCTATCAAAGTTAAAACCAGAGATAACGTATTAACTTTGTTAGCTAAGCAAACTAGCAAGCTAACGTAGCTTCGTGCTAAGTGACTTGTTTAGTTGTGATTTTCACATCCATTTGAGTAATCGATATCAATAGCCTCACAGCCTTTTATTCTCGCTATAAAGACTCTAAACACGTCAATGTTGGCGCTCAAATGGGTTGTGGATGGGTGTTATTGCACTCGGCCTTTTCTTGTTCGCCTGGGCTGGTGAATCTTACCGTAATATTGCAGTGAATTATCAGTAGCTTTTCTCCCGTCACGTTAAACTGGCAGCTTAGCTCATCGGGCTTCCAGTCGATTATACGGAATCGCTCATGGTTTGGGTCAAAGATTGACTCCAGGAACTTTAGTTCGGCCTTCAGCCCCGACACCGACATCTTCCACTCATCTCATCAGTAGCCAGGCCGCGGGGGGAAGGTACGCACGGACTACTGCGAGCGCGCAGCTGATTCCAGTGAATGTGTTGTTCGTGCAGAGCGGAGCCGAGACTGGAGGAGAGAAACAACAAAGAGGGGGTGGGGAGAGGCGCACTGGAGGCAGAGGACAAAACAACGCCCGCCAAGAAATTATGTGAGAGGGGCCAGAGGGTGCAAGGGGATGTGATCAACATATGTGGATGCTGTTGGTTTTCCAACTGTTATGTGTGTTATTTCAGTTCAGCCATCCTACAGGCAAGCTTTGCACTAGGAATAATAATAATAATAATTATTATTATTATTATTAAAACAATTTTTTAACAAGAAACATGTAAAATATTATTACATAATATTTAATAATTATAAACATAATGTTATAATAATGTTAAACAATATAATAATGTTAAAAATAAACACAATAATAATAATAATAATAATAATAATAATAATACTTATTATAATAAAAGGTGCTATATGTAATATTTTTACTGTACTAAATCATAAAATGACCATAATATGTCATTAGAGAATTAGGAAACATGCTAAGTTGAAGTACTGGCTTTTCCGATAACAATGCTACAGCCAGTATATTCGACATTTAAGTTTCCATTCCGGGCCGGAATTTCTGTTTATGTTTTGGCCTGTGTGATCCCGCCCACTGCCCACTCACCAATATTATTTCGACCCCGCCGGGTTGCCAGATTTGAACAAGTTTTTAGGCAAACAACACTGCGTGCTGCAGCCAGCAAACGAGCTGAATCAGAGATAACAGATTACACCCAACCTAAAAAGCCTCGCCATCCATCTAAAAACCACCATGACCAGAGGCGTAGTAAAACAAGGATAAATACTGGAGATGCCTTTGGAAAATGGAAACAGCTTAAAGCCCAGCAATCCTTTAAAACGGATGCTGAGTTGGCTAATTTGCGTGTCAACATTCTGGCAACCCGCATGAGCTTCGAGTCTGGGGTGGGGCAGATAACTCTCCAATATTTTGAATTTGGACTGCAGTACCCATTTCAAACGCTTGTTGTCAATCTTACATAAAGCTTTTATTTATTTTATTTATTTATTTTTAGCCTGAAATATTTTTTTAATGTCTAAGCAACTGACAGAGAACAAAAACTAAAAAATCACATCAGAAGACAAAAAAATAAAAATGACGATACAAATCCAGACTTCTGTTCTATAAGGGTGAATATGGATAAAGTGGAGTGGAACATTTTTAGAAATATTATTTTTCCTGGCACTTTTAGTTATAATTCAAAAGCCATATAACCTGACATTATACTGTACCTTTATAGAAGGCTTAGTATGTCTCTTACTTTAATCAAATGCAAAATTTAAACCCTAATTACTGGGGAAAGGAACCTTTGAAGAACCTTTTTTGACCAAATCCCAGATTTATTCAGACAATACTGGTAAAGTGTGACACTTATTTAGTCATTTCCCTCCTCTAAAACATGCTGGACAGGGGCCTGTACTTCAATACAGTAGTTTAAGTATTTATTTTGTTTGCAACATAGTCTTAAAATATCCACTTATTAAATCAACTTAAAAAATTCAAGATGATAATTCTCCATAATTTGTTTTAAATATTAGTGTAAATATATGCCAGTATGCCTCTGGCAAAAAAGGACAGAGTCAAATAAAATTACTCTATAGAAAATATCTACACATTAATTGGAATTACTTTCTAATTTCCTAATGCACCATCACATCATAAATAATTATATGCAACATTTACAAACATTAAGCCAACTTTCAAATTTGTCATTTTCCTTACCATTGCTTTTCCTATATATTTTCCCGTGATAACGATTCTATGGGTCCAAAGGTCCAGGGGGCCCCACAACAAACTCTGAACTGTATTTTTTAATAGAAAAGGGGCCCAGAGCAAACAACAGTCAGGGGGCACAGGTTACCTTGCTACGGCCCTGCCACCGGTGGTCATGAAATGAGCTCTTTCCCACAACCTGATATAACATCATCAACTAGGGAACCAAAATAATTAATTGTTTACTTCCCAAAGATTACTTTAGTTAGGATATTTAATAATTTAAGGAAATACATGTGGATGTAACTGTCCCACTTTACCCTTATTCACCTTACATAGGGCATATCTTACCACACTGGGGAAAAAAATGACGAGTAAGATTTACTTAATTTTTATTTAGCAAGTTTTTGTATACAATTTTTCTAAGCAAATTTTAATGGTATAAAATTTAATAAAATCTACAGTGGTTTAATCCATGTCTTCTGAAGTGATATGATAGGTGTGGGTGAGAAACAGATACATATTTAAGTACCTTTTTACTATAAATCTCCACTTTCACTTTCAGAATGTGAAAGTAAAAGTGAACGTGGAGATTTATGGTAAACAAGGGATTCAATATTGATAGTTTCTCACCCACACCTATCATATTGGAACCACTGGAGTTGTATGGATTAATTTTGTGCTGCCTTTATGTTATGTTGTAGGCTTTAAAGTTCTGATCACCATTCACTTGCATTGTATGGACCTACAGAGCTGAGATATTCTTATAAAAATCTTCATTTGTGTTCTGCTGAAGAAAGTCATATACATCTGGTGTGGCATGAGGGTGAGTAAATGATGAGAGAATTTTCATTTTTGGATGAACTATCCCTTTAATGCAAACTGCAACTAATATGCCCTTAAAACAAATCATTTACCATGGTAATTAGTCACCAGTATTCGACTATGTGAAGCAGATATACATTTTTCATGGTTTCATGGTATGAACCATAACATTATTTCCATAAGAATTTTTATTCGGCGAATTCTTCCCTGTTTCGTCCCTGCTGTTGAGTGTTTAACGTTGCTGTTTGTTTCCATCTAGCGGCGAAAAGCTCGTAGGCCTACATTTTCTTTAAATAACATTAACGTTGTGATCTAGTTACAGGCAGGGCCGGGGTGGGATTCATATTTAGCCGGGGATGTCGTGTCCAAGTCAGCCCACACCCAAAAGGGGGGTTGGAGGTGAAGATGATAACAATAAAACAAGATCACATCAAAAAATATGCAATATATGTAATTACTTGAAAATTATTTAAGCTCTCCATGTCATTATACCACATACGGCATTCACTAAGATTTTCACTTTGTCATAAGACATCACTGTATGTGTTGTAAAAATAAGTGAATGTTAAAGGGACATTTCCTCACCCTCATGCCATCCCAGATGTGTATGACTGTCTTTTGCAGAACATGAATGAAGATGTTTAGAAGAACTGTTGGTCCATTCAATGCAAGTAAATGAGAAGCGGTGAGAAACAGATCAATAATTAAGTCATTTTTTACTATAAATCTCCACTTTCACTTTCATAAGCACTCTTCTCTCTTAAGAGTTCTTCTTCTGTTTTCGGTGATTTACATAAGCATATCGCCCCATACTGGGCAGGGAGGAGAATTTATAGTAAAAAAAAAAAAAAAAATTAAATGTTGATCTGTTTCTCACCCACACCTATCATATCGCTTCTGAATACATAGATTAAACCACTGGAATTGTATGGATTACTTTTATGCTGCATTTATGAGATTTTTGTACCTTCTGAGTTCTGATCACCATTCACTTGCATTGAAAGGACCAACAGAACTGAGAAATTCTTCTAAAAATCTTAATTTGTGTTCAGCAGAAGACAGAAAATCATACACATCATGATGAGAGAAATTTCATTTTTGGGTAAACTAAGTATATTTTAAAGACTATCTAGGCACATAATAACACTATAGAACTGTAAATGTTTATAACTCTTTCAAGATGTACAGGCTCACACTTTAAATGGTCAGTGCTTTGTATTTTAGATAATTAAAATAGCAACAGATCCAGTGAAACAATTAAGGTTGAGTGATTGTTTTTACATTTTTACATGCCATTCAAAAACGTGCCATTTTACAATGATAAGAGTGAAATAAAAGACTAAAAATAACACATTTGTACTTTTCTTTCACTTGGAATGTAAATGTTCAGGACAAAGGTAAAATGGTTACTGTCTCTTTAAGAGGGTTTTATCGCATGGTACAACATTGAAGGCACTCTGTGCAGTTTGTTTCGTTGAGTTTAATCTTTTGAGAGCTGTAAAGTCCCATTATTTTCGTACCGTGTTGTGCTGTTGCATCTGTATTCATTTACTTTAAGTATTCTGCTATTTTGTGACAAAAATAATTTTGCTATTATCATTCTGCACTGCTAAGGAAGAGGATTTCAGAGATTAATTGATTGAGATTATGAGACTGCATTCAGTATTAAACTAGTGATGATCTTGTACCTGAAGCACGTTCATCCATTCAGCTATTAGTAGCCTATCTGTTCTCGATGGATCTTCTGTGATCCTTCCCGCGCTGTCAAGTGAAGCACATCAGTTTCGTCTCTCACAGGCTACTCTCTCATTTGTTTGAGTGTGAGATGATAAAATACAGACTGCGTCCGCTATAATACGGAACACAATTCTGATCCTTTAAATACCGGATGTTACGGACTGTTGGCAATTGTTATGCGACATATGATGAAAGTTTGTCAATGAACATGCGGACCTAACCGGACCACTTTTTGACCGGCCCAGCGGGAATTCTCCCGATCTTCCCGATTGCCACTCCGGCCCTGATTACAGGGGTCCCCAAACTTTTTGCTGCCAGGGACAGGTCACGCTATGTTTTCAAGGGGGCCGGAGTGATCCTACGGTATTTTTGTCACAGAGATTAATCTTCTGCTTTTATTACATGGATTAGTTTTACAATTACAATTCATTCACAGAACATGATTTTAATATTGGTCACTTTATTGTATGTATACATTTCTTAGCAACTTGCTTTAAGGTAGGCCTACTTTGCCATTGCATACATGTTATCTCTGTTCACTGGCGTGTGCTTGTCAAGAAATAATTAAAAAATTAAAATCTGTGTGAAATTTTACATTTTAGGCTACTTTATTTTACGTCAGTGGATCCATCCATTGGTTCAAAGAACTTTGATTTTGATTAATCTCAGTGATGAGTCTTTTTAATCTGTTCACCAAAAAGATTCGTTCAGATTAGATCACATATATTTGTTCATTGTCCGCTTTTGCAAATTATGATTTTGTGCCAGCAGATGGCTCTAAATGACCGTGTTTTAGCCTTTGAACTAGGAAATAGAAGACTATTCATTTATTCAAGATCGGAAACAGTCTAATTACCTTTTATTAAAATTTGTGTGACTTCAGTACTGCAGAGTGTTTAAGCATAATAATTATTTACTCACAAATGACAACAAAGCATATCTATCATACTGTGAACTGCTCAGCATGACTTTTTATCAAGCTCTACAAAATAATAGACAATACTAGCCTAAAAAATAATAATGAATTTCAATAAAGTCCATATGCCATTGTAATAAGTTGTTTATCCATTTTTTCCCTAATTCATCCAGCCCGTTTTCTTGTTGAACGAGATTGAACAAAAGACTTGCCCCCTCCTCTCCTTTAGTTGTTCAGCAGATCCTCCTTAATGAAGACTGATTCATGCACTTAGATCGCGAACAAATGTACCAGTACTTTCAGTTCCTTCATAAATGAGAGAGATACATGGCGCCGCCCAGTGGTTGATCAGGAAAACTGTGGATAGTCAGTCTTACAGGCATGAAAAGCCACCAAAGCAGTCTCGCGCTTCCAGGACGGACCGCCAAAACATTTCGGGGGGCCATATTCGGCCAACGGGCCGTAGTTTGGGGACCCCATATCTAGTAAAAACACAGATAGCGCAGTTAGATATAACTATTGTTACATGAATTAGGAGCCTTTGAGCCTTCACTGCACACTAATTAGAACTGGCGTTGTGATGTAGTAGTACGAGTGCCACAATCGATATCTGAGTGCCACAGATGCAGTATACTCATAGGCGGACCTATGGAACAGGCAAGCCAGGCAAGAACTTCTCGCTTGCAGACTGTAGCGCGATGACGTAGTGGATCTAATCCCATGCGTACTGGATTTTAGTGACGTAATGGATGTTTGAATGCGCATGCGTATTCACATTTCAATGTTTTGTTTTATTACTGTAGCGTACTCAGCGGTTATTAATATAGTTTATATTCATGTAACACACACACACACACACACACACACACACACACACACACACACACACACACACACATTTATTTATTAGGGCTGCACAATTAATTAAAATAAAATAGCGGTGGGACATTGTGTGATTATTTAACTGCAAAGGGCTACAACGATTTAATTAAATTAATAGATAAATCAAGCTGTTCGCTTCAAAGTCTATGCACGCTGTCCTGTCTGTATTGTGTATAAGCATTATTACAGTGTATTCGGAGCAGTTCTGTGCTCCACTACTCCATCTCATGCTAAGAGTAACAGATGTGCTCCATCTTTTTGTCACTGTGAGGCTTCAACAAACAACGTCCATTAGAAGTTGTAATCCAAATATGTGTGCATTTAGAGACAATTTTATGGATTCTTATATGTTTACATTTATTTAGAAAAGATTGGATTGTCATTCAGTTTTCCTCTAAATTATGCAACTCTCATGGTGTGTTACATATGTACAGAAATAGAGGGGCACATATAGAAGAGAGTTATTATTACATCACAGATAGTTTATTTTTTCTGTCCAGTTTAGATAAGCAACTTACTATGGATTCGATCAGTGGTTCTCAACCAGGGGGTCGGGACCCACTAGGGGGCCTCAGAACACTTCCAGTGGGGCCTCAAGATCTCTTACAATTATTTAAAATATGCTAGATTATTATAATTTTTATATAATTATTATAATCCAATTTACTGAAAATGCTCAAATGTAATAACTTTCTTCAACAGCTTGCTTTTTATGAAGAACAGTTCTAGAAATTTCTGGAATCACAAGTTTTAAGGAAATATCTTATAATAGATATATCTTATAATATTAATATCTAAAAGCCTACATGGGGGGCCTTTGAATATTTTCTGACAATGTGGGGACTTGGAGTCAAAAAGATTGAGAATCACTGGATTATATCATTTATTTTTCATGAAAAGAGTGGTTGTGAGATGGCATTGACCAATATACCTATACTGTATGTTACAAAAATGAATGCTTGTAAGTGAAAGATAGTATCTTAAATGCTCCATGTTTACTTTTCTCTCTCTAAGAGCATTACTGAAGTCTTTACAACACCCCAGACAAACACATATTGAATGTGAATTCAATGTATCACAATGTGGTATTATTGATATCAATATGGCCTTCTCTTAAAAATTATTTAACATAATTCTGTGTGTTACAATGAGAATATTCAAGCTAAATGTATCTGAATGTCTGAATGTACATACTTATTTACTAATATCTGAATGTATATAATTATTTACTTAAATTATTTAGCAGTTCCATGGACTCCCAGTACAGCCTCCTCCTCTGCTCATGATGAAGAGGATCTTCACACATCCAGCAGTGCCATCAGCAGTACCACAACAGCAGGTACTTCCATCACATCAACACCTCATAAAGAGAAAGAGGCCACACCACTCCCTAGCAGCATCACCACAACAACAGAAGGCAGTCAGATCTCTTTAATAATATCAGATGTCCTGTACTATGGCTAAGTGTCAAGTGATGCTGTGTGCTGTTAAATTGTGAAAAAGGAGTTCTGAGTGCACTTTGAATGTATTTTTTAAAAGATTTTTGTATTACAATGTGCACTTTAAACATTTTTCTATTATTGCATGAATTTAATATACGTTCATTTTAAATATAGCTTACTGCAAATGTTCTGTTTGATAAAATGGTTAGTGTTATAAAAGGATGTTTGTGGGGTGTGTGTGTGTTGGGGCATTCAGAAGGGCCTGCTTTTTTTGTTGTTGCCTAGGGACCCCAGAATCCCTAGGATCGCCTCTGAGTATACTGCAATGGAAAATTTATAGATACAAGGAAGAGGAACATGAAGCTGCTCTACATTTGAAATACTCTACCAAATGCCCTTAAGGATTTACAGTCTGAGTATTTCCAGTATTTCCCTCTTCAACTCCTTCAACATTCAGTTAAGTTTTAGGGGCGGGAGCAGTTCCCCCCATACTGCATGTCAATGCCCGGTTGATATTCATGCTGTTGGTAACAGGAAGTCACTCAGAACAAGTGAACAGGTTTGTACCAGAGCTTCAGCTCACCAACACTGACCGAACATGAAACACCTTCTGCTACTTCTGCTGCTGCTCATCCTTCAGATCCTTCAGATCAACATGGACCGAATTGAGAGGAACCAAGACTGTGCATGGCGTTGTTCTGAGGTAAATATATCATTTATAATGTATAGTTTTTGTTTATTTGTAGTTGTGGTAACATCTGAATCAACGATTTTGATTCAAGTCAAACCCATAAAGAAATCTGATATATGGCAATTATGTTAAACACATTGATGAAATATGTTCATTTAGGGTTTACACTGATAAAAAAAAGAAAAGTCATATATATGGAACATTTATTTTAATATACTACAAAACTGTTCATTTTCATATATGTAATATATTTTCTCAAATACAAGTGGAGTTTGAATAAGTAAAGTACATATATGAATTATTATAATATGAATTATAATTTTAAAATAATGTTCATTTATGGACATAGATCAGATTTCTCTTTGGGAAATATTATTTACTACTACTTTATTACTTAATTAACCTGAATACATTGTTACACCAACAAAACTCATTTTAAGAGTTAGGTCAGGTAGAAATATCTCTTTAAAGGTAAAACTGCAGGTGACAAATTTTTTTGAGATTTTACAAATTAAATCGATTTGAAAGCATTTCAATAGATTTTAGATCTGTTGCACTGATGATCAGCCCTTGCTCACTGCAGCAGTCTTATTTATAATATTAATATTAACCAATACTTTCATATGCTTCCAAACGATGCTGGACTATTTTGCCCAGGTTGCCAGAAGAAAAACATTACATTTGAGTTGTGTAAAATTGATAAATAGAATCAAAGGAAATTTGCAAGTGGACAGTGATGCTTTTAACAGGGCTCATTTGCATATGGAAATGTGTAACTTAATTATGACACTGTTGTGCAAATGTTGTGTTTTATGCCATAATAAGTAGTGATGGATTCGGTGCATTTTATAAGTGAAGATGGCATTATCTTAGCTGTAACAGTGAAACCTTGCACCTTATGTAATATAAGGAATTTAAGCTGCATCTCATTGTTACAGATCCAGTCAAATGCAAATAACCTACTCTCACTGATCTAGGTCAATAAATGTGTTACTCTTCCTGCTCAGCTGATAAATGTAATAGACCTTTTTCACAGACTGTGATGACACGTTTTCGCCTTATTTAGCAGCATAAATCCCACAGTTTTTTTCATATTATAATTTATTTTTATTTTATTTTTTTATATTGAGTGTACATTTATAGCATTATTCTTTGTGTTATATCACCTGCAAATTAGTTTAACAAAATGAATTTCCACAGCTGTGAGGGTTTTTATATTACAGCTGCTGAGAGAGTGACAGTAAATTTGGCATTTTCTCCCAGCAGACTGTCTTAATTTACCGCTCTCTATTTTTTTATTCTTCTGGAAAGTCATTCAAACGTAATAGTGGATTTTTTCTTTTGCTCTTGGAGCAAATGGGTAAGTAAAAATAATATTTGCTGTGATCTCCCATTCACCTCCATTCACCGCTGTCGAAGTTTACCCTGCAAACGTTTACTTCTGCTTTCCAAAACCCAGAGTATGAAAAAGGTCTGTTGGATATGAGAATACACTAGATTGACAGACATCATATTTCTGACAGCCATGTTTTATTTGCACTGTGTAACCAGGAACTGTCTTAGGTGCCAGGAATGGGGAAACCCCTTGCTACACCATCCTTATGTTTATATTTCCTGTTGGATGATAAAGCAGTTTCTGGACTTTGACACAGTACATTAATGAAACAGTAGGCTGCTCTACTACCATGACTCAGCATAGTGCTTAAAATAACATTAAATCATTTTGATTTCCTCCAACAGGAACTACACTGTAAACAAAGAGCTTACTGTAAGTACAGTAGGAGTCTTGCAGAAATTATTTATCTATCTATCTATCTATCTATCTATCTAACATATTGTATATCTTATAGCTCCACTGTCAGTGTCTCACTGCAAGAATCAACCTGTTAACAGCACCGTATTCTCTAATGTGACTCTGTCCACTGTATTGGGATGTGAGGGGAGAACATGTTCACTGCAACTCAGAATTGCAACCTCAGTGAATATTACCGGTGTGTTTCATTCATTTCACATTAAAAATGTACAAACAATCTTCAATTAAAAAAATACCCACAGGCAGCCCTTTTGTGTTGCAGAAATGTGAAAATAGTTAAAAGTAAAGAAAGAAACTATAGTAATATGAAGTATTTATGTATTATTGTAACTAATGAACAGGTATATAAAATCCTTTTAGGTAGTTGAAATGTCCTTCAGTGTGACCAGTGTTGGGTAGATTACTTCTGAAACTGCACTGTTTACAAATTACACAACTAAAATTGAAATCAGTAACACAATCTTTTATATTACACTATTTAGGTAATCTAATCTTACTTTTCAATTACTTATTGCATGTTTTGATGAAAATAATTTTTTAAGTGTTCTATGTTACCAATTTACACACGTTCACATTAGTAAACATAAATTCAAATCTGACAGGTAATGTAATCATCTGTATGTAATCATGTAATTCAATTATAAGTTCGATGTATTCTCATTATGCACATTTAAAACTGTAATGTTATCAAATTACAAGGACTTGTTTTTTTGCAATCTGATTACATACAGTAATCCAGATTACATGTAATCTATTGCTACCCAACAATGAGTGATATATTATACTTGATCTAAAACTATTTTAAACTGTGTTTTGCTGATTCTTTGATTATTATGCATGCAGTTTTGTGTCATGGAATGCTTAGCAGGAAGGAGGACCCAAGCACAAGAATGAGGGAAAGTAAATATATTTATTAAAACAACAGAAAACAAACAGGCAACACAAAACTCTCACGGGGGAGAAAAAACAAACCAAAACATAAACTAGAATAAAGACAAATAACTAGGACTGACCGGGAACAGGAACAAGACTGGAACAGGAACAAACAAATTTACTAACAAAACAATTCGACAAACACAAGAGGAAAGAAGGCACAATATATAGAGGAACATACATGAGGGACAGGTTCAGGCAGACAATCAACATGCCGGAGGAGGCGTGGCAAGAGGAAACAAGCAGGCAGAGTAAGGAGAGCGCATGGCAGACAGAAAACACAACAGAGCCATGCGCTCAAACACAAGACAGAAACACATTAACACATTAACAGACAACAGAAAGGAGAAGGCTGTCAGACCGAGGTCATATAGCACCATTTAATATAATTACAGGGTATCTGTGGGTCCTTAAAAAGTCTTAAATGTACTTTTTAAAATTTAAGGCCTTAAAAAGTCTTAAATATCTTAAATAAATTACAAAAATACTTACATTTTGTTTGCTGAGGTATTCATTTTTGGAGCGTGAATAGAGGAGACACATTCAAATCGTTGCACTTCCTTATTTTACACAACCTTTGACAATAATTGTAAAGCTAACAGAACTACTCAGCTGCAGAGTTACACCTGTTATATCTCATCTCTCTAGATCTAGGGCTGCACCTTGCTTAACATCTCCATTTTTGTTCCATGGCAGAGAAAAATTCATACAGACTCAAGGGTGAGCAGTGATGACAGAAATTTCATTTTTAAATGAACTGCCCTTTAACTACCTGTTAAATTATTTGTTAAAGGTATCTGCCAAGAAAAAAAATATAAATGTTCTTCAGCACATGCTAGACCTTATTCACAGCAGCGATATCTTTGATTTTTAATGCCAATGACAACAAGGCTGTGAGGGATACACTTACAGTCTCTTTGATGAGATGCACTGCAGTTTAAAGTGTTTTTGGATCGTTCCACAGACAAAACATTAAAGAAATATATTTTCAAGGACACTCAGTAGACAAAAAAACTCCAGACAACATGAGTTGTGGAAAATCAGATGGGATATTGGAGCTTTTTACAGATTTACACCGTGCATGCCATTGAAGAGATGATAAGTCTATCCCTCACAGCTTTGATTCCATTCCCATTAAAAATCAAACATGGCGCTGTGAATAAGGTCTATAGACCAATCTTCTTATTTACAAAAATGATTGTTGTGTTAGATTTGACAGATTAGAGGATTAAACAAAAGTATGACACAAAACCACCATAAATACAAACATATTCTTAGTGATACAATTACTATAATGATATGAGTTAATAACAAACATGTAATCATGTTCACTATAAATTTATGCTGCAGAGTTGTGAGTTGAAATGATCTCCCCAGTCCAGTCAGCTCTGTTGATGATCTTGAAGCCACAGCAGTCAACTAGAGCCCTCGGAATAATTTTTCAACAATGTAATTCAATAAAAAAAAAAATGTGCGCATGGTTTTTGCCACTACTTCCGTGTTTGACATAAGTGGTGACGTTGTCAAAGCATTGGTCTATTGCGTCACATCTTGGTCTTGCTGGAAAGCAAGTGATTAAAGAGAAGGGTCACAATATAGGCTACATACTTTAGGCTACATGCATTCTTAATGATTTCATTTAGAGTTTTAATGTTGGATTAATTTATTAACACATAAATGCACAATAAAAAAAAAAAAACAAATATATATATATATATAACACATGTCTAGAGACATTCAAGTAGCCTCAGTGGTTTTGAATTTACCAGCTAATTAATTAATGTGTTTTTTTTTTTATTGCGAAAGTGGTCTTACATTTGGCCTTAAAAAGTCTTAAATTTCATTCCTTCGAACCTGCAGATACCCTGTAATTAGTGAAGGTGAAAAAGGTGATTAAAAATGGCAAACATTTAAAAGAAATTGTGACCAGTCACAGCACCTAAAATATTTTTACTTATACATTTGTCATGCAGGAGTTTAACCTACAATCTTGAAAAAAAGCTCAAAGATAATGTATTTTATGCATCAACTACCTGAATACATACTGGTTATATAATGACACTGTGGTCAACATGCAGTATGATCTATTTAATTACATTTGTCATGCTGTTATGTTGTTACATGATTACATTGATAAGCCTAAAGAGTTCTTCCTTCATTGTTACAATTAACCAAAATACTGAAGTAAATAATTAACGCAGTATTCCCAACACCTTTTAAAAACATAATCTTTAACAACTCTGTTTTTTCAACATTAAGTATTTAGTATAATAACTATAATTAAAAAATGTATAAGTGGAAAGTGTGACATTAACTGACCGTAAAACGTGCCTTAATAGTAACAACCTTGTTGATTTATCCTAACATGTAGCCATCATGACCTCAAACCACCCATAAAATGGATGTTTGAATGTTTTGTTGCTTTTTAATGGTTTATTCTCTGTTTTCCAGATGAGATCCGTGGAGTTTCAGTGTGTGCCGACTCTGCGGGGATGATGGGACATTGTCAGATTTATAAATTTGGCCAAGTTGCCGGTGGAAATGAAACAGGAAAACAGGTAAAAATATATCATTGCCTGATCAGAGGTTACACTGTAAAAACACACCTGTTACGCGTATTAAGCACTCATGAGCATCTGTCATTGTAGCTTAAGATATCATCTCCTGCCTTGTATGGTTGTCAAAAACGGTTTACTCTGGCATGTTTTGTTTCTATCTCTAGGTGGATGTGCAGTTTAAGTGTGTCCCTGTTAGACCTGGACAGCATTTATTTGTAACTCTCAAAACGATTCCAAACTACTGTAAGGCCATGTGGATACAAAGACACCTTGTTCCCGGTATCAGTACTGTGTGTTTGTGTTTCTGTCCAGCTGTAACATAGAGCATGTTTCTCATTAAATGCATTTATCAGCATTCCACACATAAAGCATATATGCACAGTGTAGCCACACCTAATATTAACGTTTATTGCCTTTTTGTTTTTATTGTCAGAATGCAGTCATGAAGGCATCGGAGATGAAATTGCAGAGTGCATCAGTAAATGTATTCATTATAATGTCACAATATTCATTGAATTATGTTTTATGATAGATAAAGCCTTAATGTATGTTATCATTGTAGCTGGAAAGCTGGTGTATACTGTAGATAAATCCAGGAGGGAGATAACGGTGTCAGTGACTCATGCTCCTGAAGACACAGATTATAATCTCAGGCTCTGCCATAAACGTAGTGCAATTTGTGCAGCGGAAGGGACACATAAAATGGTAAGAACCGAATACTGTTCCCTGGAATTCTTTAAAGACCTTGACACTGCTTCATTGTATCCTTTCATGTTTTGCATGTGTTTCAGATCAAACCACCAAATGTACACAGAAGTGTATCTTTTCAGTATTCCAAAGCCCTACCCTGTTTGTGCATTGAGGTATCAAAACTTTCTTATATGAATAATTTGCTTCTATACACACATCCCTACTGATAGACAGTGGTACTATTCATCTTCACTCTGATACATTTCAGGGCTGGCCTGCCAGAGTTGATGCAAGGAGAGTTCAAGTGTGTCCATTCAGAAATAGTGAGTGACACTTGCTATATATATAAAAAAAAAAAAATCTGTCATAACACAATGCATAACAATGCATTATGTGGTTATACCTAATTTAATTTTATACGCAGGCTCATGACTTACATTTTTCAGTGCTATGTTGGACTGTATCTGTACTAGGTTTATTGGTACCAGTTAGCACTTGTGCATGTTTGCAGAGGAAGCATATTTGTCCTGGCGGATATCATTCCAAATTGCATTATTGCCATCTGTTGATCATAACAGACTCATTTGTGGAGCTTAAGAACTTGTTGAAACTCTGAAAAAGATGGTCTTCTGTAAATTTAACTGGTTTTAAGTGCAAAATTGTATTTAATGTGACTGAATCACTTGAAATAATTAATTAAAAAGGTAGTGCAATAATTAAAGCTACACTATGTAAGATGGGTTTTTTTATTTTTAGAAATGTACAAAATTTATTTAATGAGCAAGCACACCAACAATCTGTCTTCCAAACCATCTATTTGCCTTACCCCAATTCACTATGGTAAGCCTATAATAATTTATATTTTAGAGCTGTCGGGATGGATTTGGCCAGTCATTCGTCTGTGCGTGTTTACGTCATGTCCGTAAATAAAGAAAAGAAGGTCCGGAGCTGCTACAGCACATGTGTAGGCCTTATTCACGCTAGCGGCATCTTTGATTTTTAATGGGAATTAAGTTCTTTGTATACTAAATGTCCATGGACAGATATTTTATCAATGGTTTGTCCGTGGAATGATCCAAAAACACATTAAACCTTTAAACTGCAGTACAGCTCATTGAAGAGATGGTAAGTCTATCCCTCACAGCCTCATTATCATTTCCATTAAAAATCAAAGATGGCGCTTGCGTGAAAAAGGTCTTTATGTGTAGTAATAGGATTGGTAGTAGTTTGAAGCTGAAAGCTTGTTGCCACAACACATGAACAACATTAACCATGGATCATTCAAAAAGGCAACCCTCTGGGGAATCACCCATTTTCAAAATAAAGAAGCAACAAGGGAAAGCGACGGAGTCTGTAATATTAAAACACGAAACAACATCGGATTGGCTTTTTCAGAGGTGGCGACAATTCCGACATCTTAAAGGATTTAAAACCGACCCAGAGATGGCTTTTCCTTGCTCGAGAGGTAAGATATTTTATTGGACCGATAGTTAGCCAGGGAGCTCTCTTAGCATGGTAGTTTGTTAGATAGCGTTAGCCACTCTAATGGGGCATTTTGTTATGGATTGTGGTACTGCAGTACTTGATTTCATTTTGGAGTAAGGACAATGGGAACAAAATTAACTTTATGCTGGTAACAATGCCAATCTCTAAACCAGTTACTACCTTGGTCTATTTGCCTGCTAGCTAAGTTATAATATTTGCCACCATTTGACTTTATCTGATATGACTAGCAATCATTGTCTAATGTCAGCATTGCCTAACTTTTGTAACATTATTTATTTTGAAACAATTGTTTTTAATGAGTCAAAACAACAGCGGAAGATATGCTACTTACCTGCTAATGAGACAGATTTTTTGAATATCTGTCTTTTTCTTCCTTTTGTTATTTATTTAAATGTTCTTTTTTTTTTTTAGAGGAGTTTTGTTGTCATTAGTGACATTTGCTCTGATAAGTTGATCACCTGTAACCATGGTTACACCGGTACTCCTCAAACCATCAGATTCATCTGCGCAAAAGAGCAGAGCCAAAGCCCAGCTCACGTAATTACCAAGACAATGTTCCTCTGCAAGTAACTTGCAGTTCTATGCTTAAACTGCTAGAGGGCCAAAAGTTACATAGTAGCTGTGTCTCGTTTCGTAGGCTGCGTGCTAGGTAGGATACATCCTTTGAAGGCTGCAGTATACCAAGCGTCCTCCTTTAAACAAGTCTTGTTTAAACGAGACGGCCTTCGTAGGACAAACGGAAATAGAACGTAACATGGTTGCTATGACTGCACGCCTCACTTTAACAAGCGCGAGCGCTTTGAGTGAGAAGGGAACAAAGTCCCTCTGAATGTATGAGGTAAATTTTAGGAGAGTTATAAAGATGTAAAGAGAAAATAGATTTTACAGGTGTACTTTTAGTCTAATGCTTTATTTTAATTATATATTAATATAATTATACATATTATATACTCTGCACCCATCTACTGAGGTACTTCAACTTGGGAATTAACATTACTTGCATTTGAACATCATATTTACCGGCAAATTGGCGTTATTTTGTTTTAGACATTTCTGTTGAAGCAAAGTATTGTGGGTTGTGAGTGCCCACGAAGGATACACCTCATGCATCCTCCGAATTCCCGTGAAAGAAGGACGCATTTGAAGGCTGCATTTGAAGTGTCCTACTCGCTTTTATTAAACAAGACAGCCTTGATGACGTATGCGGCCGACAAATGTGACCACCGGAGGACGCAGCCTTCCAAACGAGACACAGCCAGTGTAGCTTTAATAAAAGGAAAATTGTAATTCACCTGTTTTATTTTCTTTCTTCCATGGAACACAGAAGAGTTGTTTTGTCCATGTTGCTCTTTGCCAAGCAATGAAAGTGAATGGGGCTGAGGCTGTCGTGCTCCAAAATCACAAAAATATACTATGAAAGTATCATAAAACTGGTCCATGCTACTCATGTACTGCATTCCAATTGTTTAAAAGCCATACAAGAGCTTTGCATGAGGAAAAAACCAAAATCGTCATTCACGGAAAATTCACTGAAAAACTGTAGCTGTAGCTCTCAAATCTCATCCTGTTTCACATGCATGTATCTGATACACATATGGTGTATCAAGGCATGTAATTTAAGGTTAAGTCAGAGAATTATGTAAGGGTTCTGCCCTTAGTGCCCCCCCCCTCCCCCATCTGTCTGATTATTAGTTTATTTGTTGCACCTGCCCTCCTCGTTATCTTCTTGTTTTCTCCTCTATTTATGCTCTTCTTGTGTTCTGTCCTATGCCAGATTGTTTTGTGTGTTGGTCCTTGCTTCTCGGTCTGTTTAGCTCTGATTTCTGATTTGGTTGGTCATTGTTGTTTGCTGCAAGTTTTTTTTTTTTTTTCAGTTTCTCTGTTTTGATTAATTTATCTCCATTATGAGAGTTTTTGGTTTGTATTTTGTTTATTTTAAAATAAAGCCTATTGAATTGCCTTCTGCGTTTGAGTCCTTCCCTCATCACAATCCTGACAAATTATGTATTTAGGTTGAATTGGTCAAATTAAATATTATTTTGACTTGAATAAAACTGGTTAATTTTGATGTTACCACATGAGGCACTTTTTAGGTTACTCCAACATTTATTAGAGTGTACAGATGCTATGTATTGAACGTGTTATGATTTTGAAATGAAATTGGGAATTCTAAAACTCAAAAAATTGGTAACCTGTAACTATTACCTCAAGGATCTATTTCTACTTGATCTAACCCATAAAAAGTATTGTCAGGATGATGTAGTTGGATTAAATTTTTATATATTTTTTTTTTACTAATATTTACGTTACCTCATGAATCAAATTTTTTTTTAGGTTGTCCAACAAAACAATTTTATAGTGTGTCAAATAGCTATATTATGATTAAATGTTTTTCTGTTACAGATTTGGAGGAGTTGTGGTCTGGGATAACCTATGACCCATACAAGGAAGAATTAAAATGGGAGCCGTTGTGTCCTGTCAAAGTGTCTGTTTCTCTTTGCCATGCTGATGGAGGGAATAGCTGCCGGGACCTTGGAAATGCATTCTATTCTGAAGGACAAAAAGTATGAGCTCTTCGCCCCCGATCCTTTGTTCCTTGATCTTACATTTACAGTTCAGCATGTTGATTGTTAGAAACCCTTTAATCATTTCTTATTGTTTTTACCTCAGGTGATATTCTCTTCCGTGGATCCACACCCTATGCTTTGCACGAAGGTTGAGTGTTCTTTATGGCACCACATCTCCTTCAAGTGGTCCCCTGAACTATTGTTTAAGATGCAGCTAGTCTAAAGACATAACATAATAGAGCTGTTCATTTGGCTTATTTCCAATGGAATTTTCAAGGTTTTGTTCTAAAACATAAATTTCACACAGTCATACCCCAAACATGACCTTTGAAGCCACTGTGTTTAAAAAAAGTTGCTAACAAGTTGCTACAACTACCACAATGAAGTTTATGTGCTTGACAAATCAGACAACCTTTGTAGTCTTTATGTAGCAACTTGTTAGCAACTTCTATTTTAAAAGCATATAACAGTTTCAGAATTCATGTTTGAGGTATGACTGTATGTAATTTAAGTTTTGGAACAAAACCTGGAAGTCTTTTATTCTAAATTATCCATTAGAATTCTAAAAATCCATTAGGAAATCTATAGCAATCCCATGGCGAATTACCCTGCCGGGTTGGCTTACAACTGCTTGATGTCATGACTGAACAGCGCTATAGGCAGAAAATTGATTTTGTTTGTATTTACATACACATGAATATTCTGACAATAATCAGAATTAGTTCATATTCAGATTATGTAAGCATCATTTAAACACATTAACCTGATTGGCATAACCAGATTAAGGCAATATTCTGGTCTCTAGAAATCTGAATAAGATAGCTGCCATATGCTTATATAAATCTGAAGTTTGAGCCATGTAAACACATTTTTCAGAATATCCACCGTAACTGAACATCCATTTATATCTGCACATGTCCAAACAAATTAATTCTGGGTGATATTAGATACAGACAGTTGCGAAAACCAAACTACTGAAGAAATACATTTTTGAAAATACAATCTTTTTACTTTTTTTACAAACATTAAAATAAATGTCATGACCAACAGAACATTCAGCAGTTCATCAAACTTTTGTGTCTTATAGTTCAGGACATGATAATTGATAATTAATGATTTGATTAAACAACTGTCCAAAATTGCTAATGCAGCATAATAAATGACAACAGCATCTCCAGTATGTCATGAAGAGCATAGCAGGAAAAGAATGTGCAAGTCTTCATTGATTCTGAATATGCTGATTACATGTTTACAGGAATATTCCAATAGCTGTGAAACATGTAAATGTCTTTTTTCTGAATAAAGGCTTAACCAGAATATGGGCCTTATCTGGAAAAATGATTTGCATGTAAACATGGTCATGAATCACATTATTATTATATATATTTCTAGTTTACCACTGATGTCGAGACATGGATAAAGTGTCCTTTCGCCAAAAGGAATTTCACAGGTACATGAGTACTACACTTTTAGCAAATATGTTACTAACTGTATGAAGGCTTCCTTAGTTAAACATCCTGTAATATTTTAAAGTTTGGAGAGCGAAGTTTGCATCCAGGGATGGTCAGCACTGGGCAGAGATATCATCTTGGGTTAAAGCCAACTTTTCTGTTGCCCTCTGTGAGACAAAACCATCCTCTCAGTGCAAACAAATGGAGAGAAATATATCACAAATCATATCTGTGGTAAGAAAAACACAAGTAACAGCACATTGAATCAGCTCTGATTACTCAGGGCAAATGTACATGTAATTTCTTTGTAATTTTGTTATTTGGGGCCTTCCTGTTTAACTTAGTACACTATGCCTGGAGGTTTCCAGTGAAGGCAATTCCCTTGTCAAAGAAAACACTTGTATTTGTACCTAGTGACATGACAAAGAAAGGGGTCTGTTCAAAGGAAAAAGTCAGAGCACAATGGTACTCATGTTTAAACTTGTTTGATGTTACAGCAGTTCTTATTTGTTTCCTAGGACAGCATGAAGCACACAGCTTTCAACTTGGCTAGAAGTGCGTGTGAAGTGTGTGTTTGCATCCAGGTAAGGAAACAAAGAATAGTGACAGTAGGTGCTGACAAATGTAAAAATTTTGATTTCAGCAGATTGGATTTATGTCTTTGTTTATTAATTATTGTGGATGATTTAATGAATGTTCTTATTTAAAAGGTGCAGAGGGTGGGCGTACAGTTTTCAGTCCCTGTTCTACAGTGCGAATTGCAGTGTTGTAAGTAACTTACAAGTACGGGTGTTTCTTCAACTACGGGCACTATTATATCTCAGGGGTTGATTTGTAATAAAGATCACAGATTTAAATTTTGTTTTTCTTTTTTGTTATATGAACATCACATTAAAATGTCTTGGAAACTAAGCCTTCATTTTTTATTTTTGAATTGGACCTAGACTTTCAATATTAAAATATGAAAATCCATTCATTTTTAATACTAAGATAATCTAAACAAAGAGAAAAATGTTTACATATTTATTGTGTGAAAATGATTTGAATATTTTTTATTTTTTTCACAAATGATGACAGTCCCTCAGTTGTGGCATCATTACTACCAATAATTTAGGACACGTAGGGCTCTAATTTTGTGAACACGCTAGGTGCAGCGCTAAACGTGCTGCGCAGTGCTGCGCTACATCTTATCCAATATTCGTGAGAAAGCAAAGCGCAAGTGGGTGTGGGTGGGAGTGTTTACGCTATCTGTGGGTGCATGCATGCAAACTGTAAGTGTATTGTATGTTAATGAAGTGGCGCAAAGCGCATGTAACAAGTTCTTAGTTCGGGGCAATGGAGGAGTCAGGAGACAGCGAAGCAGATTCAAGGTCAGTCTTTTTAATTCTCAGCTTCACGCACACAATCGACGGTAACCGTCGATACAGAGTAAATAATAAACAAAAAACACTCGTGGCTGTCTCTGGATTTGTAGGTCACTCTCTCTCCCTCTCTGATGCTCTGGCGTGCCTTTTAAGTCTCCCTCCGCCATCACTATAATGAGAGACAGGTGTTAGAGATAATTATGAGCCAGGTGACGAGCCTTACCACTCTCCCGCAGACCGACACATGACCACGCCCCCCATGCCATCTATGCCCCCGGTCTGTGGATCACCTTGAACTTAAAGGGCTGGAGAGCCAGATACCAACAGGTGATCCACGCGTTAGTCTCCTTCATGTGGTGGAGCCAGTGCAGAGGAGCGTGATCAGAACAGAGGGCAAAGGCCCGCCCCAGCAGGTAGTAGCGGAGGGTCAGAACAGCCCACTTAATCGCAAGACACTCCTTCTCGATGGTACTATATTTTGTCTTCCTGAAGGAGAGCTTGCGACTAATAAACAGCACTGGCCATTCCCCCCCCCCCCCACCTCCTGCGAGAGCACATGCCCAGCCCCCTGTCAGATGCATCAGTCTGCAAAATAAAGGGGAGAGAGAAGTCAGGTGCATGTAAAAACGGCCCCCCACACACACAATGCGGATTTTACCTTAAGGAAGGCCTGTTGGCATGACTCTGTCCACTGGACCGGATCGGGAGCCCCCTTTTTAGTAAGGTCAGTCAGCGGGCTGATGACATCAGAATAACTAGGCACAAACCTTCGGTAGTAGCCAGCCAGCCCCAAAAACTGCCTTACCCCCTTTTTGGTCTTGGGCGCCGGACAGGCTGCGATCGCTGCGGTTTTATCAACCTGTGGACGCACCTGCCCATGACCCAAGTGGAATCCCAGATACCTAACTTCCACCAGCCCAATTGCATACTTCTTCGGGTTGGCCATGAGTCCCACCTGTCTCAGTGTTCTCAGGACAGCCCTCAGATGTTGCATACGCCACTGCCAATCATTACTGTAAATGATGATGTCGTCCAGATATGTGGCGGCATATGCCGTGTGCGGTCTGAGGATCTTGTCCATAAGGCTCTGAAATGTGGCCGGGGCTCCGAACAAACTGAATGGAAGCATCACAAATTGGTGTAATCCAAAAGGTGTGGAAAAAGCCGTCTTTTCTCAGGACATTGGAGTTAAAGGGATCTGCCAATAACCCTTTGTTAAGTCCAGCATCGAGTAAAATTGAACCGCGCCCAACCGACTCGTCAATTCGCGGCATTGGATAAGCGTCAAATTTGGACAACGCGTTCACTTTCCGGTGGTCGACACAGAAGCGGACCGAGCCGTCGCTCTTTAGTACCAGAACTACTGGGCTGGCCCAATCGCTGTGCGACTCTTGTATTACGCCCATTTCGAGCATTGCCTCTAATTCTTCCTGAACAATCTTTTTCTTGTGTTCAGGAAGACGATAGGGGCGGCTACAAACCACCACCCCCGGGGTGGTCTCGATATGGTGCTCTATGAGGTTCTTGCGACCGGGTAGTGGTGAAAACACATCCGCGAATTCCGCTTGCAACCTGGCAATCTCTGTAAGCTGCGACAATGAGAGGTGGCCTCCGCAAGGGACCGGGGTGAATTAACTTGATTTGGGAAATACCTCTGGCCCGAGTTCCACCCTCTCCGGAACTACAGACGCCAAGGCTACAGGTACCGCCTCCCTCCATGGTTTGAGGAGGTTGAGGTGGCAGATTTGACATGCCCCTCTCCTATCCGTATGCCTAACCTCATAATCAAGATCTCCGACTCGTCGTGTGACCTCAAAGGGTCCTTGCCACTTGGCGAGTTATTTGGAGCTCGAGGTGGGCAGCAATATGAGCACCTTATCTCCCTGTGTGAATTCCCGTAGTCGAGTGCCCCTGTCGTACAGTCGGCGTTGCTGTTCTTGCGCTTGGAGCAAATTCTCCTGTGTTACCCGCCCCAAAGTGTGGAGTTTTGCTCTAAGATCAAGAACGTATTGAATTTGGTTTTTGCTATTCGAAGGTCCTTCCTCCCAAGCTTCGCGTATGACGTCAAGCACGCCGCGTGGCCGGCACCCATACAGTAGCTCAAACGGGGAAAACCCGGTGGAGGCTTGCGGGACCTCTCGTACTGCAAACAGCAGGGGTTCGAGCCACTTATCCCAGTTTTTAGCATCTTCGTGTACGAACTTACGAATCATATTTTTTTAAGGTCTTATTAAATCGTTCGACCAACCCATCGGTTTGCGGTGATAAACACTGGTGCGAATCGACTTAATACCTAATAACTCAGAGTTCACGAAGTGTACGTGACATGAATGCTGTGCCTTGGTCATTGAGGATTTCCTTTGGAATCCCCACTCGGGAGATAATTTTGAAGAGTGCCTCCGCAACACTACATGCTGAGATGTTGTTAGAGGCACCGCTTCCAGATATCGTGTTGCATAGTCCACCAGAACTAATACAAAGCGATGGCCGTGTGCAGTCCATTCTATTGGTCGGATGAGATCCATGCCAATTCTCTCGAAGGGGATCTCGATCAGTGGCAGTGGGAGAAATGGCGCTTTTGGGGTGGCCGGTGGATTTACCAACTGACATTCACGGCACGCCGCACACCACTTGCGAACATCACCATGAATGCCCGGCCGAAAGAAACGGGCCATTATGCGGTTCAACGTCTTTTCGTGACCTAAGTGGCCAGCCATTGGATTATAGTGAGCCGCCTGGAAAAGTGTTTCCCGACGGCTTTTTGGTACTAACAGCTGAGTTGTATACTCTTTGGTTTGTGTGTCCTGCGTCACTTGATACAACCACTCTTTGATAATAGAAAAGTATGGGTATGTGAGCACAACACCAGGCTGGAGCTGCTGACCATCAATTACTTTCACTTGGTCAAAGGCGTGCTTAAGGGACTCATCACGCGACTGCTCCAGAGGGAAATACCCCCCAGGGAAGCCCCTGAGAACGGGAATTCCCCCATCTGCGTCATCCCGACGTGGAGCTGACGTTGACGGCCCAGGCCCTGCCTCACCAGTCATTGTATTGCAGATCACACCCTGCCCCACTATTTTGCAGGACCTATCCACACACATTACCCTCAAAACATTTTTAAAGCCAGGCCAATTGGTTCCCAGAATTAATGGATGGGTGAGGCGGGGATTAACCGCAGCCTCGACTCTATGCCTTTTTCCCCTGAATCGTATCTCAATGGTAACCACTGGATACTTGTGAATGTCACCATGCACACACCTCACCCTCACCAGTTTATTTTTATCCAATGCCCCGCCTTGCACCAAGCATTGGTGGATCGAGGTTTATGAACAACCTGTATCCACCAAAGCTTGATGTGTATCCCTTTTTACTCTTTCCGGTATCCGATACGCCCCTGCCCGATCGGGGGCAGCCTGTGGAGCGTTGGGGATCCGGACCAGTGTCCCCACTTCCATTACTGGACACCGCTCCTGGCTGTGTCCGGTTTCCCCGCAGCTCCAGCAGACCGGCCCAGGTCTTCCTTCCGCACTCGTGGGGGCGGTCTCGCCAACCTGGGGGGGATAGCGGAGGGAGACGGGGGGGTAGGAGAGACAGACAAGAGGAAGGGTCTTCTGGACCGGGGGCGGGGTCTGGACGGGCCTCCCCACCTCCGTGGAGCTGGAACTGGGTGAGAGTGAGGAGAATGGGGGGAGGGGAGGGAACATGAGGCACAGGGGGTGGAGAGAGAGAAGAGAGAGAAGAGAAAGAGCCTGCTTCACCACCTCCTGGGAATGCCGCCATGTAGTCCTCTGCCAACTGGACGGCTCCCTCCAACGACGCCGGGCGGTGGCACTGGACCCACTCGGACATGCCTAGGGGAAGTTGGGAGACGAACTGCTCCAGTACCACCAGATCGACCACTTCCCCGATGCCGCGGGTTCCCCCCACCAGCAGCCATTTCCGGCAGGCGTCACAGAGCTGCTGCACAAAAGCGAACGGGCGGCCGTCCTTCCCGAAGCTCAACGAGCGGAAGAGCTGCTGACTCTGCTCCAGGGACCGACCGACCCGTTGCTGGATGGCCTTCTTCAGGTGACTGTAGTCCAGGAGGCTGGCGGCGGGGAGTTGTTGTGCCGCCAGCTGCGCCTCCCCGGAGAGCAGGGGCAACAGGCGGGCTGCCCACTGATCGGGAGGCCACCTCCAAACCTTGCGTTTTTTTCAAAGAGGTCGAGGAAGGCCTCCAGATCGTTGTTTGGCCCCATTTTCGCGAGGGCCACTGGTGGGATGGGCTCCGAGGAGGTTGCAGCGCCAGCCCCCTCCCTGGCGATCAAGCTCCGGAGCACCTGCCGGTCCTCCACTTGTGCCTGGAGCAGGACTTGAAAACGTTGTTCCTGCTCCCGGCGTACTTCCATGAGGGCATGGTGTTGCGACTGCTGGATGCTGGTGAGGGTCTTGAAGACTTCGCCCAGCGGTGAGGACTCCATAACAGCGCTCTCCTCCAAAGCCGGGTTCTCGGCACCACTGTAACAAGTTCTTAGTTCGGGGCAATGGAGGAGTCAGGAGACAGCGAAGCAGATTCAAGGTCAGTCTTTTTAATTCCCAGCTTCACACACACACTCAACGGTAACCGTCGATACAGACTAAATAATAAACAAAAAACACTCGTGGCTGTCTCTGGACTTGTAGGTCACTCTCTCTCCTTCTCTGATGCTCTGGCGTGCCTTTTAAGTCTTCCTCCGCCATCACTATAATGAGAGACAGGTGTTAGAGATAATTATGAGCTAGGTGACGAGCCTTACCGCTCTCCCTCTCCCGCAGACCAGCACATGACCATGCCCCCCATGCCACAGAGCACTTTGCTATTTTCCTGAGAAATAGGTAATTGCGCTAAGACGTTTGAGAACCACGTCTAATCTTGCTGCAAAGTCTAAAATCAATTTCTTTATTTGCAGTTTGGGGATTCTACCAGCAGATTAAATCAAAGAGCTATCGATCACTTTTAATACTTGACATGATTTTTGTGACAGTATATCAATATGATTAGTAAGGGATAATGTACAGTCAGCTGGTTGTTATCGCACAATAAATCCCTGTGTATCATCCCAAAGGGGTTTATTTTGTGATAACAACTGGCTGACTGTACATTATCCCTCTTATTACATGGCAACTAACCAAATAAATAAATACATGGACATAAATATTGATTTACGTTGAAATTATGTAATTTGAGAAGATAGAAATCACTGAACGGAATCACCTCTGGTTTATGTCGGAGTTCTGTTGGTGTTTACTTTGTAAAAATGACTGTATGACTCCTCATTATTCAGGCTATTACAAGACTACTTGCCAAATAAATAAATAAATGCACATGAAACATTGATTTGATTTGAAATTATTTTATTAGCTTACTTGTAGTGATTGCACAGTGATCCGAGAAGCAGGTAAGACGGCTTGCAGAACCCGGATGAGCGGTCTGAATGTGCGGTTGTTACAGAGCAATATCTGACCGCTGGATGGCACCATTGACCAATCAGAATAGAGTATTCCAGTGAGCCGTGTAATACATAATAATAATAATGATAATAATAATAAAACGTTTATTTTGTAAAATAAGCTCAAGGACGCTGTACAGAAATTAAACATAAAACATTAAACAGAGAAACATATAACAAATATGATAAAAAGAGAAATATGCAGACGGTGCAATATCAGGAGAAGAACCTCAGAATTAAAGTTTTGTGCGTGCAGTTTCACCAACCCACTTGTGTCTAGACTTAGCGCATGCTTGAATGAAAATATCAGAACTTCATGGCCATGCCCACTGACTTAGCACGTATGACGTATAGTATAACTCTGCGCTTAAGGCATAACGCTCTTAAAATAGGGCCCCTTATATGCTATGAAATTATCCCAAAGGACAAAGGATACTGTCAATTTTACTACAGAATGAATGGCGATTTCAGATGTATTGGAAATATCATTTGATAATGATGGTTCAGGGAAGAAAAATAAATAATGATAGAATTCTCCTGTGATGCATGTATATTGACTGTTGGATATTGTTAGTGGACAAATTAAACTAGTGATTTGATTTGTGTGTTTTAAGGAAGTTTGATTTCTAAAGTCCACATAAAAAGTGCTCATAATGAAAAAGACATATAATGGTGATAAAACACACTTCTGTGATCCATTATCTCTATATTACCTCTAAAGGCTGTAAAGGATTTGTGTTTTGTTGTTTAATTCCACAGCAATGTGGTGTCGTTACCCAGACAGAAGTTACATTCAGGAGATGGAAAAGATCATCATGCCCGCTGCCATTTTTCTGACAGTGATTTTGGCAGTTGCCTTAGTTGGTAAAATGACGATAAGAGGTAAATTAACTACCGGTTTGACACACCTGTTGCCGCTGGCATGAGGGAAACAATTTGAGATTGTTCTTGGTAACAGTACACATATTGTTTGAGACGAAAGGGATGATGACAAATGATTGGTGCCAAGTAAAAAACAGTAAATCCTGATTGAACTCCCCATTTCTGATGAAAATAATAGCAATAATGAAAAGAAAATGACAGATTACAACCATATAATCAGTAGATTTCAAAAGAAGTCAAATAATTGTAGATGTACCAGTTCACTGATAAGCTTAAGAAAATATGTGGGTGTGGTCTTGCTACGATAAAAAGATAAAAAGCCTGTGAAGTTTGGGTTGTTAGTCACCAATCTTTGCCTTGACATGCTTGTATGTATCCTCTTGTTTATTATGGTTGGTATATTTCGCTTTTTGTGTAGATGGAGGCAAGAGGAGAACAGTGTGGACAAAACTTGCGTGTCAGGGGACGGTAGGTAAACCACATACTATAATGGAGAATGATTCCTCAACCCTTTGCTCATGCTTAGTGTAAGGGATTTTTCAAAACCCCTCACCCTTAAGGACCTTTCACACCAAACGCAATGCAAAAAAGATTGACGAACTGCCGACAAATGGTCCATTCATACCAAAAGCGATGCAAATACTGATGGTGGTGCTGATTGACAATTTTACACTCAGCAAGAGGCCAACAGTATTTTAAATCTGTTGTATGATATTACAGCAATAACAATCACATAATTTTGTGGAGAAAGCACCATGTTTTTGATATGCGAAGTCACCTTGAAACAAAGAGAGAAATGCAAGTATAGAGTGCACAAATAAGTTACAGCAATAGTGTTAATATATTTGGTGAAGAAAAACCAAATAAGATATGTAAAGTTGTTTATTAAAATAAGTGATACAAAGCAATCAAACTTAAGATTTTCAACTGGAGGATAACAAAACTGAAACACACACACACAAAAAACCACCCTGAAGAAGGGACCCCAAGACATTTCTAGAGACCAGAAAATTATAGAGACTTGTTGTGGGCTCTTTTGACTTGGGCTAGTTTTGCATGTGTACATATGTATTATACATATCTTACATTGCTATTAAACAAATTCTGTGTTATTTTATCCTTCTAACAGAGACAGTGACACATACAGCAAGTGAGGATGTGGAATGTGGGGCAGTTCTCAATGCAGGATGTTTGACTTTATTATTAGGACTGAAGCTTCAGAATGACAACATAATTCTTACATCTTGTGTGATGCATGCATGAATGTTGTAAAAGCTGATAAATGTATATAAATGCAATTGTTATGTCTGTATGAATGTTTATTGAGGGCTGCCAACAAATGGCTTACTTGTAGCTGTCTCTGCCTAATAAGCTTGGATGGGAGGAAGTATTTTAACATCATATAAAAATTACACACTTCACCATTTAAAGCATATATATGTAAAAAAGGCTGAGATTAAGTGACACATATTAATTGTTTCCCGTCATTTCATTCCTTCAGTTTTCCTTTCATATTTCCTGACTTTGCATAATAAAATGTTCTTGTAGCCTATGTTACCTTTTTGTACAGCAGGGGGCAGTGTTTATCACAAATGAATGTATGTCTCAGCGATGAGATTTCTTTTTTGCTTTGTGCCTTTATATTTCTCTCACGTATTGCTTGAAACTAGGTCACAAATGGGTGGTCAGCTTATACAGACATTTGTATAACCCTGTGTGTCAGTTCACTGCCATAGAAACTTTGCGTTTAACTGCAACTGAACCCTGTGCCTGTGTTAGCTGTGCTGTGCCCATCATCGAGATTATCTGACACACTTTTCTCTGCACCCAAAAAAAAAAAAAAAAAAAAAAAACACTCAGAGATACAGATGCAGAGATACTGTATATCTTTCTTCAATGGTGCGGCTTCATGCTTTTGGGAGGGGCAGGGTGGATTCGGTGCTGGGGTTTGCTGATGAAAACATTCCTGAAGGATAGAGTAAAGCCCAGACAATAGAGCTCAATCACAGATATAGGAAAATATAGCAAACCAAGAGAGGTTTTGAATGGATGCCACCATTGCCGCCCCATTTTATGGTTCCATTCGGTCTCCAATCTAGATTAATCAATGGAGTTTAAAAGAAAAGACCCTGCTGGTCTTTTCAGAGGTGTTGTACACTTGAAGTCAGACGTTTATATACACCTTAGACAATTACATTTAAACTCAGTTTTTCACAATTCCTGACATTTAATCGTAGAAAACATTCCCTGTCTTAGGTCAGTTAGGATCACTACTTTATTTTAAGAATGTGAAATGTCAGAATAATAGTAGAGAGAATGATTCATTTCAGCTTTTATTTCTTTCATCACATTCCCAGTGGGTCAGAAGTTTACATACACTTTGTTAGTATTTGGTAGCATTGCCTTTAAATTGTTTAACTTGGGTCAAATGTTTTGGGTAGCCTTCCACAAGCTTCTCACAATAAGTTGCTGGAATTTTGGCCCATTCCTCCAGAGAACTGGTGTAACTGAGTTAGGTTTGTAGGCCTCCTTGCTCGCACACGCTTTTTTAGTTCTGCCCACAAATCTTCTAGCGTAGTGAGGTCAGGGCTTTGTGATGGACACTCCAATACCTTGACTTTGTTGTCCTTAAGCCATTTTGCCACAACTTTGGAGGAATGCTTGGGGTCATTGTCCATTTGGAAGGCCCATTTGCGACCGAGCTTTAACTTCCTGGCTGATATCTTGAGATGTTGCTTCAGTATATCCACATAATTTTCCTTCCTCATGATGCAATCTATTTTGTGAAGTGCTCCAGTCCCTCCTGCAGCAAAGCACTCCCACAACATGATGCTGCTACCCATGCTTCATGGTTGGGATGGTGTTCTTTGGCTTGCAAACCTCACCCTATTTCCTCCAAACATAACGATGGTCATTATGGCCAAACAGTTCAGTTTTTGTTTCATTAGAACAGAGGACATTTCTCCAAAAGTAAGATCTTTGTCCCCATGTGCACTTGCAAACTGTAGTCTGTTTTTTTTTTATGGCGATTTTGGAGCAGTGGCTTCTTAATTGCTGAGCAGCCTTTCAGGTTATGTCGATATAGGACTCGTTTTACTGTGGATATAAAGACTTGTCTACCTGTTTCCTCCAGCATCTTCACAAGGTCCTTTGCTGTTGTTCTGGGATTGATTTGCACTTTTCGCACAAACTACATTTATCTCTAGGAGACAGAATGCATCTCCTTCTGGAGCGGTATGATGGCCGTGTGGTCCCATGGTGTTTACACTCGCATACTATTGTTTGTACAGATGAACGTGGTACCTTCAGGTGTTTGAAAATTGCTCCCAAGGATGAACCAGACTTGTGGGGGTCCACAGTTTTTTTCTGAGGTCTTGGCTGATTTCTTTTGATGTTCCCATGATATCAAGAAAAGAGGCACTGAGTTTGAAGTTAGGCCTTAAAATACATCCACAGGTACACCTCCGATTCAGTACACTTCCTATCAGAATCTAATTGGCTAATTGTCTAAAGGCTACTTAAAGGCACAGTTAACTTAGTTTATGTAAACTTCTGACCCACTGGAATTGTGATAAAGTCAATTAAAGGTGACACAATCTGTCTGTAAACAATTGTTGGAAAAATTACTTGTGTCATGCACAAAGTAGTATCCTAAAAGACTTACCAAAATGTCCTGGTTACTTGCGTAACCTCCGTTCCCTGATGGAGGGAACAAGACGTTGTGTCGATGTAGTGAAATGAGGCTAGTGAAAATTGGCGAGTGGTATTTGCATACCACTCCCCTGAACATACGGGTATAAAAGGAGCTGGTATGCAACCACTCATTCTGGTTTTGTGCTGAGGAGCCGAGACAAGGTCCCGGCCATTTCAGCGGGTAGTCCAGCGTTGTGGCAGGAGGGACACAACGTCTCATTCCCTCCATCAGGGAATGGAGGTTACGCGAGTAACCAGGACGTTCCCTATCTGTCACTCACTCGACGTTGTGTCGATGTAGTGACACTAAGGGTCCCTATATGAAATGCCACAACTGGCTGAACTGTGTTACATGAACTGGCGGTGTGTGACGGGCAGACCACTGTGTGCCTCATAGCCAGCGCACCAGGCCGACACGTAACCTCCCCCAACGCTGTTGTGAGTGTCGAACGGCCCTTCGGGGACAAGTCAACTGCCCAAAAGATAGAGACAGGCTAGCCCAGTCGTGGCCTCTTATCCTCTCTTTTTTTTTCTCTCCCCAAAAAAAAGAGTGAAATTTGTTAACCGACTGGAGTGGTGATGGTGTAGTGGGCTAAAGCACATAACTGGTAATCAGAAGGTTGCTGGTTAGATCCCCACAGCCACCACCATTGTGTCCTTGAGCAAGGCACTTAAATCCAGGTTGCTCTGGGGGAATTGTCTGCCAAATGCATAAATGTAATGTAATGTAAATGACTGGGGCCACCAGGTCTACGTCGGGGGGGTGTCACTCCCAAGGGGAAGACACCGCGGAGACCACACCCTGCCCAGAGGGTGGGGGGGTATTTTGAGTGGAATTACTTCACATGGTCTTGCCAAGCTTTGTTGGAATTATGTCATGTGGAGAAGTCCCATGGTAGGTCCTACCCTACGGGGGAGGAGTTTCTACAAACATGATGAGGGGCCTATGCCCAAGGAAGATGCAGTTTACCAACAGGGAAACGAATTAGCGGAAGATATACATTGCATGGGGTTACCTATGGGGAACCAACACATGAGGAGCACCTACCCCAGAACAGGGCTTAGTTAGCACATGTACTGACCCGGCAGCGAGTTTCTCCGCAAACTCGTCTGCCACAGGGCTCGGAGAAAGTCATCCAGGGAACACAGTTTGTGAACACTACTGGGAGTCAACAGCGCACGTCTTCAGCTCAGGGGAGGTGAAAGGCGCTATGCGCAAGCGATACACCCGACCAGCCGTCCCGGACTTACCTGCTTGTGCCTGCCACTACACGGGATGAAACCGGTTCCGCCCGGAGATTGTAGAACCTCGCAAAGGTGTTGGGTGTTGCTCAGCCTGCTGCTCTGCAAATGTCTGTTAGAGAGGCGCCACTGGTCAAGGCCCAGGAGGCCACCACACTCCTCATGTTCTAAGTGTGATATGCCATTGCTATGGTGTCAATGACCCAGTGGGCGATCCTCTGCTTGGAGACAGTGCTTCCTTTCCACTGTCCACCAAAGCAGACAAAAAGCTGCTCAGAGACTCTAAAGCTCTGCGTGTGATCCAAATAGATCTGTAAAGTGCACACCGGACACAGCAACGTCAGGGTTGGGTCTGCCTCCTCCTGGGGCAGTGCTTGCAGGTTCACCACCTGATCCCTAAATGGGGTCATGGGAACCTTGGGCACATAGCCCGGTTGGGGTCTCAGGATCACGTGAGAGTAGCCCGGACTGAACTCCAGGCACATTTCGCTGACAGAGAACGCTTGCAGGTCTCCTACACTCTTGATGGAAGTGAGCGCAGTCAGGAGGGCAGTCTTTAAAGCGAGTGCCTTAAGCTCAGCTGACTGCAGGGGCTCAAAGGGGGCTCCCCATATACCCTGAAGAACTACAGAGAGGTCCCATAAGACAATGAGGCGTGGTCTGAAGGGATTCAACCTCCTGGCACCTTTCAGGAACCTGATGATCAGGTCGTGCTTCTTTAAGGACTTACCGTCCACTGTGTCGTGGTGTGCTGCTATAGCAGCTACATACACCTTCAAGGTGCAGGGGGACAGCTGCCCTTCAAACCTCTCCTGCAGGAAGGAAAGCACCGATCCGACTGAGCATCTCTGGTCTTCGCGTCGGGAAAAACACCACTTAACAAACAGACGCCACTTCAAGGCCTACAGGTGCCTCGTAGAGTGGGCCCTAGCCTGAGTGATCATGTCTACCACCACGGGTGGTAGGCCACTTAAGTCTTCCGTGTCCTGTCCAGGGGCCAGACATGGAGATTCCAGAGGTCTGGTCACGGGTGCCAGATGGTGCCCCGTCCTTGAGAAAGAAGGTCCTTCCTCAGGGGAATTCACTGGGGGGGCTGTCGCGAGGAGCGTGAGGTCCGAGAACCATGTCTGGGTGGGCCAGTAGGGTGCTACCAGGATGACCTGCTCCTCATCCTCCCTGACCTTGCACAGGGTCTGTGCAAGTAGGCTCACTAGGGGAAACGCATATTTGCATAGTCCAGGGGGCCAGCTGTGTGCCAGCGCATCTATACCAAGAGGTGCCTCGGTCAGGGCGTACCAGAGCAGGCAGTGGGAGGACTCTCGGGAAGTGAACAGGTCTACCTGTGCCTGCCCGAATTGACTCCAAATCAGCTGGACCACCTGAGGGTGGAGCCTCCACTCTCCCCTGAGGGTAACCTGTCATGACAGCGCATCCACTGCAGTGTTGAGGTCGCCCAGGATGTGAGTGGCTCGCAGCGACTTGAGGTGACTCCAGAGGAGGAGACGGCGGGCGAGTTGTGACATACAACGGGAGCATAAACCACCTTGATGGTTGATGTATGCCACCGTTGCCATGTTGTCTGTCTGAACTAACACATGTTTGCCCTGGATCAACGGCCGAAACCTCCGCAGGGCGAGTAGAATTGCCAACAACTCGAGGCAGTTGATGTGCCAACATAGCCGCGGGCCCGTCCAGGAGCCGGCGGATGCATGCCTGTTGCATACAGCGCCCCAGCCCGTTTTGGAGGCATCTGTCGTAACCACGATGTTCCTGGAGACATGCTCTAGGGGAACGCCTGCCCGTAGAAATGTGAGGTCGGTCCAAGGGCTGAAGAGGCGGCGACAGACCGGCGTGGTGGTCATGCAATGTGTCCCGTGGCGCCATGCCCATCTCGGGACTCGAGTCTGGAGCCAGTGCTGAAGCGGTCTCATAAGCATCAACCCAAGCGGAGTGGCCACCGCTGAGGATCCATATGCCCCAGGAGCCTCTGAAACAGTTTCAGTGGAACCGCTGTCTTCTGTCTGAACACCTTCAAACAGGTCAGCACGACTGCGCGTGCTCGTTCGTGAGGCACGCTGTCATCAAGACTGAGTCTAACTCCAAGCTGAGAAAAGAGATGCCCTGAACCGGGAGGAGCTTGCTCTTTTCCCAGTTGACCCGAAGCCGTAGTCGGATGAGGTGCGAGAGCACCAGGTCCCTGTGCGCACAACAGATCCCGAGAGTGAGCTAGGATTAGCCAGTCATCGAGATAGTTGAGGATGTGAATGCCAACTTCCCTTAACGGGGCAAGGGCTGCCTCTGCGACCTTCGTGAAGATGCGAGGGGACAGGGACAGGCCGAAAGGGAGGACCTTGTACTGAAATGCCCGACCCTCAAATGCAAACCGCAGGAAGGGTCTGTGTCGAGGCAGAATCGAGACGTGGAAGTACGCGTCCTTCAGGTCTACTGCCGCGAACCAATCTTGATGCAGGACACTCGCCAGAATGCGTTTTTGCGTCAGCACCTTGAACGGGAGTCTGTGTAAAGCCCGGTTCAGTACTCGCAGGTCCAAGATTGGCCGCAACTCAACGCCTTTCTTCGGTAAAATGAAGTAGGGGCTGTAAAATCCCATCTTCATCTCGGCCGGAGGGACAGGCTCTATCGCACCCTTCCGTAGGAGGGTAGTGATTTTCGCGCGCAAGGTAGCGGCGTTCTTGCCGAGGTGGAGTAGATGCCGCTGAACCTGGGCGGACGCCTGGCGAACTGAATCACATTGCCAAGTCGGACAGTCCGGACCAGCCATCGCGATGGGTTGGAAAGCACAAGCCACGCGTCCAAGCTCGGGGTGAGGGGGACCAAGGGGACAATCTTGTCAGATGTACCGGCGGGTGGGGCCTCGCGGCAGTGTGGAGCCTGAGGTGCCACATCACCAAGGAACCATGCCTTGTCGGCCTCTCCCATCTCGACCAGGTTGAGCCGAAGGTGGCACTCCTGGACCACCAAGGTGGACATCGCCCGCCCGAGAGACCGCGCCGTGACCTTTGTCGCCCGGAGGGTGAGGTCGGTCGCCGAGCGCAGCTCCTGCATAAATCCCGGGGTGGAACTACCCTTGTGCAGTTCCTTTAGCGCCTTGGCTTGGTGGACTTGCAGGAAAGCCATGGCATGCAGGGCGGAGGCGGCTTGTCCAGCGGAACCATAGGCCTTGGCCGTCAGGGACGACGTAAACCTACAGGCCTTGGACGGGAGCTTTGGGCGCCCGCACCAGGTGGTGGTGCTCTGCGGGCATAGGTGCACCGCGAGTGCCTTATCCACCGGGGGGATCGCCGAATAGCCCTTGGCCACCCCACCATCGAGGGTAGTGAGGGCGGGGGAGCTGAAAGATCGGGGCAGTAAAAAGTGCCTCCCACGACTTTGTCAGCTCCTCATGCACTTCCGGGAAGAAAGGAACTGGGGCGGGGCGTGGCTGTGAGCAGCGCCGCGAGCCCAGGAACCAATCATCGAGCCGCGAGGGTTCAGGGGAGAGCAGAGGGTTCCACTCTAGCCTGACGCTCGTGGCTGCCCGGGAAAGCATGTCCGTCATCTCCGCGTCAGCCTGTGACTGGGCGACCACACCCAACCGTACCCGTACCCAAATCGCCCCCAGTGCTAGCTGCACTAGCCTCATACCCGTAGGTAGAAAGACCAGGGCGGGGAGCCGCTGGGGAGCCGCTGGGGTAGATTGTTTTCTTACGAAGGCAAGCTGCGACCGCATCGTTGCCATGGACATGTTCTCACAATGAGTACATGACCCATCCACGAACGCTGTCTCCGTGTGGGCAGTGCCCAGACACGAAAGACAGCGATCGTGACCGTCAGAAGGCGAGAGATAACAACCGCAACCAGGAATAACACACAAACGGTAGGGCATCTTTAAAAAGACATTCCGTGTGTGCCGTTCTTTTAGAGAAATATACTCTTTTTTTAGAATATACACTTTTATTTCTGCCGAAGCGCCCAGGGGCGTTCTCTGCAGTGCACCAGTGCAGAGGGGGGAGAAGCCGCTGAAATGCACCGTCAAATCCAGCAGAGGTGAATGAACAGCCGTGGGAATTCAGCTCAGTGAGCATCGACCGTTCGGCTCCGAAGAGAAAATCTGAATGAGTGGTTGCATACCAGCTCCTTTTATACCCGTATGTTCGGGGGAGTGGTATGCAAATACCACTCGCCAATTTTCATTGGCCTTTTTTCAAAGACCAGAGGTGTTTCGGGCTCCCAAGGGTGACCCCTAGTGTCACTACATCGACACAACGTCGAGTGAGTGACAGATAGGGAACTATAGTTTGCTAATATGAAATCTATGGAGTGGTTAAAAAATGAGTTCAACCTAAGTGTATGTAAACTTCTGACCTTAACTGTAGATGTTTAAAATGGGCTAATGAGTATCAGCAACTGAATAGGTGGGGTATCTTTGATCATACCATGTACTGAAGTTCCTAGAGTTCAAGTGAGAGTAGCTGTGTGTGCGTTAGTGCTGGAGTGTTTTTGACTGGGGTAAACACTGTAAATCAAGCTCACGAGAAACAGTTGGCCCCAATGACCTCATTGTTGCCTCAAGACTCCACCTGCTGCCTGTGAGTCTTCAGCTGGGAGTGAGGCATTCCGCTTTGATCCTTTCCATACGTTTAGTCACAGCTCCTTGCCAGAACACTACCTCTTCTGTACTTTCCTGAAAGAATGTTTGGCTGGTTGTGCTTTGCTGCATGAAACATTTTTGGGTTAAAGCATGAGAAATGAACAAAAGACATGGAGAAAAATTACCATCATAAGGGAGTGGTGTAGTAGTTAATGCTCAGGCTTGGTAATTGGAAGGTTGTTGGTTTGTCTCCCTGCAGAAGCCATCACCCTCATACCCTTGAGCAAAGCACATATTGTAGGCCCTGTCCCAAATTACACACTTGATGTGGACTTGCAGTCTCGTGGCCTTCCTTTGCGTATGCCCGTGGGGTGTCCCATTTGACATTTTAGCGCTCAGAAGGGTGCTCAAGATCACCTCCTTTGTGCTCCTTTTCGGCTGAGGCCTCATTGGTGCAAGCTCCACAGTGGTCTACTACCCAACAGCTTATCCTCTTGACCAATCACAGCAGACTAGAGTTTCTAAGGGAAAAAAAATAATGGCTTACGAAACGATACAAAGTACGGATTTAATATACAATTTCAATAATTGTTTTCTCTGATTGTCAACGATGGATTTCTTGCTTTTCTTTTGTATATAGTATCACTTTTATAATGTGTATATAATTGGTTTAAAAAAAAAAATAATTATTCAGTTTACCAGAGATGGAATCGCTCGTATTCAGTTTCTATTGAATAGTTTTCTTTTGTTTTCTTGGGGAGGTTTTGTGTTCATAAAAATTAGCTTAAATCTAAACCTTTGCTATTGTTGTATCGAAGATGATTTTAGTATTATTGTCTCTAAAATATCAAGACATGGGAGAGTTTATTCCTGCACAAAGCTGTAGCTTGCAAGAATTATTACATTAATTTAAATAGCAAAATCTGTTCTACCGTTGATATATACAGTATACCTGAAAAAGTGTGACTGTGTGTATTTTAGAAAGATTTTTACGATCTATGGCACTGTGTGAGACGTATGTTCTCCTTTCTATACATTTGACTGTTTTAAGCACTGGCATGCAACCATCCAGGTGTCCGAGTCATGTTTATTTGTTCTCTAAACAAATTGTTGTTGTTGTTTTTGCTGTTATATGTGTGATTTGTATTTCAGAAGTTTATGATTAAATCTTGTATTGCTTTATTGTCAGTGTGTTGCTTTGAATTATTTAATAAAAACAAATATTCAAGAGTGAGATTTTAGTGTGTTTCTATACCCTATCAATATCATGACTTTTTCTAATAATAATTTTCTATTAATAATAATTTATAATAAAAGTACAATTATATGTATAAGAAAATATAATGTTTAAAAATGCATCATCTGAAAGTTTTGAAGTCTGTCCCAAATGCACACTTATATAACTCACGCACCCTCATGGACTTGCTAACTAGCGCCACATCAGTCTGCACTCGCTTACATCATTGAAGTCTGGACTTGGAGGAAGACCACAAGAATGTAGGATGCCGTTTGGGAGAGGGCCAGTCTCAGCTGCAGAGACATGCCCACAGACTGTTCACTGACTGTCTGATGCATATTACACACAAAAATGGCAAGCACTTTCTTGATTTGGCAAACTCTAATCTGATTGGCTGACTTCATGCAACTTCTGTGAGTAATGACTTATAGGTTTTTTGTATCAGTCTGCCTGGAAACAAAGTTGTGTTTACAAGGTACCAGGGTTGCTATGATGAGCGCTTTTGAGGAAGAATTATTAAAAGTTTGCCAAGAAGTAAACAAGATATCCACAAGTTGAATTGTACATTCTGCATTTTTTTATGTATTTTTTTAGTCATGTATGTGAAAAAAAAAAATCTATCCTTTTATTTTTCTTTTTTTTTTTTTTCCTGGATAGACAGATATTCTGATTGCAAAGTGTACAAACATTAAAACAAATTTCAGGGTTTTCTGTAAATCTGGTCAATTGCTAAAATGTTTACACTTTGGTCTATTATTGTGGTTTTCAAATACTTCATATAAACCCAAGGGCGGCGCTAGGGGTGCAGTTCCAGGGCCTAAACCCCAGCGAATGTCTTTAGTAAAGCCTTGAATGTTTTTATCAACTTGAAGGGATGTCAAAATATAAATATATTGTAATTAGGGCTGGAAAATTTAACGCTTTAATTTCTGTGATTACTGTTTTTTGTTTAACACGTTAAAAAAATGAACACAATTAATGCAGTATCTGTTTGTTTGTTTGTTTTTTCGTGAAACTTCATGCGATAGGAGAAAGGTGTTCCGAGTTGTTCCTGGCAGACTACTCAGCCTTACCATATGTTTCTGCTGGTGTGTTTTGAGCAAAGGTGAGCGAGCGTTTTCAATTTATTCCTATGGAAGTTGAGTGCCATGCTTTCAAGGTGGATTGTGTGATTGACAGTGGAGTGTAAAAAGCGTTGAGAGCAGTTGAGAGCGGAAAGCAGAGCATCAAAAATGTTGAAATTCCTCTGCTGTATGCAAATAAGGAATGAAAAATGCCGGGTGCCAGCCAATCACTGTGAGCTGAAAGCAGTGACGTCTGTCATAAGTGCTTAAAACATGCCTTTAAAGGATGTTCAATACAAGTTAAGCTTAATCAACAGCATTTGTGGCATTATATTGATTACCACGTAATTTTTTTCATCCTTCCTTTTCTTTAAAAAAAAGCACAAATCTTGGAATGGAAGTCAATGTGGCCATTCCGCAAATGTTAAAATACTCACTGTTTCAAAAGTACAACCACAAGACATAAAGGATATGCATGTAAAATGATTTCAGTGTGATAAAATAACTTACTAACCTTTTCTGTGTAAAGTAATAACCAACTTTACAACTTCGTTACCATGACGATATAATGTCAACAAACACTAAAATCCTAAAATAACTGTAAAAATTACATTTAAACAACTTTACAGCTCAAATAATACACAAGTTTTAACAGAAGAATAAATTCATGTTTTTATAAAATTATAAGCTTCACATACATTATCTTTGTTTAAACCCTCCAAAAATTGGCAACATGCACTTTCATAGTCCCCACTCAATTCCATTGTAAGTGCCTCAATATAACCTTGATTTATTTATTTTTTTTTTTTTTTAAGAAGAGGGATGAGTCTAAATACATTTTTCAATAAAAATACATTTCTTTCTTAAAACTTGACACATTTTGTGACCAGAAAAAAAAGCTAATTTTCCTTAAGGTGTACCACCCATTGTACCCTAGAATTAACTTTACCACCACCAAAGACAAAGACAAAGTATTAAGTAAATATATTTATGATGATTTTTATTATTGTTTGTTGTATCAAGTCCGTACTTTGTATCGTTTCGTAAGCCATTATTTTTTTTCCCTTAGAAACTCTAGTCTGCTGTTTCTTAATCACAGAAAAATGTGCGATTAATTAGTTTAAATGTTTTAATCGATTCACAGCCCTAATTGTAATATTAAGTAATATACTGTATGTAAGTAAATATACCAGTATTTCTACAGTATCGGTAATACCAAACACAGACTCAGTTTGGTACAAAGTACCCATACGCTAACTGATGGCTGCATTCCAGCACTCACTTAGCAAGTTAGCATGCTAACTTCTAAACTAACTTTTAAACACAAGATGAATCAATGAATGATGAAAATTGTCTATTTTACACAATGTATAGTTGTGCCAGACAGGACAAAAAGAGATCACATTTTAAAGTACATGATAAAAGTATGAAACATCTGATCTTTGAGCATCTCTGAGGGACATTTTATTTGTAGTTCCAGTAATATTTAAAGATTTACTTTATATAAATGACATTTCATTTCTATTCCAATATCATGAAAGGATACATATCCACAGATATTTTGTCTATAATGCTGCGTTCCAGATGAAGCTGGAGTCAGGAATACCCAAACTGAAATTACCCACGTCCGACCTCAATGCATTCCAGTCAAACACATTTCAAAATCGCATGTTCTTATGTAAACTTTAATGGCTTTTATGGCACAGTCTTCTAAATGCTGTCTAGCTGGATATCTAGTAGCTATTTAACGAGCAAATAGGTGAAAACTTGGGCATTGATTGATACACAAGCACCCTTGAAATACATTTTGAGTTCTGACAAACTTGACGCAAATTTCCCATTCATTATTTTGACATGCAAATGACCTTGAAATTTCAGCCTTTGGCGACTATGAAGAGTTTTCTGTAAACACATTTGCATGTGAAAATAACGAGTGGCGAATTTGCGGCAAGTTTGCAGCAAGTTTGCCAGAACTCTCGATTTTTGTAAGGGCAATTCTTCTTAATATCCTCTTGTATATTCCTTGTACATTGCATGTTCATACATTTCTTGCAGTGAAAATACTTTAAAGTTTGTTCTCTATCTGTCACTCACATGACGTTGTGTCGATGTAGTGACACTAGGGGTCACTCTTTGGAGCCCGAAACACCTCTGGTCTTTGATAAAAAGCCAATGAAAATTGGCGAGTGGTATTTGCATACCACTCCCCTGGACATACGGGTATAAAAGGAGCTGGTATGCAACCACTCATTCAGATTTTCTCTTCAGAGCCGAACGGTCGATGTTCACTGAGCTGAATTCCACGACTGTTCATTCACCTCTGCTGGATCTGATGGCGCATTTCAGCGGCTTCTCCCTCCTCTGCACTGGTGCACTGCAGAGAATGCCCCTGGGCGCTTCTGAAGAAATAAAAGAGTATATTTCTCTAAAAGAGCAGTGCACACGGAACGTCTTTTTAAAGACGCGTCTTTTTAAAGATGCCTTTCCGTTTGTGTGTTATTCCTGGTTGCGGTCATATCTCTCGCTTTCTGATGGTCACGATCGCTGTCTTTCATGTCTGGGCGCTACCCACGCGGAGACAGCGTTCGTGGATGGATCAGGTACTCATTGCGAGAATATGACCATGGCAACGTTGCAGTCGCGGCTTGCCTTTGTAAGAAAGCAAGCCACCCCAGCGGTTCCCCACCTCGGTCCTTCTACCTACGGGTATGAGGCCAGTGCGGCTAGCACTGGGGGCGATTTGGGGACCCCAATGTGACCACCACTGCCGGGTATCCCCCCACGGACCTCCCATTCCCCAGCACACTCGTCTGCCCCAATCGGGCTTCCGGATGAGTCCGCCGGCTCATCTCACGGCGAGTTCGACCTCGGAGCCCGCAAAGGTGATGAGCTCTTGAGTGCAGCATCGGAGAGTGGGCTTGTCCAGTCGGACACAGAAGCCTCAGCTGAGCTCCCCCCCTCGGGTACGGTCGCCCAGTCACAAGTTGACACGGAGATGATGGACATGCTTTCCTGGGCAGCTGGGAGCGTCGGGCTAGAGTGGAACCCTCCGCTCTCCCCTGAACCCTCGCAGCTCGATGATTGGTTCCTGGGCTCGCGGCACTGTTCACAGCCACGCCCCACCCCAGTTCCTTTCTTCCCGGAAGTGCACAAGGAGCTGACAAGGTCGTGGGAGGCACCTTTTACTGCCCGGTCCCGATCTTTCAGCTCCCTCGCCCTCACTACCCTCGATGGTGGGGCGGTCAAGGGCTATTCGGTGAGTCCCACCTGGCGCAGGCCCGCCCAGGTTCATATCGCCGCCATCTTGGAAATGGCATCAAAAGACGTTTCTTGTTGAGGTCGGTTTGATCGATCTACCCTGACCTCACAACTCAAATGTCTGACTTCACAAGTCTGGCGTCCAACTTTAAGGGGTGTTCCAGTCATTATGTTCAAGAAGGAGGTGGGAAAATTACAAATTCTGAGTGGTCTGGAATACACCATTAGCCCCAAACATCCACTGACCCAAGAACCAGCCCTGGATAAATCTGCTCATAAACATCTTGTACAAACAAAACAAATTGTGGTTGATTGCTTTAAATGGTCAGATGGCTTCTTCCTGTCTAAGTGGGCTTTTTTTTTTTTTTTGCCACAAGAAACTGATAAATAAGCTGCAGAGTAGACCAAATTTTTTTTTACCAAAAAAGCATCTTTTGCATGACTACTTAGAAGAAATTTTTTTTTTTGCTGATGCTCATGTCTGAGCTATTGTCTCTTTTAGCCACTAATTTGCTGGGGATGAACTTTGTGACCTTTTTGGTTAGGGTCAACTGCCACCAACCCTGATCTCTAAACTTTTGGACTAGTCATGTTTGTCACCATGGACATACACCATCTGCTGTTGTTGATTTCAATGCAGAGATCTACGATGACGCCTTACCAGCACTTTTACCAAATATTGCAGGTTTGGAGAAGGGAGCCATTTAAAAGTATTTTGGACATGGTATTCCCATCTGCTCTTCCAGAACAAACACATTTCCGTCTCTAGACAGAGAGCAGAGTTAATGGGTTCATTGTTACTATTTGCTGTTTTTTTTAAAAAAAAAAAAAGAAAAAAAAAGAAAAAAAGAAACTTTTTTAGCTTAATCCAAACAGCAAAATGACAGTATAACATACTGGAACACTGGGGAACAAGTGGAGAATGAAGTGTTAGTAACAGCCCATAAATTCATGGTCCGGTGCCTCCAAGGACATCATAATGGTCCATTGGGCACAAACCCCTGTAGGGGTGGTAGTGGGGTCAGGCATGCATTCAGTACCCTGGGACCATCCATTATGAATCTTCCTCTGCGTGGAACCCGGCCAGCTCACTAAAGTACACACCAGTACACCAAGGCCCTTGTCTAATGGTGATAATGGTCCTCTGGCACTTGGCATGGAATCCATTGCGAACACAACCATGCTCACAATGACATTGTCTGGATGAGATAGTCTAGTAAAACAGGCACTTTAACCTTTGGGACTATGTGTACATGTACGAACAATGGAACCTTATGTGCCAGTACACGTGGTCAGTGTCTAACATGACATTATAAAGCTGTTTTCATGCTTTAAGAGATAATTCACATGAAAATAAAAATAATAAAATGTTCATAATCATTCTTTTCTTACCTTAATATCATTCATATTTTGAAACTGTAGCTTCACAAGCTTCTAATTACCTAGAGAAGTTAAACAGTAAAGCTGCTCTTTAAAAAACGTAGTTAGCTACACTACAAGCTAACCACAAAAAGTAGATTAAAGATACTTCAAGATGAAACAATTTAATCATATAATTTAAAGGTGCACTCAGTAATCTTTTCAATGAAAAGGTTTTAGTCCTAAGGAAATACATTTTAATTTTGAAACATGTATAAAATTATGACCACTCACATGAGATGAAGACTCCTGTCAGATCTGTAACTTTATAAAAGCTGTTTTATTCTATATGGAGAGTGTCCCCTCATGGAGGACCAGCTGAATACTACTCGTTTAATCTCAGTAACCACCCTTTTATTGGATTCTTTCACTCATTAATTAAATTATTCATGGCTCACTGTGATCGGTGATTTTCCACAATGGCATCAGTAACTGAACACTATTGCGTTTAAATGATGCTGTATCCATGACCCCATGATGTGTCAGTGTAAGTCCAAGATGACATTAACACAAAAATTACTGAGTGCACCTTTAATTCTGCAATCAGAATTTCTATGAAAGATCAGGGTCTTGGCAGAACAGATTAAGGATGCCACTGGGTTGAGGTTTAGTTTTTGAATTCGGGGGAACAGTTCATAAAATATGCATTTCTCCTCACGGTACTCTTCACAACATGCTTTTGGCACCTTCATGGACATTACACCTGAAAAATGGAGGTCACACATGCCCACACCAGAGATTATTCTTATCAAAATCTGTAGCTTCTCCATAGGAGAGAGCGTAATAGGCAACTAACGTTACGACAGTAAGTCACTGTTTGCGGATACCATACAAATGAATGGGGAGAGCTGAAATCAACACCTACCTGTTGCAAAATTGTCTTCTTTAATGAAACAGCAATTCATCATAATAATCTCCACATATACAGTGCATCCAGAAAGTATTCACAGCGCTTCACTTTTTCCACATTTTGTTATGTTACAGCCTTATTCCAAAATGGATTAAATTCATTATTTTCCTCAAAATTCTACAAACAATACCCCATAATGACAATGTGAAAGAAGTTTGTTTGAAATCTTTGCATATTTATTAAAAATAAAAAACGAAGAAAAAAAGATCACATGTACATAATATTCACAGCCTTTGCTCAATACTTTGTTGAAGCACCTTTGGCAGCAATTACAGCCTCAAGTCTTTTTGAGTATGAAGCTACAAGCTTGGCACACCTATTTTTGGGCAGTTTCTCCCATTCTTCTTTGCAGGACCTCTCAAGCTCCATCAGGTTGGATGGGGAGCATCGGTGCACAGCCATTTTCAGATCTCTCCAGAGATGTTCAATCGGGTTCATGTCTGGGCTCTGGCTGGGCCACTCAAGGACATTCACAGAGTTGTCCCGTAGCCACTCCTTTGTTATCTTGGCTGTGTGCTTAGGGTCGTTGTCCTGTTGGAAGATGAACCTTCGCCCCAGTCTGAGGTCCAGAGCGCTCTGGAGCAGGTTTTCATCAAGGATGTCTCTGTACATTGCTGCATTCATCTTTCCCTCGATCCTGACTAGTCTCCCAGTTCCTGCCACTGAAAAACATCACCACAGCATGATGCTGCCACCACCATGCTTCACTGTAGGGATGGTATTGGCCAGGTGATGAGCGGTGCCTGGTTTCCTCCAGACATGACGCTTGCCATTCAGGCCAAAGAGTTCAATCTTTGTTTCATCAGACCAGAGAATTTTGTTTCTCATGGTCTGAGAAACCTTCAGGTGCCTTTTGGCAAACTCCAGGCAGGCTGTCATGTGCCTTTTACTGAGGAGTGGCTTCCGTCTGGCCACTCTACCATACAGGCCTGATTGGTGGAGTGCTGCAGAGATGGTTGTTCTTCTGGAAGATTCTCCTCTCTCCACAGAGAAAGTGACCATCGTGTTCTTGGTCACCTCCCTGACTAAGGCCCTTCTCCCCCGATCGCTCAGTTTGGCCGGGAGGCCAGCTCTTGGAAGAGTCCTGGTGGTTCCAAACTTCTTCCATTTACAGATGATGGAGGCCACTGTGCTCATTGGGACCTTCAGTGCTGCAGAAATTTTTCTGTACCCTTCCCCACATCTGTGCCTCAATACAATCCTGTCTCGGAGGTCTACAGACAATTCCTTGGACTTCATGGCTTGGTTTGTGCTCTGACATGCACTGTTAACTGTGGGACCTTATATAGACAGGTGTGTGCCTTTCCAAATCATGTCCAATCAACTGAATTTACCACAGGTGGACTCCAATCAAGTTGTAGAAACATCTCAAGGATGATCAGTGGAAAAAGGATGCACCTGAGCTCAATTTTGAGTGTCATGGCAAAGGCTGTGAATACTTATGTACATGTGATTCTTTTCCCCATTTTTGTATTTTTAATAAATTTGCAAAGATTTCAAACAAACTTCTTTCACGTTGTCATTATGGGATATTGTTTGTAGAATTTTGAGGAAAATAATGAATTTAATCCATTTTGGAATAAGGCTGTAACATAACAAAATGTAGAAAAAGTGAAGCGCTGTGAATACTTTCCGAATGCACTATAGCTCACTCTAAAGGGATTATTTAGTGTATAACATGTTTAAGATGATCGGACAGGCTGTCAGTTCATTAAATGAGGTGCTATTTTCTCACAAAAGAAGTACTGTATGTTCAGTGTACAGAAGTGTCTCCTCCATAGACATCCTTTCAAAAAGAACGTCCTCTAGTCTCCTCACCAGTGTACCGCCCATAGAAGTTTTATGGGACCGTGGTGTTATGCTTTTTTTGCTAACCTTGAAGCCTTCCCCTTGGTAGAGGGGTTCTGCCCATGCGCCCAAGTATACTTAACACTTTGATTACTCACTCAGCTCCATTGCTGCATTTTCAAAACAGTGTGACAAATGTATTGTTGCAATGCCACCTTGCTATTCATCAGAAAATGTAGCTTGTTACTGTGATAATAGCTGAGCTACTGTCCTAACCTACTGAAAAATGTAGTTAAGTTAGTAGTGTCACCACATGTAGTTAATAGTGCAGTAAAAAAAAAATTTTGTATCGAATTGTATCGTACGATACAACGCTCACTATACAATACCATATGTATAGTACGATACATAAACAAACACATTATAGTGTAATTAAAACCAAGCAGCTCAATATTGAGAGCTGCGGAACAGTCCCCGGAGAGGCGGGACTGAGCGCTCACAGGAAAAACAGAGCAACACACTTACAGTACATAGGCGAGAAGGTCAATGGCAAATGCCAAGTAGATTGTACTGTTGCGGTACAGCTTGTCAAATTTGCCAAACAATGGTGTCATGTCCTGGTGCTACAGTACATCAAACATACCGTTTTATTTACGCTGACATCACCAGGCAAATTGGTGGATTTGTGAGGCAGAAACTGCAGCAGTAAGTTTAACAGCCACCTCTCCCAGCCGACACTGAGTGTGACATGCACAGCAAGACGGACATAAGTTATGAGTCATAACTATCTAAAAACAGCTTATTAAAAAAACGATAATGTAAGAAACACTCAATTACATGAGACTTATTATTATCTGCTTTTGACTTCGAAATGTAAACAGCTTTGAGAACAACGGCCCTTACAAAAATCTAAACTAGCTGCAAAATTGCCGCAAATTTGCCACTCATTATTTTTACATGCAAATGAGCTTGATTCGCCACAAATGTTTACCAGAAGTTTGCAGCTCTTTTTGACAGTAGTGGTGAACCTCTGGCAAACCTTTGGCAACAATGGACAATTTGCAGCAGGTTTGCCGCAAGGCTCATTTGCATGTGAAAATTACCTGTGTCAAATTTTGGCAAGTTTGCGGCAAATCTACCATGAATTCTCGATTTTCATAAGGGACTTGTGCACGTGTTATAAGCCAGTAATAACAGCGGTAAAGTTTACATGCAAAGTGAAATAGGGGAAGAGGACAAATAAAATTACGTGTGCCGATCAGTTTTTGCTGAAGTCGCTAAATAATACTGGATTATGTACATATATCGTAAAACCAGGGGTCAGGTTCCTCTCGAGTTTTTTTTTTTTTTTCACCACTAAATAACATTGAAAGGAGTTTTTTCCCCTGATACAGTCACTTCAGTTTGTTCACAGGGGGCTTTCAGACAACAAGGCATGTGATGTTAAATGCAGTGCTGTTGTTTAAGTTACTTAGGGCTCTGTTTTTTTTTATTTATTTTTTTTTATTATTTTTTTTTTTTTTGCCAGTGTCAGACACTTTTGTGGCATTTAGGATTTAAAAGACATTTATGTTGAATCCTTGAAAAAGTTTGAGCAAAACATTTGTGGGAGCCTGTATCATTTTGTATCGTATCGTGAGGCTATGCGTTGTATCGTATTGGATCGTGAAATTTGTTTATCGTTGCATGCCTAGTAGTTAACTACTCCACAACACTGTTCCAAACCCAAATAACTGTATTTTTTCTTCAGTGGAAAACAAAAATAGGTGTTAGCCAGAACTACAACCTTAGTCACTTAGTCACATTAACTTTCAATGTATAGAAAAAAATGCACTGAACACACTGATCATGCAGTGAATTTGGCAACAAGGAGGCCGAAAGTTCTGCTGCTAACTGTGCTTACCGAAATTTGAATCACTGCCCCCAGTGGCTGTCACTGAAAGTGTTGTTAATGTGAAATGTCCACAAAATGGTGCCAAAAGCAAGTTCTATTTTTAATTGTAAATGATGTAATGCAGTCAACAGGAATGCATATTTTATTAATCCTAACCCAAACCCAGCCGTAATCTTCAGTGGAGTAAAACTTTTTTTGCAACAACGCAACCTCTGAATCGCGCTCATCATTGTTTATATGAATGCAATTATTTTCTGGTTTCCATGGCACCAGAACCTGTATCCCAGAGATTGCTGGTGCAACACGCTATCAGAAACACCACAGGAAAAGGTAAATATGTTTAAAACATGTCTGATGGGGGGTGCTGCTTGTCAGTAATTTGGCAGAATGGGTCAATTTCAGGGTACATGAACATTTGGAAACAGCAGGTCGATTTATGGTGATCATGTTGAAAATAGTCAATATAAAGAATAAGTAGGTGTGTCCAAACTTTTGACTTTTGTAGTGTAAGCAACATGAATATATTTTCAAATTGGTCTGTAATGCTCATGCTCAGCATGAAATGTCCACCGGCAGCACCCTTCCAATATCAAAAACATGTATCAACCACATCCAGTCAAGCAAACCAGCCCCTGTACCTTCCGATTGCATCTACCCACCTAGAAAACACTGTGTTCCTTGCAAGCTCTTTGAATTACAGTGCCTAGAGGGGTTTGTAGTGATAGTTGATATCACTAAACAATCCAGATTTTCCTGGACTTGTTGAGGCAACTATCTTGTACTTTATATAATTTACTCAGTTTGTTAATTAGTTTGTTACATGTTTAATTACATTCTTCACTAGTGCCTTCAAGCAATATGTGAAAACAACATGGAATTATGAAAAAAATCTTCAAAATGCTTGTCACTTTTTTTTTCAGACACACCAATGAAAACATTCCAATGATTTTTATTGGAAGAAAACAGACAAATTCATTGTTTCAGCTTGACAAAACGATGCTGTCTTCACATTTCTCAATAAAACTCAACTGCATATATTGCTCCAGTCTTATCTGGCTGTTGGCTGTGATTTATGGTCCAGCATATGTTAAAATCTATGTTAACCAATCCTCTTAACAAAACCCACTGTGTTACACGCATAAATAAAGCAAATGACCACAGAGATGAATGACTCAAAAGCATATGGAAATAGATTTGAAATAAATAAACTTCCCAGCCCCCACCTGGCCATATTCACACTTACTTCTCAGATATTCATGAGTCCACCATCTCATTGTCTGGCCATTCTGAAAAGGGAGGGTGCATCTGTCACAATTCTGGACAATGAGGACAATGGAAGAGACACCTGCCACCAGTCTATGGGTGTAACCGAGCTGAAGGTATAGAGACATTAACCTGCTACAATGTTGCATGTGTTAGTGTTTCTGAACTGGTGGGTTGCCACCCAAAAATGGGTTGCAGATCTGTTTTGATTAGGTTGCAGACAGTAGGGGGAAATAAAATGCTGATTGCTAAGAATAAAATGCAACTAAACATATAATCACGCATAGTTAGGATATCAAATTACTATAAATAGGCTTATCAACTTTTAAAATGAAGGAGAAAACATTTCCATATCTATTGTTGTTGATCTCAAAGGCCCTTTCTCAAAGGCATTCTTAATGAGCCAGTTCATCCCAAAAAGTCTGTCAGCCTTTACTTATCTTGCTGTTTCAAATGACTTGTTTCTTGGAACACAAAAGGAGTTGCAGCCTCAGTCACCTTTCACTTTCATTGTATGGAAAACAGAAGCAATGAAAGTGAATGATGACTGAGCCTAACATTCTGCCTGTGTTCCACAGAAGAGAGAATGTCATATGCGTTTGGAACACGAGAGTGAGTAAATTATGTCAGAATTTTCACTTTTGGCAAATTATCCCTTTAACCTCAAATTCTTCCATAATGTTTTGATTTTTAATGCACATAATTGCTTTATGCTGTTATACAGTATGTGCATAAAAGCATGTTTGCTATTTTACCTATTTGGCAGTACAATTTTTTATCCATATATTTTCCAACTGCCTTGTTTTTGTTTGGAGAGGGCCCATGGACACTTATGTCTAGTTACCCCAGCACCCCATGTCCTTGAGAGACCCTGTAGAGCTCTTAGAAGGGGGTCTGTACAGATGGTCCCTGCTGAACCCCCACCTTGGACACTCTCTTCGCACTACATCACTGTTATTTAATTCAATTTCATGGCTGTGAGTAAAAATAAATAAATACTGAAAAGGTCTAAAATGCATTATATTAGACATTAGGTAAGGAAATACAGAGGATTCATACATATATCAAAATAATCATGCAACCATTACATTTCTCTTTATACTAAATGGACAAAATGCAACATAATATAACAATATTTATATTATATTATTATAATATTAATTTTATATTTAATTTATTTATATTCTTTATCATATATTAGGCAATTATTGTATAATTTTATAATAATAATACAATAATTTTTTTCATTTTTTATTTAGATTATTATTATTTATTTATATATACATTTATTTTTTATTATTTTATTTTGTCATTAATTTCTAAATGTAATGTTTAATGAGTAATTGTATAGAAAAAAATTAAAGATAAGAAAAAAATTATAATAAGACCTAAAATTAAGATAAGACCTATGCTAATCTCAGACTCTGTTACATGTTCATACAAATCCTTCAATTAATCAGTTTTCTCCATCTATTCTCTCCCATAATTCCCTTGTATTCCGCTTTTCCTTCTTTTTAACATACAGTATGAGCTCTACTCATTGCCCTGGAGTATAGACACCTAGTCGGGGTAATTAGTGAGCAACAGGGACCAGGGGGAGATTGACAGCCCTACATTCACTCCTACAGCTTAATTATCTCACTGGAGACAAGCCTGATGTCCCCAGCCTCCTCCAACCCCCTCAAAAATCATACAAACGCACACACATACATGTACACACTTTTAAAAGGGTACATTATGCTCATGCTGTGTTATTGCACACCTATGACATCATTTCATAACAATGTTACTGGGAAATGAGGCTTCTTCATCATATAGAGCAATAATGATGTAAGGTCTGATTAACTGCAGAGGCTCATATGTCTTGGAAACAATCATCCTTGCACATGCAATATCAGGGTTCCATCAATAGTTGGGGGAAATTTGTTTTATGGAGTAAGGCCAGCAAAAAATATATTGTATTAAAGAAGTAGTTCACACAAAAAATGAAAACTGTCATTATTTACCCACCCTCATGTCGTTCCAAAATAACCACATAACTTTCATTTTAGGGTCAACTATTCCCTTAAGATCAAAATACAGATATGTTTCGCTTAAACACCTCCTAAAATGTTATTCTATAAATATCTGAATGATTAGCTACATGGCTGATATACTGTGTGTGAATCACACAAAGCTGTAAAAAACAAACAAACAAACAAACAAACAAATAAACAATTCCAGGCCATGTTTCAACCCAAAATCAAAAGAAAAAGAAAGAGATGTTTTATTTTTCATAAAGAAAATTATGTATAAAATTTTTATGATATTTGTTTATTTTTATGCAATGTCAGTGATTTGAGTGGATACTAGGGTGTTGTTAGGGTGTTACAAGGTGGTTGTTTGGGCGTTACTGAATGGTTACTAGATGATTGCTTGGCCCAAGTTAAAAAAGGCCATCCCCAAGTCTGTATGACATCCTGATCCCTACATATATGTGGGGAACTTTTAATGGAAGTCAATGGGATTTTTTTTGGCCTATTTTTTAGCTGCCAGGTGGACATTTATATTCTGAAATAAAAATATTTTAGTATATAAAGCCTGATTCTGTATTTGTTTCTGAAAAAATTCTGTATGTATTTCTAATTATCCCAATTATTAGTTTTTGTTTTTTTTCTCCAAAAAAAATGAAGGGTTTACTGTATATCTAGACTACTGTAAAATAATAATTCCACCACTGACATATAAGAGGTGCAATTCCAGGTAAAATAGTACTGTAAAGGCTTGTGTTCAGAGTTATATACAGTGTGTGTGTATATATATATATATATATATATATATATATATATATATATATATATATATATATATATATATATACGAATATATACAATGATCAGCCACAACATTAAAACCACTGACAGGTGAAGTGAATAACACTGATTATCTTGTTACAATGGCACCTGTCATGCGGTGGGATATATTAGGCAGCAAGTGAACAATCAGTTCTTGAATTTCATGTGTTGGAAGCAGGAAAAATGGGCAAGTGTAAGGATCTGAGCGACTTTGACAAGGGCCAAATTGTGATGGCTAGACGACTGGGTCAGAGCATCTCCAAATCGGCAGGTCTTGTGGGGTGTTCCCGGTATGCAGTGGTTAGTACCTACCAAAAGTGGTCCAAAGAAGTACAATCAGTGAACCGGATATAGGGTCATGGGTGCCCAAAGCTCACTGATGCACGTGGGGAGCGAAGGCTAGCCCGTCTGGTCCGACCCCACAGAAGAGCTACTGTAGCACTAATTGCTGAAAAACTTAATGCTGGCCATGATAGAATGGTGTCAGAACACATAATGCATCGCAGCTTGCTGTGTATGGGGCAGACCGTTCAGAGTGCCCATGCTGACCTCTGTCCACCACTGAAAGCGCCTACAATGGGAACGTGAATGTCAGAACTGGACCATGGAGCAATGGAAGAAGGTGGCCTGGTCTGATTAATCATGTTTTCTTTTAGATCATGTGGACGGCTGGGTGCATGTGCATCATTTACCTGGGGAAGAGATGGCAGGAGAATGCATTATGGGAAGAAGGCAGGCCAACGGAGGCAGTGTGATGCTCTGGGCAATGTTCTGCTGGGAAACCTTGGGTCCTGGCATTCATGTGGATGTTACTTTGACATGTATCACCTAACTAAAGATTGTTGCAGACCACATACACCCCTTCATGGCAGCTGTATTTCCTGATGGCAGTGGCCTCTTCCAGCAGGATAATGCGACCTGCCACACTGCAAAAATTGTTCAGGAATGGTTTGAGGAACATGACAAATAGTTCAAGGTGTTGACTTGGCCTCCAAATTCCCCAGATCTCAATCCGATTGACCATCTATGCGATATGCTGGTGGATCAACAATCTGATCCATGGAGGCCCCACCTTGCAACTTAACGGATCTGCTGCTAACGTCTTGGTGCCAGATACCACAGGACACCTTCAGAGGTCTTGTAGAGTCCATGCCTCACGTATCAGAGCTGTTTTGGTGGCACGAGGGGGACCTACACGATATTAGGCAGGTGGTTTTAATGTTGTGGCTAATCGGTGTATATATATATATATATATATATATATATATATATATATATATATATATATATATATATATATATATGTATGTATGTATATACACACACACATAAATGACAAGTCTGTTTATATTCAAAACAAAAGTGTGTGATTTATATCTACTGTAATCTACTAGGTATATTTTGATCCGAACAGCAAAGTTGTGGGAATTTTTTTTCCTAATAAGACCATTAAGACCATTAAGATTTTTGCTTTGTGACAAATAAACACATTTAAAGATGCATCAGCCTGACATCATGAACATGAACATGAAGATGTTCTTAAAGTGAAAAAGTAGGAATCTTTCTCATCTGGGTGTTGGTTAAACATTTGTTTGAATTATCTCTGCTTGAATCGGATTGCACTTCGCGTTTTTTAGCTTGTTCTATTTGCCGCTACTTTTCACAAATTTAACAATGATGGAAAGAACAAGGTCACAATCTGAACAACCTTGCCGTCTTAAGTAACAGGACTTTAAACTCGAACTGAATTAAACTGTGAACAAATATTTGTTATGTAATTTTTGAAAATCCCACACTTATCTACTTTCTGAAAGTTTCCAGCAAACCACACTCATGTTATCAAATTCTTTCCATAGAAAACAGCAAGACAAGAGGAAACTGATAATATGGGAAAACACTGTGATCCGTGTAGGATTTGTTATTGTTGTGCTCATATGTGGCCTGTCAAAAGTAAATATTTACCACAGATAGCTGAGAAGGGCTCATGCCAGTACAAACTGACCACTTATCTCAACAATATGTCTGCTGGACTTTTGCCTCCTAACTATTAGCACACTGCGTCATGAAACAACACACCTAATGTACTTTCTTTTATTTGTGTGTGTGAGTATATGTGTCAGCTAGACACTTTGATTGGTATTCTCTGATTTACTTTAGAGTACCATGTAAAAACCATGGTACATTAATATAGTAATCATTCAGTACCATGATCTTATCAGAGTACTATGGTATTACCATTTGTAACAAACAATGTCTGTATTTTTACCATTGTACCACCACCGTACTTTTTAAGGGAAGAGTTATAATTGTTGTGTTTATTGCCACAACAAAAATTTCTTTGACAAATGCGAAGATAGCAGTATCATTAGGGTTAACTTCACATTTGCACTGGTATTCTCTTCCCAGTTAAAGCTGTTCCTGTGTTGCTGTGTGTTTGTTCTTATGTGTGCTTTGAGGACATCTTAATCAGTCTACAGCTGATCACTTGTTTCAGGAACCACAACATAATGCTCCTGGTGAGTTCCATTTACATTCCATTTAGTATCCATAGCAACCCCCAAAATGATAAAATTATAGCCAAGCATCTGCCAGATTTGTAAACAGCTTTGTTTGTGCATTAGTAAAATGTCCAAAACATCTCCATCTTCACCATCATCATCATCATCATCATAAGAAGCAATCTCAGTGAGCAGAGAAAGATGTGCCCCTGTCAACACTCATTAGGACAATCTATTGGCCTGGTCTTACTCTTCTTATCTCTCCAATTGGGATTAAGATAAAATGGTTTCCCCCACCACCACTCTTCTCCTTCACAGGAGAAGCACACAGCAATTGATTTGATATATACAGTACACTGGCTTGAGATACAATTGATATTACGGCTCTATTTTCATAAGTGTGCAAAGCTACGTCTTATCCTGAGAAATAGGTCATTGCACTAAGACATTTCAAAAGCAGGTCTGTTTTCAGTGCACAGCCCAAACTCAGTTCCAGCAGGTGGTAATACATTTTATGTCCAAACGTTGTAGACGTTTTATGTAACAAAAATTTATGAGATAATGGTTAATTTTTCAATGATTATTATTATGTTTACATTTACAATTGTATTTATGATCTAATTTGTATTGGTATTTGTATTGGTATTTTTCCACATGTTGTCACAGAGGGATTATTAAGTCACTGCAAAAGAAGCTGGAGAGGATAAAATGTTTGGATTTGGCATATGATTTTTTTTTTTTTTACCATTTCGTTATTTTAATTATATTTTCATTTTGTTTGAAGTGTAATTTGAATTTAGAAATATTTACGCAATATCCCCATTTGTTTAAGGGGGGTAATTAAAAAAAAAAAAAAATGTGTTTCAATAAATGAATTTCATTGTTCAAAATCTAAATCGACTGGTATAAGTGAAGTGCTTGCTGATACAATCACTATTAATACTAGCCATGATTTGTGTATCAGTAGATGAAAATAATTAATAAAAATTTCATTCCCTATAATTCATCCCAATCCTGATGAGAATAAAATTTTCTAAGCATATAAAAGGAGCATGTCCATATTTCTATTATTCTAATTAATTGCATACTTACACTACCAACTTATAAATGTGCTGTTTTTGTTTATACGATATTGCTGGTGCTTGAGGGAATGGACTATATATAATAGGACACAGACACTGCAATAACCGAAGAGGAACTTCCAAATTAAATTGCACTTGACCCAGCCCATTAGCACGTTTAGTGTGCGATTTCGCCCAACCCACTTACACCTAGACTTAGCGCATGCTTGAATGAAAATACCAAAATTTCATGGCCATGCCCACTGACTTTGTGTCTATGACTTACGGCATAGCACTGCGCTTAGCACTAGCACTTTTAAAATTGGGCCCCATAAATAAATCAGGTGTTTCTGCATGTCAATGTAATACAGTGTCTACATGATACAGTACAGCGCGTCTGAATGTGCATTGTTCCACAATATGCAACGTTTAATCTTGCATTGGCTCTGTTTGTAACTATTTCATTAGCAGAACAGAACTAGACAAAACAACTTGCCGTATTATGTCTAAAACGCAAGAACTTGCGTTGTTTTTAGCACCAGACAATGTAAGTTTTCATGTGAATGAGCTTCTCTCTTAGCGCTCATGAACGTGCAACGAATGTCAAGATTTTCAATGAAAAACGACATATTTCTGGTTGTTTCTCACCAAAACACATTGTTTACCTTTAGAAGACTTGCAATATGATGCACAAGCCACATAAACTACTTTTGATGTGATAATAGTTCTGGGTGTTTTTTAAGCTTTAAAATGAGGCACTATCAACTTCCATTGTGCACCCCAGTGTAAATAGCAACTGCCACACAGTGCAGCTATTTGCGCCTCAGTAGTCTGGTGAAACAACAGGAATATATGACAAACTAGATAACAGATGTGGTGTTGGGTGTAAAGACGGTGTGTGATTGTATAGTGTTGTCCTAGTGACTGTGGTTCAAATCCACCTTTTGTCCCACTCTTTTTCACATTCGATTTCCTGTTTCCACTCTTAATATTTCCTTTAATACTACTTAAAATAATAGATAAAAATGAATGTAAATGTTGATTTCATCGCAGTGATTTGGTCACAGTGAATGTTGAGGAGTGTAGAGAATGGTTTGATTCGGAGGTGGGGTCTGTCGATCACTTGTTCCTGCGTGAAATCATGGTTGCTGTAGTAACCAAGGTTATTTTTTCTGAGGTAAGGTTAAGGTTAGGTTTAGGGGGTAGAGGTTAATGTAGTGTGTCTGTGGGACTCTAAATAAATACAATAAACACAATGCAGTGATGCCTATACTGTATGTTAATATGGGTGTTGCACCAGGGTGCAGTTAGTGTCTACCATTATTTGCACCAGGGTTGGGGTGCAAATAATATCTGCCACTATTTGCACTGGGGTGTAAATAGCATATACCATTATTTGCACCAGGGTGAAAATAGCATCTGCCAAAAAAAATTATAATCTGCTATAGCTCAGCTTTTACCAGAGATGAGCTAATTCTTGACTGTGATCAAAACTTTTTAAAGCAAACATTCGTGTCCAGATGAGGGCCCAGCTGTTACCTCACTGCTCTCTCTACCTTTCAGGGAAATTTCACTGAACCTACAGTATGTGTATAAACATGTTTCCCTGCAGCCAGCTAAAGAACCTTGTATAATATTCAGAAATGTATAATATACAGAGCTTGTGAAGTCACATCTGTTGCCTCTGGCAGTGGGTGGGCGCCCTTGTCAAACGTCTCTGTACTTGGTCAGCTGTAGAGTTTGATCAGTCTGTTTGTGTGTGAAGCAGAGATAGGACAATCATGCCCTTTTTAGGGCCGAGAGGGAATCCGTGACCCCACATCTGAGCTAAATGTCATACAACCTGCTGCTGAGCTCTCAGAGAGAATGTCCAGGCCTGGTGACTCATTTGTTTGGTATGCTCGATGAAAGGACAAGAAAAAGATACAAGAGAGATGATGGATGGAGACTCAATGGATCTGTTCCAAAACCTAGTGAGCTGCCTTGCTGTCTACTACCTACATAAGCAGCTACCTTCTAAGGCAACATGTCCACTAAACTGTTTTCAGTATGCGGTACTAGAGAGTGTTTTCGAAGTCTCAGTTTTCAGTGGAGGTGTATAAGTTGCAAAACTTTGTGAGTTTGTGGCGTAAGGCAGCATAATAACTGAAATGGAACTTCATAAGTGACCAATTTGGAATGCTCTTCAAAGCAACTCTGTGCATCATACAAAATAGCAGTCCTCACAAGTAGTGTAAAGTTTGTGAGACTTAACCACAGACATTTTAGCTGAGAAAGACCACTTGTATCCACCTTTTTTCTGAACACGGGAGAGTTCAATGCTTCATAACGGATGCATGTTTTTGTTTTCCGGTCTCCAGTGTTTTCACTTGCATTGCCGGCGTATGTGCATTGCCAGTGGCAATTAGAATCATTATGGTGCCGCCCAGCAGTTAGTCAGGAAAACTGTGGATTGCATTGAATGGGAGAAATTGGATGGCCAATATGGCGTGTGTAGAAAAGGAAGTCCTGCCTTGCAGGTAAAAGAGTCAGTCACCTTTTGGATAAAGAAATCGCTTGTCAGTTAACTTGAGAATATGCATGCATTAGATTGACCACCCTGAAATAAAAAGAAACAACAAAATTTTTTTTTTTTTCTTTTTGCATGATCTGGGCTAAAGAAGCACAATTTATACTACAATTTATGCAACAATTGATATAGTTGTTGTCAGATTTAATAGCTGATTTATAAAGTTTAAATTATTTGATCATAATCTTGGCCAACCGTTTTGGAGATTACTGTTTTTCCCCATTCAAGTAAATTGGATCTGTATTTTTATGCCACTTTGAGGGCATAAAAGGGACTTTGCTTTGACTCAAGTTTGCCATTGTTTCTAATAAACCTAAAAATACATAGCATATATATATATATAATAGTCCATATGTAATTAGATAAAACTATTCTCTATTCATAACTTTTTGTTTTGAATGAATTATAGGTTATTTTTAGATTTGCTTTTGTCCACCATCTTGGATTTTTCGCTGAGCTAATGGCATTGTCTTCTCCACTATGGATACATTTTGGATGCATTTTGCACTGGGAGCACACCTAAGAAGCCTTTAAATGCTGCTTACATAGGCAGCTCACTAGCTTTTGGAACATCACCCTGTTTTCATTTCACTGATGCCTTTCTTTGTAGTCCTACTCTTCTTGTACTCTTGTCTGGAATGTATGAAATATTAAGAGATATTTGCTAATTTTAGACAATCTTGTTGCATAAATCTAGCAAATTTAAAGGGTTAAAATTCAATAAATGGGCACAAAATTTTATGCAATAACAGTTATGCAAATGCTAATGTAACTATCAACCAGGGTTATCCTTGCAATTTCCAGTTTTTAACAACGGATTCCCTGTCTAGGCGGATTCCACCCTCAGAATATTTGTGAAAGAGGCATTCCTTGCCGTGTAGCGTGGGAACAACCTGGACCATCCATCCGGAATTCCGAAGGAGCATTGTCACACTAGAGCCAGCTGTTGCCATGGAGACCACCACAAGTGCGCTGGTGCGTGTCCCTTTTTAGAAATGAGTTCTGAAGAGGGAAGTGCCTCAGGAGAACCAATCAGTGGCTATCACCGTGCAATAGCTGCTCCTTGAAGCCCTGAATTAATGAGGTTGCGCAACGTTTTCCCAAACCACCTGCTGGATGGCTATATACATAAGGCTGTCAGCTCACCTATGGCATAAAAGCAGTTGCTGTGTTTTAAATGTCACTATGGGAAGTCAACATACTGGAATCCTTGGAATGCAAGCAAAGATTGACAGATGGCTTAAATAACAGTTTACAGTGGAACAAGCCATGAGAACAAGAGTGCTTGTAGCAACTCAAATGCACACACACACCATAACCTCTAGTCTTGCACAATGTCAGCAGCTGACAGCAAAGCACTTCGCTGCACATCTGCTTTGAAGACAGGGAGCACAATATACCCGACTCGTGCACTCGCATTAGGGCAAATGAAGCTCTAGCTCGGAGCATATTAACACAAGATTTGTACATTCATGCAGCATGGAGATCTATGGCAAATTAATGTTTAATCAGAATCCTTTTGAGCCTAACACAGTCAAACTCCTGCATTTTGTCAAGTACTTTGTGCTAAAGCAGTATGCAATTATACCTAGTCTATATTCTCGAAAACTCACTGACCACTGAGATGACAAATTACATATCCATATTAGATTTTTACATTTTCTGAACAAAATAAGAGTGATGCATTTGTTGCAAAAATTGGCACCACAGGGTGTTGAGGGTTTTTGCCAGGGTGTTGATGCACAAATGCTAAGGTTGTCTGTTTTAGTGCTGTTATGCAGTTGCTAGATTGTTGCTAGGGTGTTGCTAGTTGGAATTACTGTAATTATTACAACATAACAACTCGAAGATTCAACTCTGAGCTGTTCACATCCTTATACCCATTCCTGTCTATGACAACGTTCATAACGCCATAACAGATCCATGTGTGGCTTTTTTTAAAATCACTACATTAATTAATTAAATCACCTCTAAATGTTCTTGTAAAATTTTTAAGAACAGAGAACGTGCATCAGGTAACAATTACTATAATAAAAATGGTGCATTAAATATAAATATGTGTAAACTACCATTAACTGTTGAGACCGCGGCCATGTTTTTTTTTTTTTTTTTTACATGACTTCAGGACTGTCAAATTGTGCTTTCATAGAATTCCTAGTTAAAAATGGGAATAAATCCCTGAACTTTTCACTGTCAGAGCGGGTGAGGGTTCTCCCCTGAGGGTTCGGCAGAACTGGACTCCATTGCCAGATGTTGTACCGGTGCTTACTGGCTCACGTCGAGTTCTGACAACGTGTAATTATGAGTTCTATGAAGACCCAAACTGTTTTTGCAAGTCAGAAGCTTGTAATTACGGTAATTCCGACATGGCGTGCTGTGAACGCACCATAAAGCCCAAAGATCAGGATACTTCAGTTTTGACACGAGCCCTTGGCATATGCATACAATCGAATGCTCATCCTTTCAAAGTCTTCTCCGTTTGACTGTGTGCGCATGCACAGGCGGTTGGCACTCACACTATGACTGCTATGAGATACTATGCTATTTCAAATGTGGAGTTTAGACCATAAAGATGTCTTCGTAGTCCTTCAGACTCGAGTTATAAAACTACAGGTATCTCTGATCTCCTTACACATGCGCTTCTGACGTACAGATCCACTCTTGTTGCTTCCACTTTTGTCTCCTGTTGTTTATGGGCGATAACATCTTCTACTTGCACTTCTTTGTGAAAGCAACGGCTCAATTGTGAGTGTTGCCACCTTGTGGACCCACTAATTAGCGCAAATAACTCCAGGCGCATGTACATTCTGTCCATTCAGGGTACATGTGGTTAGAACAATTGGGCCGCATGCTTTCAGTGCTCGACCCAGGGCCATTTCCAGCTATAAGTGCTTCCGCCAAGCCACGAGGGGCCCCTGCAAAGCAAGGCCTGTACGCAGATGCATTTGCGTCTAACCGAAGTATACTTTCTAAAATCTAATGAGTCCACCCCCAAGTCTACATGATATTCTGAATCCTAGATCCCTCCTTCAATGTATTTCTATGGGGGGGGGGGGGGGGTTCTGCCGTTTTATTCTCTGTAAGGCAAAACTTGTAAGTATGATCACTCAGAAAAGTAATAGCACATATCTCCTCAATAAGCCTCATTAAATTTCGTCCCCCTGTGGTGACTGCACCGGCTCCACTGCAGCCCGCCCCATTGGCCCGGCCCCGGCGTGGAGCCCACCGCAGGAAGTAGATGCCACCCGTCTCACAGTTGGCGCCAAAGAACCCACAGAGGTCATCAAAGCGCCCCTGAGACAGGCGACCCAAGAACGAAGGAACCCACCCACCTGGAGCTGGTAAGAAGACCGCTCCATCCCCCAGTGGAGGGCTGGGTGGAAAATCTTTTGTTGCCTTTTTGTTTGATTTTGCCGCATGCCCAAGTGGCTGCGGTACCCAACAGTTCAGCAAAAGAGCGGTTTCCTTCCTCCCTGGGTCACATACCCATGTGCACGGTCGTCATCACGAATACCGTCCATGGGTTTTTCCCCGAAGGATTGGCGCTCCAGCGGTGGTCTTACCGCCCCTGAGTGCCCAGCTGTGGCACACAGCCGCCCCCGATGTGGCAGTCTCCACGGGTTACGAGGACAGGCGTCTTCCTCCCCCATCCCAGGCTGTTCCGGGGGTGGTCACAAGGAGCCAAGTAAGTGCTTCGATGTCCCTAGGCTCAGCATGGCCACGACGTGGTGTGGCACCTCGAGCTCCGCCCCACCGCGAGGCCCCACCTGCCGGTACGTCCGATGACGTTGTCCCCTTGGTCCCCCTTGCGCGGAACTTGGATGCGTGGCATGCGCTTTCCAATCCGTCGTGATGGCTGATCCAGACCGTCCGCCTCGGCTACGCGATTCAGTTCGCCAGGCACCCGCCCAGGTTCAACGGTATTCACTTCACCTTAGTCAAGAACGAAAACGCTGCTACCTTGCACATGGAGATCGCTACCCTCCTACGGAAGGGCGCGATAGAACCTGTCCCTCCAGCCGAGATGAAGAAGGGGTTTTACAGCCCCAACTTCATCGTACCGAAAAAAGGCAGTGGGTTGCGGCCAATCTTGGACCTGCGAGTACTGAACCGGGCCTTACACAGACTCCCGTTCAAGATGCTGACGCAAAAACGCATTCTGGCGAGCGTCCGGCATCAAGATTGGTTCGCGGAGGGAGACCTGAAGGACGCGTACTTCCACGTCTCGATCCTTCCTTGACACAGACCCTTCCTGCGGTTTGCATTCGAGGGTATCAGTACAAAGTCCTCCCTTTCGGCCTGTCCCTGTCTCCTCCCATCTTCACGAAGGTCGCAGAGGCTGCCCTTGCCCCGTTAAGGGAGGTGGGCATTCACATTCTCATCTCGATGACTGGCTAATCCTAGCTCACTCTTGAAACATGTTGTGTGCACACAGGGACTTGGTGCTCTCACACCTCAGCTGACTAGGGCTTTGGGTCAACTGGGAAAAGAGCAAGCTCATCCCGGTTCAGAGCATCTCTTTTCTCAGTTTGGAGCTGGACTCAGTCTCTTTGACAGCGTGCCTTACGAAACAGAAAAACAGAAAACAGCGGTTCCACTGAGAGTTTTTCCAGAAACTCCTGGGGCATATGGCATCCTCGGCGGTAGCCATCCCGCTCGGGTTGATGCATATGAGACAGCTTCAGCACTGGCTTCAGACTCAAGTCCCGAGATGGGCATGGCACCACGGGACACATCACGCCGGTCTGTCTCCGTCTTTTCAGCCCTTGGACCGACCTCTCATTTCTATGGGCAGGTGTTCCTCTAGAACTGGTCTCCAGGCGCGTTGTGGTCACGACAGACGCCTCCAAAATGGGCTGAGGCACTGTTTGCAATGGGCACGCAGCTGCCGGCCTGTGGACGGGCCCGCGACTGCATTGGCACATCAACTGCCTCGAGTTTCTGGCAATTCTGCTCGCCCTGTGGAAGTTTCGGCCATTGATCCAGGGCAAGCACGTGTTAGTTCGGACAGACAACATGGCAACGGTAGCATATGTCAACTGCCATGGCGGTCTGCGCTCTCGTTGTATGTCACAACTCGCCCACCTCCTCTGGAGTCAGCAGCACTTCAAGTCGCTGCGAGCCACTCACATCCCGGGCAACCTCAACACTACAGCGGGCGCGCTGTCATGGCAGGTTACCCTCAGGGGAGAGTGGAAACCGCCATGGCCACCTGCGGTGGTAGACACGATCACTCAGGCTAGGGCCCCCTCTATGAGGGAGGCTATCCCCTTCCACCTTGAAGGTGTACATTGCCGCCATAGCAGCACACCACGACGCAGTCGATGGTAAGTCCTTAGGGAAGCACGACCTGATCATCAGGTTCCTAAGAGGCACCAGGAGGCTGAATCCCCCAGACCATGCCTTGTTCCCTCATGGGATCTCTCTGTAGTTCTTCAGGGTCTACAGAGAGCCCCCTTTTAGCCTTTGCAGTCAGCCGAGCTTAAGGCACTCTCCTTGAAGACTGCTATCCTGACTGTACTCACTTCCATCAAGAGGGTAGGAGACCTGCAAGCGTTCTCTGTCAGCGAAACATGCCTGGAGTTCGGTCCAGGTTACTCTCACGTGATCCTGAGACCCCGACCGGGCTATGTGCCCAAGGTTCCCACCACCACTTTTAGGGACCAGGTGGTGAACATGCAAGCACTGCCTCAGGAGGAGGCAGACCCAGCCCTGTCGTTGCTGTGTCCGGTGCGTGCTTTACACATCTATTTAGATCGCACGCAGAGCTTTAGGATCTCTGAGCAGCTCTTTCCCTGCTTTGGTGCACAGTGGAAAAGGAAGTGCTGTCTCCAAGCAGAGGATCGCCCACTGGCTCATTGACACCATAACTATGGCATATCACGTCCAGGACATGCCGCCCCCGGTAGGGCTACGAGCCCATTCTACCAGGGGTGTAGCGGCTTCCTGGGCCCTGGCCAGGGGTGCCTCTCTAACAGACATTTGCAGAGCAGCAGGCTGGGCAACACCCAACACCTTTGCAAGGTTCTACAACCTCCAGGTGGAACCGGTTTCGTCCCAGGTAGTGGCATGCAATACAAGCGGATAAGCCCGGGATAGCCGGCCGGGTGTATTGCTTGCACATAGCGCCTTCCACCTCCTTTTGAGCTGAAGACGTGTGCCATTAATTCCCAGTAGTGTTCACAAACTTTGTTCCCTGGCTGATTTCCTCCAAGCCCTGTGGCAGTAGAGTTTTCGGAGAGACTCACTGCTGACCCAGTAGGTAGGTGCTCCGCATGTGGCGGTTCCCTGTAAGGCTAACCCCATGCGATATATATCTTCCGCTAATTCGTTTCCCTATTGGCAAACTGCGTCTTCCTTGGGCAGAGCCCCTCTGCCCCAGTCTCCATATTTGTAGTAACTCCTCCCCTGTTGGGTAGGATCTACCTTGAAGACTCTCCACATGGTTGGAAAGACCATGTGACGTATTCTTCCACTTAAATATCCCCCCCTCTCTTTGGGCGAGGTGTGGTCTCCGCGGTGTCTTCCCCTTTGGAGGGACACCCCCCGACTATGCCTGGCGGCCCGGTCGGATAATCCCTCTTCGTTTTTAGGGAGTGGAAATAGAGAAGGGGAAAAGAGGCCATGACTGGGTTAAGCCTGTCTCTATCTCTTGAGTAGTCGACTTGTCCCCAAAGGGCCGTTCGACACTCATAACTATGTTGGAGGAGGTTACATGTCGACCTGGTGTGCTGGCTATGAGGCACACAGTAGTCTGCCCACCACACACCGCCAGTTCACGTAACACAGTTCAGCCAACTGTGGTGTTTCGTATAGGGACCCCTAGTGTCACTACATCGACACAACGTCGAGTGGGTGACAGATAGGGAACGTCATGGTTACTTGTGTAACCTCCGTTCCCTGATGGAGGGAACAAGACATGTCCCTCCTGCCACAATGCTGAACTACCCGCTGAAATGGCCGGACCTTATATCGGCTCCTCAGCATAAAACCTGAATGAGTGGTTGCATACCAGCTCCTTTTATACCCGTATGTCCGGGGGAGTGGCATGCAAATACCACCCGCCAATTTTCATTGGCCTTTTATCAAAGACCAGAGGTGTCTCAGGCTCGCAAGAGTGACCCCTAGTGTCACTACATCGACACAACATCTCGTTCCCTCCATCAGTGAACGGAGGTTACACAAGTAACCATGACGTTACTTTGCTTCTCAAGTAAACTTGTTTTGTTTTAAAGATGTTCAGATAATTTTACTGGAAATCAAGACTAAAAATAGTAAGAAAACGTTTTTTTGCAAAAGAGGATGTAGGTTCGATCATCAGAAGGGCCACCCTACCAACATCAAGTAAACCAAGTGCACATTAGGACAGTTTTTGTTTATGCATTCTATTCATGACAGAAAGAAGCAAAAATGTGCTGGTGCACACAAGTTCTAACAGGTTCTGATCAGTTTCAACAATGCAAAGCACTGGATGCTGACAGCATTATGTCATCAACAACGTACCTAATAATTAAACATAAAATCTTGTCTTCAGTGAGACTTGGTCCTGTCAATCTATTTCCCCATTTAGTTAAATAATTCTATTACACCTTTTATGTACCAGACCTTAAAGTTCTACTCATGAAAGTCTGTCAAGAACATTTTCTTAAATTCTGCTTATTGTACCACCTCTTAATGCAATGTCAGACAACTTGACACACTCTCTCACTGCCCGTCTAGACTGAGAGACAGACCGTGCTGCATTTGAGTGAAATGTGATTCTAATTCGATGAAGTTGACAAAGTAATTACATTAACAGAGTGGCTGCCCAGCGGGGTTAGATTCATTAGCTATAGCACCAGGCCTGTGCCAAAGCTGCAATTTATGTATGAGCTAGCCAGTGGGACTATTTATTTTCTATGGCTGTGTGGTTTGCAATGGAACTTATCTTTCAGTTATGGCCATGCACATTGATGAGCATGAATTTTCCAGGGCAAAATGAAGGCGTTTGTGAGAGTCAACATTCATTGTATGTGCACACACACTGAGGCTTTGTCTGTTGACTGGAAACTCTAAAGTTTTTTCCTTTAGATGGATAGACGAGCCTGAATTACTCTATGCAAGTGTGAGTGTGTGTGCGTGAGTCGAGCTGGATGGACGGACGGGGAAATAGAAACGTAATAGAGATTTTGTTGTCGACTAGAACCCAAATTGTTCTAGACCTCTGAGGCTAAGAAAACAGTTTGTGTTTCTTGAAGAAAAGAAGCCCTGTTCGTGCACAGAGACTCTGTGTTTCTCTGCTTTTCCACTCCGAGTGTGGTTTCTGAGAGAAGATAGAGAGAGGGGGAGAGAGAGAGAGAGAGAGAGAGAGAGAGAGAGAGAGAGAGAGAGAGAGTAAATAAGGAGGTGATGCAAGTACAAGCTACATGGGGATAACATTTGAAGGAGACACACAAATAATTGGCGCACATGTGGAAAACAAATGAAGGTGATTAATTGCCATTATTATAAAATATATGTAAAAAATGAACACAGATATAATGGTGACTGGGTCTAGTTTTCACACATTTTACACCTGTGAGTAGTTCTCAGGGTAGGTTTATTTTTGAAAGTCATTTTTGAAAATAAATAATAATAATAACACATATATATATATATATATATATTGCACATTTCCACCTTTATTGCAAATGTATAAAAGATACAGGCCATTGAACGCTCATTGACCCAACAGTGGGACATGTTGTGACAATGGAACCTGCCATTAAACAATCTATAGGCTTTCCAGTAATAACAGTAAAACAATTGTGAAACACAAAAATGTAAAAGGTAACATACACAAATATTTAAAAAACAAACACAAAGCTTTTTTTTCCTCAAACATGAAAATTCTTTCATCATTTACTCACCCTAATGCCATCGCAAATGTGCATGACTTTCTTTCTTCAGCAGAGCACAAACAAAGATTTTAGAAGAATATCTCAGCTCTGTAGGTCCATACAATGCAAGTGAATGGTGATCAGACCTTTATAGTTCCAGAATCACATAAAGGAAACATAAAAGCAATCCATATGACTCCAGTGATTAAATCCAAATTTTCGGAAGCGATATAATAGGTGTGAGTGAGAAACAGATAAAAATTAAGTCCTTTTTTTACTCTGAATCTCCACTTTAACTTTCACATCTGGAAGTCACATGTGGTGCCTGTTTAGTTTCACTTTCACATCTGAAAGTGAAAGTGGAGATTTAGAGTAAAAAAATGACTTTTTTATTGTTCTGAAGATATGGATTTAAACACTGGAGTCGTATAGATTATTTTTCAAAACTATCCCTAAATATTGCAATTAAATATATGGAAATTGCGACAACTTGTCCAATGAATTAGAAAAAAAAAAAAAAAGAAAGAAAAAAAATGATGCTGAATGTTTTGTTTGGAGGATAGAATACACAACAATAATGTTAATTTAAGACAGTTTTGAACTAGGTGTTTCAAATCAACATACAAAACCTCTAGAGAAAATACATTTGTGTAATAGACTTCTGACTGGAAACCTTGAGATGTAGCCCATGTAACAACTGTGTGACAATAGCCCTGGTCACCCGTATATATCCCTGAAATTACAGCAACCAAAATAGTATTCCATCTATGAGAAAAACAGTTTGTTTCGTTAAGTTTGACAGTTTTTTGAATTAATAATTACCGAAAAGTTATAAGTTTGAAAGACAAATAAATAAAAAAATGAAATGGAAACATCCACGTCTCTCCAGCAGGGGGATCTAGTCTCTGTTGTCTCTGTGTCTGAACGTGTAGTCTGACAGAAAGGCGTGGCCGCGTGTGCAGGTCAGCAGGTTCGTTGTGGTGATGGGGGAATGCAGCTCCAGCAGCGCCACATAGACGCTCTGTTAACTCACTCCACAACCCAATCCTCACACACACTGACTGAGGGCTGCACTCTTCCTCCACCAGTCGCAAGTCTGCAGACGTCCCACCGTGCCCTGAAGGATAGGGGGACAAGAAAGACAGTGAGACAGAGACCAGAGGTCATGTATCTCCAAAACATCCATTTAAATTAGAACGGTATTTAAAGAGTGAGGCACAGAGCAAGACATGTATTGATTTCAGTCATGTATATTTAACATCTTACTCAACATAATCTCATAACGCTTAACTAGGAATAAATAATCTTATATTTGGATAGACAGTGCCCCTCTTTTAGGATTGAGTGCCAGGTGATTAAACCAAATATAATAATAATAATAATAATAATAATAATAGACCATTTCAAGGATGTAAACTATAACTAAGGAATTAGAAAGCATTTCTGTTAGCAGCATTTTTATAACCCAAAACTGTCAAAATAAAATGACTAGCGCAAACGTTTAGAGTCTAGCTAAAATAGAACAGATAAGATATTTGCAAAAAATGAAAATAAATAATGAGGTATTATTACTGAATCATTTAAATAAGACTCTGAGCTAACACATTTTCTCAAAGAACATCAAACATTTACCTTAAGGGACTTATCCAGACATGTTGTTGATACTGAGCGTCTAGGTGAGAGAGAAGATGAAAGTGTATCGTAGATGCTCAAATTAATTTCCTCAGCGGAAAGTTTGGGAATATTGCATTGCTCCTGTTATAATTAATGAAGCAGTTAACACTGTAAGCGTACGACTTACAGACAAGGTAAAGTTTTTTTTTTGTTTTTTTTTTTAATTATAAACAAAACTTTTCTTGTGTGTCTCTTTCTTCTGAGCTTGCATCTAAACTATTCAGCTACTCTGAGATTTAGGCAGTGCAATACTGCAGATGTTGTTGACATGTTCCTCATTTGTAAGTCATTTTGGATAAAAGCGTCTGCTAAATGACTACATGTAATAGTAAATTTCTTCCACGGCTTCATACATTATAATGGGAGTGATCTATATTCACTTTTAGAGCTCTGCTTCTCAAACTTACAAATAGTTGCCATAAATTTAGTCAATTTGTGGTTGCTTTTTCAGAGAGCTAAACACTTTAATTTCTGTTCCAGGGAGCATCCAGTCACTGATCAACGTGGTTCAAATATTAATAATGACATCCTATCACAATCGTATTAACGTTGTTTAACCATGTTAAAGTCACTATGAATGAAGCAGCTCCCGCTGTTATTTTGTATGAGTTTGAGAACTAGCAGGAAATGTTCATGGAATAAAGACGTCACTTCCTTAAACCGATGAATAGTCCTCAAAATGGTCTGTAGGTCTAAATAAAATAAAAAAATTATATATGTATACAGTATGTATGTATGTATATACAGTACTGTGCAAAAGTTTTCGGCACTTGTGAAAAATGTTGCATAGTGAGGATGTCTTCAAATATAATGACATAAATAGTTTTCATTTATCACTTAATGTCATACAAAGTCCAGTAAACATAAAAGAGCTAAATCAATATTTGGTGTGACCACCTTTGCCTTTAAAACAGCACCAAATCTCCTAGGTACACCTGGACACAGTTTTTCTTGGTTGATGGCAGATAGGATGTTCCAAGCTTCTTGGAGAATTCGCCACAGTTCTTCTATCTATTTCGGCTGTCTCAATTGCTTCTGTCTCTTTATGTAATCTCAGACTGACACGATGTTCAGTGGGGGGCTTTGTGGGGGCCATGACATCTGTTGCAGGGCTCGCTGTTCTTCTATTCTAATCTTTTCTATTTGCAAAAGTAATGTTTGGGAGTCTAACATTTATATTTCCTATTGACACACTTAAGCTGAAGATATAAATAACCACCTGAAGACAAATGCTTTTGTGAAACATCTTATGTGCCTAAGACACAGTATGAGTGTGTGTGTACATACTGTATACACATATAATTATTATTAATATCATTATCATATTTCAGCCTATATTATTATTATTATTATTATTGGTTTGAATTTCATTTGGTTTTGATTTAGTCATTTTTTTATAAGAAATAATTCAGATTCTGCACTAATTGCACTAATATGTACAGTATATACACACACACACACACACACACACACACACACACACACACATATATATATATATATATATAATGTATTTATTTATAAAATAATTCATACATAAAATCTGAAACCCCTAGTGAAAACATTTACATTTTTAATATAATGCATTTTTTTATTTTTACAATTTAGATTATCAGCAACACAATGTGATTTATTTTTCATTTTCTCAGTATTTCTTAGTTTATTAGGTATGCCCTTTTTTGGTTTAATGACTGCATGTGTTTCAGTTGTCATGGAATTCACTGGTTGGTGCAAAACCTGATGACCCATGTTATTAAGCATGATTTGAGAATCTTCCAAAGAGTATCTTCTGTGCTTCAATGGAAGCAAGGCAATCTGACCCTTTTTTAATATAGTCAGTGCCACAATTTGTATATTAGATTAGTGATATAGAATTAGTGCAAAATCTTAAATAAGTCTTATTCATTTAACATCATAACATTTCTTTGTTTATAATTTTTCAAAACCATAACACTTTCTTTTATTCTCAGGTTTAAATTTGATTTTGAATACAATGTATTAATGTTGACTGAGACTTTTGGGCCCTATATATATAGTTGAAGTCAGAAGTTTACATACACTTATGTTGAAGTCATAAAAACTCATTTTTTAACCACTCCACAGATTTCATATTAGCAAACTATAGTTTTGGCAAGTTGTTTAGGACATCTACTTTGTGCATGACACAAGTAATTTTTTCAACAATTGTTTACAGACAGATTGTTTCACTTTTAATTGACTAAATCACAATTCCAGTGGGTCAAACGTTTACATACACTAAGTTAACTGTGCCTTTAAGCAGCTTGGAAAATTCCAAAAAATGATGTCAAGCATAATTTAGCTTCTGATAGGCTAATTGGAGTCAGAGGTGTACCTGTGGATGTATTTTAAGGCCTACCTTCAATCTCAGTGCCTCTTTGCTTGACATCAAGGGAAAATCAAAAGAAATCAGCCAAGTCTGATTCATCCTTGGGAGCAATTTCCAAACACCTGAAGGTACCATGTTCATCTGTACAAGCAATAGTACACAAGAATAAACACCATGGGACCACACAGCCATCATACCGCTCAGGAAGGATACACATTCTGAAAAGAGTCCTATATCGACATAACCTGAAAGGCTGCTCAGCAAGGAAGAAGCCACTGCTCCAAAACTGCCATAAAAAAGCCAGACAACAGTTTGCAAGTGCACATGGGGACAAATATCTTACTTTTTGGAGAAATGTCCTCTGGTCTGATGAAACAAAAATGAAACTGTTTGGCCATAATGACCATTGTTATGTTTAGAGGAGAAAGGGTGAGGCTTGCAAACCGAAGAACACCATCCCAACTGTGAAGCATGGGGGTGGCAGCATCATGTTGTGGGGGTGCTTTGCTGCAGGAGGGACTGGTGCACTTCACAAAATAGATGGCATCATGAGGAAGGAAAATTATGTGGATATATTGAAGCAACATCTCAAGCTTGTGGAAGGCTACCTGAAAAGTTTGACCCAAGTTAAACTATTTAAAGGCAACGCTACCAAATGCTAACAAATTGTATGTAAACTTCTGACCCACTGGGAATGTGATGAAAGAAATAAAAGCTGAAATAAATCATTCTCTCTACTATTATTCTGACTTTTCACATTCTTAAAATAAAGTAGTGATCCTAACTGACCTAAGACAGGGAATGTTTTCTATGTTAAATGTCAGGAATTGTGAAACACTGAGTTTAAATGTATTTGGGTAAGGTGTATGTAAACTTCTGACTTCAACTGCGTGTGTGTGTCTGTGTGTGTGTGTGTGTGTGTGTGTATATATATATATATATATATATATATATATATATATATATATATATATATATATATATAGCTCTGGAAAAAGAGCAGATGGAATCAAGTTTTCTTCCAGTATAACCTTGTATGTGGCTTGATTCATGTGTCCTTCACAAAGATGAAACTGCCTGATTCCAGCCTTGCTGAAGCATCCCCAAATCATCACCGATCCTCCACCAAATTTAGCCTCCGTCTAACCATTAGATGACCAGGTGGAGGTTCGGTGATGATTTGGGGGTGCTTCAGCAAGGCTGGAATCGGGCAGATTCATCTTTGTGAAGGATTGTTTTTTCCAGCAGGACAATTCTCCATGCCACACAGCCAGGTCAATGAAGGTGTGGACGGAGGACCACCGGATCAAGACCCTTTCATGGCCAGCCCAATCTCCAGACTTGAACCCCACTGAAAACCTCTGAAATGTGATCAAGAGGAAGATGGATGGCCACAAGCCATCAAACAAAGCTGAGCTGCTTGAATTTTTGTGTCAGGAGTGGCATAAAGTCACCCAACAGCAATGTGAAAGACTGGAAGAGACCATGCCATGGCACATGAAAGCTGTGATTTAAAATCAGGTTTATTCCACCAAATATTGAGTTCTGAACTCTTCCTAAGTTAAACCATTAGTACTGTGTTGTTTAAAAATGAATATGAACATGTTTTCTTTGCATTATTCGAGGTCTGAAAACACTGCATCTTTTTTGTTATTTTGACCAGTTGTCATTTTCTGGAAATAAATGCTCTAAATGACAAAATTTTTATTTGGAATTTGGGAGAAATGTTGTCAGTACTTTATAGAATAAAAAAAAAAATGTTCATTTTACTCAAACTCATACCTATAAATAGTAAATCCAGAGAAACTGATCATTTTGCAGTGGTCTCTTAATTTTTCCAGAGCTGTATATATATATATATATATATATATATATATATATATATATATATATATATATATATATATATATATATACATACACACTGATCAGCCACAACATTAAAACCACTGACAGCTGAAGTGAATAACATTGATTATATCATTACAATGGCACCTGTCAAGGGGTGGGATATATTAGGCAGCAAGTGAACAGTCAGTTCTTGAATTTTAATGTGTTGGAAGCAGGAAAAATGGTCAAGCGTAAGGATCTGAGTGACTCTGACAAGGCCAAATTGTGATGGCTAGACAACTGGGTCAGAGTATCTCCAAAATGGCAGGTCTTATGGGGTGATCCCAGTATGCAGTGGCTAGTACCTACCAATAGTGGTCCAAAGAAGGACAATCAGTGAACCGGATATAGGGTCATGGGTGCCCAAGGCTCATTGATGCGCGTGGGGAGCGAAGGCTAGCCAGTCTGGTCCGAGCCCACAGAAGAGCTACTGTAACACAAATTGCTGAAAAACTTAATGCTGGCCATGATAGAAAGGTATCAGAACACATAGTGCATCGCAGCTTGCTGCGTATGGGGCAGATCGGACAGAGTGCCCATGCTGACCCCTGTCCACCACTGAAAGCACAATGGGCACATAAACATCAGAACTGGACCATGGAGCAATGGAAGAAGGTGGCCAGGTCTGATGGATCACGTTTTCTTTTAGATCATGTGGATGGCTGGGTGCGTGTGCGTCGTTTACCTGGGGAAGAGATGGCAGCAGAATGCACTATGGGAAGAATGCAGGCCAGCGGAGGCAGTATGATGCTCTGGGCAATGTTCTGCTGGGAAACCTTGGGTCCTGGCATTCATGTGGATGTTACTTTGACATGTACCAACTACCTAAAGATTGTTGCAGACCACGTACACCCCTTCATGGCAACAGTATTCCCTGATGGAAGTGGCCTCTTTCAGCAGGATAATGCACCCTGCCACACTGCAAAAATTGTTCAGGAATGGTTTGAGGAACATGACAAATAGTTCAAGGTGTTGACTTGGCCTCCAAATTTCCCATATCTCAATCCGATTGACCATCTATGGGGTGTGCTGGACCAACAAGTCCGATCCATGGAGGCCCCACCTTACATCTTACAGGACTAAAAGGATCTGCTGCTAATGTCTTGGTGCCAGATACCACAGGACACCTTCAGAGGTCTTGTGGAGTCCATGCCTCGATGTGTCAGAGCTGTTTTGGCGGCACAAAGTGGACCTACACGATATTAGGCAGGTGGTTTTAATGATGTGGCTGATCGGTGTATATATCTTGCCTCTATCCTTTATTTTTTAACTTTTTATAATTACATCCATATTCCCTTTGTATCACACTCCATTTGTACTACCTGCCTGATTTCTTTGTCTTCCGAAAAAGGAGCGTCTATAATATAAAAATAAATAACTGCCATAGGGAATACGCTTTTTACCACTAGTATAGCATCACTTTAGCCTGATCTATTGCCAGTTTTGCAGTAGTAGGCAGCAGAAGGAAAGCGTGACTGTCTGACTGTAGTTGGAGAGCGTGACTGTATTTTGAAAAGCCAGAGACAGAGGGGCGGTGTTCCTTTAAGAGTGCTGCAGTACGGCAGACAGGTGAACTGAGGACACGCTGGCACTGGATGTTCCAGGGAGAATGAGAGCAAGAGGCAGTCAGGGAGAGAGAGAGAGAGAGAGAGTGAGATGTTCCACCCCATCATTTTGAGACATGAGACTCAAACCACACTACTGCAGAGAGAAGAGGAAAAAGGGAGAGAGGACTGTGATTCTTCATTATACAAGCACTCTACTCTCTCAGAAGTGGCCCACTATAATTACGCTCCACTTATAATTTACATATGCCCTAAATAACCTTATAATTGTAAAAGCAGTCCATGGTGTCCATGCCAACAATGTCAATACAGTCTTACCTGGTCTGACAGACTACTCTTCAAATGGCTGCTAACATAGCAAACATTGCACTGTATGAATAACTGTTGAGCATCAAAATGGCATCGAGTAATGTCCCTTGAGCGCTCGACTTCCTACACTTACACTCTGCTTAACAGGTAGAGTAATTCAGAATGCAATTTATTTTTCAATATAAAATAATAAATAGCCAAAGTGGAGCCCACTCATGTAAGCTAACTTCACACAGAGGTATGAATGTGTCTAAACAATCTCCAATTGGCAGGTGGGAGGGTTTTACATTAACCCAAAGGAAATAAAGCTCACTTGCTTAAACAATGACCAGTTAGTTACCCTATGACACCAAATACTCACAAATAAACTTTGATTAGCAAACAGACTGTTAATTTAGCATTTGAAATGAGCCAGTTAGCATAAGGGAGTTCTTGTTTGGATCCTTATCTGGTTTACAAAACAAACCGAACAGACCAGTATAAAGCCGTGAATCCAGAGGATTTGGATACTTCTTTCAGCTTTGACTCATTGTTCCCTGTAGTAAACAAAGCTTTAGCATTTGGTAACCAAATATAAGATTCCTTTTAAAATCTCATAATCAAATGACTGTGTAAGTTTCACTAGGGAAGAATTTTGCACAGTGTGTTCTTAAAGGAATAGTTAAAACCCTTATCATCACATTATCAATAAATCACATTACTATACCTACATTTTTGCAAAATGATTTTTACATGGCTTGCTGTATGTATCGCGGCCGTTTCCTGGTAAAAAAACAAACAAACAAAAAAACAGTAGAGGCTACTTATTTAGTTTCACACAAATTAGTAGAAGGGCACAATATTAATTCTTTTTACTTTGTTCCTCACACAATGCTATCTTATGACATCGTGACTTGTACGGCAATACATTTTAATGTTTGCATTGCATAAACTACATTTGTAAGCTCTGAGTGCAATCAAATTGCATGGTAGCTCAACTGATTGAGTGTTGCACTTGCGATGCAATGAACTGGGTTCCACTTCTGTCACTCACTCGACATTGTGTCGATGTAGTGACACTAGGGGTCGCCCTTGGGAGCCCCAAACACCTCAGATCTTTAAGAAAAGGCCAATGAGAACTGGCGAGTGGAACTTGCATGCCACTCCCCTGGACATACGGGTATAAAAGGAGCTGGCTCGCAACCACTCATTCAGATTTTTTCTTCGGAGCCGAGCGGTTGTACTATCAGTGAGCTGAATACTACTGCTGTTCCATTCACCTCTTAAGAAGCGTATGCTGTTGGATAAACGGCGCATTTCCAGCGGCTTTCTCTCCTTCTGCACGACGAGTGCAGATTTCACCCCTGAGCGCTTCGACAGCACTAAAAGTGTGTTTATTCCTGCTAAAGAGTATATTTTCTCTATTAGAGCACACACATTGACATTGAACGTCTTTTTAAAGATGCGTCTTTATAAAGTTGCCTTTCCGTCTTTGTGTGATTCCTGGATGGGGTCGTTATCTCTCCACTTCCGATGGCCATGGGTGCTGCCTCACGTGTCTGGGCAGCGATCACACTGAGGCAGCGTTCGTGGATGGTTCATGTTCTCATTGCGAGAATATGACCATGGCAACGTTGCAGTCGCGGCTTTCCTTCTTCGGGGGGAAAGCCACTCTAGCCGTCGGGTCAGCCCGCCCAGTCTGAGGCTGATGGCGAGATGACCGCCATACTTGCCCGGGCCACAGCGTGTGTCGGGTTGGAGTCCCTTCCACCCTCCCCTGAGCCCTCGCGGATAGATGATTGGTTCCTGGGGGGCACCCCCCGGTCCCTTTCTTCCCGGAAGTGCACGACGAGCTGACGAGGTTGTGGAGGGCACCTTTTTCTGCCCGAAACCGACCTCCCAGCTCGTTTGCTCTCACTACCCTCGTTGGCGGGGTGGCCCACGGGTATACGGAGGTCCCTCAGGTGGATAAGGCGGTTGCGGTGCACCTGTGCCCGCAAAGCACAGCCACCTGGCGGGATCGCCTGGCACTCCCGTCCAAGGCCTGTAGGACGATGTCGTCTCTGATGGGCAAAGCCTACAGCACCGCTGGTCAGGCCGCCTCTGCCCTGCATGCCATGGCCCTCCTGCAAGTACACCAGGCCAAGGCACTAAAGGAACTGCACGTGGGTAGTCCTGATCCCGATGTGATGCAGGAGCTGCGCTCGGTGACCGACCTCACCCTCTGGGCAATTAAGGTCACGGCGCGAGCACTCGGGCAGGCAACGTCCACCCTCATGGTCCAGGAACACCACCTGTGGCTGAATCTGGTCGAGATGAGGGACGCGGACAAGGTTCACTTTCTCAACGCCCCCATCTCCCAGATCGGCCTATTCGGCGACACCGTCGAGTTCTCGACAGCAGTTCTCGGCGGTGAGGAAGCAGACGGAGGCTATACAACACATCTTGCCCCGGCGCGGCTCAAGATCCCATATCCTGTCTGCTCGCCGAGGGCTTCCCCCTGTGGCGGCGAAAGCCCAGGTGGCTCCGCCTCAGCCCGTGCCCAGTTCTCAGCCCCAGCGTAGAGCCCCCCCACAGGAAGCTGACGCCCCCCGCCTCACGGGCCGGCACGAGGACCTAGAAGGCTCCTAAGCGCCCCTGAGACGAATGACCCAGGGTGCTAGATGTCTGCTGCAAACCCGAAGCTGGTATCCAGACCACTCCATCCCCCGGTGGAGCCCCGGGAGGTAATTCCTTGGTTTCCTTTTCTTTTATGTTCGCCGCACCCCGAACGGGCTGTGGTACCCACATTCTCAAAAGAGCAGTTTCCTCACTCCCTGGGTCACATAGCCAGTGTTTACGACCGCCGTTATCACGGGCACTGAGCACCTGCGACTTAAATGGTGCAAACGCGGGCCACCCACCTTCGCACATCCGGTCGCACCACACTCACACCCACGGCCAGGTGGTTGTGACAGACTACGAGGATGGTCAAAAAGTCCCTCCTCCCCCGTCACCGACCCCCCGACACTGGGTACATGGAGCAAGGTAAGTGCTTCGAGGGTCCTCTCAATTTGAGAAGAAGCGAGGCTCCTACTCGAAGCTCCTCCTCGAGTAAGGGCTGTAAAAAGGGTTTTATCAGTACAAGGTCTTCCCCTTCGGCCAGACGGACAACACAGCAACAGTAGCGTATATAAATCGCCACGGCGGCTTACGCTCATGTCGCATGTCTCAACTCGCCCGCCGTCTCCTCCTATGGAGTCAGCAGCGACTGAGGTCACTCACATCCCGGGCAACCTCAATGCCAGAGCGGACACGCTGTCGTGGCAGATGATGTTCAGGGGAGAGTGTAAACTCCACTCCCAGGTGGTCCAGCTGATTTGGAGTTGGTTCGGCAAAGCACAAGTAGACCTATTTGCCTCCCAAGAAACCTCCCACTGCCTACTCTGGTATACTCCGACGGGGGCCCCCCTCGGCCCAGGCGTGCTGGCACACAGCTGGCCCCGGGGACTGCGCAAGTATGCGTTTCCCCCAGTGAGCCTACTTGCACAGACGAGCTGGTGCAAGGTCAGGGAGGACGAGGAGCAGGTCACCCTCGTGGCCCCGTACTGGCCCACCCAGACTTGGTTCTCAGACCTCACGCTCCTCACGACAGCCCCTCCCTGGTGAATTCCCCTGAGGAAGGACCTTCTTTCTCAGGGATGGGGCACCATCTGGCACCCGTGCCCAGACCTCTGGAACCTCCATGTCTGGCCCTTGGATGAGACGTGGAAGACCTAAGTGGCCCACCACCAGCAGTGGTAGACATGATCACTCAGGCCAGAGCTCCCTCCATGAGGCAGCTTTATACACTGAAGTGGCGTCGGTTCGCAAATTGGTGTTCTTCCCGAGCTGAAGACCCTCAGAGATGCGCAGTCAGGTCAGTGCTTTCCTTCCTGCAGGAGAGGCTGGAGGAACAGCTGTCCCCCTCCACCTTGAAGGTGTATGTGGCATACCACGATACAGTGGACGGTAAGTCCTTAGGGAAGCATGACCTGATCATCAGGTTCCTGAGAGGTGCCTGGAGGCTGAATCCTCCTAGGCCACGCCTTTTCCCCTCATGGGATCTCTCCGTGGTCCTCCTGGGCCTTCGCGGAGCCCCCTTTGAGCCGCTACAGTCAGTCGAATTGAAAGCACTCTTCTTGAAGACAGCCCTCCTGATTGCGCTCACCTCCATCAAGAGGGTCAGGGACCTGCAAGCGTTCTCTGTCAGAGATACTTTCCTGGAGTTCGGTCCGGGTGACTCTCACGTAATCCTGAGACCCCGGCCGGGCTATGTGCCCAAGGTTCCCACAACCCCCTTCAGGGATCAGGTGGTGAACCTGAAAGTGCTGCTCCAGGAGGAGGCAGACCCAGCCCTGTCGTTGCTGTGTCCGGTGCGTTCTTTGCGCATCTACTTGGATCGCACGCAGAGCTTTAGATGCTCTAAGCAACTCTTTGTCTGCTTTGGTGGACAGCGGAAAGGAAATGCTGTATCCAAACAGAGGCTTGCCCACTGGATTGTGGATGCCATCGCTATGGCATACAAGGCCCAGGCCGTGCCCACCCCTTCAGGAATACGAGCACACTCCACAAGGAGTCTGGCATCCTCATGGGTACTGGCCCATGGCACCTCTCTAGCAGACATCTGCAGGGCAGCGGGCTGGGCGACACCCAATACCTTCGCGAGATTTTACAATCTCTGGGTTGAGCCGGTTTCGTTCCGTGTTCTGTCAGGTACAAACAGGTAAGTTCAGGAATATGGACAGCTGGCTGGGAGTATCGCTTGCGTATAGCGCCTTACCCCTCCAAAGAGGTGAAGATGTGCGCTTCTTTTCCCATGCGAGTTCACGAACCCATGAACTCTGGATGTCCTTCCTCCCTAGCCCTGTGGCTCGAGAATTCAGTGGAGGAATTCACAGCCAGAACCAGTATGTGTGCTAATATGCCCTTACTGAGGTAGGTGCTCCACAGGTGCCGGATACTCCGGTAACCCCCTGTGATGTATTTTCCGCAGTACGGTCTCCCTGTTGGCAGACCTGTGTCTCCCTTCGACAGAGCCCTCTCTGTCCTGGTCGCCGTGTTTGTAGAGCTCCTCCCCTTTCAGGCAGGACCTACCACCGCGCCTCTTCCATGTGCGGCTCTAAGCCCACATGACGTGCTTGCCACATGTTACCTCACCTCCGGGCAGGATGTGGTCTCCGCGGGGTCTTTTCCCCCTGAAAGAATAGGATAGGAAAAGAACACCTTCCCCCGTGCATATATTGAGCATTAAAATGGCCCCAGCCGAATAACTGAATACTCTGTGGAGAGAAAAGGCCGCGGCTGGCGCTAGATACGTCTCTCACCACCACCCCCCCAGCCACCAAGGGATTTGGGGAACTATACGACGTTTTTTGGGGCATTGGGGGAGGCTACGTGCAGACCGGTGCACCTGCTACTATGCACGCAGCAGCTTGCTTGCACCTGCACCGGCAGTCCACGTAACACGGTTCAGCTAGTTGTGGCGTTTCTTGTAGGGACCCCTAGTGTCACTACATCAACACAACTTCGAGTGAGTGACAAAAGGGGAACGTCTCGGTTACTGTCGTAACCTCCATTCCCTGATGGAGGGAACAAGACGTTGTGTCCCCCCTGCCACAACGCTGTACTACCCGCCGAAATGGCCGGGACCCTGTCTCGGCTCCTCAGCACAAAACTTGAATGAGTGGTTGCGAGCCAGCTCCTTTTATACCCGTATGTCTGGGGAGTGGCATGCAAATTCCACTCGCCAATTTTCATTGGCCTTTTCTCAAAGATCTGAGGTGTTTGGGGCTCCCAAGGGCGACACCTAGTGTCACTACATCGACACAACATCTCGTTCCCTCCATCAGGGAACGGAGGTTACAACAGTAACCGAGACGGTATGAGTCCTGAGGAGCACCCTTACAAAAAATCTAGAGTTCTGGCAAACTTGCTGCAGATTTGCCACTCATTATTTTCACATGCAAATGAGCTTACTATTTGCTGCAAATGTTTGCCAGAAGTTTGCAGCGTACCTTTGGCAAAAACTGACAATTTTGGGCTACTGGCAAACACTTCTGTGGCAAACCTGTGGAAACAGTGAAGATTTTGATGGAAAGCTCATTTGCATGTGAAAATCACAAGTGGTGAATTTGTGGCAAGTTTGCCAGAACTATATATATGTTAGATGAAAATGTCACAGAAGCACTACAAAATGACATGGTTTCTTCAGCAAATGTTTATTTATCATGATTATTTACTTTTATGACACTATCGGTTGGATTTACGTTTAAGGTTAAGGGTAGGGTGGTTGGTTTTGTTGATTTAAAACACGACAGAGCATTTCACCTTGAAACTGGAGCTGTAAAATAGCAGCTTAGACATTCTGCAAAATATCTCCTTTTGTGCTCCACAAACAATGCAAATCATAGGAGTTTGGAACAACAATGAGAATGAGTAAATGATGACAGAAATGTAATTTTGTGGTAAACTATCCCTTTTATGATCCAGTTACATCTTAGATTACCCTATCAACCTCTGCCCTCCATAGATGATAGATTTCATTTTGAAAGCTAAAACCTGTTTATTCATAATTCAAGATTTAATAAAACCCCAAGAGTTAGGGATGGTGCAGTTATTGCTCTAGATTTTAACAGATATTTCACTCTCCCCCAGCAAAAGCATCATGATTTCTTATAAAACAATATGAGTGAATTTCACAATGATGGTTTGGGTTTCACGCCAGTGCTCTAATTGTACAGTGGAAAGGGGGGTGGAATTTTTGGGTCTCAGCATTCCACTCTGGCATGCACCCTGGATATCTATTGTGTTTGTTCTGAGTTGTGAGATTCCACAGGCAGTGTGTCATAAGAGTTACAATAAGGCCAGGGATTGGCTTCATTCCAATGATTTAATGTTTTCCACCTGATTATTGAGCTCCAGTACTAATCCAGATGAGAGAAATTCTGTGGAAGAGAACTGGAACTGCATAGACTGATTATTATTTAATCAGTGGTTTGCTTCCATACAGACATGTCACAGTTACAGTAAATGATCAACCTCTCTTTCTTTCTGTGCTACTCACTGTTCTCTGTGTCCTAAGAGTGAAAAACAAATCTGAGTTCATATAAAATGTGAATGCATAATAGTCTATTTAGAGACTATTAGAAAAGAAAAATCACAAATTATATCTCTTAGTTTTCTCAGTTGTTTCTCCTAGACAGCAATGAGATTAAAAAGATAACAGATTTATTAAAAAATGGCTTCCAAGATTTTTAATCTGATAAAAAAAAATAAAAAAATAATAATAATCAATCATGTGTCTCCTCTTACATTTCAGATCAAAAACAATTTGAGTTTTCATTGAGATTTCAATATGAACTCAAACGTTTCTCATCAGATACTCATGAGCAATACAATTTCCCACTAGAGAGTCAGAACTATTTGTATCATTATCATTAATGAGTCTAAGGTAATTAGCTAGCTGCTGATATAGCTCAGCTTTAAGAGTAATTCAGTTCAACAGAGCCTCACTTCAAGCTGTTCAGCACTATACAGATGACAGAAGGTCGACATTCAAAAGCCATCAGCAAGACATCTCCCTTAGAGCATTCTGACAGTCTTCTCTTCGCCTCTGCCAACTCTGTAGCACATCAAACACAGTAACCGCAGCATCTTAATGCAACATTTGTTTGAGCTAAACACATTTTCTGTTACCTCAGATAGAGCCTATAAATAAAGGCTTTCTGTGAGGGAAAAGCAAACAGAACGGAACACTCCGCATGTTGTTGTGAGAGGTGATTGCGAACAACACCAGTCTTGTCTGACGCTACTCAAGACTGAGGAGAATTTGATGGATGAGGGTTTTATTTCTAAACTCGACAGGGCCTGTCAGTGTTAAACTGCTTCTTGTTCCTCTGTGGAGCTTGCCAGACATTTTGGCTCCAAGGAGGTGGCTTTGCGCCTGGCTCCCTTGGAGAGCCCGAAGATTTAAGAAAACACACCATGTGAAAAGGGCATTTCAAAATGGACTCCGACACCCACGATGTAAGTGAGTGAGGTCATCGTAGCTACCTCAGAGAAACCTTTGTTAGTGGCTGGTTGGTGAGGAAAGTTTCTGGAATTCTGCCTGAGCTCTGGTCCATTCCTCGTGGGAAACAAATCTAATTTTAATGCCCTACAGTGTCAATTGTTTATTGTTTTGCAGATATTCATTTTGATATTACCATAATTTATAATAGTGGTAGATATTATTCAAGTAGTTTACTTTGGTTGCATTTTATGCATTTGGCAGATGCTTCCCTGCTTAAAAGGCCAGCTTAACCGCAATCCTATGCTAGTTTATGCTAGTTTATGCTGGTTTAGTGCTGGTCTAGTTGATGGAGCATCTGAACCATGTTCTTCACCAGAAAACTTAGCCAATATGGTTCTTGTGGTAATGCTTAACCTAGAAAGTCTGGCTGGTTAAGCTAATCAAAGGGCCTTGTTGAAACACCAGCACACCCCGTGAGAACAAGCTTTCAAATCACATGTGGCTCAACTAGTTAAGCTACAGGAACCCTGTTGACTATGAATGTGTCGAATTCTCATAATGACAACTTGACATCAGTTACCTGAATGTCCGTGAGAAAATGTCACAACAGTAAGTGATTGTTGATGATGTGCAAGGTTGCTTATTGGTAAAATAACTCTCCACCATCTCTACAGCTTTCCCTTTCATTAAGCCCTTCCTCATCCGCCCTTTCGTCTGTTGCCTGTCTGGGTGAGAAAAATTCCTGGGTGATTGTTGAGGGGCCCACTGTGTTCAGGAACAAAAGGCCTCCTCTCTCTCAGGGTGGCAGAGTGCTTAGTTTCCGGCATGAGGTCATTCTTTTGGAGAGGAGAGGAAGAGATGTCATTTAGGACTTGAACCAGAGATTATGTTGTTTTCTTGGGATGGAGGGTGGGAGGGCAAGGGTGGTTGGGTTGGAGGGTGTTTGTGTGAGTATATGTGTGTTTACATGTCCCAGACTGGCCTGTTTGGCAAATATCCAGTGTTAGGAAAGCTAATTTGAAACTGTACTGTAGATTGCCAAGCTTCAAAGTACTAATTTAAAGTGGATAAGAAACAGTCACGCTAGCAATGCCAACTACAAGCAAATTCCAAGCTGCTCATTATTTAGTGGTTAAGCACTAGTCAAATTAGTAATGCTAAGTACAAGCAAAATACAAGCTACACATAATTTTGAGTAGGTAAGCACCAGTCAAGTTAGTAATGCTAAGTGCAAGTAAAATACAAGCTACTCATAATTTACAGTGATTAAGCACCGGTCAAGTTAGTAATACTAACTACAAGCAAAATACAAGCTACTCATAATTTACAGTGGTTAAGCACTGGTCAAGTAAGTAATACTAACTACAAGCAAAATACAAGCTACTCATAATTTACAGTGGTTAAGCACCAGTCAAGTTAGCAATGCTAAGTACAAGCAAAATACAAGCTACTCAATAATTTACAGTGGTTATGCACCGGTCAAGTTAGTATTGCTAACTACAAGCAAAATACAAGCTACTCATAATTTACAGTAGTTAAGCAAAAGTCAAGCTAGCAATGCCAACTACAAACAAAATAAAAGATACTTATAATTTACAGTGATTAAGCAAAACATTCAAATTATCAATGCCAGCTACAAACAAAATACAAGATTCTCATAATTTACAGTGGTTAAGCAACAAGCTAGCAATGCTAACTACAAGCTAAATACAAGCTACATAATTTATAATGGCTAGCAACAGTCAAGCTAGCAATGCTAACTACAAACAAAATACAAGCTACTCATAATTTACAGTGGCTAAGCAACAGTCAAGCTAGCAATGCTAACTACAAGCAAAATAAAAGCTATGGCAAAGCAACAGTCAAGCTACCAATGCCAACTACAAGCAAAATACAAGCTACACAGAATTTACAGTGATTAAGCAACAGTTAAGCTAGCAATGCTAACTACAAGCAAAATACAAGCTACTCATAATTTAAAACATTCAGTCAAGCTATCTTTAGTAAGGACCAGTAGTTCCCTATCTGTCACTCACTCGACGTTGTGTCGATGTAGTGACACTAGGGGTCACTCTTGGGAGCCCCAAACACCTCTGCTTTTTTGAAAAAAGGCCAATGAGAATTGGCGAGTGGAATTTGCATGCCACTCCCCCGGACATACGGGTATAAAAGGAGCTGGTATGCAACCACTCATTCAGATTTTCTCTTCGAAGCCGAGCGGTTCTATTCATTGAAGCTGAATTCATCCACGAAGTTCATTCACCTCATCTGCTGGATTCTACGGCTCATTTCAGTGGCTTCTCCCCCTCTGCACCCGTGGAGTGCATAGAACGCCCCTGGGCGCTTCAGCAGAAACAACTAAAAGAGTATATTCTAAAAATAATATATTTTCTTTCTAAAAGAGCAGCACACACGGAACATCTTTTTAAAGATGCCTTTCCGTTTGTGTTATTCCTGGTTGCAGTCATTATCTCTCCGCTTCTGACAGCCACGATCGCTGTCTTACGTGTCTGGGTGCTGCCCACGTGGAGACATTGTTCATGGATGGGTCTTGTCCTCATTGCAAGAACATGACCATGGCAACGTTGTGGTCGCGGCTTGCATTCGTAAGAAAGCAAGCCACCCCAGCGGCTCCCTGTCTCAGTCTTTCTACCTACGGGTATGAGGCCATGCCGGTTAGCACTGGGGGCGATTTGGGGACCTCAATGGGACCACCTCTGCCGGGCATCCCCCCATGGACCTCCCATTCCCCAGCACACTCGCTTGCCCCGGTCGGGCACTCGGATGAGTTCGCCGGCTCGTCTCAGGGCGAGTTCGGCATCTCGTTCGGAGCCCGGGAAGAAGACGAGTTATCGAGCGCAGCATCGGAGAGCGGGCTCGTCCAGTCAGATGCAGAGGCTTCGACTGGGCTTCCTCCTTCGAGGAATGGTCGCCCAGTCCCAGGCCGACGCGGACATGATGGACATGCTTTCCCGGGCGGCCGCGAGCGTCGGGCTAGAGTGGAACCCTCCGCTCTCCCCTAAACCCTCGCGGCTCGACGATTGGTTCCTGGGCTCGGGGCGCCACCCAGTTCCACGTGATCCCCCAGGTGGATAAGGTGCTCGCGGTGCACTTGTGTCCGCAGAGCGCCGGCACCTGGCATGGGCGCCCGAAACTCCCATCCAGGGCCTGTAGGTTTACGTTGTCCCTGACGGCTAGGGCCTAAGGTGCCGCTGGACAAGCCGCCTCCGCCCTGTACGCAATGGCTCTCCTGTAAGTACACCAAGCCAAGGCACTAAAAGAACTGCACGAGGGTAGTTCTGACCCGGGATTGATGCAGGAACTGCGCTCGGCGACCGACCTCGCTCTCTGGGCGACAAAGGTCACGGCACGGTCTCTCGGGCAGGCGATGTCCACCCTGGTGGTCCAGGAGCGCCACCTTTGGCTCAACTTGGTTGAGATGCGAGAGGTTGACAAGGCACAGTTCCTTGATGCCCCCATCTCCCAGACTGGCCTATTCGGTGACACCGTCGAGGACTTTGCCCAGCAGTTCTCGGCGGTGAAGCAGCAGACAGAGGCCATACAACACATCCTGCCCCGGCGCGGCTCAAGACCCCGCACCCCATCTGCTCGTCGCCAAGTGCGTCCTCCTGCAACTACAACACCGGCTCCGCCACAGCCCGCCCCTGTGGCCTGGCCTAGGCATGGAGCCCAGCGCAGGAAGCAGACGCCACCCATCTCACGGCCAGCCGCCATGAACCCGAGGAAGGCTTCGAAGCGCCCCTGAGATGGGCAACCCAGGGGCAAGGAGACCCACTTCTCCTGGTGAGCAGACCACTCCATCCCCCAGTGGAAGGCCGGGAGGAGAATCTTTTGCTTCATTTTCATTTAATTTCACCGCATGTCCAAGAGACTGCAGTACCCAAAAATTCAACAAAAGAGTGGTTTTCTTGTTCCCAGAATCACATGTCCGGTGTGCACGGCCGTTGTCACGACCACTGTCCACCATCCCATCTTTGCAGGTATGGTGATCCAGCGGTGCACAAACACGCCCACATGGGATTGGGTCCGGTGGACTACGGGGAAGAGACTCCTCCTCCCCCCTCCTCGGCCAATCTTATGGTGGGCGGCAGGAGCCAGGTAAGTGCTTCGAATCCCCTCAACGTGGCACCTCAAGCTCCGCCCCGCCACGAGGCCCCACTTGCCGGTACGTCTGACGTGATCATTCCCTTGGTCCCCCTCATCCGGAGTTTGGGCACGTGGCTCGTGCTTTCCAACCCATCACGGTGGCTGACCCGGACTATCCAACTCGGCTAAGTGATTCAGTTCGCTAGGTGCCTGCCTAGGTTCAGCGGTGTCTGCTTCACCTCAGTGAAGGGCGGGAACGCCGCTACCTTGCGTGCGGAGATCGCTACCCTTCTGTGTAAGGACGCGATAGAGCCTGTCCCTCCAGCCGAGATGAAGGAAGGGTTCTACAGCCCTTATTTCATCGTTCCGAAGAAAGGCGGTGGGTTGCGACCAATCCTGGACCTGCGAGTACTGAACCAGGCTTTGCACAGACTCCCGTTCAAGATGCTGACGCAAAAACACATTCTAGCGAGCGTCCGGCATCAAGATTGGTTTGCGGCGGTAGACCTGATGGACGCGTACTTTCATGTCTCAGTCTTACCTCGACACAGACCCTTCCTGCGGTTTGCCTTCGAAGGTCAGGCGTACCAGTACAAGGTCCTCCCCTTTGGCCTGTCCCTGTCCCCTTGCATCTTCACGAAGGTCGCAGAGGCTGCCCTTGCCCCGCTAAGGGAAGTGGGGAAGTCTCGATGACAGCGCACCTCACAAACGAGCACGCACAGTCTGTGCTGAACTGTCTGAAGGCATTCAGATGGAGAACAGCGGTTCCACTGAAACTTTTTCAGAGGCTCCTGGGGCATTTGGCATCCTCAGCAGTGGCCACACTGCTCGGGTTGATGCTTATGAGACCGCTTCAGCACTGGTTTCAGACTCGAGTCCCGAGATGGGCATGGCACCACGGGACACATCACTTGGCCATCACGCCAATCTGTCACCGCCTCTTCAGCCCTTGGACCGACCTTGCATTTCTACGGGCAGGGGTTCCCCTAGAGCAGGTCTCCAGGTGCGTCATGGTTACAACAGACGCCTCCAAGACAGGCTGGGGTGCCGTATGCAATGGGCACACAGCCGCCGGCTCCTACGAGCCACTCACATCCCGGGCGACCTCAACACCACAGCGGACGCGCTGTCACGTCAGGTTTCCCTCAGGGGAGAGTGGAGACTCCACCCTCAGGTGGTCCAGCTGATTTGGAGTCGATTCGGTCGAGCACAGGTAGACCTGTTTGCTTCCTGGGAATCCTCCCACTGCCCGCTTTGGTACACCCTGACCGAGGCACCCCTCGGTATAGATGTGCTGGCACACAGCTGGCCCCCCTGACTACGCAAATACGCGTTTCCACCAGTGAGCCTACTTGCACAGACCCTGTGCAAGGTCAGGGAGGACGAGGAGCAGATCATACTAGTAGCACCCTACTGGCCCACCCAGACGTGGTTCTCGGATCTCACGCTCCTCGCAACAGCCCCCCCCCCCCCGGCAAATTCCCCTGAGCAAGGACCTTCTTACTCTGGGACGGGGCACCATCTGGCACCCGCATCCAGACCTCTGGAATCTCCACGGCTGGCCCCTGGACGGGATGCGGAAGACCTAAGTGGCCTACCACCCGCAGTGGTAGACATGATCACTTAGGCTAGGGCTCCCTCTACGAGGCACCTGTATGCCTTGAAGTGCCGTCTGTTCGCTAAGTGGTGTTCTTCCCAACATGAAGACCCCCAGAGATGTACAATCGGATCAGTGCTTTCCTTCCTGCAGGAGAGGCTGGAGGGGCGGCTGTCCCCCTCCACCCTGAAGGTGTATGTAGCCGCTATTTCGGCTCATCACAATGCAGTAGATGGTAAGTATTTGGGGAAGCACGACTTGATCATCAGGTTCCTGAGAGGCGCTAGGAGGTTGAATCCCTCCAGACCGCGCCTCGTCCCCTCATGGGACCTCTCCGTAGTCCTTCAGGTTCTACAGAGAGCTCCCTTTGAGCCCTTGGAGTCAGCTGAGCTTAAGGCACTCTCTTTGAAGACTGCCCTCCTGACTGTGCTCACTTCTATCAAAAGGGTAGGGGACCTGCAGCCGTTCTCTGTCAGCGAATCGTGCCTGGAGTTCAGTCTGGGTTACTCTCACGTGATCCCGAGACCCCGACCTGGCTATGTGCCCAAGGTTCCCACGACTCCTTTTAGGGATCAGGTGGTGAACCTGCAAGCGCTGCCCCAGGAGGAGGCAGACCCAGCCTTGGCGTTGCTGTGTCCAGTGTGAGCTTTACGCATCTATTTGTATCGCACGCAGAGCCTTAGAAGCTCCGAGCAGCTCTTTGTTTGCTTTGGTGGACAGCGGAAATGAAGCACTTTCTCCAAACAGAGGAATGCCCACTGGGTCATCGATGCCATCACGAAGCCATATCAGGCTCAGGATGTGCCACCCCCTGCGGAGTTACGAGCCCACTCCACCAACAGTGTGGTGGCCTCCTGGGCCCTGGCCAGTGGCGCCTCTTTGGCAGACATCTGCAAAGCAGCGGGCTGGGCAACACCCAACACCTTTGCAAGGTTCTACAATCTCCGGGTTGAGCCAGTCTCATCCCGTGTATTGGCAGGCACGAGCAGGTATGTCCCGGGACAGCTGACCAGGTGTACCACTTGCGCATAGCGCCTTTCCCCTCCCTTGAGGTGAAGACGTGCGCTCTTGACTCCCAGTCGTGTTCACAGACTGTGATCCCTGGATTTTTTACCAGCTCCTTTGGTTATTCATAAAGGTATATATGAAAACATCCATTTGCAGCGTTCTCATGGATGACACTATTCTTGCAGTTGCAAACTATTTACAGATGACTGAAACAAAGCAGAAACAGTGAGCACTCTGCATGCGCATGTTCCATGAGAAGCGCTGCGCTTATGGCGCCAGAGTGCCTCTGAATACACAGCGAATCAGATACACGCATCAACGGCTTTATTCTTTCATCTGTTCTTCAAAATATAATCAAGTGTGTTTCTTCAAATGCATGTCTTTGTTTCTGACAGCATTTCTTGTCATGTCACTCCAAGTCTTTTTATAAGTCGCCCGCCACAGGGTGATAATTTTAAAATCTGAACAAAAGGAAAACATGGAATTTTATAATTTTATTAACCAGAGGCTACATCACAAATACACACACAATTAGTTGAAGGGAATCAAGCAATAATATTTACAAAAAAAGAGAATCACTCGCTCTTTGGCTGGAGCTTTAGCCTCAATAAACTAAAACCGAACATAAACGCCAAGAAACTAAAACCTGCTTAAAATTAATAATAGTTCAATGGGACGGTTAACAATGCAACAGTTATTACATCTAATATTTATCATTGGAACTTTCCATGTTGTCATTATTTCTGTGAGAGAAACTTCACTGTGGGAATGTGTGGCCATGGAACTTGTGTCACCCTCCGACATGTGTGGCGTTCACTGATACACGTGACTCTGCGAGCACTGAATGTCCTGCATAATTAAAAATTCCACTGATCATGCAAGCTATAACATACATGCAACAACACTCTGCTGTTGCTGATAAAATAATAGTATGAATACATTTTATCCAAGTTACAGGCTAAATCAACGTGCATGTTTTCAAACATTAGGCTACTTATTAATTTTTTTCGCAAATCATTCTACGGGCCGGAGATTACTCCTTAGCAGGTCGGATCCGGCCCGCAGGCCGTATGTTTGACACCCCTGGTTTAGAAGGTAAAGTTAATAAAATATTAGCATTCCTGTTAACTGTATTACATCATCAACAACTAAAAATACAACTCGCTTTTCACGCCACTCTGTAGACATTTCACCCAGAAACTGAAGCTAACGTGCCTATATGGTCAACGACACTTCCACTTGGGGAAGTGGTTTGAATTTCAGTAAGCACAGAGCGATTTCAGCAGCAAAACTTTCGACCTACTGTTGCCGAATTCACAGTGTGATCAGTCTGGAACTCTCACTGGTTAAGGTAGTTAGGAAGCCTGTTGGGGACACCAGCAAAACAACATCCCATGCTGTTGACACGCAAAGCTGGTCTTTTCAACGGGTTAAAATGGTGAGCTTTGAAACAGATTGGATTATGCTTCCTTAGAGAGCTTCTGAAGACCTCCTGGCAAATCACATTCTAGTAATAGGTAACCAGCACAAAGATGGTCAGAAGACTGTAAAACTCCTGAGACATTTACACCTAGCCACTAGCAGTTTCTTGAGAAACATCCAACCTGAAAGCCTCCCCTCTGACTCAACAACAAGTTCATTAAAATTCCCTCCCCTCCGGTAGTATAATATCATCAATATTACTGTAGTAGGTCGATTATGTACCCATAAAATCTGACTATGACTCAAGAGGATTGTCAATGGACTGTATGTCACTTCCTTCCTGTCTGCCCCAAAGCTCTTTGGGTATTTGATATGACAGGTTATTTAACAGTAATCCTCCTGTCTTGATCTACCCCCTCACCACAGCATATGTGGACCAGGCAGCAATGCACAAATCCTCATACAGTCTGCTATCAGCAAATTGATGGCCTTGTCTAAGGGATACAGATCATTGTACAGAGCTATAGATGGGTGAGTGAGTTCAGGACACTCTGTCAGTGTCACTCACAGCTCGGCGGTGCCAGGCTAAGTCAGAAGAGCCTGTTCTGTTTCCCTGCACACTCAGAGCCAGCTGTGCATGGCTGGCACAGAATCCAGTGCTTCTTTACTGTCTCTTTACCATGTCAAGGGATGGCAAACAAAGGACAAGTGAGTTAAAGTCATATTAGCCTAATTAACTAGACTTATGAATTTGGATGTGGTGTAGCTTTGCTTGACGAAAAGTGTGAGCTCAAAACCAAAAGTATGGGATGTATCTTAAACCTTAGCAAGGGGTTCTCTGATATATCGCCATTGTGCCCTTGAGCAAGTCACTTAACCCCTGGATGCTCCAGAGGGGCTGCCCCTGTAATAAGTCAAAGTCCTTTTTAAAGCAAGTTATTCCTCTCAGTGGCCATCTTTGTAATGCTCCCGTGCAGCTATTTCCAGTCATGCAAGTTTATCACCTATCCACTTGAATGGAGAAACACCAAAATCCCCACTTACATTTCAATAGCAGGTCAAATAAATAAATAAATCAAATCAGGCAAAATGGCTTTGCTTTTTTTTTTTTTTTTTTTTTTTGGCTCAAACCAGGCTCAAATTCAGTTTTGTACTGAATATTTCAAGTTGTGTATGCCAATAAGACGACTGGCTCCTTTAACCAACTGCCGGCATTGAGTGTTGCTTTTTCTTATGTTCAGTTGTCAAGAAGTGGCCCGTCTCATTATACTATATTTGAATATGTGTACTTCAAATTGCTTTGGATAAAAGCAATAGTTAAATGGCACATTTAGTGAGGGAAATCATCCCAGTCTTCCCAAATAAGTCAGATAACTATGCAAATTAACTGGAGCTGTCCTTGTAGATAATTGTATATGTATGGTACTTTGAATGCATGTACCTTGATTGACTGATGACTGAGTTGTTTGTATGTAAGGACTAGGTGAATAAAGAGCCTCCTTTCTGAATAACCTCCCACCAAAGTGTTGCTAATTAACACCTTATCTATATCAAAAGAAATCTGAATGAGGCCAATTCTCTTATGCGGTGCATTCTATTACATTTAGACTAGAGTCATTCATGACAAATGGAGAACCCACCCCCACCTCGTGTCACATGACTGCTAACTGAACAACTTTCTGGTAGGGGAGAGAAAGAAGGCATAAAATTGGTTTGGCTAATGTCAAAAGAAAATACAAACAGGGCATTAGCCTACCCATATGCTGCAGCATACATCTCCTTAATACATTCTTATATCATTCACAGCATTTTATGCATTTAACATATGCTAAAATCACTCAAAGCATTTTATGCATTTTAACCAGGCTTTAAGGACATATAATCCATGTATTGGCTCTGTCACTCTACTCTCTCCTCTCCACCAACAGCTGATGTGTGGTGAGCGTACTGGTGCACTATGGCTGCCATCGCATCATCCAGGTGGATGCTGCACACTGGTGGTGGTTGAGGAGATTCCCCTGTTCACTGTGTAAAGCGCTTTGAGTGTAGTGTCAGAAAAACGCTATATAAATGTAACATTCATTCATTCATTCATTCATTCAATAATTCATTCATAAAGCAGTTTAAAACAATAGAATTCTCATTACACATTTTCACATATAACATGTATTACACTTATTCACTAAACTGGAAAACACTCTGGGCTATAAATCATTACATAAGACATGATTAATTTTAAATGTACATACCCAGTCCTTGCATGTGCACCAAAATGTGGTCAAACTCCTCACATGCAATCCATATGCATCCATAAAAAATTATCCATAGCAAACACTGATTTTTAACATACAACTCTTGTGAACACATATTTAATTCAGTTTAACAACATTTTGTTTAAAATTTGATATTTATCCAAAGAATTCTCAACCGATGAACAAAACTGGGAGCTCTCTTGCACAATGTATGTTCTCAGGTTTCTAACACAAGAGAGTGCAGGAAAGCAGGTGATGTAAAACTCCAGTTTTTAAAGGGGCCACGTCCAATTTATGACTAGAGTTAAATTACATTCAATTTCTCCACTTGGCTACATATAGATATTACGATATTTTGTATTTCCAATCTTCATTCTGGGAGGTCGTTCACTGGAGTGTACCATCACCTCATTAACACTCTTCAATAGATTAATTTACATTTTCAATGGAATTTCTTTCCTCAATTAAAAATCTAGCATGAGTGGAAGTAAATGTGAGTCACTGTGGTGTCATACAAAATGAGCCACGTGATAAGATGTGCAGATTGACAGTCTCAGAAGTGGAGGCAACTGAGACTTGTCCTCCACCACCCGGATTGAGGTGAGTAACCGGGCCACCACGAGGACCTAATAAATAGTGGGAATTGGGCATTCCAAATTGGGAGAAAAAGGGGATAAAAAATAAAAATAATAATAAATAAAAACAATACTACTTTAAGTAAAAATTCCCCAAAATAATGCTTAAAGGCATACAAAAAAAAGATTATGACCAAAAAATAAAAAATAATAATTCTGTCATCGTTTACTCACTCTCATGTAATCTCAAACCAACAGGACTTTCTTTCCACCATGGAACACACACACACACACACACAAGAAAATGCATTTTTGCGAAAAACAGTTTTCTAATATATTATCATCAACCTTTTGGCGACTGCGGTACATTATTCAAAACAAAACTTCCCACGATTCATTTTAACTTGTGTCTGCATTTTCAAAATAGCCCAACTTGTTGTGAAAACCAGGAACCTGGAAACAGTGTGTCTGCTTCCTGTACAGTGCTCTGCGCATGCGTCAAGTGAATTTGTGAATGAGCTTCTCTCATGAACATGCCAAAGAGTCCTGTTTTTCACCCAAGCTGTATTACTTTAGAAGACATTGATTAAACCACTGGAGTCATGTGGATTACCTTTATTCTTCCTTTGTATCCTTTTTGGAGCTTGAATACTTTGGACACCATTAACTACTAACATATGGACAAAAACACCTCATACATCCTTAAAAATATCTTCATTTGTTTTCCGCAGAAGAGAGAAAGTCATATGAGTTTGAGACGTCAAAAGGGTGTTTAAATGATGAGTGAATTATAACTTTTTTGGATGAACTATTCCTAACGTTAGAGATAGACCGATATATCGGTTTTATGATTAATTGGTACAGATAGTTGCTTTTTGGAACTATCGTTATCGGCTAAAATGTATGGCGATAGTTTCCGATACTTTTTTCATAATGTTTTAATTACAAAATGAGAGCCCCCGGTGTATTTCGGGCTTCTTTATACATAAAAGTCCTGCATTATGCACCAAATCTTCATTTTTTCTGGTTATTTTTGGGATTTTGGTTGAACAATAAACTGCACCTGGGATTTTATTCAATAACGGCTCTTTGTCTGCACCCGTCATAGTAAGGAAAGAACAAGACATTTTTTTTTATATTCTATAAATCAATTTGAAAAACTATCGGCCAATTAATCGGTCATCTGCCTTTCCCACCACCTTAGTAATCGGTATCAGCAAAATCCACATTGGTCGACCTCTACCTAACATCTTCCTGTGTTCCATAGAACAAAGAATGGCATATTTTGAATGAAATGTGGGTGAATAAATTATGATAGAATTAAAATTTTTGGTGACCTATCCCTTTAAGTATAGTAATAAATACATTTACTCTGACTTTACACTGTTGTTACAAACTGAACAGGATCAGGTAAAACTAAACTGTGCACTAAGTCAGGCTATTGCTATCATTCATTAAGTCGGTGTAATATCCCAGTGGAAACGAAGAGGGGGCAATTGACACTATTGGCTCAAATACCACCAGACTGCTTATGACCTCAATCTGTTACCATGTGACTAAATCCGAGGAGTCAGAATAAGGTCAAACTTACTGTAGGTGATTTTGCAATCAATGTAACAGAAGCCATGATGACCGAGCAGCTTGTGTGACCTATTCCTGCCCATGTCAGTGCAGCGGCTTTATTTAGCTTGAACTAATTCCCTACCTAGATGCCCTGTGTACTAGTATCCTTTACTACACGAGAGCTAACAACACTTAAGTATGCAGCAGTGGTCACTAGTGGTCCTAATGTAAATAAACACTGATACAAAAACATTGCATTTGACCCTGAGATAAGTTGCCCTGTATAACCAAACACAACAATTTAGAATAATTCTATAACATAAAGCTGAAGTGTATCATTTTATCGATGTTAAAATACTTTATCTTATCCCAGCTTGATATGCAGATACAATGAGTAAGCCATTTGTATTTCCCCAAAAAAAAACGTATAAACAGTACGGCTCTATGTCACTATCAAAACATTGCTCAAATTGTTTGAGCATCCTGACACAGCAACATTGGCTCAAACGATTATGTGAATTTGGGGGCGGGACTGTTTGTTTATCAGACAAATGGAAGACAATGGGAATGTTTGGAAAATCTGCTTGAAAACATAATTTTTGCAATTCTGTTCGGTGCTGCTATTGTCACAGAAATTTCACACATCACCTTTAAAAAAAGGGTTTTTTTTGCAGGGCGGTATGCCAACAATTCCAATGTTAACAATTCTGGACTTGTATTCATTGTTTGCCTTACAAATCTAGATATCCAGCAGCTAAAATGATTATTGTCCTTATTGACAATGACAAACTAGCTCGAACCGAGTCACCCCATCAAAACAGGGGGACTGATAAAACTGTCTGCTTCCCCCTGCACTTCCTGTTGTGAGGGATGGACCCTAAAACCCCCTTTGCCATCCAGAACCTCTTCCTGTTTTCCACACGCCTGCTGGGAGTTTGTTATTGTTATTGACCACAGCTGGGCTCTGGTTGGACAGATTCCCTGAACACACATACGCTTCCACTGAACACATATACACTCTATTCATCTCTCTTCTTAATGCCAGATATGCATATCTGGGGAAAGACACAGTTATAATGTTGATAGTTCTGGGGTATTCTAAGAAACGAGAGCATTTACCAGTGATTTTTTATGTGATTTTAAGGATTCTATCAGACAAATAATGTGTTTAAGTGTTCAAAATGTTGTATTGTTCAATACATTATTAGCCTTTAGAAAGGTAACAGAGTTGATGGTTTCACAGTTTACAATTTGATATTACAAGCTTTGAGCTCCAGACAAGGGTTTATTTATTTATTTGTTTGTTATGGAATAGTTCATTACTTTAAAAAGATACAAATATGATGGTGACTTTTTAATAAAACATTATGTCAACTAATACAACACATGTATAGACATACTGTATATAAATATAAGGAATTTTGTTTGTCTTGAATAAAATATTATATACAGTATATGCACAGTGTACTTCTGAATCCTGTATTTTATTTTATTTTTTTCTGTATTTCTGTATTTTCCTATATTTTTTTTAACAAATTACATGACTACATTGCAATCAGTAACGTAATCTTTGAGATTACACTTTTTAGATAATCCAATTGGATTATTCTTGGATAATTTGTTACATGTTTTACTAAACCTAATCATTAATTTTAAATGTATTAAGTACCAATCAACACTCCTTTCATTAAACATTAGCAAACATAAAATCAAAAAGCAACTTGCTTTTTGCAATTTGCTGAGAAAACAAAAGATACATGAAAAGGTCAAACTAAAAGGAAAATCATCATATACTACAGTATTTTACCTAAAAATGTAGGACAATGATAAAATGCAGGCATTTTTTAGTTTTTAATTGTATTTATTTTTATTTAGGAATAAGGATTAGACAATTTTTTTCCAGCTTTGAAATCAATGAGGGAATGTCTCTAGATATGTTGTAGAGATGTACGATTTGTACCACCATATAATTGTTCACTAGAAGGTGTGGCCTTAACCAGGTGTTTTTTCTGCCATCCTGAAGCATGGGCTGTATTTGCTAATTATTGCCGTTGGCTGATTGGTTATGTCCTCAAAAATGTAATCATGTAATCCATAAAAAGTCATTGAAATCTGATTATATACATTTTAAAATGTAACGTAATCCAATTACAAGTGCTTGATTTTTGTAATCTGATTACGTAATAAAGGTTGCATGTAATCTGCTACTGCCCAACACTGTATATGCAATACTGTATATGTCTATTTTAACAACCCATAGTAAACAATGACATCAGTTATTCATCGTTAAAGTTATTTATTTACACATGTTTATGAGGGACACAAATGGCATCCGTTTTGTAGAATGAACCTTCTACAACTTTTCCCTCCCTATTGGAAGATGACCCTGATAGATCCTCAAATAAATATTTTAAAAAGTTGCGTATGGTTCTCTATACAAAAGAAAGGAGGTCAGAGACAACATAGTCCACTCGTTTTGACACACACTTGTATGTGATGATGTCAGAAACATTTGACTTTGACTAATGACCAGCATTTCCTGCCAGCCACGGGGCATGTGTGTCCGCTCAGATCTGTCAATGCACACATCCTGTGCACACATCAACCAATGAAGTGGTAGTCACTCAGCACTAATTCTTTCATTGTTAGCATAAGAGCCTGGACATCGTTCCCCCAAAACAAAACGGGTAAGCTATACTGTATGTTCAGACCATGTCATTTGTCATTAGAAATAGTCAACAAAGCCTGGCCATTTCATTAAATCTAAAGCAGGACTTGGACAGCAAAACAATAAACAAACTATGATGCACAAATAAGTTTAGCAATCAAATCAAGAAGAGCAAGAGATCAGGACCTTGTTTACTACACTGGTTCACGTAAGGCCAGTTTTTCTGACCCTTAACTGGCTTAATCCGTATATCCTTGTTTTCCAAAGGCAGTGATGCTCATTGATGCAAACAATAAAGGAAATCCTGTAAAGTACTACATACTATTTTAAAGTACTTCTGTAGGGCTGAGGTGGCTTGTTTATTCAAGTATGACACAATAAGAAGAAACAAAAGATATGTAAAGCCAGAAATGTATGAATAATATCTGCCATCATAACATCTTAACTTTGCTGTTAGAAAAGCAAATGCATTAAAAATATGTTTGTGGACAAATGGATTAAATTGATTATGATGCCTAAAGGACAAATAATGTATAGGGAAGTTATAATTATATATAAACTTCCGGTCAAAAGTTTTGAAACTTTGATCTTAAAAATCATTTGATCTGAAGGCGTATGCTTAAATGTTTGAAATTAGTTTTGTAGACAAAAATATAATTGTGCCACCATATTAATTTATTTCATTATAAAACTAAAATAAAAGAATTTTTTTTTTTTTTAAATTGATGACTTGGACCAAATAATAAAGAAAAGCAGCCAATAAGTGCCCAGCATAGGTGGGAACTCCTTCAATACTGTCTAAAAAGCATCCCAGGGTGATACCGCAATGTAATGTTTAATGTGTGTTCATGTATTTCATGTCATTTATTTTAAAAAGTTTAGTTCCTGTTCCCTAGTCATGTGATGTCCTGTTTTCCCTCCATGTTCATATGTCTTGTTTTCATTGGTTCATTGTTTAATTATCTTGTTTAGAGTTCTGTTTGTTCATTGGTTTATGTTCTCCCATGTCCATGTATTTAAACCCTCATGTTTTCCATTGTCGGTTTTCAAGTATTGAATGTGATTGTAGATGTTCAAGTCAAGCCATGTTCATGTTTAGTTTAGTTCACGTGTAGTTAGGGTTTTGGATTTCACGTTTATTTAATAAATTGCACTTTGGTTCTCACTTCATCGTCATTGCCTATGCCAGCTACAACGTTACAGAATACTTGACCGACTATGAACCCAGCGATCCAGCTCCTCTGCCTACGTCAGGAGAATCGTCCCCTGGAGGACTTTGTGGAGGACTTTTGCGCTCTGGCCTACCGGGTGGATTTTAATGAGGTGGCCCTCAAGGACTGTTTCTGATTTGGACTTTATGAGCCCTTCTCTTCTCTGATGCCAGGCGGTAAGAGTACCCTCACCCTCGCTCAGTATATCGACCTTGCCCTGCAGATCACTGGTTCTACGTTCACTGTGGGGGAGGCGGATGCCGAGCCGGAGTCCCACGTCATGGCCGCCGCCGAGCCGGAGTCCCTCGTCATGGTCGCTGAGCTAGCACCATCTTTTGCTCCATGCCATGTCACAGCAACGCCTCAGCCTGCTCCATGCCATGTCACAGCAACGCCTCAGCCTGCTCCATGCCATGTCACAGTCTGCTCCACGCCTTGTCATAGCCACATCTGAGCAGTTGGACCTGGAGATGGTTCCCACCTTTGTACCCACCCTTAGTTTTCCTGTGCAGGCAAGGGGAACTTTTAACCCTCCGACCCCTCCAGGACCCTCCGAGCCCTGGACTCCGCATTGGCCTGTCGGTCCCTCGACATCACCTCGGCTCTGCGTTCCCTCGGCTCCACTGTGGTCCTTCAGCCTGTCGGCTTTGCCGGGGTCCCTCGTCCCTCCGGCTCCTCCTTGGTCTGTCGGTCACCTGGCTCCGCCTTGGCTCTCCGATCCTCTGGTTGTGCCTCATCCCTCCGATCTGTCAGATCCACCGGGGACCTCCTGCCCTACGGCTCCACCTTGGTCCTCAGTCCCACCGGCTCCGCCTCAGTCTTCCGATCCCCCAGATCCGCCTTGCTCCTCCGAGCCTCCAGCGCCGCCTTGGTCCTCCCTGCCTTCGGCTCCACCCTGGCCCTTCGAGCCTTCGTCTACTCTACGGGTATCAAGTTCCATGGTGTCGCCCTTCGAGTCTCTCACGGCTCTGCTTTCCATGGCTCCGCCCCTCAAGTCTCTCACAACCCCACCTTCCACAGCTCCACCCCTCGAGCCTCTCAGGTCCCCACCTTCCATTGACTCTGCCCTGGTCCCATGCCCCACGCCATGCCCCACGCCTCAAGACACCCCCCCCCAGCTCCCTACAGAACTTTCGAACTATATCATGTTTATTGTGTGTGCATGTATTTCATGTCTTTTATTTTGAAAAGTTTAGTTCCTGTTCCCTAGTCATGTGATGTCCTGTTTTCCCTCCATGTTCATGTGTCTTGTTTTCATTGGTTCATTGTTTTAATTATCTTGTTTAGAGTTCTGTTTGTTCATTGGTTTGTTCTCCCATGTCCATGTATTTAAAACCTCATGTTTTCCATTGTTGGTTGTCAAGTATTGAATGTGATTGTAGATGTTTGTCAAGCCATGCTTAAGTCAAGTCAAGTCAAATCATGTTCATGTTTGTTTAGTTTAGTTCACGTGTAGTTAGGGTTTTGGATTTCACGTTTATTTAAAAAATTGCACTTGGGTTCTCACTTCATAGTCATTGTCATTGCCTATGCCAGCTACAACGTTACACTCAAGAAGTTGGTTGAGAAAATGTCAAGAGTACATTTCTGCAAATTCCAGCCAAAGGGTGAATACTTTGAAGATGCTAAAATATAACACAGTTTTGATTTATTTTGGATGTTTAGTCACAACATAATGCCCGTAGTTCCATTTATGTTATTCCATAGTTTTGATGACTTTACTATTCTAAAATGTGAGAAAAAAAAATTATTATAAAGAATGAGTGTTTCAAAACTTTTGACCGGTGGTGTATGTGTATATATATATGATTCCTTACTATCCCAAATCAATAGAACCCACCCCAAATTTCTCTGATAGACTAGTCCCCAACTTCAATGTAAGTCTATGGGATTTCAGCAGTCAGCAGGCGAAAATCATAAGTTTGATCATTTAAGAACGTAATACCACGCCTATGGGTTTGTTCAAATCCCTAACCCTAAGTATGAGCATTAGTTATAGTGATATTTGCCCAAGCAAGCATCACTAATTGTGAATAAAAACAATGCATTATGTTTAAAATGTTGATTATTCACCAGTAGTTATGCTCGCTAGGGCAATCATCACTATCACTCAAATATACAGTATATACATACAAATTTTCCATTCGTACGGGAATTTCCTTTTAAAGCCGCTGGTAACCGGCAAAGTTTAAACTCTTGTTTTAGCGCAGCAGTTGATTGACAGGTGAGGGGTGGTGCTTCACTGCTGTCTGTTTTTGACTACCGTAATACCAGTAAACAAGGTCAAATGCTCTTCAGAAAATGTAAAAATGTAAAAGTTCTGAACGTCATTGGTGGACCTAGATGACCTCTGCCATAGCTATATGGGCAATTTGTCCTCATTTTATAATTGTATGTGACATGTGGGTGCTCATTGAAGTGGGCAGTCAGGCCAAAACACATGCTTGGCACATGTCTCTCATTACACAGGACCAATTAAGCTGTTGTGGTATGCTGTTTATTCGCTCATCCCCAAATATTTAAGGTCACAAGGTGGGAGAGTGCATGTGCTCTCAGTACACGAGGCCATCGTAGCACTGCATACCATGGCTGTGTGGCTAAGCAATAGCATTAGTGCCACAAACATCTTGGCGGATATGGAGTTTTGTAAATCTAAATATTAGGGTTGAAACAAGACTATAAACGGAAGGATGCAGCTTTTCGAGAGGGTTTTACTGTGAAAAGTGGTAAAGAGCCACCACAGTTACTGTAAAGCCACCACACATAAATAAATAAATAAAATAAAATATATGCTGTATATATACTGTACATAAAAATATAGATACACTTGCCGAAATCACTAAATTACTAGTCATTTGTTGGACGACTAGTTGACCACAGTGACCTATCCTTAGTTCTGACTTGTCATTCAGAAATTATTAGAATAAATTGAGACATAGTCTTACTGTCTCACCCTGGGGCTTTTTTCGCATGGCACAAGTGGTGCTATATTGAGAGACCTCATGTGTCCCATGAGGAAAATAAATCTAGCTGCCACCTTTAGCACACACGACAGATGCACAGATAGAAACATGCCCTAAAGAAAAGGCCTGACCTCAAATGACTGCCTCCTCAGTTCTCCTCAAATGAAACCATGAGTATCAGAAAAATGTCTTACGACGATAGGAACAACTCCATGCATTTTTTTAGAGAAAACCATTATGTTCTATCAGATGTTGTTTCTCAAAGACAAAAGCATGAATGCACACTAAACAAGTCTCATTTGTAGATCTGCTTTAAATCAGCAATTATCAATAGGCCACTTTTGAATCACCCTGGGCAGTCTGAAACTAAAACAAAACCTGAGATGACTTTAAACTTAAAATTAGTTTAAAATAAATTATATAAACTTTTAAAATAAACTTGAGATAAATTGTTTTAGGCAGGTCCTCACAATTCAGAGCCATTCACAAAAGATGTCATTTTCTGAAAAGGACATGGGCTTCATGTTCAAGGTTCACTGTACTGTGTGAAATTACATGAAGATTTGAATAGGGAAATAATTCAAGTAAATCAAGTCTTTCAGCAACAGTTCAAACTTTTTTTAGGTCATAAATATTTCTCACCAGCCATAAAACTGTACTTTGCATTGTTTCAGTTGTATTTTCATTAATAAGTGTTTTGTCCTTTTGGCAAAGATATTACTTTGCTGTTTATGCCACACATGTTTTAAGAAAAAAAGCTGGTAACATATAATAGTAAAGCTTTCAGTGAACTCCGAGACCCATCATGATTTTGTTCTTCAAATTCTCACTTTGGTGCCAAAAGATCACATCCTAGTACCGGCCCTGGTATTGGATTTTTATTTTATTTTTAAAGGAATGAGTTCTTCAATAGTTCCTGCCTCAGTTTCCTGTTTTAATCGAAAATACAAAACACAGGAAAGAAAACTGCACTCTTCATTTCATGGGGTCTTTATTTTCGGATCCTGCCTACAGGACTTCCAGTATTTATAGCGTTAGTAAGATGTCAGTTTGATTTTCAACATGTATCACCCACCAAACATTCATAAGAAGGCACATGTTGTGACAAACTGTGCCAGTTTTTTGTGTACATATGTGACACTACTCCAGTTGTACTGACATATCATACCATCAAGTTCCTATGGTTTGGAAGAGGCACTACAGGCTGGCAGAAACGCTTCTGTCCTGAGGTGACCTACATGATGTTATTTTCAGTCAAAACTTATTGAGCTCTTACCCATGGAGCTTGTTTTACTTGCTTGCACTTGGCAGTTAAATTACTAGATCATTGGTGGTATCAGCTATCCATCCCAACTAACTGTCAGAGTGTATTATAACTGTGGGCCTGATATTTGTGTCACTGCAGTACATTGAAAAGACTGCAGAGTTTGCTCAAAATTCTAAAGTCCACTGTTAATGGTCACTCGTGTTTGCTAAACAATTATTACACTAACAAATCAGAAAGTAGAAGTCTTGCAAACTAAGCCACAGTGCTTATGATGAAATGTAATCTAATCCTATTGAAATATCAGCCTTGAATTTGTATGAAATGCCTGAGCATGGGAATATATAAAAATGTAATGGTGCATTATTTATATTATAGCCAGCTATCGTGCAGTTGTCATTAAAATACCATTGAAAATAGGCAAATGTTAAAAAAAAAGGGATCTTGCCATTGGGTATGTCCAAAATTGTTTTGTTTTTTCTCTTTAGAATTAAACAAAAATCTATTTTAATCAAGTCTATTTATTAGAACATCACATTAAAAAAAAAGGAAATTGTCTCTGAGCTGATCATAAGATTTGTGTCTATATACAGGTGCATCTCAATAAATTAGAATGTCGTGGAAAAGTTCATTTATTTCAGTAATTCAACAATTATCAATAGGCCAAATTGTGAAACTCGTGTATTAAATAAATTCATTGCACACAGACTGAAGTAGTTTAAGTCTTTGGTTCTTTTAATTGTGATGATTTTGGCTCACATTTAACAAAAACCCACCAATTCACCATCTCAAAAAATTAGAATACATCATAAGAGCAATAAAAAAACATTTTTAGTGAATTGTTGGCCTTCTGGAAAGTATGTTCATTTACTGTATATGTACTCAGTACTTGGTAGGGGCTCCTTTTGCTTTAATTACTGCCTCAATTCGGCGTGGCATGGAGGTGATCAGTTTGTGGCACTGCTGAGGTGGTATGGAAGCCTAGGTTTCTTTGACAGTGGCCTTCAGCTCATCTGCATTTTTTGGTCTCTTGTTTCTCATTTTCCTCTTGACAATACCCCATAGATTCTCTATGGGGTTCAGGTCTGGTGAGTTTGCTAGCCAGTCAAGCACACCAACACCATGGTCATTTAACCAACTTTTGGTGCTTTTGGCAGTGTGGGCAGGTGCCAAATCCTGCTGGAAAATGAAATCAGCATCTTTAAAAAGCTGGTCAGCAGAAGGAAGCATGAAGTGCTCCAAAATTTCTTGGTAAACGGGTGCAGTGACTTTGGTTTTCAAAAAACACAATGGACCAACACCAGCAGATGACATTGCACCCCAAATCATCACAGACTGTGGAAACTTAACACTGGACTTCAAGCAACTTGGGCTATGAGCTTCTCCACCCTCCCTCCAGACTCTAGGACCTTGGTTTCCAAATGAAATACAAAACTTGCTCTCATCTGAAAAGAGGACTTTGGAACACTGGGCAACAGTCCAGTTCTTCTCCTTAGCCCAGGTAAGACGCCTCTGACGTTGTCTATGGTTCAGGAGTGGCTTAACAAGAGGAATACGACAACTATAGCCAAATTCCTTGACACGTCTGTGTGTGGTGGCTCTTGATGCCTTGACCCCAGCCTCAGTCCATTCCTTGTGAAGTTCACCCAAATTCTTGAATCGATTTCGCTTGACAATCATAAGGCTGCGGTTCTCTTGGTTGGTTGTGCATCTTTTTCTTCCACACTTTTTCCTTCCACTCAACTTTCTGTTAACATGCTTGGATACAGCACTCTGTGAACAGCCAGCTTCTTTGGCAATGAATGTTTGTGGCTTACCCTCCTTGTGAAGGGTGTCAATGATTGTCTTCTAGACAACTGTCAGATCAGCAGTCTTCCCCATGATTGTGTAGCCTAGTGAACCAAACTGAGAGACCATTTTGAAGGCTCAGGAAACCTTTGCAGGTGTTTTGAGTTGATTAGCTGATTGGCATGTCACCATATTCTAATTTTTTGAGATAGTGAATTGGTGGGTTTTTGTTAAATGTGAGCCAAAATCATCACAATTAAAAGAACCAAAGACTTAAACTACTTCAGTCTGTGTGCATTGAATTTATTTAATACACGAGTTTCACAATTTGAGTTGAATTACTGAAATAAATGAACTTTTCCACGACATTCTAATTTATTGAGATGCACCTGTAGTGTCAATCTCAGTATCAGTCATTTCAAAATGATATGACATGGATACCTTAATCTGTCTATTAAGGAAATAACATTTTCCCTAAGGTCCTTTAGAAGCTCAAAGCGTCACATGACTATTGAATGAAAATGTCACCTTGTGTAGGCTTGAGACCATGGTAGAAGAATCAGCTGTCACATGGATCTGTCAAGCATTTTATTTCTGCCCTTGTAGACTTGCCTAAGGCTTAATCATGCTCTTGAGCAACTGTCAAATAACGTCCCAAAATATACTGTATTTTGTGACATATTGCAAGGCTGGCTCTTATAGCTAAAAACTACAGAGATTTCATAAACCTGATCTAAACAAGGCAAAAACAGATATGCCAATAAAATAAATGTTTAATCTGAGATTAACAATAAAAATGAGTTTAAACAATTATTTTAAACTAAAGGAGAAAAACAAAACAAAAACCAAAAAAACTAATAACTTCAAACTAATTCTTACAATTTAAAAGGATATAAATCCAATTTTCTGGTACCATTTTCACCTCTAAAAGTAAACATGCTTAATTTTTAAAGAAGACCTATTCACAACAAGAGAAAGCTGAAATTGCAAAAGTTTTTTTCCCCTGCACAAAAACTACTCCCATCAAGTGCAATGTTTTTGCCAGTCGCTGAGAAATGTTTGTATACTTCAAGATTAATGCATTACGGTCATTCATGTGCTGGTAATATAATTTAGGAAACACTTTACAATAAGGTTATATTTGTTAAAATTAATAAATGCATTAGATATCATAAGTTAACATTGAACAGCATCTTGGTTACTGTTAATGTATGAAAATACAATTGTTCATTGTTAGTTCATGTTAATGCTAATTTGCTAGTAATGCTAATGTAATGGGATCCAGCTGGTAAGTGAAAGCTGTGCAGTGCGTGTAAACCTCACTCCCCTGGTCTAAAGAGGCACACTAGCGACTGACGCTAGGGGCTGTAGCTTTTAGCTTCCTCGTTAGCATGCCCGCCTCCCATGACGGCTGACGCAGTACCGGTTACAGTGGTGATGTTGACCCGAATGGGAGTGAGGTTTAGGTGGGTGAGTGTAACGGGAGGCAGCTGGTACATGAAAGCTGTGCAGTGCGTGTAAACCTCACTACCCTGGCCTCAAGAGGCGCACTAGCGACTAACGCAAGGGGCTGTAGCCTTTAGCCTCCTCATTAGCACGCACTAGTGATGTCAGACTTTTGAACCTCACTGTAACTTTTGTCAAGTAACCATAAAAAGAAAATAAACTTGCTAAAGAAAGTTGTTTCATTGCAGTGTGACTATTAGCACTTGCTGTGAAGGGCTCCATAGGAATGCATCGCATTGTTTTGAAAAATCTTGTTGCGTCAGACAAAAAGTCAGACAAAAGAGATCATTTGCGGTAGAAAATCCTTTTGTTACTATGGTAACACACTGGGGTTAAATTAGGGCGGAATGGTCTGGAACATCGTTCCAGCACCTCTGCATGATGCTCCAGCACCTGTGATTCCAAAAAGGAAAAAATAGCCCAATCTTTGTTGTGTCGGATCCTGTTCTGCTTAGAGCAGGACTGTTTTGCCTCACTCCGCTGCCTGCTTCAAGCAGTTCAACCAGTGGGAATGTATGTGTAACAACACCCCCACTGGTGTAACAACGCCCACCCCCAACACTCTTAGGTTTCCGCCACCCCGAAAATCCCAATTTAATCCCTGGGGTGCAAAAAACATATATGCAACACATTAACACATGGGGTGCCACACAAAAGGGGGGACACCAAATCAACCCCAAAGGGGGCAGTCAGATGACAAATCATTCAATGGGGAGCCAACGCTGATGCTGCATACCCCCCTGATAAATGGGTAGTTGGGCCCCAGTAACATCATCACTTTAGTTCTTCCTCTCCTTCGGAATCCTCAGTAGAAACGTCCACACAGATCCATTCCTGGGAAAACCCTTCATCTGGTTACGAGGTTTCCACATGTTCCCTGCAATGGTGTGCTCTAACGTATCTGTGCGGTTCACTGTGAACACAGAATCTGCTCTCACTACAGCTGTAAACAGTGCTCCTTTGCTGTTACCGTAGTGCCCAGGCATTGAAGTCCATTGACCTGTGGTGATGTTGTAACAGTCCATCAAACAACGCAAGAAGTCATCCTTGGGTCCATTGCGTATAACGTAGAGGTTGTCCCTGTGGGCCACCATGCAGTGTACATAGCTCTGGTGCTTCAGGAGTTTACTGATCAGAACCCATGTGTCCTGGTGTGACATGTATTCATAGATTTCATTAGTTTCCATTGGCTTCCAGAGACAAACAAAAATCCTGCTCATAGTTTTGGTGCAAGCTACCCCAGCTACTGGTCTAGGTAAATGTGCAGCAAAGGACCAGTTCTTTTTTGTGACATTATATATCTCAACTGAGGACATGGTGGTTCTCTCAGACTCTCCTCCAATGGCATAGAGGCAACCTTCTAACCCAATTAGAGTAAAGTTGTATCGTGGTTGTCTGGGGCCTGGAAGCAAGCTCCAGGTGTCTGTGATGACATCATAGCAAAAGCTACTTTCAACAGCCCTCTTGTCAACACCGTGAACACCTCCTACAATGTAGAGCCTGTTGTCCAAGACGGTAACACCTGCCAGAGAGGTGCTGGCCTCCTTGGGCAAGGCAGTAAGGACTTTCCAATCCTGATCATCTTCATCAAGGTAACACACTGTCCTCGTGGCAGCAAGAGGAAGCTCTTCAGCAGAGCAGGTGGAATGAGATCCAACAGCTACAAATGTACTAGGAACTTGAGACTCTACATGTTCAATCAACTCTTGAGGAAGGTTCTTCAACTGTTCTCGCAGGTCACGGTACATATTTTGAATGAACTGTGCCGACATCTCTTGGAGTCCCCATAAACCATAGGTGGTCGAGGCTTGGTACATGAGCAGGCAATTGTCAGAGTTGAGAAGATCCTGAAGATGCTTAGCAAGAGTTTCTGCCTGGAAGAACGCAGCACATTCAATGGCTTCCAGAATCTCGCCACCATTCAGAATGGGTCTCTCACCACTGGCCACTGCCAACATAATGAAGAACCCTTGAGCAGGAAGGTTCTTTAAGTGAATCTCGTCTTGGTGGCACTCTACCATCCCAGATCGGTAAAGTGCCCTGAAGTACTCACAATCTCTTAACAGCAGAGACTTTTTTGCTTCAAAAACACTGTCTCCAACTCTTACCTTGACAATATCCATGTGTAGTAGCCTACTTGAGATCAAATTTGCCTTGTCCTCTGTTTATAAATACTCACCATTGTTTAAAGCCTTTAAGATATTTAGTATCTCCGATCACAATATACTTCAAGTGATTGTCTACAAAATGCCCAGCAAAATGTTTAAAACATACTAACTATAAAACTCTATACTGACCAAGTTATTTACACAGAAATTTCCCTTGCGTGTCAGTTAACAAAACTCTCCTCCCTCCAGCTGGTGCATGGTGTGCTGGGATCCAATTTTGTTACTTATATAGCATTGCCTATAGATAGAAGCAATGCCTCATGACAAACATTTAACAGAGACGAGCAATGGCATGGCTGTGTAAAAACAAAACACTTTTAAGGTCAATGATATTAATTACACTGCATCAGTGATAAATTATGCTGATTGGTAGTTTGTTCTTGCAGGCAGCAATGTCATTTCAACTGAGATGCGTTTGAACTTAAGCTGCTATATTCTTTAATTCAAACAAACCCCTAATCTTAGTTATTAAACTTTGGAATGTAACTCGTCCAAACATGAATTATTGTGTGAGTTGTTAAAAAGATGAGCTATTACATTTCATAGCAATTAGACTATTTATGCCTGGCTGACGATAAAATGAATGTCAAAATCCCACAGATCAAAGAAGGGACCTGAGCCATCTCTAGGGACCAGAATATGATAGAGACTTGGGGGTAGGGATGCACCGATCTGATACCTGGATTGGTATCAGCTCCAATACTGACATTTTTAACTGGATCGGGTATCTGTCCAATGAGACTGAGACATATCCGTTACAGTGTGTCATGGTCCTAACTGGCAAACTACAGAATTTACATGAAAAAACAACAACATAAAAGCTCCATTAAAGTAGTCCAGATGACTCATGCATTATATTCAAAGTCTCTTGAAGTTATATAACAGTTTTGTGAATCGCAAAAGGCTGCCTGCGTTTAATAATTGAATATAGAGTGTGCAGTGAATGAGAGCTGCTCTGTTGTCACAGCATGTAAAAGGCTCAGTAAAAGGCTCACTGTTTTCAGCGTTCTCATAGTGACTCACAGTATGTGAGTGCTCCAATCTATCTCAGATGTAGATGCTCGATAGTTTAGTTTGCTTATAACATGCATCTCCAGATTTTGAATAAGAAGCATATTAAACTACTGTGAACTAGCCTACACACAGAAACTCAAAGGTCTTCTGCCAAAATTAAAGCCCTAATAAAAAGTTTTAAAGTTAAAGAATTACGACTTACATATATTATTAATATTGAATATTAACATTCTTATGTGATTTTTGGAGCTTGACAGTAACGACCATGACTAACACAGTATTGATTTGGATCAGTCTCGGTTGACCGATAGCTGATCTGGTGAAAGGGTTAGCCCCATTGAGCTTTTGTGGGATCAGCTGGACTGTAAGGTGCATGAGAAGTGCCCAGCAAGACAACCACATCTATGGCAAGTGCTACAGGAAGCATGGGGTGAAATATCACCTGAGTATCTGGACAAACTGACAGCTAGAATGCCAAGGATCTGCAAAGCTGTCATTGCTGCACATGGAGGATTTTTTTTAGAAGAACTCTTTTAAGTAGTTTCTGAATTTTGTTTCCACATTTTAATAGTAATTTTACACGATATTAATGTCCTGACTATACATTGTGATCAGTTGAATGCCACTTTGGTGAATAAAAGTACCAATTTCTTTCCATAAGAGCAAAATCTGTGCATTATTCCAAACTTTTGGCCACCAGCGTATATATCTGTTTCTCCCCCACACCTATCATATCGCTTCTGAAGATGTGGATTTAACCACTGGAGTCTTATGGATTACTTATTTCTACCTTTATGTGATTTTTGTAGATTCAAAGTTCTGGTCACCATTCACTTGCATTGTATGGTCCTACAGAGCTGAGATATTCTTCTAAAAATCTTAATTTGTGTTCAGCAGAAGAAAGAAAGTCATACACATCTGGGTTGGCATGAGGGTGATTAAATTATGAGAGAATTTTCATTTTTGGGTGAATTATCCCTTTAAAACCTCAGTTTTGGAGCCGATACCAGTCATCTGATCGGTGCATCCCTACTGTCTATTCTATTTTTTGTAATGAAATAATGTGTAGTTAGAAGTGTGTGTTTCTGTACACATAAAAGAGTACTCCAAATCCACATCAGCTAATACTGAGAGTTCAGGTACTGAAATCGGATAGGGAGAGAAAAATTGTTAACAGTGCAACCCTACTTGGGGGTGGACTCTCTTGACGTGCAACCACTTAGCAACTATCAAGGACACTGTAGCAACCACATAGCAACACCCAGGCAACCACCCAAAACACATAAGCAACCACATATCAACACACTAAAAACCACTTAATACACCTTAGCAGCTGCATAGCAACACCCTGGCAACCACCCACAAAACCCTAGTGTTGTGGCAGCAAAATCTAGTTTGCTTTACAATTGTGATTCCATTCTGAAACTTCCATTCAAATATTTCAAACATTACAGGGATAGTTAACCCCAAAATGAAATTGTATCTTAAATTACTCATTCTAATATTGTTCCAAACCTGAATGAATTTCTTACTTCTGAAAGACAAAAGGAAATGTTGGGCAGTATGTTAGTCTCAGTCACCATTCACTTTCATTGCATCTTATGATAGTGAATGTTGACTGAGACTGTTATCCTGCCTAACATCTCATTTTGTGTTCCAAGGAAAAAAGAAAGTCAGTTTACATCTAAGTATATCAGAAAGAGCTGAATATATCCCAATATGGCTCCACTCAAAGATTTAATAAAAGGTAATTAACCCTCCTGCAGTGAAAGTTATGAGGTAATTGCAGGTCAGTGGTCATGCTGAGAAGCATTCTTATCTCTGTGAGTGATCAACATGGGTTGCCTAGAGTACTCAAATTCATTATCTACACACACCTAGATACAGGAGCTCAGCGGCCGCCCTCACAGCATTACCAAGGAAACCATAGTGGTAGACTCCCCTTTGTCTCCCTTAGTGTCAAGAATTCAACCCCTGGTCAACCTAAACGCTTACAGTGCTAATAGTGTCTGCATGACTGTTGAACTTTGACACACATGGGCTTTCAGTATAACCACAGTCACGTGTCTAAGTCCTTTGTATCTGCTTGTAATGTGAATGCACACTTTATATGGCCACATGTGATGAGCATGTTGGAGACACTTGAACTATGTAATGTGTTGGAGACACTATTGGTGAATTGGTGATGTAAATTATATACTGTATATATAAAAGATAAGCCTGGCTGCAAGAAAAAATAATTAGTATGTCATTAGTAAATAGTCAAGAGATTTCAATATGAACTCATACATTTCTCATAAAGCTCCCCCCAATATCAAATTATCCTAACTATACTATATATGTTAATTTTATAGTTCTACCCTTTTACTGTATGCCAACGATAGTCTCGTTTGAGTATTATGTATTTCTCCTAAGGAATTTAAGGAGAAACAGCTGAGACAAAGTTGATACTTTAATTAATAACTTCATTAAGTCTCCTTAGCTATAAAAGAGCAACCTCTGAGCAATAAAATTTTCCTCTGGCTCTGTAATCTGCCCCATCAAATGCACAATTATAAATTGTGAGGACAAAGGGAATGGCTTAAATTCTAAACTTAACAAACAAAGGTAACCATGTGTTTATGTTGCCTGTGCTGAGTCATGGTGAGCCATGTGCAGGACCATGTGACCTCTTTGTTTTGATCATGTGATGGCAAATCCAGTGGGAGCAGGGCAAGGTAACAGGTTTCAGGCAGATTTGTGCTCAGTGTTGTTACTTCACTGAGTAAGTTGGCTTTTATGAAAGCCTGAAGCAAATGTCCCGGACAGATCCAGAATATTCCAGTTCTGTTGTTTTTCCTCAAATTGAAGTCGCATGTAAAAGGAAGAACTGGGTTCAATTTAAAATCAAACACTTAAGTGTTCAGTTGGGAACTATTTTTGGAGTAATGATCCAACAAAATCCTTCTCATCTTTTTTTTTTTCACACACACACCTCTTTATATATAACTAAAAATATATATATATATATATATACATTTTGGTAACACTTTACAATAAGGTTCAATTTGTTAACATTAGTTAAGAACATTAGTTAACATTAACTATGAACAATACTTTTACAGCATTATTAATCTTAGTTAATGTTAATACTAATACATTTTTCTAAATCAAAAGTTGCATTTGTTAACATCAGTTCATGCACTATGAACTAACAATAAACAATTTTATTTTTTATTTTAGCTCAGCAAGTAAAGACGCTGACTACCACACCTGGAGTCGCAAGTTCGAATCCAGGGTGTGCTGAGTGACTCCAACCAATTGGCTAGGGTGGGTAGTGTCACATTGGGTTAACCTCCTCGTGGTCCCTGTAACGTGGTTCTCGTTTTTGGTGGGGCGTGTGGTGAGTTGTGCGTGGATGCCACGGAGAATAGCGTGAAGCCTCCACACTCACTAGGTCTCTGTGGTAAGCGCTCAACAAGCCACGTGATAAGATGCGCGGATTGACGGTCTCAGATGCGGAGGCAACTGAGATTCGTCCTCCGCCATCCTGGCTGAGGTGAGTCACTACGCCACCACGAGGACCTAGAGCACATTGGGAATTGGGCATTCCAAATTGGGGAGAAAAAGGGGAGAAATTACACATTAACATTAGACAAAGATGAATAAATGCTTTTAAAAATATATTGTTAATTGTTTCTTCATGATACCTAATGCATTAACTAATGGGCAATTTAGGACTAATAACAATCTGATGCGTTGAAATAACAAGGTGATGTGAAACAGGTGATTTTAAACAGGCGAGGCAATCGTGTTATATAGTATATAGGGAGCCTCCAAAAAAAGCCTGGTCCTTCAAGAGCAAGGACGAGTCGAGGCTCTCCAATTTGCCAACAGATGCATCAGCAAATAATCCATTGCATTGAGAACAATGTTCCCCAAAGATTAGATTCGATTAGATATTGATTCTTATGGTTTTATTTCAGTTATCATGTCCATTTTACATACATATGAAAGGAATTATCTCCCAGCTAATGCTGTTAATTATACAGGGGATCTTCTAACTAGGTACTTAAGGATTATATTAATTTTGATAAATATTAATTATTTTTTTATATTTTATTTTTTTATAAATTCTTTTATTATTTTTTTTCATAATTTAAGTCACATTTTAGCTTTTTAAAAAAGAACAAATCCATGTATTCCATCAATAAATAGGATACTGTATTGCATATATTATATTTTGCTACATGTTTGTTTGTTTGCATGCATAATTTGTTCAATTTTCAAGTATTTACATTGATTTGTTGAACACATGCTAAAAACCAGTACTGTTTCTTTAAGAAAACCAGCTGTTCTTTAAAGAGCATCTGTAAATAAGCACATATTAACCGAAGAGGACTCGAATGGCTTCACCTCATACGTGCTATACTTGAATAGAATTAAATGTTTATTTTTTGTTGTTTTTCAACAAATAGAAAAGATTGCAAGTTACTATTTTTAACATCATAGGCCTCACAGGTCACTCTTCCCATAGTTCAGAAACATTGGAATGGACAGCAGCAATTAACTAATCTGACCACCAAAGACAACAATCTTAACCTGAATGCACAAGGCAAATGTAATGTAGACACGGCAGTCTACATCCAGGGTCGCGGCGTGCATTCGTGTTGGGCAGATAGAGGAGGAAGTGGGAGGAAGTGAGAGGACCCCCCCCCCCAAAAAAAATGTGAAACTAAAAAAATTTAAACTCAGACTCAAAACTCCAATTTTAGAATTTTAGAGCCAGCACATAAATGTTTGATGAAAATAATACAATTCTTCTTTGTTTAGACAAGTGGTTCTCAATTAATGGGTCACCTGTCTGTTTGGGCAATGCTAAATGCAAATAATAAAATGCAACCAACCATAATCATGCAAAGTTAGAAATAACTAGGTTTATTTTTAAATCAAACACTTAAGTGTTCAGCGAGGAACTATTTTTGGAATAATGATACTAATGTTTTATCTTTCTATCTCACATACACCTCTTTTATCTAAAACATAAGAAAGTGAGGGCGGCAGCCTAAAGATGGAGAGCTTAAAATATCTTCATTATGTGGGTTACAATAGCTGAATCAGCTATCTCATTGAATCTTATAATTTTTCTGAGAGTGGAGGATGTAAATAGGAGAGGAGTAAGAGTGAATTAAGATTAGTGCGTCTGACTTCTTCAGAGAAATAGAAAGGGTGGAAAAAAATCCAAACTAGTGCATTGTGCAGCAGCCTTGATATTATAAAAGCCCATTGGCTGAACTATCAAATAAAAAGATCAAAGAGTAACCAAAAAACACACGTTAATAAAAAATGAATTGATCACAATTACAAACCACATTTGCTACTACAGCATAAAGAAAGGAGGACAAACATCCAATGAAAACACAAGCTCGGATTCACAAGAAAGGAAGTGTGTGGGTGAGTACAAAGATAGAAGGTGAAATGGTCTATCAATAGAAGAGAGCGTTGTGTTGTTGTTGCCCTACCAAATTACATGCTGGGACCACTGTAGGAGCAAACCACATCAAACCGTTTGTATGTGTGTGTGTCGGTTCGTGTTCCAGCTGTATAAAGAAGTTCGTGACTTCCAACAGCCCACTACAAAGAGGCACAGGATATGTGTACACTCAGCCCTTGACAGCAAGGTCTACAAAGGGCATTTGGCAGGGTGCTCGACACATGCATGTGTTTCTGTCACTACATATGAGTAATGCTGCCACCTGCTTCTCCCTAAGTTCAGCAGGTGACCAATGAATGAATTTTAAGCTCTTTAAAATGTCAAAAGTGCACGCTCGGCTACAGTGTGTGTCTGGATATATGCCCAGGTATAGTGATTGTATCCATTATTTGATCATTATTTGGTTAATTACTACTGCCATCATCAATATAAAATGCAAGTCAATAAAGTTGAAGAAAAACATGAAAAAAAAAAAATTACTGCCTGGTTTCCATTGGTGTTAATGGCATAATGTTAATTGCGGTAGGTAAATAGCTCTGTTTTGTGAAAGAATAATCTATAATATGCTTAATTTATATAGAAAGGAGGTGTTTAAATATCACACAGCGCACTGAAGTTGGCTTCAATAGAGTCAATAAAGCATTTGATAGTCTCTTCACACTATGATTCTTTGGCTTGCTCTTAAATATTGTTTATTGAATTTGTTTACTGACTGTCTGTTCCTAATTTTAATTTTGTTCATTTGTAAAATTACACCCCCTGCACACTCAAGAGATAATCATTCAAGCATTTTAATTAATGAAACAAAGCCACAATCATGGACCCTTGATGAGTGTGCTAATTTTGCCATTGATTAGCAGAGGAACTGAACAGTGGGTCGCTTTTTAATTGCCATCTGCTTGACTGATGTTTTGGAGTTACAAGCAGATGACAGTGGGGCACACCCCCAATCTATACCCCCTCACCCCCCACATTGAGGAATGTTGGCACATTTCTATAAATAAATCTCTTAAAATCTGCCCCATTTAAAATTTGTAAAGAATTATGAAGTTACAAAATTCAAAAATTGCAAAATTATATAGCCAAAACATCAATTCTTTGTTTGGACCATTGGTTCTCAAATACATTTTGGCTAAAGCACTTAACTTGTAATCAGAAGGTTGCTGGTTCAATCCCCACAGCCATCACCATTGTGTCCTTGAGCAAGGCACTTAATCCAGGTTGCTCCAGGGGGATTGTCCCTGTAATAAGTGCACTGTAAGTCACTTTTGATAAAAGCATCTGCCAAAATGTGTAAATGTATTCTTAAAACTACATTAAATACAGGTGCTCTTGCAGGAGGGCAAACAATTTTTGTGCCAACCACAATTTTTTTGTGTAATTACTGGTTGCCGACAGCATGAAACCATCACAATTCAAAAGAAGAAAAAAAGTTAATTTTCCTACTCAGCTTATGTAATGCATTTTGCATATTGTTGGGCCTATACAGTTAATGGTAATATTAATAAATTACAATATTTGATTTTGAGGACATTTGTGCTAGTTTAAAAGAAGGCATAAACTGTGTTTGTTTTAATTAAAAATTCAATCACCACTGAATGTCCAATGTAAAATCTGGGTCCTGGAGAAAGAACAGTTGAGAACCACTGATTTAGACATCCTCACTATTGATATCAGTAGGTAGAATGGATTTCCTTCAAGTCAGGCTGACAACAGTTGTTAATTGTATCACTCTGAGGGATGCATATTCACAATGCATGCAGCTTTAAACAGATTCACCCCCGATGGCATGCGTTTAAAAAAACAATCTGCACATTCTCCCATATCATTTATATCTATTTGTTTATTCTCAGTGGCCATAAGTTATGAGCATTAAAAAATGGAGCTGTCAGTCTTGCATGGTTTTCGAGGGGTGGGGTGAGGGGGATAGGCTTAGGATGTGAGAAGCACTCTAGATGTGACTGTCAGATTGACTGACACTTAAATTAAGGGCTAAAACAAAGGAATCTGTGACTCTCTCATGTGAGATGTCAGACGCTTTAGACCATTCAGAGCATTGGTCTGCAACTGAGCCGTCTGATTAAGTAAAAGTAAGGGAAAGCATTTGAAAATTGTGTTAAAGGGATAGATAATTCTGTCATCGTTTACTCACTCTTGTTGTGCTCCAAAAACATGTGACTTTCTTTCTTGTTTGGAACACAAAAGGAGAAATTCTGAAGAATGTACTGGTCGCTGTTTTCCATACAATTACAATGAATGGGGAGATATCAAGCTTAGAAAAGGATGCAAAAGCAACATAAAGGTATCATAAAAGTGGTCCATATCATTGTTTGCTAAATTACAAGTATTTTGAAATCATATTATAGCATATCATAACTCCATTCATTGTTATTGCTTATAAAACAGCAGCCAGGAATTTTTTTCAAAATTGCTTCTTATGTGTTCCAAGGAAGAAATAACGTCCTACTGCAACAACTCTGGAATGAGGGTGACTAAAGGATGTCAGAATTTTCATTTTTAGGTGCACTAATTATTTAATGGTGTTTCGGGAATCGAGCCAAGAGTGATGTCACAATTCAAACAAAGAACTTTAGTCAATATAGAGCAGAATACAAACTCCAAAATTCAACACTGTAATGTTTAAAACAGTACCAACATTAGGTTGAATGGTCTCCAATTCTCTGTTACTAATTTACAGTTCTATCTCAGAAATGCCATGCAATGCTTTTTCTTCTCTTTCATTTCTCCTTTCATCCTCAGCTGTGTGATATATGAGCAGATACATCCATCTCAGTAGTGAGATAAAAGAAAGTGGGCTCAGAGTGGGACAGTTCTGTAAGAGCGGCTCAGCTTTCTTCTGGGCTTTTGCTGAGGGAGAGCTCGGTGTGACCTAGATTCCACTGCCCCCAGTCATAACACTGCAGGGTCATGTGACTAGCGCCCTCAGTCAAAACAATAACATGAGGAGCAGCGGCTAAGGCTGGGGGGCGGGGCTCTGGGATGCTTGCGTGTTTGCAGGGCTTTGATGTCCTAACTCTTTGCAGGTGCTGAGAGAAGATGGCTGGGTGATAAACTCTCTCTTTACAAGGCAACCACATAAACATGACTGGTCATCATTTCAAGGCAAAAACTAGCAAACTGGGGACAGGAAACTTTAAAATGAACCACTTGTGGTGTCATTTTTTCATGACTCAACAGATTTCACCATTACAGTGGATTGATGTAACCTACATGGAACTGTTAAAGTCAAGATGAAATCAAAATTGACCCCATTACTTTCTGAATACATGTTCATGCTCTAATTGTGACTGATCTGATTTTACGGTACGTTATTTCAAAGAAAACTTTCCTTTTCAGCTGACATCATCTAGGCTGGAAGTTAACAATCAGCCAATTAGCTATTCTGTATGAGATGCTTAAAAGGGTGAACTTGACCTTTAGCCTCCATGTCCCAATCAAATATCCTTATCTGTTTTGACTCCAGTCATCTGCAAACTTGAAAAGTGATTTACTCACCCTCATGCCATCCCAGATGTGTATGACTTTCTTTCATCTGCTGAACACAAATTAAGATTTTTAGAAGAATATTTCAGCTCTGTAGGTCCATACAATGCAAGTGAATGGGTGCCAAAATTTTGAAGCTCCAAAAATCACATAAATTATGTTTCTCACCCACACTTATCACTTCTGAAAATATGGATTAAAACGCTGGAGTAGTATGGATTACTTTTATGATACTTTTATGTGCTTTTTGGAGCATCAACGTTTTGGTCACCATTCACTTGCATTGTATGGACCTCCAGAGCTTAAATGTTCTTCTAAAAATCTTTAATTGTGTTCTGCAGAAGAAAGAAAGTCATACACATCTGGGATGGCATGAGGGTGAGTAAATGATGAGAGAATTTTCTTTTTTGGTTGAACTATCCCTTTACTGATATTTTTGTGTCATATGATGCAAACTGGATGCTGACCAATGTTTCCCCATGACATTTTGATAATGTGCCATCCCCACACATTCAAAAACAGATATTTAGATTACTTTGACAGAAAAGTCACATCCCAGTATGTCTCAAGGTCCTAGTGACACCATTTGCATTTTGCTTTTCTCATGTTTGCCAATTGGCAGTAATCCCCTGTGGATAAGGCACACTCACTGAAATAACAATGCAGGAAGTTGGTGTGGGTAGAAAACAGAATCTGGTTCGGGGCAAGCTCTCAGACATTTTAGTGACTTGTGGTGCGTGATGCCAACAGGAAGTAGGCACAGTCTGACCTTCCATAGGGTTTAATTACATTTATGCTTTAGGTGTTATATGAAGTAATGCTGCACTCTAGCATATTGTCTATTTGTTACCCTGTTCTTCTCACCCATATGTCTTCTGATTTGTCCCTTTTCCTAGAAAAGTGCATGAGTCTGATGTCTCAATTTAAGAATTTAATAAATAAATAAATTCCCTTGAATTGTGTCTCCATGGTGTTGTTCTGGTCATAATAACCTAAAAATCTACATGATCATGAATAAAAAATTTTTTTTAAACAATGCCCCCTCATTCCTTCCCTACATAAAAGACCAGTTTAGACCAGCATGCAATTTCATATGTTAACAAAAACTATTATAAACATGAAAACTAGTAGTGAAAAAATATTTTTGTTTACTCAGATTAACTAGTATTTAAGCATCCTTAGCTGGAGACCAATATCCAGAACAAAAAAAATGTTGGTGAAGCCGTTTTCTTTTTTTTTTTTTTTTCATTAGGGATTACATCAAAGAATGATGATTTGTTTCTATGAATAAATCACACAACCTAAAAATTATATAGTAAATGTGTTTAAAAAGTAATATATTTAGGGGAATAAATGAGTTTGTTTTCAGGTTGTAAACAAGTCGTGAATAACATTTGGTTTGGAACAGGTCAATTAGAATTTGAAATAGGTCATGTATAAATACATCATAATAGGCTGCATGTAATAGGTGATTATATGTTTCCTATTTTTGGTTATGCTTAGGATTTAACCATACATTTCACCACAATGAAAAGGTAAGTGATTGTCTAATCATACCCTCCAGATAACCTCTGAAGAGGATTCCGAACTGTGCATTATAAGCCCCTCTTGTCAGCGCAAACACTGGGGGTCTTTGTGATCCATAAGATTAGAAGTGTAAAGCTGCATAAAGCCACTTTTGCTACAGGTTATCACATTTTCTTCTGCAATGCGTCATACAGAGATCATTGTGATAGAACAGCCACCAACAACAGACCGGTGTAATTAGGAATCCTACCATGACTACTTTAGATATGAACTTACTATGCTATAATACACATTCAAGAAAACAATTGACACCATTTTAAAGGGTGTATGATGTTATTATACAAGTAGATTAGACTGAACTTCATTTATCCCTGGGTAGCGAAATAGCAGAAACATGCGTATACTGTATGTTCTCAAGAAAATACCTGACCTTAAAGTTCAATGTCAGTCAAAGAAATACCAATCTATCCTTGTGCTAAAACAATATGTGTGTGGTCATCACTACAAGGGACCGTTCACTGAACACATCCTTGTGCTAAAACAAGCTAGATGCAGCACCACGAATAGAGCAGAACGCAGGTCTACAGACAGTTTAAGTTCTTTTTAACTTGACACGGCTTCTAAAAAACACGGTGCCCACATGTTAAAACTGAAAAAACAGCAAGATGTGGCACAATGGTCAAAGATGTCTGTCTAGTGCATTTTTACATAGGAAGCAAATTAAAACAGCACAAACTGATGCAAAAAATTGTTTGGTGTGAATGGCCCCTAAGTCAAATTGATTATTTGGTGAGCCCAAACGTGTCTATGGCTCTGATATGCGGACAGTTTAAATGACACTGTGTTGCACACTGGTCTTTTACTGTAGTAACATGATGGCACATAACATCAAAACGAACCATGACCGGTCATTTACATGTCTCAGTCGCAATGTATTCACATGCAAGCAGGCAATTCTCAGTGCCTTCAAGAAACAAATCGGCCAAACGAGAACATTTATTGGCCTCTGCGTTATATTGGTCGACCACTAGTTCCAGGGAAGCTTTTTTCTCCTTGACACATGTTCTTTGCCCACACATCAGGTAACTGCACAAAACCTTGAGAGATTTCCCTCCTGATTACTTCAGTTTGTCTCATAAAAGCTCCCCAAATGCTTGATGTCCTTCTGAAGTATGACCTAATGAATCTGGCATGAGATGAAAGTGAGGATATATTCCTGCTGTTAGGGAAGAGCAGCGGAAGGAAGACGTGTAACCAGCGGCGTATTGGATGGGCACTAAAAAAAAAGCTTATATTTAACAATATTAAACAAATGTGAAATGGGACTTTTATTTTTGTACTAATTATCGCCTATTCTGCGACGTCTACCTGTGTTTGCCAATCAGAGTTCATCTCTTTTTTCGTTGTTGTTTTTATCCAATCACAATCCTTTATTATCTAGAATCTCCACAATTGCTTCGACAGTGAATCTAGTAGCAGCTTATAATAACGGATTCTTTACGAAATGAGTAAAAGAAAATATCTTAGTGGGGCCCAAAAACGGATTAATAAACACCGAAAAGAGCAATTCAATGCAAAACTACTGAAAATCTCATCTATATTTCTCCCAAATCAACGGGAGGCAGCTGCCAGCACCAGTACTGGGGAAGTTAGCAGTACCAGCATGGATAGTGCTATTGCTAACTTGGGTACAGATTTGCTACAGAGACCCCGAAGCTGAAAGCAGATCTCACCGTCCGGCAGATGACAGCAGCACTGAAAATATTACAGAGGAGGTAACAGATACACGTTATCCAACAGACAGAGCGAACTTCCCAGTTGATTTAACTGATCCCAATGTGAAGAGGACCATACTTAACATGGGACCATGTAAACCAGAGGGACCATATCCCAGGGACAAAAATGGCAGATGCTTTTCGAAGGAGTTTTATTTAAAAAGTTCTAAGATGGGTAAGGTTCCTCAGAAATGTCTGTGTTATTCACCAAATATGGACCGTGCCAACTGTAAGCCGTGTTGGCTTTTTGCAGACAGGAGGTGTCTGTCCCACCATCCATCCTGGACTGTAGGAATTAATGATTGGCAGGGCCTTTCGGGCAAAATAAAGAAACACAAATCTTCACGTGCTCATCTAGCAGCTTACGTAACGTATGATTCACGGAAAAACAACCTAACAGTTGATGTTCTGCTTGACAGCGAATAGGTAAATTTTTGGACTCAGGTGCTCACAAGAATCACTGACGTCACTCTGACATTAGCCTCATGTAATATAGCATTCAGAGGACATAATGAAAAACTGGGTGACCCAAACAATGGGAACTTTTTGTCAGTAATTGAGCTGTTAGCCCGATATGATCCGGTGTTGCGAGAGTTACTGGATAAAAAAAAGTCACATCAATTATTTAAGTCCAGCAATTCAGAATGAATTGACTGCGTTGTTGTCTCAGAAGGTGCATGACCAAATTGTGTCTGAGATAAAGGAGGCCGAATTGTATTCAATCATAATGGACACTACTCAGGAGTGTCAGTAAAACTGATCAACTCAGTCAAGTTTTCAGATACGTTACCGTTCGGAAAGACGAAAATGATAATCCAGTTGGCATTGATGTCTGTGAGAGTTTTCTCGAATTTCAGAATATACCCGATCAAACTGCAGAGGGTCTCCAAACAAAAATCCTTGAGTTGATACAAAGTAAGGGACTGTCACTGAATGAAGATTTTTAGAAGAATATTTCAGCTCTGTAGGTCCATACAATGCAAGTGAATGGGTGCCAAAATTTTGAAGCTCCAAAAGTAATCCATACGGCTCCAGTGATTAAATCAATATCTTCAGAAGTAACATGACTGGTGTGGGTGAGAAACAGGTTAATATTTAAGTCATTTGTTACTATAAAACTCCACTTTCCCTTCCACATTCTTCTTGTTTTTTGGTGATTCGCAGTCTTCGTGCATATCGCCACCTACTGGTTGAGGCTGGTCAAAGGAGGAGATTTATAGTAAAAAAAGTATTTAAATGTTAATCTGTTTCTCACCCAGTGTGGCACAGTGGTAAGCACTGTTGCCTCACAGCGAGTCCAAAAGTCCAGTTCGTTTGAAGCTGAACTGTGCCTTGGTCCGCTTGAAGAGGTGGGCTTGGGCACGGAACTCGAAACATGATGTCAATGATGCGATTGGGCAAAGAGATCATTTTGGTCTATGGCATAGGTGCAGTGTTTACTGGAAATTTAGGCAGATGAGAGTATACAGGAATGACTGGATACAACACACAAGCGAGCGCTTTTCTTCCTGTTTTCTTCAAAACTAAAAGTCACATTGTCACGACGTAAGCGTGCTCAGGCCCGGAACGTTAAGTGCAATGTGAGTGCAGGCCAGCGGGGGAGTGGGGACAATTGTGCTTGGGCACAGTACAAGGCAACCGGTGTGAGTACGCCCTAAATTGCCCTATAAGTGTGAGTTAGAGTCCCCCAGCCACTGGGGGTTGCGTCAGGAAGGGCACCCGGTATAAAACCTGTCCCAAGTCAAATATGCGGATCACGGATGGTCTGCTGTGGCAACCCCTAACAGGAGCGGCCAAAAGAAGAAGAAGAATCTGTTTCTCACCCACACCTATTATATCGTTTTTTAAGATATGAATTTAAACACTGGAGTCATATGGATTACTTTTATGCTGCCTTTATGTGCTTTTTGGAGCTTCAATGTTCTTGCCACTATTTACTTGCAGAGCTGTCAAGCAGAGCTGAAATACTCTTCTAAAAATCTTCATTTGTGTTCTGCAGAAGAAAGAAAGTCACACACATCTGGGATGGCAAGAGGATGAGAGAATTTTCATTTTTCGGTGAACTGCTCCTTTAATATATGAAAGAGTTTTATCTGTGCAAGCTTATAGCATGAACCCTTGTTTCATTTAGTTAATTTAGGTGCAAGCTGCACCGTTCAACGTGGTTGGTCTTATCAGAAAGCCTAAGCGCAAAGCTCTCAGACGAGGTATCCATGGGCGTCTCGCACTATTCACCAGCGTACTATTTGTCGTTGTTGATGAAATGTTATACATGTTCCAGTGTTATCCTAGATTATACTGCACTACTAATGTTTTTTTTTCTCTCTCTCTCTCATTGAACTGCTAAAGATTTGAGAAGAGTGTTTGTTTTTTTTTTTTTTTTTTTTTACGTTAGTCGGTCTAGCCATCGCGGATGGATCTGTGCAATGCGCAAAGACCCCAAACACGAGAATTAAGAGTTAATACGGTCTCCCGGCTCGCTCTCAGACAGACACATCAACTGAGCGCATCGAGAACACTCAAAAGCGCGAACGTGTGCAATTCTTTCTCACTATGGATGCGCGTGGACATTTGTGAAGAATTACCGGAGTTTGAGAGCTTGTAGGCGAAGACTCGTTTTCGTGGGATTTTCCTTTGGAGTCCCACTCTTTAAACACATTTTCAAGGGAATTCGGTCTTCAGTGAAGGACGAAGTGCCGGTGTTTTCTCACGGCTCGGAGCATCTTACGCATCTTAAGGACTTTTAAGACTGAGCATCACTTTGGGAAGACAACGGAAAATGTTACTGTCCAAATTTGGATCTTTTTCCCATATTTGCAGCACGACTAACATCGACCACTTACCGGTGAAAATTCAACTTCAAGCAGGTAGCCCGCGTTCTGATTAAGATGCTCATTTGGATATAAACAAAATAAAAACCAATGCATGTTTTCATTTTGCGTTTAATTGCCTGTCGTTGCCTCATTTACTCTTACATTTCCACACATGATTAGTCTATTCTGTTAATCGGTACGCGCCTGCTGTGACCTCAGTATCTGGAGCCATTTTGTTGCCAACCGTGCGTAATGCACATTTGGTTTAAAATCACGTTATTTTATTAACTCTTATTTTTTTGCTTCGTTTTACAGCCAAGAACGAAAGGGAGCCTTTTGAGAAGGTTTATCATGTGGGTTCGGCCCTGGGAAGCGGCGGTTTTGGGACAGTGTACGCCGGTACTCGGATTTCAGACGCGTTGCCGGTAAGCGCAGGCTTTGTTTTGGTCGCAGCACATGGTCGCGTTTCGCGCCACATTCGCACATTCATATGCACACCAGTCCGAATCATGAGCGTTTTTCTGCTTTTTTTATACAGGTTGCGATAAAACACGTCGCTAAGGAGAGAGTGACCGAATGGGGTACACTTGTAAGGACATTTAATTATTTTTCCTTCCAATATCTGCTTTACCGCTGACTCATTTCATGTGTCTCTCATTTATGCTTTATTTACATTTCAGAATGGGTCGCTGGTTCCACTGGAGATTGTTCTGCTGAAGAAAGTGGGAACTACCTTTCAGGGGGTCATTAAACTCATAGATTGGTATGAGAGACCCGACGGTTGGTTGATTATAATGGAGCGGCCGGAGATGGTGAAGGATTTATTCGACTACATCACCGAGAAAGGCGCGCTGGATGAGGATTCCGCCCGGGGATTCTTCCGACAGGTTTTAGAGGCGGTTCAGCACTGTTACAGCTGCGGGGTCGTTCACCGGGATATCAAAGACGAAAACCTCCTCGTTGATTTACGCACGGGAGATCTGAAGCTCATCGACTTCGGCTCCGGGGCGATCCTCAAGGACACCGTCTACACAGACTTTGACGGTGCGTCCTTGACTCTTTCCAATCCTGCTTTGCGTTACATGTGCTGTAAGCGACTTTTAACAGTTCTAGAACTTCACTCAAAATCGCGTCCAATTGTTCCACTGTTTACAGAAACTAGCGCTGTCACAGAGACGGGGGTGATTTTTTTTTTTTTTAAACCCATTTCATTGATATCTTTCAGGGAATAGGGACATTTTCTGCATGTAATAAAAAAAAAATAAAAAATAAAAAAATAATATATATTCGTTTCGGGTTCAAGAGGTCGTTTTTTTGCTCACCTGCTACTCTTTGGTGTAATTTAACTAAATGCATTCAAATATTTGAATTTTAAGGCTTAAAGTGTCCCACCCATTATAGTCTATTTACTATTTTATATGAGACTTAAAGAAATATTCTGGGTTCAGTACGAATTAAAGTAAATTGACAGCATTTGTGGTGTAATGTTGATTACCACAAACAATAATTTCGACCTAATAAATATGCAGTTATTGTGTTTGATGGAGCTTGGTTGTTTCGCCATCCGACCGGGTTGGGGGCGTCGAAAGTTTCTGGGGGGGGGCACAAGGAAAATCTAGGGGGCAATGCACCCCGGGCCCCACCTTAGACCTGGCAATGTGGAACAACGTGCAATTTTAAGTCACAATTTTGTATTCTCCTATTTTAAATCATTTAAAGTAATTTAGAAGTTGAAATTAAGGAATAAGTTAGTGGAAAAGAACAGCTTTTACTGTGTAACTTCTGTTTGTTGTGCAACCTGAGTTGTGAAAGCACGTGATCGCTCCCATCATGGATGTTTTTGTTTGGTATCCAGGCAACTCGTGGCCTTTTTTTAGGGGGCCATCACACCACCCCTTGTGAAGGGGCTTTTGTTATGGGAAGTGACTCATGCAGAAAGCGTTTGGAATTTCCATAGCTTGTGACTGTTTGTACCTGAGTGCTTTTGAAAAGTTGCCCTTTTGATAGCTCTCCTGTTTCAGCTTGATTTTATTTTTGGAATGGGCTCAGTGTGGACTGTGTGAAAGCCAGACCACTGGCGCCCCCTTGCTAGAGTCAGCTGACTTGTTATACAGTGCTGCAGTGTAATCAAAATATGGGCGGGGGTATGGGGACTCATACCCAATTTTGACATGAGTAATGTTTTATGCCAGAAATAGTCTTAAATTTCCACAAAGACCTTTTAATTCTATTTTAGCTGTGGATTGAAAACCGTATTTAAATTAAGTCTGTTTTCATTTTGCAGGCACACGAGTCTACAGTCCCCCTGAATGGATACGTTACCACAGGTACCATGGGCGCTCGGCAACTGTGTGGTCTCTTGGCGTCTTGTTGTACGACATGGTGTGTGGGGACATCCCCTTTGAGCACGATGAGGAAATTCTGAGAGGACGTCTCTTTTTCAGGAGGAGAATCTCTCCAGGTATGTGAAAACTCTGATCCTTAGTTTTAAATCCTTTTTTTTTTTTTTTTTTTTTTATCTATACATGAGAAAGTAACCTTGTTCCCTTGGGTTTCGTCCTCAGTGTGTCAACAGCTTATCAAATGGTGCCTTTGCTTGAGGCCATCAGACAGACCCACTTTGGAGCAAATCTTTGAGCATCAGTGGATGCGTATGGAAGCAGACCCAAAAACAGAGAATGGCGACATAACGCTTCACACCATCAGCACAGAATCGAGCTCCAATTTGAGCAAAGAAAGCCTTTGACAGCACTGGAGAACCTGAGTGAATGGACTATTTTGGCCCTTGTTCCCAGTCAGCTGGTTATCGGGACTTAAATTTATGTTGCTAAATGTCTTTTTCTTTTTTCTTTTCCCTTGCAGAGGGTGAGTTGTTACCCATAGGGATTGCACAAGCAGCAATGCTAGTAACCCTATCCTACTGGTTGCTCTTATAGAGCTTGGACATTTTTTGTTCTTTTAGACTATCTTTTTAGTTTTCTGTGCCTTTTTTGGAAAGCTGCTTTTATGGGATTCGAGTCACAACACCAGGTAGATTTTCATGGATTTTAGGGGAATTCCCCTGAAATCATCAAAGACTGTATCTTATGTGGTGGATCTCCGTTGCCCTCTAGTGGTCGAATACTTGAAGTACACACTTACTACTCTCTTAACAGTATCTCTCTCTGCTGCTCTGCTGAAAATTCATATTCACTATTTAAAAAACATTTTCCTCTTATTTTCTGAATGTCTTCCACTACTACCATCTCTGTTGATGCCACTCTCTAGCCTTTGCTCTGCCAAGACTTGAGTGACATGTACAATCAATGCAATATTCATGGACCCATTCTGTCTTTCCTGATTTCGTTTTTTTTTTTTTTATATACAAGTATTTGTATTGTATTTATGTACATTTTCTTCTATGTATATTATTTATTCATGCAATACAAACATTCCACATGAATAAATGTGGCTATTTATTTATTTATTCATTTTATACCATCTGCAAAAGGTCAATTGAAATTGTTAATTGTGAGAGTTCCCCAGGCTTATCTTTTAGTTTAACCTAAAGGATCATAGACATGCTAAAGCTATCTAATACTTATACATAATATAAGATTGAAATGTTTAGTGATGCCATTCTGATGTAGTGTAAAATTTAGAATCAGTTTATTCTCCATGTGAAGTGGAAGTAAAAATGTGTTTTAGTCCTACTCTGACTTTTTTTTCTTTTCTTTTTTTTTTTTTTTTTTAACTGTTGAAACATTTATTTTTTATATTGGACACAATAAATTTCTTTCATACGTAAACCTTTTGTGGTGTCTGTTTGCATTTATAACCCTCAGATTTTCACGTCCAGCTGTGTTTCTTAAATTATTTAATCCAATACAATCGTAAAACAGACTATTTACGTAGTTTTTATTTTTTGGGTGAACTATCATCTACTCATCCTTATGACACACCATATGTATATGACTTTCTTTCTTCTGCAGAACACAAATTGATTTTTAGAAGAACGTCTCAGCTCTGTAGGTCCATACAATGCAAGTGAATGGTGGCCAGAACTTTGGAGCTCCAAAACGCACATAAAGGTGGCATGAAAGTACCCAATAAGACTCCAGTGGTTATATCCATGTCTCCAGAAGTGTTATGATATTTGAGAGTGCAAAACAGATTTTTTTTTAACTATAAATCTCCACTTTCGTATTCTTTTTTTTTTTTGGCGATTCGTATTAACACCTACTGGGCAGGTAGGAGACCTTACTGTAAAAAGGGACTTATAAATTGATCTGTTTCTCACCCACACCTATCATATTTCTTCAGAAGACATGGATTAAACCACTGGAGTTGCATGGATTGCTTTCATGCTGCATTTGAATGCTTTTTGGAGCTTCAAAGGTCTGGTCACCATTCACTTGCATTGTATGGACCTAAAGCTGAGACGTTTTTCTAAAAATTTTCATTTGTGTTCTGCAAAAGACAGAAAATCGTACACACCTGGGATGGCATGAAGGTGAGTAAATGATGAAAGAATTTTCATTTTTGGGTGAACTGTCCCTTTATAGAAGTGTTTATGAATTGCGCTTCTATATCGGAGTGACTACAGCAAATATACAGAAATATAGAGTCTTAGTAATTGGTTATTAATCATATGCTGAGTGTCACATGAATCATCATAATTTCTTGCATAAATGTCCTTACAAAAACCTCTCCCACCACTGGAGTGAAGACTGGACAATCACATATATTATGTGAGGATGCTGCCCCCTATAGATTTTCGGATTTCAAACTAAATGGAAAGTAACGGGGTTCCCACACCTTCTGCCCAATTAATAATTTCAAGTTATTTGTGATTACTGGATTAAGATGTTTAAAATCAGAAAGAGTGCACTCAAAAAAGAAAATTTCTAGCTAATGAAATAGTTTACAGCTGAGCATAAGTAGAAAAATATATATTCACTAATATAGAAATTTTCATGTGTTTTGAAGATTTCATTAATTTCCATGGCTTCTCCTGGGCTGGAAATTACCATTTTAAATTCCCAAATATGTCCATGTTTTCCATGATAGTAAATGACTGCCATTTTAGAATATTATGTAGTCTTTCATGAAATCCAGAATTTAGTCCAACAGCGACTAGACAATAAAGGTCTATTCTCACAATAATGAGAGGAAGTACTTCTTGTGTAGCTGACTCGCCCCTACCAAATAAATTGTCTAAACATCCTGGGTAGTTTTATATTAACCACATTAGTCAATAAGGCCAGTTAGCATTAGTCAATAGGTTCGTGTCAGTTTTGGCATTATCGTCAAAGAGCTGAATACGATTTTTATGGCACGAAATCAAACATACCAGTCACAAAACCACAATGTAACCACGTTTACAGTAAAAGCACAATGAGTTAAGTAACAGAATAAAATAAGAAAAATATAATTACAGTGAAAACAACATTAAGCTCAATTAAATACACTTAAAAACTAAACTTACGTAAACTAAACTAAATTACATTCAGGAAACGATTAACTGAATTTATGAATTTTACCTTCACCCTCCTGCGTGACGTCACACAATCATGTCGGCTCTCAGGAAGATGTACAAAATAAGTGATAAACATTCACTTGTATTACATAATATCGATAAATGAATCAAAGTTCCTACATTACATGATATTAAAGCGTGTTTAACAAACGTTAGCAGAGTATCAGGTGTTCAAAACATAGCAAATCATACTCTCTTTTGATAATCGTACACATGTAGCACAAATGCTAGCGTTGCAGGTTGCTTATGAATTGGGTTGCTAGGAGACATCTCTGGTGACAGTCAAACACCTGCTAAACTAACTGTAACATTGCAGTTTTATTTCCTTAAACGTCATCTTCCGAGCATCTGGCAATGAAATACATTTACGGTTGGAGATCGGAGATATCAAGTGGAATATCCCACATCCGACTTGAATAGAACGCAGCAGATGACCTCCATTTGCAATTTTGTCGATATTCAATTGTGCACGGTTTAGAATTGTAATCAGTGATATCCACCTTTTTCCACAGTCAGCGAAATTACCCATTATTCATTCATAGCGTGTTCTTCCAATGCGGATGCTACAGACTTCCGCTTCGCAGCGTATTCCCATTGCCAAGCACTAAAATATCACTAACACCAGTAAAAAACGAGTCAACAGTCTGTGTTTACTTAACGTAAATCCCTTTCTCACTAAAGGCTGCGTGTGGACATTCGGTTTCGACGGCAAACCCTGAAAAGATAAGTACACAATCACACACATTTACATGGTAAAGTTACTGGGCTCTAGTTCTCTCTGCACGCGCCCTGTGTGTGTGTGTGTGCGAGCGCGCGCGCGCGCGCGCGAGAGAGAGAGAGAGAGAGAGAGAGAGAGAGAGAGAGAGAGAGAGAGAGAGAGAGAGAGAACTACTGTCAGAACTGGGCCCTGACAGTCAATTTGAAAAAGGAAAAAAAAAAAAAAAAAAATTAAAGATCTTCTGAATTATATATTACTCTAGATGGGACAAACACTTCATAGAATCCCTGCATGCAGAATTCTGTAGAAACAGTCTAAGAGTACAGAGAAGAACACCTAGTAATGCATGCCAGGCCGAACTAGGCAGATACCCCCTAATTATACATATTGAAAAACGATCCCTCAAATTTTGGACACACCTAAATTCAAGTTCCCACACTGCAACATGAAGCCCTTTAAACCCAAGAGTTGAAGCTTAAAACCAGTCCCCTTTGTCAGCTGGCTCTGAAACTCACAAACCCACAAACAATAACACACACCAGTTTCAGACCAGCACTGCCAAACAAAACAAAATCAGAATAAACAAAATCATAAAAGAAAGCAAAAATTCATATTTGGAATATTGGGAAAATGAAAGTAAAAACCAAAGCAAATTGGAATGTTATCAGACCCTAAACAGAACAGAATATCTCCACACTGTAAGAGATCCAAAATAGAGACGGATCCTCACCAAATACAGGCTCAGCGATCACAGTCTGGCCATAGAAAAAGGCTTCAAAAAGGTCAAACATGACTTCCAAAGGAAGGACGAGTCTGTGCTCACTGTGACACTGGTGAGGTCGAGACAGAGACACACTTTCTCCTTCACTGTGAGAAATATACAGATGTGAGAGAGAATACTTTGACAAACTCTCAAACCTCATGCCACAGTTTTCCTGTTCAGCAGAAACAGATCAGATGCAGGTGTTACTGGGGGAGGACAATCATGCATCAGTTGCAGCAAAATTCATTTTTGAAATGCACACCCTCAGAAACCAATCACTGCCTTAATGTACTTCAGTCACAGTATTTTTATATTCTTATGTTCATAATGTCTTGTTAAATGCTTATTTTATTTTGTATTGTATAGTGTATATTGATATTATAGTTTTTATTTTATTTTATTCATTACCTGGCACCTTATTTTAATTCTATTTTTAATGTTATTTGTTACTGTTTTATTATTATTATTGGTCTTGTCACTATCTGTTTTGTGCATTAATGCTTTGGCAATATTGTATGTAAACACAATTATGCCAATAAAGTACTAATTTACTAAAAGTAATAATACACTAATTTTGCTATGTTTTGGGGCACATTTGCTTCAAAAACAAAACTTGTCCAATGCATCTTCAGTGGCTCTGATGCCGGGAGTACATGAAGACTCTTATGTTCACTTTTACAGCCTACAACAGAACACGTATGACGCTTATGAAGCTGAGACATTATTCTTCTCACTGTAGCTGCTCCAGCATGGAAAAAAATGGCAGACTGTGTGTCGATCACTCAGGGAGGATCTATGATAGTAGGGTGGAGTCCGTCACCAGTCGTGGGCTTGGCCTGCTGTAAAGTGACGTCACTTTAGAGCGGATACGAAAACCAGTCATTTTGAGACACTGTTTTTGATTAATAGAAATATAAGAAAGAGGAGTGGGTGGACTTTTAACATTTTAGGGTGGTTGTGTACACACACTGCTGACTCACATTTATGTTCAAACACCATGTAAAAGTGAATTTTGCATAATAGGTCACCTTTAAATTGAAACTGAATTGAGAGAGAGAGAGAGAGAATTCACGAATATGATGATGTGCTAGACAAGGGCGTATATTCCGGAGGGGGGTAATCTCTCCCCACCAATATATTATGTTTTTTTTTTTTTTTTTTTTTTGAGCAGTTCAAACAGCCAAATTGCAGTCATTTAGGGAATCTAGAAATCCCAACTGGTCGCTTTTTAAGGTTCGTAAAAAGAGGACGTATGGTCATAATAGGTTTATTTAAAAATCTTCAGATTTGATTCATGTACCTTTGCATCTTTGTTATCTTCCAAAATGACGGACGGTATTTGGAATTATCTGTCATTTTTTTTTTTTCTTTTTTTTTTTAAAGGCAAGTGACAGAATTAGTTTAATGCAACCTCTGATTATTAAATCTGGTTCGATTTGGAATGTTTAAGCATTGGCAGCTTTTGGGGGGCTTATCATTGTGACATTCATTTTCCAGTAGTTTTTAAGCCACCTGTAGTTGTTATAACACCCTATAATAGCGCATAATTATCCAGACCCTTACCCAGCAAACACATAACGTTTCCCTAACGTTCCCTGCTGGTTCCCTTTGGTTATTTTTTTTTTTTTTGTAACCAAAAAATAACCTTCCCTGAATGTTGCAGGGAGGTTTTTTTCTGAGAACCTAAAGAGAACCTATAAAACACATTCTCTCTTGGTTATTTTTAGGTTATATTTTTATAACCAAAATATAACTTTCCCAGAACGTTGCAGGGAGATTTCATTAATGATATATTTAGCTTATGTAAATAACAATATGTAAATAACAATATTCAATAACTGTATCTAAAGTAAGGGACGATAAATAAATAAATACTAAAACAACAGGCTGGAAAAATATACATTTATTCATTTTAATATCTATTTCGTATATGTTGAAACTTGACACCGTACACAGGAAACCATGCTGAAGATTTTTTTTTTATTATTATTATTTATGTTTATTTTTTTTTACATGTTTTCTCCCGTAAATATAAACGAGTGTAAATGCCAACCTAATAATATATGTCGAAAGGAGAGAAGCCTGTCAACCAAAACATGAGCTCACTGATGTCATAAAATATCAGTCTGCTTTTTTATTCCATCCGTCATTCCTGGTCGGAGGCTTGTGTAAATATTTAGTTTATATGTAGGGTTACGTCCTACCTAAGTTTAATGGTGCAACGCTCAAATATTTAGTAGTGCATAAATTGTGACTTAGTGCCCATTACGCAACAAATAAGCTAAGTTGTAACTTACATATAGCTGGTGCAACCGGCCCCTTCCTCGAATTTCCGAAACGTTAGATTGCAGTTATTTATATTAATAATGAAAGCCATACCTGATTGGACAAATCAGTAATATTCACAATAAAAGCGCTACCTGATTGGTCTGAGGATTTATAACTCAACCCTAGTCCTAATTATAACCAATCAGGTAGCGAGTTCCTCATTAATATGAATGATTTGCCCCCCCACCATACTACGTTTCGGAAATCTGCTTCCTTGATTTTGGCGCTTGGACGATATGCGTACGCTTCTGTGCGTGATGACGCAGTACGAAAGGCGATGGAGAGCTGCAGCCGCATTGTTGTGGGGGGAAGAAATGCGAGCTAACCTGCTAGCATAGAGCCCACACGGCCAGCGCAACAAGAACCGAAAAACAGGCACGTTAGCATGGTTGAGCTGCTGCTACCGTGAGCGAGTAACTCCGGCTTTTAAATGCGCATTTTTGAATCCCAGAGGCCGTTACGAATACCTCATATTACCATTCGAATACAGCGGATAAGCGGCTCGTGGACGGTAGCGCCCATAGCGAGGCTCGTGTTTGGATTAAACCTACTGCTGTTCAGTAGGCCACGCCGCTGCTGCTTTGAGCTCGGCCTTGCTGCCTTTAAAGCTTAATTTAACGTCGACGGCGAAGGTAAGAACACACCTTAGTAACGGCAAACGAGCCTGTGTGATTTTAATATGTATCCATAGCCACAATAGACGTGTGTATTTATGTTTTTACAAAGCCTGTTTTGTTTTGTTTGACGCCATGTTTGCAGAAATGTCGGTGGACCCCTCCGAAGAGCATTAGCTCACTAGCACAGCCACAAGCAGGCCGTAGGATCCCGTGTCTGTCCTTGTTGCTCAGTTGTGTGTTTGTGTGTTTCCTCCAGAGCTGTGTGTGTCCGCCCTGCCCCCTCAAACAAACAAAAGCCCGGACGTAAAAACCACGACTGTTGTCTGTTACACATCAGTGTTGTGGTTATATGGGTATGGGTTAATGTGTCATTGTGTGAAGCTAAAGAAGTCCGTCAAGGAGTTCAATAGAAATAGTAAATTTTAGTCAGTAGTATGTTAAGAAGTGCTCAGGTTGATAGTCACTTTAAATGACGTTGTATTAATAACAATGTTAGCTTGGTAGTATTTGTAACTAAATACGGGACAACGACACAATAACAATGAATTACATGCGCAAGTGTTTTGTTTCCAATTCAGCCGTTTCAAACTTGGGTTTGGGTTGCCATGGACACAGGCCGGGATGTTTGCTTACAATTGGATCTAAATCGTGAAATTAATGTGTAACCGTTTCTTTTTCCGTTTACAATTGAGTATTGAAATACCTGCTGATAAAATTGTGGTTTTGAATCAGTTGAAAGTTGATGTGTGTTGTTCTTGTGTCATACTTTAGTTCCTCTGAGGCATTCAAAATGAGGAAGAAGGCTCGGCATAATCGTGTAGCTACCCCACAGAGGCCTCCCTCGCCCATCAAACCCTCACGCAACCGTGAGACCTTGACTTATGCCGAGGCCCAGCGTATGGTTGAGCTGGAGATAGATGGACGTGTCCACAGGCTCAGCATTTACGACAAACTGGATGTTATTGACAGTGATGACCCTTTAGCTCAGGAGATCGTCGAGTGCACCAGCAACAAGGAGAACAATGAAAAGCCGCAGCAGGTTCTGGTGCGTTCGGTGCGGCTTCAAAAAAACCAGCAGAAGAAGAGTGCTGCGTTGACGACTGTGCAGGGTCCACCAGCTCAGGGCAGGCTGCCGGAGCCAAAGATCCGAACGGTCGAGTACAACCTCCCAGCGGTGCCACGGAGGCCGTCTGCGTACTATACTTACGTCGAGAAGACATCTGATGAGCTTGATGAGGAGGTTGAGTATGATATGGACGAGGAAGACTATGCATGGCTTGAGCTTATCAATGAGAAGAGGAAGAGTGACGGTCACAGCCAGGTCTCTCAGAATGTCTTTGAGTTCCTCATGGACCGCTTTGAGAAGGAGTCTTTCTTTGAGACCCAGGGTCAAGGCGACCACCAGTCGCTTATCGACGAGGACGCTGTGTGCTGTATCTGCATGGACGGCGAGTGCCAGAACAGTAATGCTATTCTGTTCTGTGACTTGTGCAATCTTGCAGTGCATCAAGAGTGTTATGGCGTCCCCCACATCCCAGAGGGCCGGTGGCTTTGCCGCCATTGCCTGAATTCACCCACCCAGTTGGCAGAGTGTATATTCTGCCCCAATAAGGGCGGAGCCCTTAAGAGAACAGACGATGACCGCTGGGGGCACGTTGTTTGCGCCATCTGGGTCCCCGAAGTCGGCTTTACCAATACTGTCTTCATCGAGCCCATTGACGGTGTGGCAAACATTCCACCGGCCCGCTGGAAACTCACCTGTTACCTGTGTAAGAAGAAGGGAGTTGGTGCTTGTATTCAGTGTAGCAAGGCAAACTGTTACACTGCTTTCCATGTGAGCTGTGCTCAGAAAGCTGGCCTTTACATGAAGATGGAGCCCATCAAAGAGGTTACTGAATCAGGAGCCACCACGTTCTCGGTGAAGAAAACAGCCTATTGCTGCTCGCATACCCCTAACGGTTGTGTGAGGAGACCCCTCACTATATATGAGGACTCCAAACCCAAGAACAGTTTATGTAAGAAGGGTGCTCACAGAGGAGGAAGGGAAAAGGCAAGGGGATGCCAGAAAAAGAAGAATAAAATGACAGAATCGCCAGAGTCTGTTGATGAAGCTCCCAAGGTGTCTGGACCCAGTATTACTCCTAAAAGGTAGGTGTCCCTCTGGCATGGATTTTCTTTTGCGTATGCAATTATTTTATACAATAATAGTTTCATTTGCATTATATAATACTATTTTAGAAATGTTGAAGTTCTACCATTTTGTAAGACTGAAGCTCGCGTCACACTAGCAGACTCCAGCAACTCCATCTTGGTCGAGGGTGTCATACATGCGCCAAGTGTTTTGCTGAGATCGCACTCTCCAGTCGGGGGTATGACATGCTTGCCGATTAAGAATGGTGGAGGGGTGAAAGACATGCCAACTCACTGCAACACTCTCTGATTCCCTGTCTCGTGGAGATCGCCAAAATAACAGGAGTACAGTGTGAGCATAAACAATTGTAATAGTGATTTAGAAAGCGATTCATGGAGTATTTATCCCTTCGAAGCTGCCGTAGAAGCTTTCAGTGAGTAAAGAAATTACATTCAGTAAAAACCGACTGTTGTGGCTCTGCTTTCCTATTTTATTAGTCATTTAGTGTAGGAGAAAAACGCTTTGTGACAGAATCACTATGGATTGCAATCATCATTTGCGATGAAAACGTTCAGATCAGTCAGCAAACGCTAATGTGCGGTTCGTCTCACTCCGCCTGGCTGCCGATTGTTAATTAAGCTAACCTGAAAATCACTGGAAAAATCATCTAGATTGGTGCCAGCTTAAGGCCACGTCCACACTATCAATTTTTTTTTGTTTGAAATTCAGTTTTCAGCTTCCTAATGTCGTCATTTTCCAGAGTATGTGGTAATGGAGAGCATTTTCGGTGGAGGAAACATGTTGAAGTGTGGATGAGGCGTAAACATAGCGAAATCAAGGCATTTTCAGACAAAAAAAAAATTTATGTGGACGTGGCCTATGTACATAGACGTAACTTAGAAATTCTTAGTTTTATTAAGATCAATTTCACTCTAATCCGTTAAAGTTTGGAACTCCATTTTTAGTTTCCTAACATGATCGTTTATGGAGAGCATTTTGAAAGTCTCAGTTTTCGGTGAAGGAAAATGCCATTTGAGTGTGAATGAGATGTGTAAACATGGCAAAATCAATGCTTTTTCAAACAAAAAAATATTGTGGATGTGGCCTGGGTTCCAGTTTTACCTAGACATGTTAATGACAGTCTCATTAAAGATTCTAGTAATTTTTCTGTATCTTTTGTTTTTAAATCTTTTGAAGCTTTGTAATACTCTATTGCATTTGATATGTGTGTCTGCTTTCTTGACTTCCAGTTTCAACACAATCCTCAACCAAGTTTCTCTCCAGAAGAAGAAGGTTTTTTTGAAACGTGTCCTCAGTTACTGGATGCTCAAGAGGCAGTCAAGAAACGGTGTCCCACTAATAAGACGCCTACAGACGGCCATACAGATGCAAAAACCACCAGAACAGGTGAGACTTTCAAAGCACCAGATATTTGTGGACTTGTGATTTTTTTTCTTTTCTTTTTTTTTTTCTTCTGGGAATTGAGTGGGATTTTTCATTTTTGTATGACAGGTGCAGAATGAGGAGGACTTTCAAGATTTGACAGAGCAGTTAAAGGACTGGCATCGTTTACGGCACGACCTGGAGCGAGCTCGCTTGCTGCTGGAGCTCATTCGTAAGAGAGAGAAGCTAAAGAGGGAGGAGGTACAGTCACTGTCATGTGATGTAAAATGGAAGAGGAATTGCTCAAATAACTGTTCAGGGATCAGTTTTAATAAACCTCTTTCAGTGAGGGGAGAATTGTGTTGAGATTTTGAGCGGTGAAGCGCATTGGGTATTTCAAATGTAAAATCAGGTGCATTTTTTTTCTATATCACATAGCAATGGTAATGTTTGCATTTACATGTAAATAATCTCACATTTGTTCATTCAATGCATGTGTTAATGTTAGTTGTAGTACATACACATGTTTTGGTCTGATTTCTATAGATGAAATTGCAGCAGTCAGTTTTGGAGATGCAGCTCATTCCATTTCCTGTCTTGCTGCGAGCGGTGCTGGATCAGCTGCAGGAGAGGGACCAGACCAAAATCTTTGCCCAGCCTGTCAGCGTCAAAGAGGTAAGACTGTCTCATTCTAGTGAGCTTCAAGTCAACTCTTTGTAATTCTGACAGGGAAATTATTTCGTATTTATTTTCTAATCTCCATAAATACAAACTGTACCAGTCAAAGGTTTGGACACAATTTGTTTCTTATTTCCTTAAAAATCATTTGATGTAAAGGCTATGCTTTAATGCTTGAAATTAGTTTTGTCGGCAAATAGAAATTATGCCTATGTGTGATTTTTATTTTTATTTTGTTATTTTTTTTTGGTCTCTACAAGAATTGCCATACTGCCATTTGTGTTATTTCATAGTTTAGATGCCTTTTATTTGTAATGCTATAAAGTGGACAAAATAGTGATGACCAAGAATGAGTTGGTGTATCTAAACTTCTGGAGTGGTGATGTATGTACATAGTTCATAATATTGACATTTTTAGGCTCTTGTTCCACAGTCTGTTTTGTCTCTTTTGTCTGTAGGTTCCTGACTATCTAGACCACATCAAGCACCCTATGGACTTCTCTACCATGAGGAAACGCATTGACTCTCATGGGTACAACAACCTGGATGAGTTTGAGGATGATTTCAACCTCATTATTAACAACTGCATGAAGTACAACGCCAAGGACACCTTCTTCTACCGCGCTGCTGTACGGCTAAGAGACCATGGTGGAGCAATCCTCAGGAAGACAAGGCGGGACGTTGAGCGGATAGGCTTTGACTTCACCAGTGGAATGCACCTCGCTGAGCCTCCTAAGATAGAGCCACCTCCATCATTGTCCTGGGAAGATGGTAAGAATCTAACCATTTAAAGGAGTAATTAACCCAAAAAATATCTGTCATTATTTATTCACCTTCTTGTTCCAAAATGAATTACTTTCTTGTGGGGAGTCCCTAACATTCTGCCTGATACCTATAGTGTTCCATGGAAGAAATGCATGCATATTTGAAACCACAGAAGGCTAAGTAAATGATGACAGAATTTGTTTTTGTTTGAACTGTCCCTTATAATGTCCATTGATGTTTTGAGATTTAGGTTTGTTGATCCCATAATGGATTTTATTCTGTTTTGCTGCAGTTGACCGACTGTTAAACCCAGCCAATCGGGAACACATGTCTAAGGAGGAACAGTTGAATAAGCTGTTGGAGACACAGGATTCAGTGAGTGCCATGAAGTCATGCCCTTCCAGGAGCAAACGGCTCAAGTTACTCAAAAAGACCATCGGTGACGTACGGATGGAAATGGGTAAAAAAACGGAGCCCCCTTCATCAAAGCAAAACAATCCCAAAGAAGAGGAGAATATGCCGCTTTCAGTATCACAGGCCCAAGAGGAAGAAGGTACTATACTGTTGAATCATATGATATAGTTAAGTGTCATAGTAGCTCAAATTCAGTTGGGATCTAATCACATAATATCAGCAATATACAGTAATATTTTCAGAAGTATAAAATTATTAAACCGAGTGGCAGCTACAAACAAAATATGCTTTTCTCAGAACTACTTTCACTTTTTTTTGCAATAACTTTAACCAACTAGACTCAAGGTCATTTTAATTGGAAAAATGAAGTCAGTTCTCACAAATTCACACAGGTTTCCTAGCAGAGTAACTATAGGTGTAGTTCATCACATTAACTATGGACATGCAACTATTGTTTTTAAAAGCTACTTGTATTCATTTTGAACAGAATATTTGTTTTATTTAAAATCTTACAAGCTTTATTTGTGAAATGTGTGTTGCATGAAAAGTGTGCTTGTGTTTGATATTGTTATTTAATGCATTGACATTCATGCATTAAGTGTGGCTTAAGTGTTGAAATAATTTTGGGGGCCACTTCATATGTACAATTTGCATTTTATTTCAAACATACTACTTGCTTTAAATGTGAATTATTTTCAGTTGTATCTGGTCTATGGTGCAGGTCATTTGAGCTCCCTTTTGAAATTGTGAAAACCTTCAAATTGGGTTTGTATTAAACAGTTCATCCATTTTTACAGGTGACAAGTCATTTCCTCCAAAACTGGAGCCTTCGGACTCTGTACCACTTCTGACAACCTCCGCAAGTCCCTCTGAACCTCCAACACTGAAACCTGTGGACCCCAGCCCTGAAAAGTGCCCAAAAAGGGTCAAATTCGACGGGGAGACGCTTTCTACCTCACTTCTAAACGGATTCTCACCTGACGTTCTGCCCTCTGAAAACAACATTATGGTCGCTACCTCCACTGTTACCGAACCAGCAAATACAGTCAACCGACGGACGGCTGTGCTGTTCCAGAAGTCAAAGAGTCCACAGAAGGGGTCAAACATGAGTGAATCCCCAGTTGACTGCCCTCAGTTGGGCTCTAAGACATTTCTGTCAGTGGTCATCCCTCGGCTCGAAACCCTACTCCAGCACAGAAAGAGGACGCGTAATGCGAGCGGAGACAGTCAGGATGAAGACGAGGATGAGTGTCCAGTCAAACGCTTGGATACTGGTAAACACTAATGCAAGCACAAACCACTGAGGTTGACTTAGTGATGCAGAAAGTGATTTGATTTTGAGAAATAGCCAGGGTACCCTTACACATGCATATGTTTGACCCTTCTGTGTATTTTGCTGACAGGTTTGTCTAATGGCTTTTTGGAGCCGAAGAAAGGGCTAACTGTGAGTCGATCGTCAGAGCCTCGCCGGCGCTGTGCTTCAGAGTCCAGCATCTCCTCCAGCGGAAGTGGGAGCGCCCAGGAGAACACAAGGTGGGAATAAGCACATGGATTAGAACTATTACAGAATAATGCAGTTTCCTACAGAAGTTTTACAGTGGGGGACAGGGTTAGAAATTAAGGCGTACTCGGGTTAAAAATGCCCCTGAAATTTAAAATATAGGGGCAAAAATGACCCCATAATGAATTCTTCTATTTAGGCCTAATTATGTATTATTGTATACAGTATGTTTATGTTGATTGAATTTATGCATAATAGGTAATACATTCTCAATGTAGTTGAGTGAAATTAAAGGGTTAGTTCACCCAAAAATAAAAATGATCTGATCATTTACTTACCCTCATGCCATCTCAGATGTGTATAACAAATGAAGATCTTTAGAAGAATATCTCTTCTCTGTAGGTCCATACAATTTAAGTGAATGGGTGCCAAAATGTTGAAGCTCCAAAATCCAAAGGGCAACATAAAAGTACTCCAGACGACTCTGCTGGTTAAGTCCATGTCTTCTGAAGCGATATGATAGGTGTGGGTGAGAAACACAAAACACATTTTTTATTATTATTATAAATTCTCCTCCTTGCACAGTCAATCACTACTTCACTTTTACATTCTCCTTCTGTTTTTGGTCATTCACAGTCTTCATGCATATCTCCCCCTACTGGGCAAGGAGGAGAATTTATGATAAAAAATGACTTAAATGTTGATCTGTTTCTCACCCAACCCTATCATATCGTGTTTGAACACATGGATTTAACCACTGGAGTCATAAGGATTACTTTTATGCTCCCTTTGTTTATTTTGGAGCTTCCAAATTTTGGCACACATTCACTTGCATTGTGAGGACCAACAGAGCTGAAATATTCTTCTAAAAATTGTAACTTTTGTTCTGCAGAAGAAAGTCATCCACGTCTAGGATGCCAGGAGGGTGAGTACCTGTAAATCATGAGATGATTTTCATTTTTGGGTGAACTATACCTTTAAGGTTAATCAATTGATTCAATTTAACATTTGACATGAAAGGATGATGTCATATTTTTTTTTATTTGGTCAAAAAAAGGCCTTTAAAGGTATAAAATTCCCCTAAAAATCAAATCAAATATTGCCCTTTAATAGACCTTATAGCAGCGCCAACCTTGATTTTTGATTGGAATGACAATGAGGCTGTGAGGAACCATCGTACAGTCTGTTCAATGGGCTGTACTGCAGTTTAAATTGTATTTGGATCATTCTGCGGACAAAACATTGAAAAAAATAACTTGCCAAGAACATTCAGTTGACAAAGAACTCCAGACAACATGAGTTGTGGAAAATCAAATGGGATCAAAGAGATTGAAACTGTGCATGCCGCTGAAGAGATGGTAAGTCTAAATTTTAAACACTTGTTGTCATATTAGGGCTGCACGATTACAAGTCATAGTTGTCGATAATTTCCCTTGATATTGTAATCATGATTTAATATAATTTGTTATTTCTATTAAACATATTTTGTTTAGGGCCACTGCATGCCATATTCTTTATTTAGGCTAAATATCTAAAACAAGTGGAGAACTTAAACATGTGAGACAGAAAACTGCACTAAACTCACTCTTTAGGACTGTTACTGATACTGATGGAATCTGTGTGTGCAGAATTCCTGAGAAAAGTCTGCAGATTTCCACAGAATTAGGACACGGATCATTCACAAATTTCCACACATTCCCTGCCCCTTCTGTGTGTGTTATTAAATGTTTTAGCAAATTTTATAGTTCCTTCAGCAGCCATTAAGACTGTAGTACTTTCAAGTCAGTTTAAATAAATTTTACCATGTTTAAGTCAGATTAAATTTCATAGAGTACATTTCATAGACTTTTAAACAAAAAAAACACTGAAAATGCCAAAAAAGTCAGATTCTGTCTGGACTGATCTAAACACTCTGATTCATCATTCTATTCATGTGCACAACGAACGTGTCTCTGATTGTTTACAGTGCTCAATGTTGCAAAGAACACAACAAAAGTTAGTTACGACTGGAAAATACCTACAGAATTCTGTAATTGACACTTTTCACAATTGGTTAATTGCGGCAGCCATGATTGTAATCTCGATTATTTTTTAAATTTATTTTGCAGCCCTATTTCATATGAACAACCAGTCAGTAATGATGCCAATTTTACATTTAAATAGACTAAATAGTTCTTGGTTCATTTCGAGCCACTCAGCCTCAGTGGGTCAGACCCTGTGAATTCATCCAGGGGATTCATTGAATCATTAGACTGATTCAGACAATTTAATTTTAGTCTTGGAGCTATTCAATAGCAAATCCAGCTCATGAGAGTAATTACTTTAGTTCATGAAGTCTTTAGTTGTCCACCACTGAATGTTGGTATTTAATGTCCAGTCAAAACATTATCAACATTGCCAGCCATCAAAATTCAGTACTTTATCACATTCCACAATATGCAATGCACAGTGTTTTTGAGGTTTTCTTAGTTGTGATGAATTTTGAACAGCTTTTTTGGATCTTTCTCAGTGATGTCAGTCATGTAAGGAGTGGCAAAGGGAAGCTGGCAATGACGAGACGAAATACGACGGACGATAAAAAAGAGCTGGTCAAATGTGTGGAAACAGGGAACATTTCCAAAGCCAGTAAGATGGCAGCAGGTGAGCGTCCAGCTTTTAGCGGGCGAGATTGGGTCTGTAGGTTTTTACACCAGCCTCATCCTTCAGTTCAGTGCAATGGGTCGGCTGCGATACATAGATGACCCATTCTGGCAGCTGCTTTGGTGTCCTGTCAGCTCTGTGGAAGCTTGCTGTCCTTTCTTTTGCTTGCTTTGGCACTGACCTGCTCTTCATGGCTTTGTCTAACACCATAAAAGACCTCTGCTTACTGCTGTACTGTCTGCATGTGTGAAACCCTCATGTTTTAATAGTCATCACAGCTTATCCTGTCACTCTGGGTAGTTGCTGCTAACATTCACTTGCTAACATGGCACTTTAAAGGAATGGTTCACCCACAATAGTTAACCTTACATAAGGGTAAGTAAATGATGAAATAATCTTTATTTTTGGGTGAACTATTTTCAATTAAAAGTAATTCCATCCCAAATTTCTAATTTCAAATTCCTCAAAGTTTTCTCCTTGATTGCCTACCATTGCTGAGTGAAATCTTTTGGCCTACCACGTGCTTTCCCAGAAATAGTAAGCTTACTTCTGCATTCTGACTCGCAAGCATGTCAGAGTCTGAGTGGGCTCATTAGTCACATGAAATGTTTGGCTTATTCAAACCACATGTGATCCAAAATATTTTTTTCCAGATCACGCTTGTTAGCCTGTTTGATAAAAATGAACAGTTTGTTTTTGAAAAATAATAAAGAAATCGAGTTTTGCAAATACCATCTGAGGCATAATGGTGTCAGATAAATGGCTCGTCATGCTTCCGTTAAATAAATATGACCCTTTGCTGCCTATTGCTGATTGGCCAAATACTGCAGTGGCTCTTGAGGTGTTCTGCGCCATTTTTTTTTTTTTTACGGTGAACCCCTCATAACTTTACACTATTCCTACTTTCATAGAGATTGACAGCAGCAATATTTGGATGCCTGCTAACACTTCACCACTAAATCTGGAGCCCCTTAAAGTAGTTTGGGCCAAACTTAGTGGATATCCTTCCTATCCTGCCTTGGTGAGTGTGCATGTGTGCATGCCCTTCACAGACTGGTTCTCCTTCTCTTTTTCTTATTTCATGCATCAGCCTTTTCAGTGGCCAACACTCAACCATAACATTACTTGCCAGGTGATACAACCAGGATGTGTATGTGTGTACATTTGTTGTGTGTGTGTGTTTCAACCATTGTGGCAACCATTTACATTTCCAAAAGTGTATGCATTAGTAGTAACAGGCACACACTGAGTTACCACCACCAGGTCAGGCCTTTCGGGATGTGTGTTAGAGGATTAGCGTTGTGTTGTTGATGGCCTCTCTGCCCACCTGTAGATCATAGATCCTCAGATGCCTCGAGCGGTTTGCCAACTCAACGGCGAGTTAATTCCCACCCCTCCACGGGACGTGCTCAGGGTCGGAGAGCTGATGCAGTTCAGGTCCAAGGAGAAACTCTTCCTCGTCCGCTTCTTCGACAGCAAACGCAACTGGTGAGAAGTCGCACTTTGAAGTATTCAAAAATGTATACAGTGAAAATGAAATTTGAACAATTACTTAAAGGGAAAATTCACCCAAAAATTAAAATTCTGTTTTCTTTCTTTCTTGTTGTTCCAAATGATTTCACAGTCGAAACGTACTGTTACTATTATTTATAGAAGTTGAATGGTAACGGAGTCATTCTGCCGAACATCTTTTTTGTTTCATGGGAAAAAATCACACAGGTTTGGAATACGAGGGGGGATAAAATGATAACAGAATAACAGAACTATCCCTTTTTAAAAGTATTTTCAGTAGATATTAGTATGTTAATCATAGCATTATCCTGGAAATCTTCTGCTTTACAAATCAGAATGTGTCTTAGAACAGATTACACCATGTCCTAAACAGGCTTGATGTGATAAAGCAACAAACAAATGCTATCTCTACCATGATAATCGGAGGTTTTGTTTTAACCAACTGAAGATATAGTGGGTCTGTTCCAAAACTTAGTGAGCTGCCTACATAGGCAGCTGCCTTCTATGGCAGCATTCTTACTGAAATGTTGCCTCTTAATAAAGCGATTTGGAATGCTCTACATAGGCGGCAGCTCCGCATCATTCAAATAACGCTCCTCACGCACATCACGGTGCATTCTGGGAGCGCTTACCCAGGGAAGAGTACCTAAAGTGCTGTCTTAAAATTTGGCCAAAATGACATATCTTAAGATAATTAAGATACCTTTTGGAACAGTCTTCGCATCTGGAGAGCGCCTACGATGTCTTAAAATGCTGCCTCTGGAGGATGTTCACTAGTTTTTGGAACAGACCCATAGTCAGTCTCTTGGTTTTGATTTTTGTTGCATTGCACTGGGTTGCCCAAACCATTTAATTAATTGTCTTTAGTCCAAAATCCTGCTCCATTTAGCTGTATGTAAGCATACATTTTTTTTCCTATTGGCTGTGATTTTGTTGCTCCATGCGGCTTTTTCATTTTCAATATAGAGCGCAACGGTCTGGTTCCCACTAAAAATCCCACTAACTTTTTCCATAAACAAATGTATTTTAACGATAACTTATAAACCTTTTAAGACAGACTTACTGTGAGCTTTTTGTTTTTATTTTTATTTTTTTTTAAGACAGAAAAAATATTCTGGGTTCAGTACGAGTTAAATTCAGTCGACCGCATTTATTACATAATGTTGATTACAATGAAACATGATTTTAGTGTGGTGAAAATTACTTGTTAACATTTTCGTTGTAAAGTTATATCCAATTTACAACTTTAACTGCTTTTCCACCATCGGGCTGAACAGTTCTCGTTCCAAAACCGTGCCGTTCTGTGCGATCCAGGCCAGTTGGTGTGGTTACACTTTCCACTATGGTACTGTAAAATCAGGAGAATGTACATAACAGATCCGTCCTTTGGTGACTGCGTGAGAGGTAAATATTGGAGCGAGTGCACAATTTGAGGATGAGTGCATATTCCAGTTTTTAGTACTGCTTTTACTCTGCTAACAAACAGCAAAGACACGAAAGCAAAGATAAAAATGTGAGAGGTTTATCATCATTTGCTGAGGGCTTGTTTACACACAAAGGTAAAAGTTAGTCTGGGAAAAGGATATTTTTTATTTGAAAATAGTATGAGTATATATTGATACATTTTGAGTTTTAATGAGCTAGTAATCTACTTCCCTGACGAAAAAGGCATGTAGAAAAATACATTTAGGCAACAATACTAGTTAAACCATCATCATAAAGTAATGAAGATAGACTAAACATACATTTTATTAACTTCAGCCTAATATTAGTGAACTTGGTGAGCAAGAAACAACTTAAAGCGTTATACGGTGCATTGGCAAATTGACAATTGTGAGTCGGCACATACTAAATCCATTCCACCAGCACTGTTGAAAATGGTTGAGTACAGTTAGCTAACCATGCTGAGAATTCTGAGAACGGTTTATAATCATGCTTTTCCGAACTGTGCTTATGTGGAAATGCTACTGCAACCATTCCATACCGTGCTCCAAACCATTCAGCCCGATGGTGGAAAAGCAGCTTTTGTTGCCATGACAACGTGGCACTGAAGGCCCTAAAACAAGCGTAAAAACAGCGATTAAACAGAATTAAAGTGCTTTTCTAAAATTGTAAGCTTCACATTTCTGCCTTTTTTAAACACTCCAAAAATTGGCCTCATTCACTTCCATTGTAAGTGCCTCACTCAAATCTCGATTTTTGCTTTTTTTTTGTTGTTGTTTTTTTTTGTTTTTGTTTTTTAGAAAAGGAGGGAAGTGTCTTTATAAAATTTGTGTTAATCAACGTTATGCCACATTTGCTGTCGATTAAGCTTAACTTGTATTAAACCCGGAATATTCCCTTAATAGAGGAATTCCTGGTGATGAACTACAATACCTATGATCCTGGTGAGAAAGGATCCACCAATCAGAGAATTGCGGACAGCAAAGCGCACCAAACAAGCTCTGCAGCGACTGCCCATAACATATGGGAAAATAACTTCCAGAACCAACATGGCTGAAAAAGTGGGCTGGCACTGTTGCGCTCTATGGACAGAAAAATTACTTTACTCTAGAAACTTGGCACATTGCGCCTGGTAAGGACAAGGTGTAATAAGTCCAGCTTCTGTTGCTGTTTTAAAATAACCCTGACTCTTCAATCTTCCCCAGGCAATGGCTTCCTAAATCCAAGATGGTACCGTTTGGGATTGACAAGACCTTAGACAAAAGTAAAATGTTGGAAGGCAGAACGTCAGGTGTCCGTAAAGCTGTGCAAAGCGCCTTCAACAGTGCCATGAACCACTTGAGCCTTGTCCAGGATTTAGGCGCTGGAGATTAACCCTTGGTCATTTTAAGGGTTTTGTCAAGCCCCAAAGTTTACCCAACGTTACGCTTGCGTATCAGACTGGCCGTGTTTTACCGAGGCCCCCTGACCTCCCCTCTTCCTCCAAACTCTGTTCGGAGCCGTCAAGCTTCTCAACAGACGAATGTGAGAGCACCTTCACTCTCCTCTAATGTGCTGCAAGACTGCTGTGAACTCGCACTGCCATCTACTTTCCTTTACACTTCCATCACCATCCACGAAAATGCCTCGTGTTTAACTCTGGCTGTAAATAAAAGTCATCCTAAATTATCCAACACTAATTTATTATTATTGTTTTGGTTTGTACTGCACATGACCTCCTGGAATATTTCTTCTCCAAGATAGTTTCTCAAGCGCACTGAGGTGCGAACCCATCTGGTGCTACATCACGTGCAAAGCCTTGATTTTTCCGTATTAGAGACTTGGAAGAGGCTGTCGCACTTACTGTATCAAACTTTTTTTGTTTTTGCCTTTTTTGTTTTACGGTTAAGTTATTGTAATTTGTCAATGCAAGCTTCTCCTCCTTGGCATTAACATGTTATCTACTTTTTTATATAAAAAATATTCTTATGGGACACAACTGATGTTTTGTAAATATTTATATAAAGCTATGAAATTATATACATGTAATAATTTAGAGTGGTTAAAAATTAAATCAGAGAAGAGGAAAACAGCAGTAGCGATGAAACCAGAAGTGCGTCACTCATGCAAAACCAAAAATTTTGCTGCCCAGTTTTTTTTTTTTTTTAATCCTTTTGTAATGTTATCCCTGGTTTTCACATTAGTTTGTGTGAATGTCTGACAAACAAATAGTATGACAAAATATCCCCAAGTTTTTTTATTTTACCGTGCTCTCGGGAACTGTATGTGTAGGTATGCATAAAGATGTACCTGTACAAATGTGTTGTATTAGGACAGAGAAAAGTATGCAAAAACTTTATATTCAGAGTAGGCATATTTTGGTGGAAGCTGTGTTTGCCTATTTTTGCTTTGTGTGGGTGTTTTAATCATAGCCATCTGTTGTGACTGTTTAACTGTGTCTCTCTCCAGTATGGATTCTGGGTAGCATTCTGGGTTAAAAAACACTTTTTGTATGAATGTCTTGTACTTATACTGACTGGTACTCTTGTTTCTTTTCTCTGGGAGGATCACAATATAGCCAATGATAGTGAGTGCTGGCGAGATCCAGTATTTTTTAAGGACACTGAAAATAAAAAACCTATAAAAAAAAAAATCACTGTTGGTGCTGCATTTATTTATTTGATATTTCACAGCTGTATTAAGGGAACTGTAACCTTAAAATGAGGGTCTGACCAGTGATTTTGCTAAGCAATGTAAGAAGCAAGTCAGTAGATGGAGCTCTTGAATCGAGCACAGTGTTTTGAGTTTGAATTGATGATCAGTCATACTATGGGGCCCATTGTACAAAGGTGCCTGGAGTTGTTCCTGGCAGGCAGCAGATGCCCTAACCCTGCCCCCATCCCTAATCCATACCATATGTAGCCTGTAAAGCTGGGTAGCCTGCCACAAACAACTTCAGCCACCTTTCTCCCATTGTGTACTAGGGGTGTCCCTGTAAAACACCCGCCTCAGTCAAATGATAGATTACAGTGACAGAATGGCACTGTAAAAGATCTCTTCCAAACTCTTATAATCTTTGAGCAGAGCCCTTTTATTTGAAATCCACACAACCTGTTCCAATAGTGTCTGGCTTGTCATCCAACAAGCACTGCTGTGCAATCTCTCTTTTTTTTCTTCCTCATATTGTCCCTTTCATTCGACCATTATTAATGTGTCCGTTTATCCCAGTTTGCACATCTGCTGGTGGGCAATGATACATATTCCACAAAGTAATTATTAGCAACTAAAATCAACAACAGAAATTATGCTTCGCAATCTGAGGAAACTCCATTTAAAAAGCCTTTGAAGTGTTTGTGATTAAATTAGGCTAGAACAGTTATTAACCACAGTCTGTCATATGTCTATTTTACACAAACACCATGTGTATTGTTAAATATTCCACATATTTAAAAGTTTTAATAAAGTCAAACAATTGAATAAACCCTTTGGAGTCAGGGTCTTGTTACCAAATTTTATTTTTTGATCATCATTGTTGGGGTTTCCTAAAACTAATTATTTAGGATGTTGGTAAAGAATTAGACTGTATTAAAATACTTGGGGAAATAAGTGGTAACGTACAGTGAGCCTGTCTTTATCGCAAAACAAAGCCTGACAAAGTGATCAGGATATTGAAGGGTTTTATTTTGCAGAAATGATGGGCTGATTTATCATAATCCTGCTTTTGACTTGCTACTTGCCAAATAAATAAATGGACATGAAATATTAATTTGATAGTGTTTCAAAATTACAGCCACAAGATATAATTATACGTTAACATGATTTTAGTGTGATAAAATTGCTTATAGGTTTTATCGGCATTGTGTCATGGCAATGAAGTTGTAAAATTGGATATAACTTTACACAGAAAAGGCTACTAAGCAATTTTATCACACTAAAATCATAAGACCTATGTTTACATATTTTGGCAATAGGCTGCTTTTGAAACTTTTAATGTTTACAGATTGGCCCAATTCACTTCCACTGTAAGTGTCTTTTATTTTTTTATAAATAAACGTGGGACAAGTAGAAAGTGTTTTTTGTGCTAATTAACATTATGCCACAAGTGCTGTTAATTGAGCTTAATTTATATTTGAAAGTGATGCTGAACATTCTGTTGGTCATGCCATTGTCAGTTATTTCTTTTTCTTTTTCATGATTGCTATTTATAAAATAGTGCAATTGGCAATAGCAGCAAAGAAGAAAAATACAAAGATATTGCCCATTCGGCTGTTTTCAGTCTTAAATTGTTCTGTTCAGATAAAGGGTTTGCATTGGTAATGGCTTGTTTGTTATGGCAAGCTCCATGGAAAGACTTGTGAAAAATCTCATGTGGAAGCAAGCCACACCTCCAGATTCTGTGCAGTTTGAAGAGGCAGCTTACTGTGTATGCTGTGCCTTTGGTCTCCAAGCTGTGGCCCTCTACAATTGAATAAAGGATGATCCACCGAGAAGAGGCTACCGCTAGCTTCTCATTACAGGTGTATATTCAAGTGGGACATATGTGAACAGCATTGAACATCAAGTCTTTAATGCACACTGTATGTGTAAAACATCACCTGCTTAGCATGAACCACAGATTTTTATTTATTTATGAAGACTGATTGCTTGTAGAGATGAGCCAGCAAGAGAAATTATGATAAATCTGGCATCAATCGTGCTGTCCCAGCATCCCTACCATGGAAACTCAGCTGTAATGCACAGACCTGCACTTCAGTCTCAGAGCTTCCAGGGTCTCCAGAGTTAGAAAATCACAGGCGAAAGCAAGCCATCCTTGACATATGATGCAAGACCTGAGAATCAGTGCTGTGTCCCTGGTAACCAAGCTCTTGCCTGCAATGTCTGAAAAAGGAAATGGGGCCTCTGACTCGATTGCTGTTCCTTCCTCACATCTAAGTGGTGTAGAAAAGCACACACTGTGGATTTGAATTTATAAGCACAATTGTTTCCATTTGTTTTTGGAATGCATTCATTTGCGATCCACATGTTGTAGTTTGCAAAGAGAAGGAACAAGGTATTTGTTCTGCAGTTTCATATACAGAAGTGCAGAGCAAACAATGCTGGACTTCTCAGACAAACAAATTATGATTTGTGATTAACAGCTCTGAAGAAGTCCAACTAAATAAATATTATAGAGCATCAACAACAGTTACATTTAATAAGTAGCATCAAATTGAGCTTCTGAAACCAATTTTTAGAAAAGTCCAAATGCACAAATTGTTATACGGTTAAAAATAATATCATCATAAACCTATGACTGAATGCAGTGTCAAATCACCTTAAACGGCTTCACATAAGGTTTATTTATATCTGCCTTTATATATCTGGACAAACACCCCCAAAGCTGATTTAGAGATGGTGAAAATGTCATATATTTAGTTTGAGTTCACATCACCTTAAAGGGATAGTTCACTAAAAAATGAAAATTCATTTACTCACCCTCATGCCATCCCAGATGTGTATGACTTTCTTCTGCAGAACACAAATGAAGATTTTTAGAAGAATATATTAATAGGTCCATATGATGCAAGTGAATGGTGGCCAGAACTTTGAAGCTCCAAAAAGCACATAAAGGCAGCATAAAAAGAATCCATATGACTTTTTATAAGCGATATGATAGGGGTGGGTGAGAAACAGATCAATATTTAAGTCTTTTTCAAGATTTAAATATCCACTTTACTTTCCTAAGCATTCTTCTCTCCTTTAGTTCTTTAGTTTTTGGCAATTCCTATTCTTCTTTCATACTGCAACCTACTGGGCAGGGAGGAGAATTTATAGTAAAAAAAAAAGAACTTATATATTGATTCATTTTTCACCCACACCTATCATATCACTTCTGATTATATAGATAACCACTGGAGTCATATGGATTACTTTTATGCTGCCTTTATGTGCTTTTAGGACTTTCATAATTTTGGTCACCATTCAGTTGCATTGTATATACCCACAGCTGAGATATTCTTCTAAAAATGTTCATTTGTGTTCTGTAGATGAAAGAAAGTCATATACATATGGGATGGCATGAGGGTGAGTAAATGATGAGAGAATCTTCATTTTTGGGTGAACTATTCCTTTAAGTTTTTACCCAAGCTAAAAACAAGGACAGCTAATGTTGACATTAGAGGACAAAGAGTGTGATATGGCAAAGTGTAGATAGTTTTGTAGGTTATAAACCTTTTAACATTGTATGAAGGATAGTTTGATCTTTGGCTTAATGACATACGCTTATTTATTTAGGCTACAGTAAACATTTTAAAATATTCTGCCTTTGGTGGATGAGATTTTTCTTGCTTACTTCAGGTCGGGTTTTCATTACTTTCAGGCTATAATATGTGATATCTATGCAGTGTAATTACTGTGTTACAATGTAATTACAATGTGAATCAGTGTAATGATATTAGCAGACTTATCATGGGACAAAAACAACAGCAGAACAATATCCTTGTGTGCCTCCAGACACTTCCATAAAATAATATCAATATTCATGTGTTCAGATGTGTCCTATTAACAAGGCTGAATGCCTGTTGTTTATTGTGGGACAGATTTACATTGATGTTTGTTTCCATGACATTCGCCAAGGTTAGTATTGATTCCAGAGGCTTGATGTAGAGAAGAACAAGAAAAGTTTGACAATATTATTGATTACCACTCAGTCAAATGTACAGTATCCTATTTTTACACCATTCATCCTTGACAAAGACAATGAGCACATTCATGATCCAACATTTATCTGATCCACATAAACCTAGTTTCAAGTTAAAGTAAAAATTTCAAATGCTTGATCAATTACATTTTCAGTGGGGGGGTTGTCATGATCTTATTAAATCTCAGAGCTCTGGAATTATTACTCTGTCTCGTTATTCATGTTGTAGGCTATATTAATACAAGGTATGCTACAAACCTTTTGCCATTTTAATGGTAAAAAAGTGTGGGTCAGTTAGCGATATACATGTAGTACAACAGGTCATTCACAGATTAAAAAAAAATATATATATTATTATTTATAAAAAAAAAAAAGGCAACTATTGTTGCCAGAACCTAACTGTAAGAAATACAATGCAATTTTTTTAGGCATTAAGGGATTGATTTTAATCAACAGAGAACAGCATAAAAATGGCTTCAAAGGTAACATATGGACTAAAAGCCATAAAACATACATTTTGATTTCATGAGCTTAACATGTATAATATACAGTATATGTATAATGGGCATCAGTACATGATGTACTGATGCCCATTATAATAATGCAGATGGTACAATGGAAGGACACAAGATGAATTAAATTTTATTAAAAGTGGTCTTTCTAGCAACTGGGGAAATAATGGCACGCTGAAAACAATTCTAGTAAGATTTACATTTTTGCACAGTTTTTCTAAGTACATTTTAATGGTATAAAAGTAAGTAAAATCTACTTCATGACATAAAATTGATTAAACTGAGTGAGTAAATTTAACTTAAACATCTCAGTTACTACCTAAACCGTTGTGTATTACAAATCTGATGTACATGATACTTAAATATGTTTAGTTAAATTGCATGAATATTTCATTAGAACATTTCACATTTTAATCTTTCCTTATAAACACAAGTTTAATTATGTACCACATGACACACTGAAGCTTCTATATAAGGGCATCTTGTTGCATGCTATATAGTATATTAGACAACATCAATTTGCATTATTGGCAATATATAAAAGTTATGGGGTGGTGCATGCAGACCTCAACACTTGGTGCATATACGAAACACGATGACGGTAACAATCAACAGATATTTTTCTTATCATGACCGGGTAATTTTAAGAACTGGTAGTGAAGGAACTTCAAGCTTCACAAAACAAGAAGTTACCAACAAAATGAACATTAAAAACAATAAATAAACGTGCAAACAGTGAAACTATGCAAGCTAATTATTCAAGCCCGGTGCATACTGTGAACACCACTTTCAAAAAGATTGCATTTAATATTAATAATAAATAATGAATACATTTTAAAATGTACTAAATTTGTTTACTTGTGAAATTTACTCAAATTAGCGAATACATATTACAATATTTTCTACTTTAAGATTGATACATTATGACACATTGTAAAGATAACAAACAATCAAAAACAGTATGTAGCATACTTATAAACTGGAGCATTACTTTTTACATGTTTGAATTGAGTATAAATTTAGAATTAGCTTTATATTTTCAAGTTCATGCTTAAACTAACTTATTAAATGTAGAAAGTACTTAATCTTTTATGCTATCTTTACCACAACATTTTTTTTTCAGTGCTTCACAAATGCTAAAAATGTTCAATTAAAGAATTACTATTGTAATTCAGACTTTTGCATGTATTTAAAAGTGAAATAATAAAAACATTTTTCAATAACATATATAATTTTACTGTGTTGTAAAGGCCCCTAACCATCATCTGAATCTAATGGTGAGCATTACGGTTAAGCTGTGTTCGGGCCTAGCACTTTCAACCGGCATACCTTGGGCCTCTTATTTACTGCTGTTTCTTGGAAAGGAAGTGTAATGAGCATCATCAGACTCTGATGAGAAACATAATTAGTCAGATGGGGAAGATTTCTGACATAATTACATTGGCTGTCTCTGTCCGCTTGAATTAGGAATCAATGAATTTTGTTAATCAAGGCTGAGGCTGTGGGGTCCCAATGTGCTCAGAACATTGGACAATTTCCTGAAAAGAAACAGACAGAAGTTTAAAAATGACATGAGGTCATTAGAAGTGGAATTCGGAGCATATAAAAGACAAATGAGAATTAATCAAACTCTCAAAGCCTTCCTCAGATTTCAAGGACAGCTTTTGAAACACCTTACAGCATTGATTTGAATTCATTATTCAAATGAAATACAGCCCATAAACACCTACTTAATCTGCAGAACACAATATGTAAGGGTTTTTAATTATAATCCCTACAAAACTCATTTATCTTGTAATTCACATCTTCATCTTTGACAAGCACTTCATTTCAGATCTCTTTTAAGGAAAAAACACTTGACCATTTAAAATACTACAAAATGACACATCATTAATATAGTTCTGTCATGCAGAATTAAATTATTCTTTGTTGTGTTTAAAACCGTGAAAAAATATTTAATCTTTCTGAGTGTGATGTAGCATGTCTCATTTTTTCCACTTAGTATTTCATCCAGGATTATTGTTGCTTTTGATCTGCCAAATCAAGACCCCTTCAGTTGACGTCATCAGTCAGTATCCTTCAAGTTTGATAAGCGATCGAGAGATTTGGATAGACTAAGCACAAGATTCTCCATAGTAGAGTTTTGGGTTCATTTATAGTATAATTCAGTAAAAGGATCATTGCCACTAGGAATATGGAAGAATCAGGCTTTGGGATTTAAAGAGATTGTAGAAGCAGGACTTTTCCAAGCATCCAATCTAGCAGCAGGCACAACAGCTCCCCGCTGAAGTTTTATTTTCTTTGATTGGTCATAGTTCTCCTCATTAGCATATCTCCGTACAACACATTGTTACTTGAAAAACCTCCGGGGCTTTCTAATGAAAATAATAGCGGCAGATTAAACATCTTTTTTTCTTATGTTTATCAACTAAAAACAAAAAAAAAAAACACAGTCAGGAAATTGGAGCTCCACGTTGATGATACTGTATGTCCGTTATTTTTCTACTGGCCTGATTGAATAGATCTTTAAGGTTTTAGAAATTGAATGGCTTCCAATGAAATGAGTAGCTCCTAATTATATAAACACACTGAATGACTAATATGTAGCCAATTATGAAAATGAATAATTTTGTAGTGTGTAAGAGTTCAGGAGATGTTTTAAAGTGCAATTTCAAAAATATAGTTTATCTTGCTACAGTTTACTTTTAAACAAAGTACTTCATTAGTAAGGTGAGGTATAATACTCCACTCATTAGTGGTGCTTGAAAAAGCAAGCATCATATTGTTATTGCTCATACTTAGGCAAAGGTTTTTGTTTTTTTCAGAATGCTTAAACCCTAAATTTTGCTACGGACATGAATGATATCTTAAATCGTGCAGTTTGTTTAGAATATATGAGGCTGATGTATGCTATCACTAGTCTAAGCATTCAGATTTATGGTTTTCACCTAGCAGACAATAAAACAGGTGAAAAATCCCAAAGACTTATATTGATGGAAGAATGTACTGTAAGTCATACTTCCCAAAATATGCAACCTGGTTTTTATAGAATTATATTACTATACCTAGATTTTTGCTAAATGTTTTTATGTGGCTCGTTGTACTGTACGTATCCTGGTGAATTGAACACTAGAGGCACTACAACAACGACTTATTCACTTTCACACAAATCACAAGTAAAACGACAGTTTATCAGTTCACTAACACGTACTTTTTGCCCTGTCCCTCACACAATGCTATCTTTTGATATCTAAAGATTTTTATGCTGTAGCGCAGGTGATGGAGCACTGCACTTGCGATGTTAAGGACTGGGGTACGAGTCCCAAAGAGCACACAAATCGACATGAGAAGTGAAAGTCTCATAGGAGCGCAACTGATGGCACTGGCAAGACAAACAGTCCGACTAAGCTGATCCACCAATCAGAACGATCATTTCAGACGCGACTGGATATTGGTAACCAATCATATTTTCCATTTCAGTAAGATGCATGGCATTTCCATCCACAGAACTGCCGCTCACTGGATGTTTTTTGTTTTTGGCACCATTCTTAGTAAATTCTAGAGACTGTTGTGTGTGTGAAAATCCCAGGAGATCAGTAGTTACAGAAATACTCAAACCAGCCCGTCTGGCACCAACAATCATCCATGCGATTATCTAATCTGCCAATAGTGTGGCAGCAGTGTAGTGCATAAAATCATGCAGATATGGGTCAGGAGCTTCAGTTAATGTTCACATCAACCATCAGAATGGGGAAAAAAATGTGATCTCAGTGATTTTGACCGTGGCATGATTGTTGGTGCCAGATGGGCTGGTTTGAGTATTTCTGTAACTGCTGATCTCCTGGGATTTTCACACACAACAGTCTCTAGAATTTACTCAGAATGGTGCCAAAAACTAAAAATATCCAGTGAGGGGAAGTTCTGTATATATATATACATTTAACTTATGCAATTAAACTTTGTGAAAATACTGCATGTTATTACACCATGCTAGTTTTTGATGCTCTTCATAGATGCTGGAAAACTGTGTCCTGTTATTTTATCAAATGGCTTCTTTTTTGTGCCTTTTACTGTTGTCGGTGGTGCCTTTTACTCGTGATATCAAATTATTTCAATTTATATTTTTAAGTAAGAAAACAATTCCATTATCCACAGAAAAGCACATTATTGTACACAAATAAAACAAATAACCATTAATTATTTTGTAGGCTTTATATGGTAATACAAGCCAACATGTTAACGTGAACATTACTACCCTCATATTAGCTATACAATGCTTAACAGTTTATTGTGAATTATGTATTCATTTATTAATTAGAGAAATTATAATGTATTACCAATTTTGATAGTAGCCTAATAAAAGGAACATTAATGACACCTATTAATTTAAATACATATTGAACACCATGGTTCTTAGTAGTGTAATGTACACCATGCCAGCAAGGGACTATGATTACAACAGCCATTTTATTACGCATTTTACATACTGTATATAAATGTAAATATATTAATTTTAGAGACCAGGTGCTTGTTTTAATTTTATTTAATTTAATTCTCCGGTTCCTTCCAGGGGGTCTGAGACACCCCAGAGACCCCCGGTAATTTGCACCGTGCTCAGAACAACCACCCAAAACACACTAGAATTATTTGCAAAGGCAATTACCACTAGTACTAGAAACAGAGTTACAAACATTGCTACTTAATTGGTATCAGCTAAAGGCTGTGTGTTGAAACTATACAGTATTATGTGGTTTGAGGCCACATCCTGCTCCACTTTGATGCAGTCAGGCATTTGAAACAGATGTATGAGGGGTTGTGACTGGAATATATTTCAGCTTTGCTCTTCATAAACCCATAAACAGCCAAATATTGGATGGCAGTAAATTCAAAAAGGCTGCTGGAGTCAACCTGATTTGCATTTAAAACAAAATCCCAGCTAATATTCCTTTAGATCAGATGAAGCATGGAAAAACCTGATCAAAGATCAGCCCTTTGCATCATCTTTCTGTCTGGCAGTTCACAGATATTCGGATTAGCCAAGTTATTGTTTGACCTTGAACAACACAAAAGGACGAAACTGTCAACAAACTGATTAATGGTAATGGAATGCAAGCCTGGAGATTATCTTTATTTCTTTCTTTATTATTTTGCGTGTTTTATCTTGACAAGAATTTACGTTGAGATTGCAGAGACAAAGCAGAATGATCCCCCATACAAATAAACAGCTGAGCTTGCCATCCTAGTTCGGTAACATTACTTCCAAGGAATCTGCTGAAAGTCTGGCTGGGATACTATGTGAACCTGAGAGCGGCATGCTTTGAATTCCAAATAGTTGTACAGCAGCCCATTGCAGTTCTGCTAGATTTTATCACAAAACACTCCCACCTTATTACCATCAGTCATGTTACCCAGTTTCAGGAGTGTAGTATTTCTCTCTTAAGTTTCTTGTTGTATGCAACTGTCAAGGATTTTGCAAACAGATCACATTTTTTCTTTAAACATCCATTTGTTTGTCAGAAGACATCTTGCATCACCAAGAACAATCTTTTTTATTCATTTTTCCATCAGCAGGGAACATGTAATACATGAAAAGCTACAGAGTTCATCTCAACTGTAGAGAAGACCAGGGCTAGTTCTCACACTGTTTACTCCAGTGAATATTTCTCAGGGTAGGTTTATTTTTGAAAGACGATTTCTGTATATGCACATACTTTATTTTTAATGTATATGCACACACATGTACGTGTTGTCTACTAAAAAGCTATTCAACATCTACACTGTTATTGCTCAGGGAAACAAGGAAATGGTAAAAGGATTGTCACTGGGACTTTTTTGTACCTCTGATTAAAATGTATAACTCATTTGGGTACATAATTGTACCCTAAGGACCTATTGTGTACCTTTTAAGGTTCATTAATTTGTTTTGATCCTCAGGGAACAAAAAAAATGTACCTTTTTGTCTCCTTAACTTAAAGGGATAGTTCACCCGAAAATGACAATTCTCTCATCATTTACTCACCCTCCTGGCATCCCAAATGTGTATGACTTTCTTTCTTCTGCAGAACACAATTGATGATTTTTAGAAGAATATTTCAGCTCTGTAGGTCCATACAATGCAAGTGAAAAGGTGCCAAAATTTTGACACTCCAAAAATCACTTAAAGGCAGAATAAAAGTAATCCATATGATTCCAGTGTTTTAATCCATGTCTTCAGAAGCGATATGATAGGTGTGGGGGAGAAAGAGATCAATATTTAAGTTTTTACGTTTTTTGCCAGAAATTCTTCTCCCTGCCAAGTTGAGGAAAATATGCGTGAAGAATGTGAATCACCAAAAACACAAGAAGAAGAATGTGAAAGTGAATGTTAAAGTGGAGATTGACTGAGCAGGGAGGAGAATATATAGTAAAAAAGAATTAAATATTGATCTGTTTCTCACCACACCTATCAAATCGCTTCTGGTGACATTGATTTAACCACTAGAGTCGTATGGATTACTTTTATGCTGACTTATGTGATTTTTGGAGCTTCAAAATTTTGGCATCCATTCACTTGCTGTGTAGGACCTAAAAATTTCAATTTGTGTTCAGCAGAAGAAAGAAAGAAAGTCATACATATCTGGGATGTCATAAGGGTGAGTAAATGATGAGAGAATTTTCATTTTTGGGTGAACAATTCCTTTAAGGGTACAAGTATGTACCCAAAACAAGGGTACCACCCAAGTGACACTTTGTACCTTAAATGGTAAAATTTTCTGGGAGAGTACAGGTTATTGAACATGTGCTGACCTTTTGTGACAACACGCCCGAATAGAGGGGTAAGTTGTCACAATGGAAACTGCTACTAAAAAGACAATTTAAACAGTAAAACAATTCATGAGACAGCAAAATTGTAAAAGATACACTGTAAAAAATGTTTGACAGGTAACCTAAAAATGTGCTTCATGTGGTAACATTAAAAGTAACTGGTCAAAAATGTTATTTAATCTGACTAAATAAACCTGGCAAATTAGGTTACATCAACAAAAGTAGTTTTTATGAGTTAGATCAAGTAGAAATTGTTTTTTGAGGTAACAATTGCAGGTTTATATACCCAACCATTTTTTGGGCCTACAAATATTACACTCATATATAATGACAACTTGCCCCAATACAAATGTGACAACCAGACATTTATTTAAAATACCCCTTTCCTGAGAACACAGTTAAAAATTTCTGTTAAAATCTACCTCCATTATATAGTTGATCTTTACCCTTGCCTGAATATATCTCTGTGGTTTTATTTTTGTCACTTGCTTACCCAACAGCTCAAGCAAAAATATGATCTTGAAATTTCTGTTTGGAGGACAGAATTAACAAAAATAAACTTCAAATAAACTTGCAAAACCACTGCTAGAGCAAACAAATATTTTGAAATTGGACTTGGACACAAATGAAACTGAAATTGAACTCAAAACCCTTACAGAGATATAGCTTTTGTGACAACTTGCCACGGTCTCAACTATATCCAAACACACACCTTCAAACATCTGATTGGTTCTGTCAATATCAGCACCCTGGATGCCCGCCTGACCCGTGAGGTCTCTAACCTCACGTTTGTTCCTTCCTTCTTCATCCACCCTGTTTATTCGACTCATTAGCCGTCTCAAAGGTCTCCTGCGGCTCTCTCCCAGATGCACGACTGGATCAATGGACTCAAGATGGGTGGAGCTGAATTGTAATGTTTGCTCGCCTGCGGATTGGCACACACTGTAGCTGGGGGCCGATCAATGAAAACTTTGCTGCGTGGAGATAAGAGAGGGCATCTTGTAGCTACTGCCCTTTCTTTTATCACCCTGCTTTCCTCACTGATGAGCTTTAAAGTTGCACTGTGTTAGCAAGATTCAGCCACACTGGGCAAAGCTTGACTTTAAGGGCTTAGGGCAGCCCATGTTCAGAATTCATTTATTTCTGCTGCTCCAACGGTCTGCATAAAACCGCAATGTCCGTGTTAGAAGACTTACCAGGATATTTTAAAGAGGAGGTTGCCAGAAAACATTACATTTTAAGGGAAATGGCTTCTTATCAGAAATTAAAATCCTGACAGCACACAAACATCGAATCGTTTACTTGTCCACTAGAGAACATTGGCTGCAGGGAGAATTTTTAAAGTTAACTGTTTAAGAGCTTCCAGCCTCTTAAGAGAGGGTGAGTGGCCAGTTTCATAGCAACTGAAAGGAGGCGGATGGAGGCCAACAGGGTGCTTGATGGTCAATATATTCAGGGCTCAGGTTGAAAATGGTTCAGTGAAACACTCATGGGGAAGCGTTTCACTGACCCACTACATTTTCTTCTAGATCTTGAATCAAATTACACCAGAAAAAAATGGCAAAAAGAAAAAACCTATCCCTCCATCATATTGTTAAATTTAGCATAATATAAACACAATTTCAGGCAGATCTATAATGAGTTAATTAGTGAATCATAGATAAAGTGGTTTGGACACCTGCGTGGTCAGTGATGTTACAATTGCTGTCGGTCTCTCTCACTTCTCTACATTACAGCCGGCCTGCCACTGATCGAGAGACTAATGACTTTATTACAAGACAAGACCTGGTAGTCTATCTTAATGGAAATCACCAAGAATTATTTCCATGCTTCTCGGTCATTATTTACTTCTTCTCTTGTTCTGGATGAGGGTTGCACAAGACATCCTGATGTTTTTGGGCAATGTAGAAGTGTTGCACTGCAGATCATTTTGCACAGACATTTGAATCCGTTAACACTTTGAATATTACAAGACTATGGGTGCTAGGGATAGGCATAAACTATCAGATCAAGGGGTTATAAATTAAGTAATATATTTGCAGTATCTCTCATTTATAATACATACAGTATATAGGGCATATGAAGGAACTCTGATGTTCAGATAAAAGCATACATTTTCTCAGTTTAGGTGCTTTGCAATAAATCGGATCAGTGCAAAATGGCATTTTTGTTTTTTTTTTTCTTTTTTTTTTTCTGCAAGAAATTTATTTTTCCCCCAAAACAGTGTAATTGTTTTTTTGTTTTTTTGTTTTTTTGTTTTTCAAACACAGGCTGAGGTGGGTAGAGTAGCCAAAAACTGTACTCGAGTAAAAGTACATTTACTTGAAAAAAGAAATCACTCAAGTAGAAGTAAAAGTAGTGATGTTAATAATTACTTGAGTAAGAGTAAAAAAGTATCCAATTAAAAGAATACTCAACTATTTACTTTCATATGTAACAAAATGGATGTTTAATCTCCAATATTCAATTACAACCATTACAGGTTGGAGCTGCAGTTCTAATCTTGATATATCCGCTTGTCTTGGTGTAAAATTAAAGCATTGCGTGACATAAGAAAGTATTTGTTTTGAGCGCTTGCTGCTGCTGCAGTCATGAACTCGGGTGTGTCTCAATCAGTTCCCTAGTTCAGTAGTCAGGGCTGATCAGGGAGTCTCATGCTGCTTCCGAAACCAGGAAAATACTGCTTTTGGAGGCTGTATACGGAGGCAGGATGAAAATAAGGTGCTTTTCAAACTGTTCTGAAACCTGTTTCCTAAAGAGTTCCATTCATTCAAAACAGCTGTCAGTTAAGCCATTAACTGATTAGGCAGCAAGGCAGCAATTCAGCTGCCTACGTTTTCAGATGCAGCCTCATTCGCAAAATCGTTCCAGTGCACAGAAATGTTCGCTCCCTAAAAAATACTACAATGCACAGTAAAAACCAGGGAGCATCATTGCTCACTATGTTCCCTTACCGGAAACGTCATTATGTCTTCTGAAGTTTCTCAAGTCATTAGAAGTCGAGCACAAGCGTAAAATGATGAAGCCCAAGCCTATTTTCAACAAACATGTACTCAAGTAAATGTAACTGATTAAATGTAGTGCGATAATACCCACCTCTGTAAATAGGCTATAAACATCTTAAAAATTCTTATTTAAATATTCTTTATGTAAAAAATTGTTATTTATGGGCTATTAATATTGTTTGTAAATATTAGGCTACTTGCTAATTCTTGTATTTACTTGTATTTCCTGTCGGCTGTGGAAATGAATAAATGAATCACTCTTTTTTTTTTTTAATTACTCGGTTCTTTAAAATATCAGTTTGCGGTTCAGTTTGAATCATTCAGACAGCTAACTCACACACTGAATCATTTGGAGTGTTTTTTCTCTCCGTAAAACACTACCAATATACTTTAAAACACAGAGAATAAACACAGCACTGGATGAAATGGAATATTAACCTTCAAAAACTGAAAGTAATCCCACATCTTATCATTTTCCAGCGAAGAAGAGATCGACTCTGTACTGCAGGTAAACACTCCCTAAACTATTTTTTTTTTTTTTTTTTTTAAACAGTAGGCCTAACTACATGAAAAAGTACCATGACATAACCATAACATGTCTTGACATTACATGTATCATAGTAGCGTATTATGGTATATTTTGAAATACCTACTATGACAATTTTGTATTGGTCATTTTGAGTGGGAATAATTCAGTATCAAGGAATATATTAACCCTGTGAGACCACGTGTGGACGTTGTATTTTGGCTTCACTATACTCAACGCATAATTTAAATGAATTAAAACCAGCTGAATACTGTTCACAAGACTTTACACTGTCATTTAAAGGTTAAACTTATGGCGGACCGCGTACCATGTCACAACAGCGTGACGTCGATTTCCGTGAAGCGCTTCTATGGGCGCAACGTCAACAAAAATTCCTCTGGTAAGAAACCTGCACTTTATCTGAGACTTGGCATGGATCAAAAGCAATTTTTTTGGATGTTTTTCTTAATATCGTTCCATTAATTCCTCCCACTGATGATTACAAATATGGCCGCTGCAAGGAAAAATGGTTGTCACTGAAACAGGTCAATATGCAGGTGCTTGGTTTGGCAGTGACCTCTGTGTGAGCAGTGCTTTGTTCATAGCTACCATTAATATTCACAATAGACGTGTTCTGTGTGAACGTAACTTAATAATACTCTTTGTTCATGCTTGACAGGCACTGGCTTTAAATGCTAACAAAACAAACCACCAGTTTCTCAAATCCTGAAGATTTCATAATTATCCATGGGTTGTTGTGGAAATGGATAGCTCCCGAGATTTATGTATTGATTAGCTCTATATGTATAATAGCTACAGCAAAGCCAAGTTTACAATCAGTAGTATGCGTGATAGAGGACACTTAAAGGATTAGTTCACCCAAAAATGAAAACACAACTCCAGTCGATCAATGAATGTCTTCTGAAGCGAATCAATAGGTTTATGTAAGAAACAAGTCGATAATTAAAACATTATTCACTTTTAAAAAGCGCTTCCTGCCAGCAGTTGACACATCACGTAGCTGTCACGCGACATAAGCGCATCGGCGAGTTCACGCTAGAATTTGGAAGCAGCGCTTATTAATAACAGAAGAAGGAACATCATGCGAGAGTTCTTCCATTTCAAACAGCATTAGAGCCCTGGACGGAAGCTCTGATTTAAAGTTAATAACTTTTAATTATCGACTTGTTTCTTACATAAACCTATCGATTCACTTCAGAAGACATTCATTGATTGACTGGAGTGCATGGATTACTTTTATGCTGCCTGAATGTGACTTTTGGACCGTCAAAGTGCTGGCACTTGTTTATCTGCATTATAAGGACCTGACAGAGCTCTATCTTCTTCTAAAAATCTTCATTTGTGTTCTGCTGAAGAAAGACAGTCATACACATCTGGGATGGCATCAGGGTAAGTGAATAATGAGAGAATTTTCATTTTTGGGTGAACTATCCCTTTAAATGAATATTCCGAGTTCAATATATATTAAGCTCAATCAACAGTATTTGTGGCTTAATGTTGATACCACAAAAAAAAAAAAAAAAAAAAAAAATGGACTTGTCCTTCATTTTCTTTAAAAAATAAATAAAGAACAACAACAACAAAAACCCCACATCTAGGTTACAGTTAGGCACTTACAATGGAAGTGAATGGGGCCAATCCATAAATGCTAAAAAGACACTGTTTCAAAAGTATAGCCAAAAGACGCCAAAAGATGCAAAGGATTGCTTACTAACCCTCATATGTGTGAAGTTATGTCCAATTTTACAACTTACGTAACAGCGAAAACCCTAAAACGACCGCAAAAATGATAATTAAAAAAAAAATTTCAGCTCAAATAATATACAAAACAGAAAAATATATGTAAGTGCTTTTATAAAATTACATTTATGCCTTTAAACCTTCCAAAAATTCTCTACAAGTGAGCAGCAAGTGATCACCCCATTTACTACAAGTGTAAGTGCCTCACTGCAACCTTGATTTTTGATCTCACATAAACACAGTTGTCTCTTTATTGGTTTATTAGAGGCCTGTGACAATGATTAGCGGTCACTGAGAGCACTGTGAGGAAAAATGTTAATTAAATGTAAATACATGTGGAGCGTAATATCTACAGTTCTTTTATGCACTGTTCAAATTGGGGGGGGGGGGTCCGACACCCCCAATAATAGCTAAGGGACCCCCCATAAGACCAAAATAATGTAACTTGGGGGGTCCCTGGTGTTTTATCAAAACTAGAATACTAGAAACATAAAAAAAAAAAAATTAAAAAAAAAATTTCCCAAAATGTTTACAGTGACAGAACGTGACATTTTCCATTATCTGTTCCAGTTTTCATAAATAACCTAAATCAGATTATTTACGTCAGAAAATTCTATATACTAAACACGCCCAAATGTGCCATGCCCTGTTTTCTTAAGTAACTTATAGACGGTGACTGGTAACTGGCAGAGTGGATCCTCATTTTCACCTCACAATAATTGTAAAATATTGTTCTTTGATTTATGGTTGTTGGTACTTCTAAATTACTAACATTAAATCATCTTTTATCTTAGAACTAAACCGTCGCTAGAGGTTCATTAATATGCTCGCAGTTAATATGCATGTAGATTTGCCAATATTGATCTAACACTACATGTTAGCTTACGATAAAACAGTTATTACATTGATGTTAAGTGAAGGAATATTTTAAACCATTTGTAATGCTGTGCCTGTGATGACCGACCCCCCCCCAAGAATTTTTAATTATACAAGTCATGCATATAAATAATAGTAACAACAGAGTTCTAAACCAACATCTTGGCAAGATAATGAGCATTATAGAGCCACTTCTTATTTAAAACTCTACCAAACACTATGCATCTCAACCACGGTGACCACTAGGCCTATTTAAATTCTAAAATGTATAGTTTAATATTAAGCCTAACAACTTACACTTGTCTTACAACTCATTAAAATATCAAAATGACTCATTTTAATCAATATATCAAATTATTCTGTAATATTTTGGTAGGGATTCTCGTAGGTATTCTTGGGGAGTCATGTGTGTGCCTGATGTAATTATTCAGTTCAAACCGGGTAGATGGGGGTAGGGTATAAAGGGACCCCCACACCCAAGAGCTCTGACTCAATTCGAACACTGCTGTTAGGATATTTTTATATTATGACATTACTTTTTTCTGGCATAGGCCTACAACAAAAAATAATCATATTTTAAAGTAGAGAACTAAAATGACTAAACAGCATGGATATATGATGTTTGATAAAATAAAAATAAAAATTCCAATTTGTCCATGTCAGTCTGGATCTGGATTTCCATTCATCCGGTTATGACCAATGAAAATTATTCATCCCAATGCAAATGGATCAAATATACTTACATTTGACAAATATAACTTGATTCATTTAAAATCAAGTTGAGACAAATGTTAAATATTTGTGTTGCATTAGCTCATTTTAATGAACTAAATTGAGCAAGCAGCAATATATATTTGTGTGTGTGTAGGCGGGTTTGGGTGGTTTTCGAGGACATTTTTGAGTTTACAAACTGGTAATTACAATATGCTATAAATGTGGTTTATGAGGACATTTCTAGTCTCCTCATAATTCAAATTGCTTACATAATAAACAAAAACAAAGCTTGTTTTTTTGAAAATGTAAAAATGCAGAAAGTTTTTTGTGAGGGTTATGTTTAGGGGTAGGGTTAGGGGATATAATCTATAGTTCATACAGTATAAAAATCATTATGTCTATGGAGAGTCCTCATAAGGATAGCCGCACCAACATGTGTGTGTGTGTGTGTGTGTGTGTGTGTGTGTGTGTTTTGAAGCATCCAGCACTCTTGCAGCCCATTCTGCAATGTGTCAAGCAATTAGTTGGGTGAGTGTATGTTCGGGTCTGTGCTATCCAACCCTTATGTATCTGGAATTGCGCCGTCACTTTGTTGGTCACAGTATAGACTCCTAGTCTCATTACACACCCACACACAGATGGGCACTACTCGTTTATTCATAAGGGAACTTTGATCTTTCTCCAGTGGAGTCACATGGTTTGAATCTGAGGGGTCACCAGATGCCAAAACTGTCGGATACCAACCTCTTTTTGTTTTGTATGAAGCTTTAAATGGCTTCTCTGTAACCTCCCATTTGTGTGAATACAAAACATAAATGAACATTTGTGTTCTAATGACTGATTTTCACTATGAAATTGGCTTCAAAAACAAACATTTGTTAAATATTTACCTCGTTTTTTTCTTTAGTTTTGTTTACTTCCTCACCCTGTATGTTACTTCTTTATTTATTTATTTCTGTGTTCCGAATTAATTACAACCATAATGTGTATCACCACTGATTAAGATGATATAAAAAGCCACAGTGCCTTCAAAAGACTGCGTAACTTTGCTTCATTAAAATTTGAAAACTTACATCAGTGTGGCAAGGCTTCATTACTGTCATTATCAATTATGCAGGCATTGAGACGTGCAACTTATTGAGAACGCCCGACTGTGTTTTGCATGCCGTCTGCCTAGCTTGCTGCTTCTACACACTTTCGATATGCATATACATAAAACATCCTTGTTTAGAGATTTATTTATTTTTTTGCAAACTAAGTAACCAATCTCGTTGTGCCTAATCAAGTATGTCATGTATGCTTATTTGAGCCTCAAACTGCAGACAGTTACTCAATATTCATTTTATCATGCTAATGAATGATGGGTTTGCATTTACCTAGCTATGGATTAATGAAGGCCAATCAATATCCCTGAATAAAAGATATATGATAGCCTCTTTGTTAGGCATACAATGAACTTCAATTTTATTGAGCAACGTTAGTTGTGACTAGAATGAATCAACAAACAAACATCTTGACCTCTGTCTACAAATTCATTAAAAAAGTAAAAAAAGGAGACATTTTTGGATCCCTTTTCTAAATTAATTACTTTGGAGTGTGTGAACTGCTTTATATCAATTCGCACTGTAATTGTTAGGGGAAAAAAACATCTTTTGGAGGAAAAACAGCTTTGATTTTTTAAATCGGATATTCTGCTCTCTAGGTAGCAACATACATGTTGAGCTTACTTACAACAAGGCACATTTTTTTGACAGAACAAGACATTAGTTTTAACAAGGCAGGCTTGTATTTGGAATAATAAGCCAGGATCATTTTGGCAGATGTTATTTGCACCTCAATCCTGGTGCAAATAGTGTCAGATACTATTTGCACCCATATTTAAATACTAACACATAGTATGAGCATCACTTTGGTGTGTTATTTTGTGTTTATTTAGAGTCCCACAGACACACTACATTAACCTCCACCCCCTAAACCTAACCTTAGAAAAATAACCTTGGTTTTACTACAGTAACCACAGTTTCACATGGGAACATGTGCGATCGACAGAACCCGCCTCTGGATCAAACCCTTCTCTGCACTCCTCGGCATTCACCGTGACCAAATCACTGCGATGAAACCAACATTTATATTCATTTTTATCTATTATTTTAAGTAGTAGTAAAGGAAATCTTAACAGTGGAAACAAGAAATTTAATGTGAAAAAGAGTGGGACAAAAGGCAGATTTGAACCGCGGTCACTAGGACAACACTACACAATCACAAACCGTCTTTACACCCAAAGCCACTGCAGCAACATCTATTATTCAGTTTGTCATATATTCTTGTGGTTTCACCACATAAACACATAAACATATCAACATGGCAAATGGGGGGTCTGGGGCTAGTCATGCAGGGAAGTTGTAACTATGGCTATATATCAGTAACTAGATTTTGAGTCCAAATCCAATTATACAAATATGTTTTTGAAGTTGGTTTGTATATTGGTTCCTGTTCTAATTCCCATTGTTAAAACTTACCCCATATAGTATTAGGGATGTTATGCCAATAGCAGACATGTTTTCATAAAAATTCAATGTATGTTTAATGAACTGTATTGTTTTTCCTGGGCAATAATGGTGAAAATATTCAATAGCATTTTTATAGTCAAAACTTTAAGGTACAGTATGTGTTCATACAGAAATTGATTGAAAAAATAAACTTACCCTCAGAAGTAAAAAGTGCGACAAATAGCAGCGTCTCCCATTCATTTGAAATTGATGTGATACATTTTTAATGAATCATAAGATATGTCTTGTGCATTAATATGATTTGTGCGGTGGTGATGGACAGATAAGATGCATGATTATGGCTTAAAAGAACTTCTGTGGTTTCTCTTCATCTTATTGAGGTGTTTCCTGTTGCTATCCTCATTTAGAGCACAGCAGGTTTAGTCACCCTTCCAGGAAAGCCATTTAAATTCGCATACCTATTCATTTTCAACCTCAGTGTGAACATAATTAACAGTGTAAAACTTAAAAAAAAAAGCCATTTCAAGCAGCCTTGAAATGTAAGAATAGAACACCAACAAATTTTTAAATATAGTCAACAAATATTAGACCTTAAAGGAATATTCAGGGTTCAAGACAAATTAAACTCAATCGACAGCATTTGTGGCTTTACCACAAAAATTAATTTAGACATGTCCCTCCTTTTCCTCCTTTACACAGAAAACGTAAGTAAGTGATTTTATCACACTAAAACATTTTTACACGCATATTGTTTATGTCTTGTGGCTATACTTTTGAAACAGTGAGTATTTTAACATTTATGGAGTGACCACATTCACTTCCATTGTAAGTGCCTCACTGTGACCTTATTTTTTTGTGGTTATCAATATTATGCCACAAATTCTGTCAATTGAGCTTGACTTGTACTGAACCCAGAAAATTCCTTGAAACAGCCCTATAGAACATTAAGAAGTGTTGGGCACCAGATGGTCATTGTCTATGTTTTACAATAAATGCTAATATAGCGTATCATCTGCACTCTTGTTTCCTCTTTTGTACTTAGTTTCTGGGCACAGACAAGTAAGTTACGTTTTAATTTCTTTGTTCTGTCACAGCTTGTGAATACACTGTCATGCAGTTCTGCTGATTACATGAGTTGAGTGTTGATGTTTAATTAACTTCCATTTTCTCTGATGCCCATTTCTTTTGTACCCAACAGAGAATAACAAAAAAAAAAAAGATGAAAATTAAAAAAATAAGTAACTCCATGGCACCACTTTGATGGTAACGTTGGAGATGCTGTCACCTTTGATCAGTCAAACAGTGTGATCACAATCATTCTGCAACAATGACCATCTTATCTGTGCAGGAACAATAAAAGACAGAGGCTCTGATTTGCTCTTGCTGCTTCTAATTGCTTTATTGCACTCACACTATTGCCAGTAGTTTGGCCGCTCTCCAGGGTCCTGAAATGACCCAACTCAGCTGGGGTGATTCAAAGGATTTGAATGGATCAAAGATGGAGCATTCAAGGATTGAGAAATTGGAGACTAACAGACAGTGTTTAGTCTATAATTGGTTCATCATGTCAGAATTCTTCAGCCTCAGTTGGCTCTTATTTTTCTTTCTTACCAGGCATACGAAACTTTGCTTTTTTGTCATCTCATCAAATTTACAACTTGGATTAAATCTGAATCCACTCTTTTAAAAAGAGCTTTTAAAGCCCACATCTAGTGAGGTTCAGACAGATCGTTGAGGTCTCATAAACGTCATAGCAATTCAACACAATATAAATATTTCATTCAACATCCCATGTTTAAAATATGTGACTAAGAGTCCAATTGTAACATGTAATCTTGCTGAATGCATTCATCCCTGAAGATCTGATTCGGTCAACATTGTGCTGATGCTCAAAGTCTCACATCTCGTGTGCATTAATCATTCACATTATTTCAATCTTCAAACATGATTTGAATATTGAATTGCCCTGATGCGTCAAGCTAGATCGGCCTCCAGTTCTCTAAATTTTTCTGTCTTGTTTTCTTTTTCAATTTTGCACTTTTATTGTTTACCATAGGCTAACTCTAACCCAAATCATAACCCTAAAATAACTTTTTGCATTACAAGCAAAAAAACAAAACAAAAAAAAACAAACAAACATTATTTCTGTTTCTTCTATTCTTTCTTCTTTCGTTTTTATCTAAGCACCTATTGTCCCTATATAAAACTAATTCCAATTTCTAAAGATTAATCCTCACCCAAACCTCCACACTATAAAAATTATCCCTAAAATGATAATTTGCTTTATTTATGAATCAATTATTCAATTGATGACTTCCCCAGATGTTCCCATAGGGTGGTTTTGTCAGATTTATCTCACTTTTGGGGACAATTTTGTCCTCCAATAGGCGAAGTACACACACACACACACACACACACACACACACACATGTTGCAGCCATCATTATGAGGACTCTCCATAGACATAATGATTTTTATACTGTACAAACTATAGATTCTATCCCCTACCCCTAAACCTAACCCTAAAAAAAAACATTGTTTTTTCAGTAGCTTAGTGGTTCTATCAGCAAAGCTATAAGATGAGCCCACCTCGTAAAATTTCTTGCCAATTCCATTCTGATGCTTTCAATCTTTTATGCTTTCTAAGGTCTTGGAAAGGAGGCATCAGGAAAAACCCACACAATTCAATTTAATAAGCTTCTGTGGTACAGATATCAAAAATAAGGATTGTTATACTTACTGCACTGCATAAACACAAACAAAACTGTATGCACATTATTTGAGGCTTGCAGATGTTGCACCTGTTTTCATGGTCCAGGGGATTTGGCTTTGTTGAGCACAGATACTTACAGTCTTACTGGAACTTTGAGAGCTCAAGTGAAATGCTACAGTCTGGATTTCATTGTAGCTGCATGAAGCAGCCTGGATGTTAAGCTTCCAGTATCCTTGGCGGCGGTGATCAGAGGGAGCCACAGAGGGGAATGTGTTTGTGTGGCTACATCTGATTGGAAGCCATTTTGGCCCTTATATCTTGCCAACAATCAAACTCAGAGTGTACAACACATTCATACGCACAAACACACATCCAGTCAGCTATTGCAAAATTGCTTAGGAAGAAATGATTGTCAATAACTGCTCAATTAATCCTAACTATTTTGATTATTTCATTGCATACAATGAAATATTTGGTGGGCATTGTCTGAAATTTGAAATTTGAAGCCCTTGAAGTTCAGACTTTGCTTTTATCTAATACTTTCATTTTATTCATTGCCATTTGCAAAAGTGCTGAAAACAAGGTGTAGCAAATAGCGGCTGACACACAGTTTTGAAACTTTGTACTAGAGCTTGTTCTGAGGGCTTGTTGGCTGCTGAGAGGGCAATCGATGTGGTGTCCCCATGGAGTCTTTAGCTTTCTCAGGAATAGACTTGACTAATTGGTGATTGAAAATCCCAACAGTTTCCAGTGTGTTTAAAGGTCAGCTGTTGTTTTAAATTGAGTGCCATGTTGTAGGTTGTAATTATTATGCTGGCTCAATAGTTAAGGTCAATGGTAAGCCAGAATGAAGACACAGCAAATGTGCCCTGACATCTTCAATACCAGTGATGTTGGATGATATTTATTTTGTTGGCTTGACAAAGCCAACACACTGTTGTTCTACAAACTTGGTTTAGAATTTTGTTTTTTAAAATCATTAAACCAAGAGCAACATTTTTAACTTTAACTCCTCTTACAGCTTTTAACTACATCCAACAAACTTGGTACAGACCTTCAGACTGTTCTTAAATAGTGTGTTTTGACTTTTCAAACTGACCGGACCTATGGTTCGATCTATCTATCTATCTATCTATCTATCTATCTGTCTATCTGTCTATCTGTCTGTCTGTCTGTCTGTCTGTCTGTCTAGTTAATGTTATCCTTATAGTTAATGTTTCTTGGAACCATTATACACATTTCATGTATGTTTGTATCCGTGTGTAACCATAAATGCTCTTCAAATTGATACTGGATCTGTGGCCATGTTGAGAGAATGTCTAAAACAGCATTAACGGTTTAATGTCTTAATTTTTTGTTGTTGTTTTTTAATGATATTATTAAGATCAATGACCTGAGTCACAAATTGCATGACATACTTTCAGCTTGCCTGCTGGATCTCAGACTTGTGCATTTCAAAGGAATTAAACTTTTTGATAATTATACATATTCATGTATTCAGCATCTCATTATCCTGATATAACATATCTCATTTGCATATCCTCCTAATGAGGCGCTACAATGGGGAAGACAGCATCATCTGCAAAATACCATTCTTAAAATGAATGTTCCTGATATTTGAATATTTCAAAAACAGACTGTATTTTTTAGATGCACTGTATTTCTCACAGTCTCTCAGTGGGGGCACTTTTGGTGGAAATAAAAGAATTATGAGTCTCAATGCTCAGAGAGAGACAACAATTCAGCATCTATCTGTCACTCCTAACTGACAGGCTGTCAGTCAGAATCAACGAAACAAGTTGTAATGGGATCTCTTTAGATTTGTCGGCCCACTGAGAAAATATTTTGGATTGTGTAACAACTAAGAGGCAGACAGATGGAGAAAGTAGGGGCTGTGAATTTTATATATGAAGAAATGGAAAGCACAGATCAGAGTTTGTTTCTGGCATTTGCGCCAAAGGGATGACTGAGTATTTTTATTTGCCTTGCGACAGAGGAGTGCATTGTTTTTTTTTTTTAAACTGCTATCGCAATTGATGCAAAACATTGACAGTGCCAAAGAAAAGAGCAGGTTAGAGTACATTTCAGTCCAACTTAAAAGAGATGCCCAAAATGAGCAACAATAATCAATTGTACTCTTATAAGATAGGGCAGGGCTTGTGAGATATCCACCATATAGCAATAGCTGAGAAAAGACATCTGTACACTTGCCAGCAATCGATCTGCTCTTGGAAAGGATAACATAAACACAAGAATTGCAATCCAATATGTGCCAAAATTTCCACCCATGACTCAAACTGTGAAGGTGCCTGTAAGCCTCAATTAGAACATGAGAGAAATAATGAGTGGATGGGAGAAAATGGCAAAGCAATGATAAGAGATTTGATGTGGCAGACCAATTTCTCATCCCGCGAGACCAGAGTCGAATTACCACGGTGAGTATTTTTAGCTTGATGTTTTAATAATAAGCATCACACTGATGTAATTGGAGTGGAATGACATTTGGTTTGGCGAATGCGCATTTAAAAAGTTGTGCATGAAAAATGAATCACCTCCCTTTGTTGGGATATATGACCATGCCTATTGCTCCATCATTTTGTTGAAAACAAAATCAATTATGCTTGATCTCCCAATGTATCATTTGTAAATTAACCAAATGTGTTTTATATTTACCTGCAGCATTCCTGCGGTACAATATTTAGTTACACTTACAGTAAATGTGTTCAAATTCTGTCGTGACCCTGCTCCCTGCTAAATGAAATATTAGAATTAAGCTTTAGATTAATGTCCAAAAGGCTTGTCTTGTTCATTTTGCAGGGCAATTCATCTTGAGAGAGCATGATTTGGTTATGTAAGTGAATGTGTGTGCAGCTGGCTGTGTTTGTCACCCCTAAAGGTCACCTCTGATTGGTCCAATGAGTGTGACAAGAGAAAACTAAATACCAGGTTGGGTGGGCACTTATGGCGTATGAGGTACCTGTCCAATTTGGCTATTGATGACAGTATGACAGTGAGTCACAATGATGAATAATGGCATGAATATGAATACAGAAAGACAGATATCAAGAACACAGAAACTTAAAAAGTAAAAACTTTTTGTGATATTGGGTTAGAAGTGCATGTTTGGACATGCAATTAATCTTAAGCATTTGAACATTTTAATATTCAAAATTTTAAATGTATATTTTTAAATGTAAAATTTAAGTGTGTAAATTCTGTGCCACTTGCATCACCAATAAGAACTGCAAAAGTAATGATTGTTTTCAAACAGGTTTCCTGAACACTCCTCCCATCTTACATTGGTCGCCCAAACACATCTTTAATTACTGTTACTGCGGAATGCAGCAACTGAGGACAAATATGTCAGTAATGTAAGATGAAGGTTGTTCAGTGATGTCGGGAAACTGTTTGTGGCAATATGGCAGACCTCTGAATATAAATGAATGTCATTGTTTGGAGACGCTGGTCTATGCTGTTTGGAGACGCTGGTCTACGCGCTGCTCAATTTTCCACGTTTGAAGCAGTGATTAACTTCAGCAGATCTTATTACAACGCTGCTGGGGTTGACAGCCTTTCTTTTAAGTGGCAGAGTTTGATTAATGAGATATCAACATAGATAGGAAACCTCAGTGAAGGGGAAAGAAAGAAAATGTGGCAAAAAAAAAAAAAAAAAAAAAAATGATAGATGGCTTTGAATTGGTTAGCTATATCTAAATTATCCAAAGGAAAATAAATGTCTCAATGCAAACAAAGCTTCATGATTGACAAAAACACTTAGCGACCGCTTAGATCGGGTATGTATGTATTGGGTATGTTTTTTTTAATAGCAGTTGGGAAAATGTGTGAACACGATAAAACCACACTGGCATACATTCAGGCAAGGTTCAACTATATAATGAAGGTAGATTTCAACCAAAAGATTAAACTGTGTTGATGTTCACATGACAAGGGTAGCCTATTTTTCGTCATGTTGGGGAGAGTTGTCACCTTGATATGGGGGCAAGTTGTTACATGTTTTCAAATTTTGTTACTTCATTCAATTCATTTATCATGATTTATTTAAGCCAAAGCAAAAACTTATTTTCTTTTCCATTTCATGAATTGCTTGTTAATGTTTCAGGATTGTTCTACTGTTCAAGTTTAGATAAAAATCCATTAAATAGCCAATATAGAGTTGTGTACTGTATATATGTGGAAATATGCAATGTGTGTATGCAATATGCATATATTTAGCATATATTGTGTAAGATTGCTTTGTTTTTTACACTTAAGATAGTATTTCATATTTCAAACATAAGTATTCTTCTAGGTAGGTTCCCACTGCGACAACATACCCCATATAGTGTGACAGCATGTCCCGCAATACAACTGTACGTTTTTTTTTTGTTTTGTTTTTTGTGGACAATAACAGTGGAAAGCTCTGGTCTTCCCTACTTTATAAATCACTCACTGGTTCACTAATTCACAATTTGTGAATATGGGAATATAGAGCAATTTCTGACACATCAATAACAAGCATCATTCACTCTTCTGCTAATGAGGCATCTTTAAACACTTACCATAGAATACTCATTCTAGCTGGACTCTTCCCAGAAGAGTGCTATTTTGACAGAGAGATCCATCATCCTCTTTGTCCTGCCCTGCAATAATCTGTTCATTAATTTAGGCTAAGGCTTTATAAGAGCTCTCCAAAAACAAAATGCACCGTGTCTATGCAACATTAGTGATTTTGCGATTTTCAACACTTTCAAGAAGGGAGTACACGTGTTTCACAACATGCCTTCTATAACAATACATCATTATTTGCCATTATTTGCAGCATCCTTTTTTATTTTGTTTATTTTATTATTTGTGGCTTCATTTATTTCAGAATTTTTTATGTCAACAAGAAAGACTCACTGAGGCGTTCTAAAATGCATCATGTGGCATGTACTTTCACTTTGTGTAATTTCACACTTACATCTCCAATACGGCATCCACAGAGAAAATATCTACACGCTCCACACATTGCTCAGAATGGGTAAAAAAACAACAACAACAACAACATTATCCAGATTAGGATTATGAGAAAAGGAGCATCCGTAGTCAGAGAAAACTTTTTATTTAGGTCAAATTCTCCCAGTGTTGCGGATATCCTCTGGCCCCCATTTCTGGAACAGATTGTGTGGGGATTTCAACAGGACGTTTCTATGGCAATACGGATTAGGCAATTAACCCTGATGTCAGTGTAATTATTAAGACACTTAGTAAATGAATTAATTTCCCTTAAGGTTGTGCCAGCACAACCTCTCTTACTCCATAGAACAAAAGCGTAGTGAAAAATCGTAAAAGGGGTGTGAGAGGCAAACACGTCTCAGGCTTTTGTCTTTTCACCTGCTCTCACTTTCTCTGAGGGTGAGGGAAATTTTGATTAATCAACAGATGTCAGCAGAGGTGACGTGTCTTTTTTGATAGGTTTTGATGGTAGGCTGCTCTCTGCTTGAAAATCTAGATGGCAATGTTATGTGGCACTGAAATTCTCTGAAATACTTCATTTAAAAAAGCTGTGACAAGAATACAGCAAGCTATAGATTTTTATGTGTCATTTAAAGTCAAAAATCCAGTTTGACCCTATTTACTGTCCTGAATACACATCCTTGGTCTTATTGCACATGATTCATCAATGCATATTATTCCAAGGAAAAAAGGTTTGTCTTTGTAAAACTTACACTACCTATTAGACGACTTTCGATTGTCACCTCGATTGTGACAATTGTGACCACCTGATTTGTGGTTACCTTAAAGTTAACCACAAATCTTTTGAGGCATTATTTTAAGATACCTTTGTAGGTAATGTACACTTTCTAAAATCCTGCCAATGGTTAACACACTAAATTAATGTCAACTATCATAAATGTATTAAAGCCTAGGTGCTCTTGAGGGTGAAATTGACCTTTAGCCTCTACGTCTCAGTGAAAAAGGCTCCTCAAAAGTGAGTACTACAGTTGACTGCAAATTTGCATTCAGGTCTAGCTCCTCTCTGGCATGGAATACTAACTTTTCACAATCAAATCAATTGCCGATTAATGAAATCAAGTCCCGCCCTACATTTTTACTCATTAAAAATCCCGTTTCACTCTGAAATGTCACATTACTGGAGTTGGTTGTAAACAGTGTTGGGTAAGTTAGAAAAAAAGTAATCCACTACAAATTACCAATATAAAATCATAATCAGATTACTAATTACTTCACTGAAAAGTATCCACATAAATAATTACATTACTTTGTTCACAAGTCTTTCATTCATCACAAGTCCGAGTCGAGTCTCAAGTCACTAAACAATACATCTTTCATGTTTTTTTGTTTTTTTTTTAAATACTCTACTTAAAAATTATAAATGCATGATATTTGAAAAATCTGGGATACTAAAAGGATTCTACCTGAACTTGTAAAATTTTATTTCATTTATTTCATTTTATTTTTTGATCTCACAGACTTAATTAACTTATCCTGTACTGTTTGTAATAAAGGTGCCGCAGTTTTTCTCACGGTCAGTTTAACAAGGCTTAGAATGTGCACACAAGCAATGCAATATGACATATGCAATGCAATGTAATGCGATATCATTAGGTATAATTTTGACAAAAATTGCCAGCTGTTTTAAGTCAACAAAAAAACTGTACACGTGCTGACTGCAAGACATTAAAATACAGGAAATCTCTCTCTCTCTCTCTCTCTCTCTCTCTCTCTCTCACACACACACACACACACACACACAAACATGCTGGTGCAGCTATCATTATGAGGACTCTCCATAGATATAATGATTTATGATTTATAATGACTGTATGAACTATAGATTCTATCCCCTAACCCTAACCCCACCCCTAAACCTAACCCTCACAAAAAACTTTCTGCATTTTTACATTTTCAATAAAACATCGTTTAGTATGATTTTTAAGTGATTTGAATTATGGGGACACTAGAAATGTCCTCATAAACCACATTTATAGCATAATACCCTTGTAATTACCAGTTTGTAACCTAAATAAAAGTCCTCGTAAACCACTTAAACTTGCCCACACACACACACACACACACAAAGAGAGAGAAAGAAAGAGAGAGGGAGAGGCAGCATTTATATTATGAAAACATTGATAAAAGCACTAGGTTTAAATTGACCCAACCACTGGTCGGCGATCCTATGCCATGTAGCTACACTGCCCAGTGTTTGCGACAGTACAATATTAGCTAGCTTTGTGTGTTAATTAATGTGACTACCTTTGAGAATGTGTTCCTCCTGAAGTTTCTGCTTCTGAGGGCACAACCAAATGTGAGCACATATGGCACGGCGGGTGCCGCCATGTTTCATGGGACTCTTATCACATTTACGCGGAAATACATAATCGAATTCTATGATAAGGGTCCAATCGATCATGACACATGGGGAAGTGTTATGCAGATATAATAAAACCATAAAAATAAAACACAAATTCTTCCATTAAAATATTAATAGTTAAGGTTAAAAGTCTTTTTTGTGGAGTCGAGTCTGAAGTCATTTTAGGTCGAGTCTGTAGTCTATTAAAATGCGACTCAAGTGTGACTCCAGCCCGAGTCTCTAACTCCAGTCCTCATGTCTGCTTTTAAGTTACTTTTTACAATACTTTTCACAATAGTTTTTGTTATTTTGCTCAACAAAATTAAAATAATGTCTATATTTCCTCCTTGTTCATTTTCGCATTCAATTTACACACACAGCAACACCACATGTTTCTCCCTTACAATGACTCATTGGGGGCATATGCCATTCAGCTGTACAGAAATGCAAATATAAACATAATTCATGTTTTAAACTCTACATAAAAAATTCTATTTTAGAAATTTGTAATTTAAGTAATGCAATTAAAAGTAATTTATGTAACTGAAAGTCAGTTACTGTAATCTGATTACTAGAGGGTTTCAAATATAATTTTTAACTAAACTAACTAACCTTTTGACTAAAAAGTAATTCGTTTACAGTAACTTATTACTTTGCAATCAGATGAAATTGTGAATGCCATTTCATGTTGACTAAAATGTTATACCGAACCTGGTGCAAAATTAACCCATTATTCTTGGTTTATAGTTCATTTCTGTCAATAATATAACAATACATTTGAAAAAGATGTGTTCACATTAGGGACCTCTCCACTACAAGGAGTAATGTTTGGATGATTTGCCGACAGACTTCACGGTTAAGTTTCTTGACCTATGAAAGTCCTTCCGAGGACTCAATAAGCATTCTTCACTTGACTTTAACTCTATTGTCTGGACACATTGATTAAGCCAGCAAATTTAGTTAATTAATCTGATACACAGCACAAATTTCTTCAGTCATCCTTCCCCATAGTAAAGCTGTCAAAGGTTATGGAACACTCCCAGGACTTGTTTGAAATGTTCAGCTATTTTCCCTTTTTATTAATTACCAAAAGCCCTTCTAATCATGTGTGTGTGCACGTGTGTGTTTATACCACTTCATTAGTATGGTCTGTTTCAATTAGTATGCTAATTTAAACCAGATTGTTTTTTCACAGTGTTCCTCAGGTGGTATCAGCATTAAGTAATGTTATTCCGTTCTGGATCAAAACAGGGATGAAAGGAATTATGTACTGTGTCATGGATGTTAATTAACTAAAGGGTTGTGTGGATTAGTTTGCATGCTTATGCTTCGAGCACACTGACAGAAAGACGTACTTGATAGAGGACAAGCATTTTCTGTCAGTCACTTACATTTGTCCACTTTCTATTATATTTATGTTACTTTTCATTATGAGCAAAAATAGCTTGCTTCATTTTTTGGGACTTTTTATTCAAATGCTGTTTGTGAAAAAATTACATTATGTTCTTGGTAGATGTAACAGGAGGAAAGTGCATAAATTGACAGGCAAGGATACAAACCAGGCACTAATATGAAACCAAGGAGTGCCATTGAGAAAGGCATGCAAGTCAATACCAGGGTTGTGTAGCATTCAGAATTGAATTGAGAATGGCTTTTAAAATCCAATTTTGTTCCTTAATTTGAATGGTATTTGAATTGAGGTTGCAAACAAGATGTAGAATTGTAATTGTGATTTTTATTTAAGGTAGCAGAATTAAAATTCAAAGACTTGCATCAATTACCCATGAAAGATATTATCATGTAGACAACATATGGGATATTTCCAGCAAAATTTGATGACATTAAAGGAATAGTTCACCCAAAAATGAAAATTCTGCCTTTATTTACGTGAGTAAATATGTCCCAAACCATCAATTCAAATCAATTCAAATTCCACCTCATGAATTTAAAGGGAACCAATTTGGAAATTCTGGATTTTGCCCAATCCTTGTTAGTACAGCTGAGCTAGGCTGTATGTTTTCATAGCATGCTGTCTCAAGTCAGTATAAGTCCAGAGACTTTTCTTGTACTGACAGCAGGTATGTCTTTATTTTGTCTTTTGGTGTTAATTTACCATCTCTTGGCAGGAAAAAACAGTGCCTCCTCCTGTCTTTGTTCTGCTACATTACCGTGATGTCCACAGTCTTTATATATTCTAGACCATGATGCTACAGATAGTTTGACCCCAGTGGCTTAGTGAGACTAATTGCTTCATAAATTGGCCTGGAGACATGCTATCCACATCGCTCCCAGCTGGAGTTCAGTCTCACTCGCATCTCTGTATTTTACTAATGGTCGTAAATGCTGGGAAAAAGGAGAAATTTTAAAAAGCAGCAGACAGCGGGCTCTGCCGGGTCAGCAAGTAGACATATTTATAAGAATAACACAATTTGCTCATAATAAGAGCTAGTTTTTGCTGCAGGACTGCCTAGATTTGTTCACTATAGACAGGAAAAAGGTTCCAATGGAAGTTGTTTGAGAATATTGTCTTTTTGGCATATAGTGTGTCTTCACTTAATATAACAGTCTATTAAAATGTGAGCAGGCTTGCTTATACCAGTTTTTCTCAATTTTCTGTTTAAATTCCAAAAAATGTCAGATAAAATTGCAATGGCACATAAAATTTGTATTTATAGATCAGGGGTTTTGAAACTGGGGTCCACAAGGCCCCCAGGTGGCCATGGAAAATAAGAGGAAAAAGTATGAAATTAATTTTTAGGGCTGTTTAAAGTTAGCATTAACTTAGAGATGAATGTAGTTGTTAATTTTATAACATGCTTTACAATTGACATCCACACAAATTACAAAACATAACACTTATATTAAACTATAAGTGTTATATTTTGTTTTCTTTCCTTTAAATAAATAAACAAAATTGTGACAATTGTCGCAATGATCACAATTATTGTTTTTTTACGAATAAATGCATCTTTATAGATAAAAAATAAAAAGATAGCTTCTTTTATATTTTAGGAAAGGGCTCCTTTGAAAGAGGATCATTATATTTGGGAGCCCTTGAGATTAAAAGTGTGAAAACACTCTCAAAAATAATGTCACCATTTTTTCAAATAATTTGTTTAATTAAAATTCCCCCAGTCTTAGAGAAAATGAGAGCAGGTGAAAACATGAAATTAACTAAACAAAGCATAATTAATGGGTTGTAGGCCCTACTGATAAAGCCATGAACAGGAGGGGGAAAACAATGCTACTGTACATGCAAAGTACTAAAGTACATTTTACCACAAAGCAAAATAAATAGGCACATCAAGTTTTAAGATAACTTTTAACAGGAGAAAATGTTTCCATAAATGTGTTTGTTGACGCCAAAGGCTGTGCGTCCAATCAAACTCTACGATATTTTGGAGCAAGTTTCTTTGTCACCTAGAAGCATCACATGTTACAATGAGTTTTGTGTGGTGAATTATTGGCTGCCAAGAGCATGAAATCATCCATATTAAATTTTGTACCATGACAATTTTGGTGCCGCAATGTGTTTCATTGAGTCCAATAAAATCTGTGTCCAGAAGCAAAACCACTTGAGAACTGGCTTACATTATGATCCTCATGAATACTGCATTGCAAAGGCAAAACACAGTAGCTACACATTTTCTCAAAATTGAGTTATGACATAAATCAGGTCTTTTAGACTTTGATCTGTCCTGTGACATATGTTTTTGTCTCAACTATAGACAGATTCAGAGAAAACAGAGGGTGAAAATTACCATTACAACAAAATCCCCACTAAAACAGAATAACTTTGAAGACGTATTTCTCAGTTTCAGTGCTGGCATAGTTACTGCTTTTTGCTTTAGAAGGACAGTATAACTCTGACATACAGTATATGACAGGCACACTGTGATGTTAATGTAATTTTGTTGCTTATTTGCATACAGTAAATACTTTCAATGCAACACAATTATTGTGAAAGCACTGCACGTGTAATCGATCAAAAGTTAATCCAAAAAGTGGATTTTTTGAGGTATTGTCCCGAAGACATGAGGTACAACAGAGATAAATAGGTGCAATGAGTCATGCGTTCCTGCATTTAATTACACACAATACATCTTATACATATTTAATTTATTCATTATTCAACACCATGGCATTATGACACAGTAGTAATTGACTAAATAAAAGTGTTGCATAGGTGATTAGTGTGATGTTGTCAGAGTGTGTATAGCATGCTCTACTTTCCCTTCTCTCTCCTCTACTTTCCCCTAATGCAGTGGTGGGACGTTTTATCTGATTTCTCTAGTCAGCATAAAGCACAAGGGATTGGGTACTGTCTGTGCTGTAACAACCTCTTCCCATCCTCTGTACAAAAGACCACTGGGACTCAATGCATATGTGAAACTGCTAATGAAATGCATTCATTGGTGCCTTTGTAGAAGTGATAATTCACCCAAAAATGAAAATTCCGTCTTCATTCTTCATTTTCCAAATCTGACCTTCTGTCTTCTGTGGAACACAATAGGCAATTTTAGATAGGTTTACACTGCTTTTTTACATACAATGAAAGTGAAAGGGGGTGGATGCTGTAGATCTCCCAAAATAAGAAACAGTGCCATAAAAGAATCATAAAAATAGTCTGTGTATTCTTCCGAAGTCTTCCGAAGCCATATGATAGTTCTGCGTGTAGGAGCAAACCAAACTGAAGTCATTATTTCCCAAAAACCAGCTGTCCAGTATTAGCTGGGATTTCCCATATATTGGCCGAAATGAAGAGTGGGACACCGAAATGTCCCATATACTGCTCAAAATGCTCAAGCGTCCCTTTATTGCATGGCGAAAAGTTGGCAACCCTACCATCGCTATGGCTCTTAATTTTCACCAATCCATCAAACCAACCAACCAACCCATTTTTAAAACATTTTTCACAAGGATTTATCTGTCTTTGTACATCTTTACAAACTGTAATCCAAAATAACAGCAGACTCTCTGTAATTAAAATTATAATTTAATTTGATGAACTCCTGGTTATAAAATGCATATACTATAGTTCACTCAGTGCTAATTAGCAGCTTTGCGGCTTTCTCCCCATAAAGCATTCCAGCACGTCAATACAAAACCAGATGAATATTAAGGCGATCATTTATCTTATCATTACCTTTCAATAATGCTCAGAAGCCACTCAAACCCATGCCTGACACCGTAGCTGAACGATAACTAATTTCTGAACAGTGACCTAGGTGGGCAATTAAGCATATGCAGTGATTTGAAAGTGAAAAAAACATCTAACATACATGCCACTAATTGAGGCACCAAGACAAGAATGACTAATGTGGAGGCACACAGTTGAGAGAATTATAAACGTATTGCACCACTTTCTCTCTCATGCTCCTTCTCACTCCCTTCCTTTCTTTTCTCTGCGCAAATGTCTCGGGAGGCAGGTGGACAGTCAAAGGCACCCATGCTTTCATTATGAGACACTGCTGAGCTCTATTACATTTGACAGTCTGAGATAAGTTCAAATGAGTGAGAAACAGTAGCTCCCCTCAGCCAGTAGATGTTGTTTACTGAATGTAAAGGAATAGCTCACCTTAAAATTAAAATTCTCATCTTTTGCTCATCCTCAGGTCATTCCAAACCTGTATATGACTTTATTCCTTCTGTGGAACTCTAAAGTAGATGTTCAGCAGAATGTCTGAACTGCTCTCTTCCATACAATGAAAGTGAAGGGGGACTAGGGGCTGGACAAGCTCCAAAAAGCACCATTAAAGCATCGTTAAAGGAGTGCAAGCAATTATATTCTATCTCTTCTGAAGCCATAGCTTTGTATGAGGAACAGACTGAAATTTAAATCATTATTCACTTGACAGTTATCATCGCAATTCACTTACATCTGTATGGAAAAGAGCAGCTTGGACATTCTGCTATAAAGAACTCCTTTTGTGTTCTACAGAAGAAAGAATGTCAAAAATATGTTTCAAAAGACACAATAGTGAATATATTTATATTTATGCATTTGGCAGACGCTTTTATCCAAAGCGACTTACAGTGCACTTATTACAGGGACAGTACCCCCTGGAGCAACCTGGAGTTAAGTGCCTTGCTCAAGGACACAATGGTGGTGGCTGTGGCGATTGAACCAGCAACCTTCTGATTACCAGTTATGTGCTTTAGCCCACTACACCACCACCACTCCATTGTGGAATAAATCTTGACAGAATTTTCTTTTTTGGGTGGACTATATAAATATGATAAAACTCGACCTGAGATTGAAACTAGCAATGAGACATGAGATAAGACACACTGATTGGTCTATATGGTAATTTCACACCAGGATTTATCTGAAAACAATGGTTAGTTAGAGGACGTAAGACTGCGTGAACCCACATGAACATCTTGCATTTGTTATTTCAATATCTCCCAGGACCACCATTGAAAAGTTATCCAGCAACAGTGTTCTCTCTCCCTCTTCTGTGCCTATTGGTTATTGCTTCTCAGTCTTAGTTCACGACCATAAACAGTCACCATAACAGATGGCTCCTCCAACTACAAGCTGTAATCATGTCAGATCCATCTGCTCTTACTCAATATCACTTCCTGCATAGATGGGGCTCCACAGGGCCTGTCACACCTGCAACTTCCTGTTTTCCTTCATCTGATTTCCTTCTCCATGCTATCGCCACGATCACTTTTGCTCATATGTAAAATATGCCTTTAGAGAAAAGAGACTATATGGATGACTGGATGGTTTAATGTATATACTGTATGTGTCTATGGATGAATGGATGGGTTTTATGGATGGATGGATGTTTTAAAATGAAGCGGATGCACATTTGGGCGGCTTATGTAACGTTTCTTCTAAACGTTCACAAAACTGTGGCCTAAAAAATATCTCTTTGAATCTCTTTGAAAAATATCTTTGTTCATGAAAAAAATTATGCATGACATTCTCTGTTTGGTGACATGAAGATGAGTAAATGATGACAACATTTTCATTTTTAGGTGAACTATTCCGCTAAGAATATTTCAAATATTAGACAATACTTCCTAAGTCTGCAGCCGAACAGAAGCATAATAGCAAAGTCAAACCTCTTCCATCGGGCGAATGCCATGAACAGTTTCCCTCTTGTTGTAAAGAAGTAAACTAATCTCCACAGGATGCCTGATGAGAAGAATCCAGGAGGTTGTTTCATACTGTGTGGGGGAATGTCACTCACTCTCAAGAGGCAGTTACTGTCTCTCATCAGCATATCAAGCACTGCACATAAACTTCAAAACAAAACACATTTACATACTCGTGTGTCAGTCATTCATAATGTTGAGTTTAAATAATGGGGAGAAAGGTATAAGTGGCTGCCGTGATATGGAAGAGGTTTAGTGTTTATGGGTCTATGTGTGATTGGTAATTAAGCTTTGCCTCTGTGCGGGTAATGTGTGTTGATTACTGGGCACTGACCAGTGAAATGTGAAGGACAGAGGAGAACGCGGTAGCTGCTGTGAGGGACCCACATTGAGCGATTTTTTTTTTTTTTTTTTAAGGAGTCCAAGTCCCTTCACAACCTAGAGCCATGCATATTTAAAACCGTACAGGGTGAATTTGAATTTCACAATTCATATTTCAGAGTTGTGTGATTTGTATTCTTTCTGCAAAAAGAATGTTATTATAAAAAAATTGTTACATTCATATTTCTTACATTCTTAAACATTTCTTTTGCAAGCTTATGCTGTATAAGCAAAACTGTGCAATTGTTACTTTAAAGGGCTAGTTCACCTGGAAATGAAAATTCTGTCATTATTTATTCACCCTCATGTCATTCCATACCAATATGATTTACTTTCTTCTGTAGAACACACATTTTGCAGAATGTTGCCACTTCTTTTTTTTCCAATGAAAATGAATGGTGACTGGGGTTTTCAGTCCCTTAACATTTTACTAAACATCTGCTTTTGTGTTCCATGCAAGAGCAAAAGTCATATTGGTTTGGAAAGTCATGAGGGTGAGCAAATAATTATAAAAGTTTCTTTCTCGGTTAACGATTCCTTTAGGAGATATTTCGACCTATTTTAACCTTTAAAAAATGCTTTTCTTGGTGTAAACTAATGTAATCAGGTTGATTCAGTCATATGATAATATTTATATTAATATTTTTTTACTTGAATGAAACCAGTTCACTTAGATGTTACCACATGAAAAACATTTTTACATTGTAAGGCCCTATTCGTAAGGTATTAGTTTGTTTGGAGATGTGAGGAACTGTAATACTTTTTTTTATCATAATTATTATTATTATTATTATTATTATTATTATTATTTTTATTAATCGAATTCCATAATTCCAAAAGGCTAGTTACAAGTCAAAACACCACAATACAGAACAGACAAGTCACAAGGAAGATAAAAACAATTTGTGTGGAGCCGCAGAACCAACGAAGATGCAATATGAAAACATCAAGAAATTGTAAACCTCTTATCAGAGGACTAAGACTTGTGGCAACTTTACATAAGATTTATTCTGCAGTGGTTAGCTTAGTATGCATCTCCCAATACATAAATTACCCATAATACTTAGATTTAATAACCTAATTGCTGCAGAAGTAACCTGTTTCAGAATGACAACAATGCGTAAATGAACAAAGACATGCCCATCTCTGCACTTCCTACAGACAATCTCGTGCGAATTGCCAATAAACATTACAGACATCTGCAGTATGAATTACTTTACAGACATATGTCCCATCCGAATAGGGCTTAATACACACTTATACATTCTTCATAACAATTGCATTTCAGGGTTTGTTATAAATTACCGACATTTACAGACATAACTGAAGGAATTTTTCAAATGTGACCCAACACTGCGTAGTGAACTATAGCCTTGAATTATCTGAAGAGTCGAGAGGCGAATGTCATTTGTAACCCTTCCCCGGCAGGCATGAACTCTCGATGCATGGAAGTCACGGCCAGCAGACTGGATCACAGCATTCCCTTCCTCCTTTTTGTCCCAGGGGTCTGTCTGTGGCGTCCATCCAGGGTAAATTTGCAGGTAAGCTCCTGCTGTAACCCTGCTCTGGACCATGCACCCTGCCATCTGGGCAGGTGCTGCTCCTGTGTCCTATCGTCCGTTTTGGTTAAAGTCCCGGCTGGTGGGTCAGTGCCCCTGTGTGTGGTGGAGTGCTGGGGACAGCATCCCCTCAGAGAGAAGCAAGATAGAAGTGTGGTATCAAAAAGGCTTCTGGGTCATACTTTGAAACAGGTGTATTTTGTTGTGTAAATCGACTTGAATTTAATCTTTTGATCTGACAGTCAGCCTATGACTGCAAATGTAACCGCTGTGCTCTAAAGTGCTATTGTGCCAAGGTAAATTATTTTGATTAATCTCCAAAATTCTCTGTAATTTAAAACTGTCAACTGATCCAGTGAGGTAAAATGACACTCTTTCCAGCCTTTCGTCATTGGTAAATTTGAACCTTTGAGAGTGCATTAGTGTTTATTGAAGCCTTTAAGGTCAGGCATTTTGGCATTGGATAACATTCAACCACTCTTAAGCTGTTAGAACTAATTGGACTCCCTCTCATTTCATTATCTAACGTCAAACTAAAGCACTGCTTTAACGCACTTAAAGACTTTTTTAGAGACTTAAGTCGCGCCAATGTGGCTGTTAATATTCCCTTGTGCAGATCCTTTAAAGACGTGATAAATGGTGTCTAATGCCTCCGCCAACATTAGCGATTAGCTAGCATTCATCAGTGCCGTAGTACTCCTGAAAAATAGTTATTAGCCTGCAGGCAACAAAACACATATTATAAATGTACCTCTTGCAAGCTAATAATTTATACATTTGTAGAAAACAGAAATAGCCGACCTGAACAACCTTGCAATGTAAGTTTGCACTTCACAAAAAAGTAACAAATATATTGTATATTTCTCTGTTTTTGGATATGTCGGGCACGGAATGATCAATAGAACAAAGCTAATGAATAATATGCAGAGGTTTTTGAAGTGATTTATAGCCTTTTACAGGTTCCAGTTTCTTGAACCATCTCTTAGCTCTCAGTTAAAGGTTTCATAAGTTTGTACTTCAGGCTGCTTTGGAGCATAACGCATTTGAGATAAAATTCAAAGTATTTCAGATACAAAACTCTGTATGATCCTAAAATTCCTGAGGAATCATAGTTCTCTTTGAGTCTTGAGCTGCCTCCCTTTGTGAGTAGATGGAGACTATGGTGTTTAATTTAGCCCTAGCCTGCTCCTTGTGTGCTAAAATAGAAATCCTCCTAAGCATTTTTTGACTTCTTTAGCAAGAACTGCAAAGCACATTGAATGGGACTTGCTTGTCCAATCAAAGGGACTGTGGACTTTGCTCCTTGCTGTGTGACAGTGGATTACTGCCTTTGTCTGCGATGTAGCAATATGTTGTATTATGCATCCTCTGAACAGTGGAATGTCCGTAAAGAGTTTGTCCTTTCTGAATATGTACACATACACACATGCACATATGCATACACACACACACACACACACACTTACACAAGCTCGATAATTGCTGTTTGGCCAGCCCTGAGGGTGTATATTAAGCTGGCATGAAGTAGAGAGACTGCCATGAAACTGCATTTGTAAAAATCTTGCTTTTGTCAGCAAAAAGAAACCCATGAGCCTTTGCTTGCATGCTTTCACAGTTTACATTTTTTGAGAGTCAGTTTTGAAAAGTGCTTTTGAATATTATATAAAGTCTTTGTTGCTACATCGTTTACAGTAATGGCTCTTTCCATGTACTGTACCTATGGCTGACTTTGCAAAAAAACATAATTAACATTAAGTAAAATTTATATATACCATGTTAGAACTAAGGCCATTTTACAGCCCATGACAACAAAGGAAAATGGTTACATGTATACTGTATAAGAATAAAAAATCATAGTGATGAGAAGAACAATACACAAGGGGGATGAAAAATATATAATAGCACAACACATTCATAGGAAAACAAAACAATATATTATATTTATATACACACCGTATTTTCCGGAATATACCGTGATATTTATTTTTTTATTTTTCAGAATTTGAAAGGTCCTGTGATTTATTGTCCAAAGCAAGTTATATACATAATTTATACGTAACTGATGTCGGCCAGACAGACACACTGCACACCAAAACATATATGCTTAAACACAAACAGATGAAATCATAAGAGAGTGGAAGCATTTTAAAGTCTGTTCAGAGTATTTTGCCTACTTTATACAGTAGATATTCTTTTGGCAGATACTTTTATTGAGAGTGACTGACAATGCATTCATTTTATTAATTTGTGCGTTCCCTGAGAATCAAACCCATGACCTTGATATCGCTAGCGCCATGCTCTACTGGTTGAGCTACGACAGTTAACAATAATATGATACAACCCTGTATCTGAATGTGTGTACTTACCCTTTACAGAATGCAAAAAGCAGTTTGTCAAATGAGTGAGGTGTCCAAAAAGTATTCATGATAAGTAATTTTTATTTTTAACCTCCTGAGACCCCCACGTCACTGCTGTGTGCATTCCATTTCACTTTTTGATTTGTTACTAGTAGCTGCTAATAAACGAGCAAAAAAAAAAAAAAAAAAAAAAAAAAATTAGCTAGAATTTTTTTTCCATCAAATATTTTATTATGTGTCCAGGAGTGTTGGTTATTCATGTTTTTGAGACATTATAGACATTACAGCTGATTTTCTAAAAAGCTGAATAAATAATTCTGATTAAAAGTAATGGCCAGCATCATCAATTCTCTGCAATCATGTTAAAATAAAATTTTGCATTATACAATTCTGAATCTATGCACTTATTATCATTGTCCCATGTCTGCCAAACATGCTGAGTTGTTCAAACATCATCTGCAGCCTGAAACTGAACTTTTGGTTGGATTTTAGGAGTGAATGCACTTAGCTGCATAGAAAGCTATGGGATGCACCCTTGTTCCCTTGCTCCCTATTCAGTGAATGACTTAACCTCCAGTATGCTCTTTGTCTGCACTGGTCTCAGAGCAGTTAGAAATGTACCTTATTTTCATCCTAACTCCATATAAAGCCTCTGAAAGCAACATTTTTTAGCTTTTGCATGAATAAATTTACTAATGTTAATGAATGGAACCATATTGTACAGTGATAACAAAATAAAATATATAAAAAAAAAAATGTATATTAAAATGAAGCGAAATGACCCACAGATGTGTTATAGTTGAAAATGACTCAAAATAACTAACATGTTTTTTCAACTTTTGAGGGAAAATGGTCACATTTTCCACCTAAGTCGACATTATGTTTGTCAGCGTGCTGATGCATAAAAAATGAATGGATTTTTTTAAAGCGCCAAATCAAACGAAATACTCTTTACAACCAAACAGGTTTCATAAAAAAAAAAAAATTAAAAAAAAAGCAAAGAGGTTTCTTACCAAAGGCACTTTTGTTGCCGCTCCGCCAGTAGCAGCGCTTCCTGGAAATCAACGTCATGCTGTTGTGCCACGTGAAGCGGTGCACCAGACATTTACCCTTCAATGACAGTGTATAGTCTTGTGAACAGTATTCAGCCGGTTTTAATTCATTTAAATTGTGTGATGCATATAGTGAAGCCAAAATACATCATCCACACATATGGACGCGGGGGTCGCACAAGGCTATAGCGCTTTTCACAATAAACATAGATTCAAAAAAGCTTTACAGAAAATCATGCTGTAATGTCTGTGATGTCTTAAAGTCCCCATTGAGCAGTTTCATTAAAAATACATCATTAAAAATCATGCCTTAAAATTTTTATGTCTTTAGTCCCCCAGCAAAAAACTTGGGAGAAACCAGGCAAAGCGGGGGAGCCAGTTCCCCTCTTGCTATACAGCATGAACATATGCAAATATCAGTTAGCTATGTGTAATACAAGTCATGTATTAATTGAGTGAACTGAGTAGATGTTTTGGTAGGCAAGGTTTAAAATGAAAGAATATCGATTGAACTGTAAGATTAATTATTAAGTGTCTTTGAAGTCCATTCCAAATTGACTGCGGAAGTACACATACAGTGCATTCAGAAAGTATTCAGACACTTTCATTTTTTCGCATTTTGTTATGTTGCAGCCTTATGCTAAAATGCTTTAAATTATTTTTTTTTCCACATCAATCTACACTCCATACCCCATAATGACAAAGCAAAAAAAAAAAAAATATATATATATATATATATATATATATATATATATATATATATATATATATATATATATATATATTGATAACTTCGCAAATGTATTAAGAAGGAAAAACTTAAATATCACATTGACATAAGTATTCAGACCCTTTGCTATGACACTTGAAATTCAGTCCACCTGTGGCAGATTCAATTGATTGGACATGATTTGGAAAGGCACACACCTGTCTATATAAGGTCTCACAGCTGTGCATATCAGAGCAAAAACCAAGTCATGAGGTCAAAAGAACTGCCTGCAGAGCTCAGAGACAGGACTGTGTCGAGGCACAGATCTGGGGAAGGCTACAAAATTTTTTTGGCTGCATTGAAGTTTCCCAAGAGCACATTGGCCTCTATGATAATTTTTTTTTAATTTTTTTATTTCTCCCCTTTTCTACCCAATTTGGCATGCCTAATTCCCAATGCGTTCTGGGTCCTCTTGGTGGCATAGTGACTTGCCTCAATCTGGGTGGCGGAGGACGAATCTCAGTTGCCTCTGTGTCTGAGACAGTCAATCCATGCATCTTATCATGTGGCTTGTTGAGCACGTTACTGTGGAGACCTAGCGCTTGTGGGGGCTTCACACTATTCTCCGCAGCATCCACAACAACTCACCACGCGCCCCACCGAGAGCGAGAACACATTATAGCAACACATGAACACATCAACACATCAGAGCAAAACACATGAAATCCTGCTTGGAATTTGCAAAAAAACACCTAAAGGACAATGACCCTAAGCACACAGTCAAGACAACACAAGAGTGAATTAGGGACAACTCTGTGTTGTCCTTGAGTTGCCCAGCCAGAGCCCAGACTTGAACCCAGTCGAACATCTCTGGAGAGACCTGTAAATGGCTGTCCACCAATGGTCCCCATCCAACCTGACAAGAGCTTGAGAGGATCTGCAGAGAAGAATGGCAGAAAATCCCCAAATCCAGGTGGGCAAAGCATGTCGCATCATACCCAAAAAGACTTGAGGCTGTAATAGCTGCCAAAGGTGCTTCAACTAAGTACTGAGTTAAGGGTCTGAATACTTATGTTAATGTAATATTTCAGTTTTTCTTTTTTTTAAATATGCAAAGTTATCAAAAATCTGGTTTTTGCTTTGTCATTATGGGGTATGGAGTGTAGATATATAAAAAAATAAAATAATTTAAAGCATTTTAGCTTAAGGCTAAAACAACAAAATGTGAAGGAATAAAAATGAAGGGGTCTGAGTACTTTCTGAATGCACTGTAGATGCAGCAGTCCCCACTGTTTGTCTGGCAACAGCTCTAGTTGGCAACAATTTATTGTCTATGTATTCCATTTTAAGAGAAGTGTTATATTCATGATAGGTAAACAATACACAGATGACATACTCCATAATATGCTAAGAGTCTGAAGTGTGCAACCAGTGGAAACATTACTGTTTCATATGGCCATGGGAGTTGAGGAGCCATCAGATTTGAAAAGTTGAACACCAAAAAAATGGCAAACAACTTTGACTGTATATAAGGTGATAATGTACAGTCAGCCATTCATTATTGTGAAAAAAAAAACAATAATCCTCAATATGATAGAAGATGAGATGGGAGTGATATGTTTGAATCATTTAGTGTGAGAGACTGCATTTTAGAATGTGTTGAAGTGAACCAAGCCTTTCAGTAGCAAGGCAGATATGAAGAGAAATGCAATGGTTTGAATGTGAATTTCTAAAGGCATTGAGGACAGTTTCTTCATCTCTCACACTAAAATGCAGTATTAAAACCAATGCAAATTACAGGTTCATCGGCCTTGCACTGCACAACAACAATATCTGTAGAAAGACCAGACTGGCTAAGGACAAGAGCTTTGGGACTGATTAATTTGACTTCCATTTTATCTGTGTCGAGCTTGAGAAAGTTATCCATCCAGTGCTTTCTTTTAGAAATGGCGGCACTTAATGAGGGTGGTGGAAAGTGAACTAATATACTGTGGACTTTTGTATCAATGGCATAAAAAAAAAAAAGAAATCACTCTCATAATGTAGCATTATTTGTCCAAGGGGAAGCATGTTGATCAAATGCGTAGAGGGCCGAGGACAGATCCTTGGGGGACACCCTGCATAACAGAAGTGGTGGCAGATCTGTTTCTAAAAAGGAACAAACTGCTGCCTGTTATTGAGAGTAGAGCCAGAGGAAAACTGTGCTAAATTTACAGGTTAAAAAATATTTTTTGCTTCTTTTTTTGTTTTTTTAAATGCACAATAATCCTCATATTTACAGCAATAGTTCACCCAAAAATCACAGTTCTGTGTTTTACTCACCCTCAGGTTGTTCTAAACCCGTATGACTTTATTTTGGGATAATGACCGTCTGAATATACATTCGCTTATTATTTGGCTACTTACAAAAAAAAAAAAAAAAAAAAACAATTGACTGAAATAAGCCTATTGATTGAAGTTGAAATTATTTTATTTTGAGAGATAGTGAGGCTTTGGTGTGATACGAGAGACATGAAATTAGCACAGTGCAGGAAAGTGATAGATAGGGACAATGGTCAGTTACACAGTTTAGTGGTCATTATATAAAATTATCTTGAAAGCAGAATGCTGCAATTGACAAACCAGAATCAAGTATTCCAGAGAGCCATGTAATATCATGTACTAAATATGTGTCTAGCAATTGCATAAGTGTTTTCAGAAACAATAATGAATGATGTATTCACCCTTTAAATCAAAGAGGATGTTACATAATGAGAATGCATCTCATGGTTTTAAGATTGTTTTGTTCAACATATTAAAGAGTGTTATGTATTGCCATCTCTCATTTCTGTTTTTATCAGAGCTGAGTTTATTTGGGTTTATGCTAAGTCCCCAGAGAGTGTGAGACAGGCCCGCTGTTGCTTGACAGGGCACATACCTTTAACCTTGATGTCAAACACTTATTAGCACTTGCTTCTACTGTTGCCCTTTTTAAAGCAACTGCCAGCTTTAAGAGTGTCGAATAAATGCACCCTCAATGTGCTCTGAAAGCTCTCAGCGCTCGCTTAACTGTAGTGTTTGATTATGTGCTTATAATATACCAGTAAACAGCTGTGTGGAATAGTGAGGCTGAGAATGCTGAAGTGATTCGACAGGCTCTATACACAGGGTATGGGGATTTGCCTGTTGACACAAGGCCGTAGGCCCTCCAAAAGTAATAAGCACAAACTATTTCAGACATAACTCTTAAAAGTTAAGTTGTTACTAAATTCCTCAAACCAAACTCTGCATATCTTTTAAAGGTTTGATGTCACTAACCTGGAGAACTGGAAAAAAAAATGCCAAATTCAGTGATATGACACTCAAAAGCACTAATTGTATCAAACTTACATGCAACTTTGTAACAAGATCTTAAACAAAAAGGGCTCTTGATGGCCAAACACACATACTTGATGCCACATACACCCACCACCGACACAGGCCGGGGCAACTTCCGGACTGCCTACTCCACCCCCCCCCCACACCCCCCCCCCCATTTCTGGAGATAAAGTAATCCATGACCATCTGCGCCCAATGGGTGATCCATCCGTTAGTATCCTCCTTCATGTGGTGGAGCCACTGCAGAGGAACGTGATCGGAACAGAGGGTGAAGGCCCGGAGGGTAAGAACAGCCCACTTAATAGCAAGACACTCCTTCTCGATGGTACTATACTTTGTCTCCCTGAAGAAGAGCTTGTGACTAATAAATAGCACTGGCCATTCCTCCCCTCCCACCTCCTGCGAGAGCACCATGCCCAGCCCTCTGTCAGATGCATTAGTCTGCAAAATGAAGGGGAGAGAGAAGTCAGGTGCATGCAAAAGCAGCCCCACACACAATGCAGACTTTGCCTTAAGGAAATCCTGTTGGCACGACTCTGTCCATGGGACTGGATTGGGAGCCCCCTTTTTAGTAAGGTCAGTCAGCGGGCTGGTGACATCAGAATAGTTAGGCACAAACCTCTGGTAGTAGCCAGGCAGCCCCAAAAACTGCCTTACCTCCTTTTTGGTCTTGGTCGCCAGGCAGGCTGCGATCGCTGCGCTTTTGTTAACCTGTGGACGCACCTGCCTGTGACCCAAGTGGAACCCCAGATACCTAAATTCCACCCGCCCAATTGCGCACGTCTTCAGGTTGGCCGTGAGTCCCGCCTGCCACAGCGCTCTCAGGACAGCCCTCATATGTTGCATATGCCGCCACCTTTATAGTAATCATTACTATAAATGATAATATCATCCAGATATGCAGCGGCATATGCCGTGTATGGTCTGAGGATCTTGTCCATGAGGCGCTGAAACATGGCCGGGGCCCCGAACAAACCAAACGGAAGCATCATGAATTTGTATAATCCGACCGGTGTGGAAAAAGCAGTTTTTTCTCGGGATATTGGAGTTAAAGGGATCTGCCAATATCTATTTGCTAAGTCCAACGTGGAGTAAAATTGAGCCATGCCCAACTGATCGAGTAACTCGTCAATTCATGGCATTGGATGAGCGTCAAATTTGGACACCGCGTTCACTTTCCGGTAGTCAACACAGAACCGGACAGAGCCATCGCTCTTCAGTAACAGAACTACCGGGCTGGCCCAATTGCTGTGCAACTCTTGTATGATGCCCATTTCAAGCATTGCCTCTAATTCTTCCTGAACAATCTTTTTCTTGTGTTCAGGAAGACGATAGGGGTGGCTACGAACCACCACCCCTGGGGTGGTCACAATATGGTGCTCTATAAGGTTCGTGCGACCGGGAAGGGGTGAAAACACATCCGCGAATTCCGCTTTCAACCAGGCAATGTCTGTAAACTGCGACAGTGAGAGGTGGTCTCCGCAAGGGACCAGGATGAATGAATTTGGTTTGGGAGATATCTCCAGTCCGAGCTCTGCCCTCTCTGGAACTACCGTCGCCAAGGCTACAGGCACCGCCTCCCTCCATGGTTTGAGGAGGTTGAGGTGGTAGACTTGATTAATTTGGAGCTAAAAGTGGGCAGCAATACAAGCACTTTATCTCCCTGTGCAAATTCCCATAGTCGAGTGCCCCTGTTGTACAGTCGGCATTGACGTTCTTGCGCTTGGAGCAAATTCTCCTGTGTTACCTGCCCCAAAGTGTGGAGTTTTACTCTAAGGTCAAGAACGTATTGAATTTGGTTTTTGCTATTTGAAGGTCCTTCCTCCCAAGCTTCCCATATGACATCAAGCACACCGCACGGTCGACGCCCATACAGAAGCTCAAATGGGGAAAACCCTGTGGAGGCTTGTGGGACCTCTCGTACTGCAAACAACAGGGGTTCGAGCCACTTATCCCAATTTTTAGCATCTTCATGTACGAACTTACGAATCATGTTTTTCAAGGTCTTATTAAATCGTTCGACCAACTCGTCGGTCTGCGGGTGATAAACACTGGTGTGATTCAACTTAATGCCTAATAATTCAGTTTGCACAGTGTACGTGACATGAATGTTGTGCCTTGGTCAGTGAGGATTTCTTTTAGAATCCCCACTCGGGAGATAATTTTGAAGAGTGCCTCCACAACACTACTTGCTGAGATGCACCAGAACTAGTACAAAGTGATGCCCGCATGCAGTCCTCTCTAATGGTCCAACGAGGTCCATGCCGATTCTCTTGAAGGGGACCTTGATCAAAGGCAGAGTGTGCAATGGCGCTTTTGGGGTGGCCGGCGGATTCACTAACTGGCATTCACGGCATGCTGCACACCATTTGTGTACATCACCGTGAATGCCTGGCCAAAAGAAACGGGCCATTATGCAGTTCAAAATTTTTTCGTGAGCTAAGTGGCCAGCTACTTGGTTATAATGAGCCGCTTGGAAAAGTGTTTCCTGGTGGCTCTTTGGTACTAATAGCTGTGTTGTATTCTCTTTGGTCTGAGTGTCCTGCATCACTCGATACAACCGCTCTTTAATAATAGAAAAGTACAGGTATGTGAGCGCAACATTAGGCTAGAGCTGTTGACCATCAATTACTTTCACCTGGTCAAAGGCGTGCTAGAGGGACTCGTCCCACGACTGCTCCAGAGGGAAATCCCCCTCAGGGAAGCCCCTGAGTATGGGAATTCCCCCGTCTGCATCATCCTGATGTGGAGCAGGTGTCGACGGCCCTGGCACCGCCTCCCCCGCCATAGCATCGCACGTAACACACTATTTTGCAGGACCCATCCACACACATTACCCGCAATACATTTTTAAAACCAGGCTAATTGGTTCCCAGAATTAGTGGATGGGTGAGGCAGGAATTAACTGCAGCCTTGACTCTATGCCTTTTTTCTGCTGAATCGTATCTCAATGGTAACCGCTGGATACTTGTGAATGTCACCATGCACACACCTCACCCTCACCTGCTTATTCCTATCCAATGCCCCGCCTTGCACCAAGCGTTGGTGGATCGAGGTTTGAGAACACCCCGTGTCCACCAAAGCTTGATGTGTATCCCTTCTTACCGGTATCTGATATGCTTCTGCCCGATCAGGGGCTGCCTGTGGAGCTTCGAGGATCTGGACCAGTGTCCCCACCTCCATCACTGGACACTGATCCTGACTGTGTCCAGCTTCCTCTCAGCAGACCGGCCCAGGCTTTCCTTCCACACTCGTGGGGGTGGTCTCGCCAACCTAGGGGGGATAGCAGAGGGAGACAGAGGGAGTAGGAGGGACAGACAAGGGGAGGGGTCCCCTGGACCGGGGATGGGGTTTTGGCGGGGCACCTCCCCACTTCCGAGGAGTTGGAACTGCGCAGGACTGGGAGGGATGGGGTGGTTGGGGGTTGGGGGTTGGGGGAAGGAACATAAGAAATGGGGTTTGGAGAGAGAGAAGAAGGAAAAGAAAAAAACTGGATAGCTGCCTCCTGGAAATGCCGCCATGTAGTCCTCTGCCAGCTGGACGGCCTCCTCCAGCGATGCCGGGCGGTGGCACTGGACCCACTCGGACATTCCTCGTGGAAGCTGGGCGACGAACTGCTCCAGTACCACCAGGTCGACTACATCCACGACGCCCGGGTTCCCCCTGTCAGCAACCATTTCCGGCAGGCATCCCGGAGCTTCTGAGCAAAAGTGAACGGGTGGCCGTGCTTCCCAAAACTCAGAGACCGAAAGACCTGATGGCTTTGTTGTTGATAATTGAGGAGGCTGGCAGCGGGAAGTTGTTGTGCCGCCATCTGCGCCTCCCTGGAGAGTAAGGGCCATAGCCGGGCCACCCAATGGTCAGGACACCACTTCCAGACCTCCACAGTCTTCTCAAAGAGGTCCAGAAAGGCCTCCGGGTTGTCGTCCGGCCCCATCTTCATTAGGGCCGTGGGTGGGGTGGGTTCCGGGGATGTTGCAGCACAAGCCCCCTCTCTGGCGATCAGGCCCCGGAGCATCTGCCGGTCCTCCGCTTGTGTCTGGAGCAGGACTTGGAAATGTTGTTCCTGCTCCAGGCGTATGTCCATGAGGGCCTGGTGTTGAGTCTGCTGGATGCTGGCGAGGGTTTTGAAGATTTCGGCACCACTGTAGCAAGATCTCTGAGTTCTAGGCAAAGGAGGAGTGAGGAGACAGCGAAGAGTCAAAGGTGAGTGTTTTATTACTCTCTCTCAGTCTTAATAAAACTTAAACAAAAAGGGCTCTTGATGGCCAAACACACAAACAGCTTCAGGTGGTGGCTCTGGTCTCTCTTCCCACTCTGACGCTCAGGGGTGCCTTTTCAGGTCTCCCTCCGCCATCACTATAATGAGAGACAGGTGTTAGAGATAATTACGGCCCAGGTGACGAGCCTTACCACTCTCCCTCTCCTGCAGACCGACACATGACCACGCCCCCATGCCACAAACTTATACTTTACTGAGCGAACAGGCTTCTTTTAGTTTTCCTAAAAATTATGATGAAATGCACTGATGGTTTTGTTCTGCTAAGTTATTTTGTTGATATTTCTCCTGTTAGTGCACATCCCTGAAATTATTGACCTAGGAGGACTCGGTTAGATAATGGAATTAATCGTGGGTGTGATTCGGACAATCATGTGTGCTAGCTGAGGAGATTGTAGCTAGCTTACTATTTTAACATTAATTAAAATGAATAACTTTGAAGCCCACCTCTCAGAGTTTGTTCTTAAGTACACTATTTTATATGATGCAAACTAATTTTAAAACTACGCTGCACTTATGATAAATACAGGTTTTTATCGCCTAGGGCAGGGGTTTTCAAAGTCAAAGACAGTGGGCCTCCCTTGTGACACAACGTACATGATGGCCCATCTCAGTCAAACCAGTCAGAAGATCTGTAACAGAGAGGAGGAGTGTGTGTGTGTGTGTGAGTGTTTTTTTGTGTGTGTGTGGGGGGGGGGGGTGTTATGTGCTTTGCCCACCTTGGCAATATGCAGTGCAATATGATATGAAGTTTCAGTGGCCTTTACATTTAATTTGACAAATTCTCTGACAACTTTTTCTGACCTTGAAAGGCTTGAAGTTTTCTTTGGAAAAACTCAGGAAGTTTTCCCGCTACCTCAGCATGCTTGGTGTCAAGGTGTCGGCTGAGTTTAGCAGGTCGCATAATGTCATTAGCTAAAATCTCCTGACAAACAACACATAAAGGTCGTGGTGCATCAACTGATCCTGTCCATGTAAATCCTAAACTTAAATACTGCTCATCGTATCGTCGTCTTTTGGGTTTGACTCCTGAAACTGAAGGATTTGAATTTGGTGGTCTCAGAAACCACTCCATTGCAATTACAGACTAATCCGTCACATCTTCTTTATTGGCGGGCTTGACAAATATCAGAGAATCTTCACAAAGATTCTTGACCAAAAAAATTTTTTGCCTGTTATTTTGCCTGTTATGTTTTAAATATAATAAACTCAATGCATATATATATAGTCAGGCTTGAACCCCTGACTATATATATATATATATATACACACACACGTGCTCAAAAGTTTGCATACCCTGGCAGAAATTGTGAATTGTGGTATTGATTTTGAAAATATTTCATACTTGTGGTTGTTTCAAGGAGCACAATACTTGTTGACCCCTCTCCAAACATAGCACATAGCACATAGTAATTTTTTTAATTAATTGTATTTATTTATCACACATTATACATTTGCACATATACAGTGAAATTCTTTTTTTCACATATCCCAGCTCAGAGTGCAGGGTCAGCCATGATATGTGCCCCTGGAGCAGATATGGTCAAGGGCCTTGCTCAAGGGCCCAACAGTGGCATCTTGGCAGTACTGGGGCTTGAACCCCTGACTTTCTGATCAGTAACCCAGAGCATTAACCGCTGAGCCACCACTGCCCCTTGGCTTGGTATCAAGAGATCCCCAAATTTTCCACTTCTTAATAAGTGATTGAACCGTACTGACTGGCATTTTCAAGGCTTTGGATATCTTTTTATATCCTTTTCCATCTTTATAAAGTTCGATTACCTTGTTACGCAGGTCTTTTGACAGTTATTTTCTGCTCCCCATGGCTCAGTATCTAGCCTGCTCAGTGCATCCACGTGAGAGCTAACAAACTCACTGACTATTTATACATAGACACTTATTGCAATTTAAAAAGCCACTGGTGTGGGAAATTAACCTTTAATTGCCATTTAAACCTGTGTGTGTCACCTTGTGTGTCTGTAACAAGGCCAAACATTCAAGGGTATGTAAACTTTTGATCAGGGCCATTTGGGTGATTTCTGTTACCATTATGATTTAAAAAGGAGCCAAACAACTACGTGATAATAAATGGCTTCATATGATCACTATCCTTAAATAAAAGACAGTTTTTTTGCATGATCAGTCATATTTTTAAAATCAATGCCAAAATTTCACAATTTCTGCCAGGGTATGCAAACTTTTGAGCACAACTGTATATACACCACCGGTCAAAAGTTTTGAAACAGTTACTCATTCTTTATTATAATTTTTTTTTTTTTTTTTTTTTTCACATTTTAGAATAATAGTAAAGTCATTAAAACTATGGAATAACATAAATGGAACTATGGGAATTATGTTGTGACTAAATAAAATCCAAAATAAATCAAAACTGTGTTATATTTTAGCATCTTCAAAGTAGTCACCCTTTGCCTAGAATTTGCAGACATGTACTCTTGACATTTTCTCAACCAGCTTCTTGAGGTATCACCCTGGGATGATTTTTAAACAGTATTGAAGGAGTTCCCATCTATGTTGGGCACTTATTGGCTGATTTTCTTTATTATGTGGTCCAAGTCATCAGTTTCAAAAACCTTTATTTTTTTTATTCAATTTTCATTTTATAATGAAATAAATTAATATGGTGGCACAATTATATTTTTGTCTACAAAACTAATTTCAAACATTTAAGCATATGCCTTCAAATCAAAAGATTTTTAAGATCATGAGAAACATTTCAGTCAAATGTTTCAAAACTTCTGACCGGTAGTGTATATATATGCATATTCATTATTTAATAAAAATTTCTACCACACTCGGCGGCTCTCCTTACATGCTGTCTCGCCCCACACTTTGAAAACCCCTGGCCTAGGGTGTTAAAGTTCATTCAGGATAATATTTTTTTTGCCTTTTTCCATTATAGAAATTGTTACCCAATCAGATCAGAGCTTGCCAGATCAAGTCTCAAATGTAATTTTCAACTTTGTGTGCTGATTGGAAAACACACACACACACACACACACACACACACACACACACACATATAACCCACCCTTGACCCAGGGAGAGAAAGGAAAGAGACAATGGGAGGAAGAAATGTGATAAACACTTATTTAGCCTCAAGATACCAATGCATCTCACCTGAAACACACTACATGTGGTCAACCATGAGTGGGATGTAATGTAATCTGTGCTGGAAGTATAATTTAACTCTCCTTGTTTCTGTTGTCGTTACTTCTCTTTTCTAAAGTCTTAGAACTTAGAAGCCCATTTTTGTTCAGTCCCTCATTTCCTTGTCCCAGGATGATTTGTGGGGCTCACTGAAGGGCGAAGTGGGGATTCCAGCAGGTTAAAACAATGAGATCTGAGTGGGAAAGTGATGAATGAACCAACTCCGACCACATTTGTCTTCGGTTTAACATTTTCTTGTATCAAATGTTCGGGAAAGCTTGCTTAATATGCATTTCTGAGAACACTTGCACTGAAGGAAAGAATGAATCAATAGAGCTCTGGAACAAAAGAAGAATAGCAAGACGATTTGGGACTTCAAAACTCTAATTAAGAGCTAGGTACTCCATTTTGCCTGTTGTAATGAGAGCTCTATGATGAATGTCAGCACCGTAGATGCTACATAACAGGGTCTCCAACTGGGGGATTCGGAAGCCCCTAGGGGTTTGTAATGGAACAGTGGGGGGGGGGGGGGGGGGTGAAGGGGTTGTGAGATTGTTATAAAAATGCATTTTAAAAATGTATACATTTAAAAACATAAATTAAAACTATTTAAACTCTCTCATAAAACATTAAAAAAAAGTTGTAAATCAAATAATATTTTAAATGAAAATATTTAAATAAAAATATATTTAAACTACAGGTATATGAAAATAGAACACTTATATAGTCTTATCAAAATGTATTAGATCATAGGATTTGGCTGCCAAAAAAAAAAAAAAAAAAAAAAGGCTTTATAAGATTGTCAAACAAATCTCTCAGGTCCATACACTGAAATAAACAGCAAACTATATCATCCACTTCTGAAACCCTCTAGAAATAACAGGTGACAATTTTGAGTTTGTAGAAATTGGATTCATTGTTTGTTTATAAAGCTAGTAGTAAACCTCCTCCTTACGCAATGTCATGAATTAAACGAATGGCAGCGGAATAAAACAAGAAGCACTGCTGTGTGCAAAATTTATTTCACAATATCTGATGTATCATTGCACTCACTCTGTTTAATGCCATTGTCACTTTATATTCACTTTAGTTAAAGTATAGTCTTAGGCAGTTCATATTTGTCAAAGAAAACTTTAAAATGGGACAATGCCCAGCTGTGATGAATAGTCAGGATTGAGACTGAAATGGGTACTCTAATCTACTGTATATATTGACAAGCGGTTGATAAATGACATGAATGGCAGGCGTTCACTGATAATGAGCCAGTGAAGCTACCAGCCGCTTAAGCTCCAACTTTGATTCCAGAGCTCGGCATTCTTTGATACATCCCTTGAGAATAGACAGCATGGATGAATTAAAGAACATCTCCCATTGCCTCTTGAGCTGAAGATGAATATATACACTCAACTGTTACCTGATGTATACAGTATATGCTCTAAATAGTTCCCTGATGGATATGACAGTACAATTAATTAATCTTATTGTGATGTAAAATGCTTTCAGTAAGGGCTGTCAATTTTACATGTTAATTTACTACTTTTCTACTTTACTACTTTTTCTTCTTCTTCTTTTTTTTTTTTTTTTTTTTACATATTTAATAATGTCCTCTGACTCATATGTAAATTCCGTAATAAGGAATTTTTACCACCTGAGGAATTCAGGCTTGGAATGCCACCTAATTGCAAAGATGCGCCCAGCCCTTGCTGCTACTAGAAGCAACGCACCTTGCCAAGCCACACATTCACCTAACAAGAGCAACGAATGAGTTCACACAGTGTGTTTTTGTGTTCAAAAACTGCTAGACTGAGTCCAACAAAATAGGACAGGATGTATTTTTAAAAGGTGTATTACTTCTAACTTGAATGAGGCACCTTAAAAAATGTGGTGGTCATGGCACAAGATGCAGAAAAATAACAGCAAGATGCGATGCAATGGCCAAAAATGTCTGTCTGAGCATATGTACATAACGGAATTTAACAGAATTTGTCATGTGTTCTGTGTTAATGTCCCCTAATTCTACCTCTACCGAAATCTAAAGATTTTCTTGCAAAATGGATTGCTGTGGACTGCACAGTCAAAAGTATATTTTGTCAGATAACGTATATAATGTGCATCATTGGGTAACATCTAAATGAACAACTGTTATTCAAGTTAAAAATACTATTTAACATCACTGAATCAATATGAATACATTAGGTCACACCAACAAAACAAATTTTTAAAGGTTAGATCAGGTAGAAATAGCTCTTTAAGGTAACAATTGCAGGTAACCAATTTTTACATTGAGGCTTATGTTAAAGGGATAGTTCACCCAAAAATGAAAATTCTCTCATCATTAACTCACCCTCATGCCATCCCAGATGTGTATGACTTTCTTTGTTCTGCAGAACATGCGCGATATGCGCGAAGAATGCAAATCACCAAAAATACAAGAAAAAGGATTTCAATATTAGACTGTTTCTCACCCACACCTATCATGTCGCTTCACAAGATATGGATCTTGAAAATATTTCTGATTACTTTAATTAGCATATCATATTATTATTGATTAAAATTTACTCGAACAACAGCCCCACTTTCAATGTACTAAATGTTATTCTTTAGAAAACCTAGTCATTCTATACAAGCTTTTATGGAGGACAACTGTCACACATCATCCTTCGCTACAATAGCAGCCAAATGCACTGCTAGGAACCAAGACTTTTAAAAACACTCCCAAGGACTAATGTTGTTCCACTAGGTGCTTGTGGTGTGGTCCTTATGGAATTGCACGATGAACAAGACGAATGATGAATAGCCTGTCTCCAGGGCTCATCTGTCTTCTGAGGGGTTAAACAGCATTCAGTCTATCTGTTTTACCTTCTGAAGGCGACATAAATGTGCTTTGTTTAGCTATGGAAAACGCTGTACATAGATGTTCACAAAGCATTCTTAGCTTTCCTTTCTGATATCAGGGCATGACAGACATGACTATTCAAAAGCTAAAGTCTATTACTGTGCAAAAGAGCAAGGCGGTGACGTCTTTTCTGTTTTCTAAAGATATTTTTAATCAATACCATTCCTTCAGAACTTTGCTGCTTTACCTCACAGTGCATTTGTATTTTGCATTGTTTAAATGAAAACATAGAGACGTGTCACTGGTTTAAAAGCATTCTTGGTGTTTGAACACTGAAAATTGTGCAATCTCCTGCCTGCTGCTGTCACTGAATAGAAACTGATTCTATACTGTCTTACATCTGAAATCATAGGGATAAAAAAAGTCCCATAATGCTTACACTTTACGTTTCCCATAGCCAAAGCAATATATTAGATGACCCTTTCCACAAAAATGTGGCCAAGCTATGATCAATTTTGCCATTTAATGGTAATTTATGAACAAAGTTCAGGAGGAGCAAGTCCATTTAATCCGACCAATCACACAGCCAGAGTAAGAGTATATAAACAGCTGCTTACCTCTACGTAGCATTGAGAGTTTCCGGCATTTGGCCCCGCCCATTGCTCAGGAACAGACTCAGGCTATGTTCAGACTGCCACTAAAAATCAGATTTTTTGCATATCCAGATTGTATCCAGATGAGTTTTGATAGTCTGGACAGCAAAAAAACCACATGAAATCTGATTTTTCTGAATCTGATTCAAACCACATCGGGAGGTGGTTTCAAATGAGATTTAATTCTGATTTTTTCAGATGCGTCTCAGTCCGAACGCTCTGGCTGCTCCAATCGGATTTCAAATGGTCTTTTGCGTCACTCTTAACGTGACACACAACGATGACGTCAAAAATCGGTGACTGCAGCACGGAACATCACAATATTTACCAGTCTCCTCCATCGCTTAGTTTTTCTTGTGTGACGGAGAAGTTCTGCACCGCGACTGGGCAGGGCGCTTATTTGGAGAGCGTGATGATGCACCTCCAATTTTCCCACATCTGTTTTGAAAGCATTGTCACGTGAGTATGCCTAAGTCGTTACCAAAGCAACCCATGCAGATAGGTTGGTTATGTCTGAATGCGCAAATCTGATTTGATCACTTGCAATTAATAGTACGGACAGTCTGCCTGAAAAGATCTGATTTGAGAAAAAATCAGATTTGACTGCAGTCAGAACATAGCTTCAGATCATTGGATTGCAACTCCGCTGCAAAGCATTCACCTTCATCAGAACAGGTCTTCTATCTAAATCATCTTGTCTCAACAGAAGCTGCAACAGCAGCTCATTCATTTCACAGCATTGACTGCTACCACTTTAAGTGCTACTTTTACTCTGTCTTTCCTCCTAATCTCTATTCGCCAGAGCAGATCATTGCGTGAAGCTGCTTCCGCAACTGGCTGCTTTGGCACTGTATACATGTCAAACAGCTCTCTATGACCGCTCATATGTTCTCCTCTCTAAATTTCCACCGGTTCATCGCGTAAGCCAGCCTCCATGAATCGGCGCTGCTCCGGCTCATGCCTCTCAAGTTCTATTACAGCTTCATTTGAACGCAAGGGAAACAAAAGATTAACTATTTAATTAAATTAGCATTACAACGCTCCCCAGCATATCAGTCTGGTTCTCACACAGGTGATTCCTATCAGCCTCATTACCTTGTTGCACAGCTCGTTTAGGGCATGATCCATTCAGCGATTCTATTTGTATACTTTTAACATGAATATCACGATTGTTCTCCTTTCAAAGTGCCCTTCAGAGTGTGATTTATTCCATCCGGAACACAGGGGCAATTATGCAACAGCGAACTCCTTCCAATCTACCGATACTCTAATTACAACTTCTTTTCAAACCAACACAGACATTTTAACGCAAGCTCGCTCTGACCATTACACAACACACTGCAGTTATACACAGCCTCTGTCCGAACAAACACGAGCTGAATTCGGCTCTGCAAGAGGCGGATCACATGCCGCGTCCCAACTAATTCATAATCATTCTGCAAACTCGCCTCGCCTCTCAACATTCAAGCTCGCCTCGCCGCACAGCCCCGATAACATGAAGCAAGCACTGCTACAAACTTCCACTCATCTCTAAGCTATAACATCACTTTCCCTCTTTCCATAAGGACAAACTCTTTATGCAATTAAAATCAATCTATCATTTTATTTTACAGACAGTCGTCTCTACATTTGCCAGAATCATTGGATTACAAACTTTTATTCATAAGCTTGACCATACAACTTAAATGTGTGTGACGAGGAGGAGGGCGGGGCGGGGCTGGGCCGTGACTACGCATGCCTGGACCCCAATTGGGCTAATCAGCCGAGGAGAGGGATAAATGCAGCGGGATGCGGCAGTTTGAGAGAGAGAGAGCCACATGCAGCTGTCATGTGTGTATTTGTGTTTGTGTCTTTTTGTTTAAATTTAAATATTATTTTGACTGTTCAGCCGGTTCCAAGGTGCTATTTGTAAGATTGACAACAAGTGTTTGAAATGGGTACTGCAGTCCAAATTCAAAATACTGGAGAGTTGTCTGCCCCACCCCAGACTCGAAGCTCATGCGGGCTGCCAGAATGAGGACATGCAACAGGAACGAGCGAAACTGAAAATGTCAAGCGACGAGCTTTACACTGTAAGTTGATCAGTTTTTAGACAGATGACGAGGCTTTTTAGGTCAGGTGGAATCTGTTATCTCTGATCCAGTTCGTTTGCTGGCTTCCATGGCTGCAGCACGTAGAGTTGTTTGCCTGCAAACTTGTTCAAATCTGGCAACCCAGCGGTGTCTAAATACTATTGGTGAGTGGGCAGTAGGTGGGATCACACAGGCCAAAACATAAACAGAAATTCCAGCCCCAAATGGAAACTTCAAAGTAGAATATACTGGCTGTAGCATTGTTATCGGAGAAGCCAGTATTTCAACTTAGCATGTTTCCTAATTCTCTGATGACACAGTATTATGGTCATTTTATGATTTAGTACAGTAAAAATATTACATATAGCACCTTTAATTACTGCATGATTTTAAATGCGTTCAACAATCTGTCATAATTTTATGCTCCACCCAAGTTTAAAGTAACCGGTTTAAATCGACGCCAAACAATTTAGCTTGGCACCTTACTTTATACTTCAATGTTTCAGTTTTTCTGTAGAATTTATTACAGGTCATCAATATAAACAAGTCGTTTTATTCACCACACCACTGCAAATGGTGCTTTTAGAGTATCTATTAAATCCAACTCTCAGGCACAAACATTTATGATTTCATATGTCCTCGTCAAACAAGACAAGTCACCCCGTACCGATAATATAGAGTCATGAAATGACTCACATTACGTTGGAAAACAATATACAAAGCTCCAAACCATACACTTAAGTTAATAAACAGCAGACTATGGCATTCATCTGGGCACTCAGTTTCAGGGGCCTTCTAATTTCATGACAAACCAACTTTAAATGACGTCATTCGTATGCACACGCAAGCATGTTTCCTGACATTGTTTTACAATTGTTCCCGACATTTAAACTAGCAACTATTACATTCAGGCGTCCGCAGACACTACGTTTACCATGTTACCATGTTTTCTATTGGCTCAACACATTCCTAAGCAGCACAAATGTGCTGTCCAGGTGCCGCAACTGAGGCGTCTTTTGGGCCATATTACAAACTCCCACTACATGGTAAACAGCGCAAACGCGCCGTCCAAGCGCCGCTACTGTTCACATACCACAACTGCAGCACGTCTTTAAGATCATGCGTCTCAGCCTCCATGGCTCCGTAACCCATATTATGCCACACATACTAAATGAACCATCACACACTTAGCAACTGACAACAATCAGGCTGTTTCAGGTCTTCCCTAAACAGTTCACCATAAGCCTGCATCACCGCATCAATCAATTTCATTCAAACATAGCCTACCATACGCCCTCACGTCAAATGCCATGCTCAACCCATTCGTACCGCAGAGTGAGTTCTTGCTCATTTGCAGCATAAACTTTTCACACGAAAACATGGACTCTTCCTGTTAAACTCCGCGTGAGTCTGCATGAGTCCGTGCTCGAGGATTCATCCCATTCATCCTACCATTGAATGCTGTGCAGGCCCTGCGGATCCAGCCGCTCACAGCTTCGAGCAAGCTCAGTAAAATTCAACATAAACATTCTCACACAAATCATATGCTCTCCCATTGAATGTTGTGCAGTCCCATGCCCGAGGATTCAGCCCGTTCATATCATAAATGCCAACGCAAGCACATATCCTGACATTGCCTCACATATGTTTACATTTACATTTATGCATTTGGCAGATGCTTTTATCCAAAGCAACTTACAGTGCACTTATTACAGGGACAATCCCCCTGGAGCAACCTGGAGTTAAGTGCCTTGCTCAAGGACACAATGGTGATGGCTGTGGGGATTAAACCAGCAACCTTCTGATTACCGGTTATGTGCTTTAGCCCACTATGCCACCACCTCTCTATATGTTCCGGATGCCTTAGTTTTTCATGCAACCTGTTATCTCTGTCAACATCCATCACTCTACCCTTTCCTATCCATGGGCCTCTGGAGCAGATTCCCATAAGAGGCTGCCTCCGCTGGAGAACCTGTTCTAGACCAATTCCCCTCTTCACTTTATCCCCCTCCTTTCTACCATTTTAATCTCTCCTACTCCAAAACCATTCCCTGCATGAGGCTGCCTCCGCAAGCGAACTTCGTCCCAAATCCCTCCTCAAGAAAAACAGACTTCCACTACACCGCAAACAGCACAAGAGCTGTCCAAGCACTGCAACCGTGGTGTCTTTAGGGCCATACGACAAACTCCAACTACACAGCAAACAGCGCAAACGCTCTGCCCAAGTGCCACAGCTGTTCATTTGCCACAACCTCGGCACGTCTTTCAGACCATGCGTCTTTCGGGCTGTGCGGCAAACCTCCTACTGCACAGCAAACAGCGCAAATACGCTGTTCAAGCACCACAACCGTGGTGTCTTTAGAGCCATACGACAAACTCCAACTACACGGCAAACACTGTCCAAGTGCCACAACTGTTCACGTGCCACAACCTCGGCACATCTTTCAGACCATGCATCTCAGCCCCATTGCTCCTTAACCATATTATGCCACTCATACTAAATGAACCATCACCACCTAGTGATTGACAATCAGGCTGCTTTAGGTCTTCTCTAAACAGTCTGCCACAAGCTGGCATCTCCTCATCAATCAATTTCAGTCAAATATCGCCTACTATACGCCCTCACGTCGAATGCCGTGCTTGACGACTCAACCCATGCATTTCACTGAGTGAGTTCTTGCTTATATGCCGCGTGAACTGCTCACACAAAAACACAGGCTCTTCCTGTTAACGCCACGTGATCCTGTGCTCGAGGATTCAGCCCCTTTTCACATAGAGAGTTTCCTTATATGCATAATATATCACTTCCACAAGAATTTAGTGTCCTACTGTCGTATGCCATGTGGGCCCACGTCTACGGATTCAAGCTCAGTATAATATAGCTAAAATATTCTCTCACAAATTGCACGCTCTCCCATTGAATGCTGTGCGGTCCCTTGCCTGAGGATTCAGCCCGTTCATATCGCAAACATACATGCAAGCATGTACCCTGAAATTGCCTATAACGAGGGCATTTATTTTCATTTTCAATTTGCCAACTCCCATATCAGCCATCCAGCCCTTCCTGGACCCTCGCAGCAAGCCCAGAAGCTCTCCTGTGCGTACTGCTGAGAGGGCCGTCCCACATACATACATCCAAGGGCTGTCCCGTTCAAACACAGGAGGGTCCTCCCATTTGGATGCCCGGTGGACCCTCGCAGCAAGCCTGGAAGCCCTCCCGTCCATACCGTTGCGAAGGCCCTGCCACATACATACATCAAGGGCTCTCCCGTTCGAATTCACGAGAGCTCATTTCTATGCGGCAACAACTGCACTGTTTTTCAGTGTTTCAGCCTAATTTCACTGTCTAATTTCTCCCTATCCTGCACCTACTGGTTTCCTATCCCCCAAGCGGACCCTAGCGTGAGGCTGCCTCCGCTAGCAGCTACGTTTGTTCTATCGTCTTTGGCACCTCTGCCCATATGGCACAAAAGGTTAGGCTAGCACCGCCTTCCGTCCCAGTACATCGTTTCAGGTTCCATTCTTTTGGGGTGGGGTGGGGGGGAGATATTGTTGTTAAGATCAGTCGGTTCCTGTTATTCCTTCTAACACATCACTTCCGCCCCTCACAAGGCTACGACGCCAGTGACTTGCTGTTCCGTTTCTTGGCTTCTTTTGGGGGGCATTCGAGCTCAGGTCAAGTCTCGAGCCTTGAGCCCTCCGCCAGGGACAGCAAGCCACATATGTTTACGCTATCCTCACTGCAAGATTACATTAACTTGTGAACTACTGAAATGGTGTTTTATTAACAAAGTTCAGGAGGAGCAAGTTAATTTAATCTGACCAATCACACAGCTAGAGTAAGACTATATATATAGTTGCTTACCTCTACGTAGCATTGAGAGTTTCCGGCATCCCACCACCTTCCCGTCTCCTCCTGTCTATTCCATAAATACTAATCCTGTCCGGGGGGGTATTCGAGCTCAGGTCAAGTCTCGAGCCTCGAGCCCTCCACCAGGGACAGCCAGCCACATATGTTTACACCATCCTCACTGCAGGATTACATTAACATGCGAACTACTGAAAATATAAATGAGGCAATTAAAAAATGTTTATTAATTATTTGCCCAGGGGTTGATTTGCTCTCTGTGTATATCATGAGGGGTGAAAGGTCCCAATAAAATATAAATATAAACCACTCAAGTGAAGCATTTTTTAATTAGAGCACAGTTGCTGCAAGGCCAAAGTCCACCACCAGCGGAAAATGACAAGTGGTTGGTTCTGTCACTTCATCATTCTTAATAATCTTGATATAATGTAATAAAATTATGAATAGATAGTAATGATTACTCTATAGCAGAGGGAGGGAGATTAATAAGACCTTAGAAATCCATGTCTTATAAATCAGACTTCAGGATTTATTAAACGTCGGTTTCCTAAAGCTGAAGTGTGCAATTTATTGATGTTAAAATACTTGATTCTATCACAGCTTGATTTCCCTGAAAAGTGTAATCACTGTGACGCTATCAAAACAATGACTTTTCTTTCTTCTGTAGAACAAACTTGTATATTTTTATCTAATGTCCTGGCCATAAAATGAAAATGAATGGGGCTGTCAAGTTTCAAAATGACTAAAAAAGCACCATTAAAGTATCATAAAAGTGGTCCAAACGATATTCCAAATCTTCTAAAGTCATAGGATCACATAAGGATTGTGTTGCATCATGATCACATGGGAAGTCAGCCTGTTGTTTCATAGAGTTCCAGTACCCTAGGATTGGCCACATTATGCCAACACAATGGCAAGCGGCATCTCCTATCAGACAATTTTACATCGGCTCCAGTGTGATTACCTTCCTCTGTGGCACGACAAGAAGCATGTGGTGTCAGCAGTGTAGGAGACCTGGTTTCATATACTGCATTGAAACTAGGAAGTAACTGCATTCGCATAATTACTCATGAGCACGATTTGGAGGGTGCATTTTTCCCTCTAACATTACATTTTTACTCCACTGATGGTTAGGTTTAGTTTCAGGGTTTGGATTGGGGTGAACAGTTTATAAAATATGCATTCCTCTTCACTGTATTAACGTCTGTGCAGCTGAAAACAACTCTCTTCACAACTCCTTTTTGGTACCCTTCTGTGGGCATTTCAACTGGAAAATGGAGCTCACACATGCCCATTTGCCCAACAACAGGTACCTCTTTGGCCACTGGGGGCAGTGTTTCGAATTTCAGTGAATACAGACTGATTTTACTAAAGAAAAGTCAATCTACTGTTTCTGATTTCACTGGGAGATCAGTCTGGTTATTTTGAACCAAAACTGCTCTCTCAGGCTCATTTTCACAGACAAAGTTATATGTTTTCAGTGTGTCCTTCTGACCTTGGACTGCAGGAGTCTTTTGTGTTGATTTCCCCTCTACAGTCAGTTTCCCACAATCCCAATATGCAGTTGAGGGGTAAAGAAAGGCAAGCTGTTAATTGATTGGCAGCGGTTTGCATATACAGTACTGGAAAAATATCACGTCAAGCTGTTTGTGTGACCTAAATGGCTCTCGGTTAGAGTGACTGAAGAGGGTAATTTATCATTTGACAGGCTTTAGAACGGGCTGTCTGTGCTGTCTTGCTATTGTTAGCATCAGCGGTCAGCTGTCACGTATGTTGGATTAGCAAGCATAGATGAGCGACTCAGGATGGCCACAAGCATGGCCACACAAGGAAATGTCACAGGAAGACAAGCGCTGCATGAAGATCAGGAGCAATAATTAATAATCTGTGTGGCGAGAATATTTGGGAGGGGACTAAAACAGTTATAGGTTGAAAAATGATGCAGATCAAGTTATAACTAGATATGCATTTCCTGAATAAAATACCAGTACCAGCCAAAAAAGAGCTAACGTTTTAGGTAAATTTTAGGCTTTGGTTCTGTGTAAATAAAAAGCTGCATCAGAGCTGCTTTGTTGTCATGACACTCAGCATGCGTTTTCTGTCGGCTTTGCATGAGAATCGACACATAGGATGTGACTGAAACCGATAAGGCTGCTACCTTGCTGTCCAGTCAATGAAATACTTAATATAGACAGCGTTTTTGTATGAATTCTGCTTATGGAACTGGTTTCAGACAGGGTTCAAAGGCACCATATTGCTATTTCTAATCATCTAGAGCAAATTCAAGTGAGCTTTAGAGATAACCATGCAAATATTTAGTAAGTACAGTGCTTGCTTATTGGTAGAAATCCTGTCAGTAGAGTCATAAGTTATTTATTAAAAAAAAAACTAAAAAAACAATGGATGTCGGACCACCGAACTACATGCACAGGGTTGTAGTTTGTGTAGAATCTATGCTGCCTTCAAAGACCGATCAGATAAAGGCATCTTAGTAGACAAGATGTTACAGAAACATTGATTTGCAATTCAGAATGCATATTACAATGAAGTCATTGCTTTTGGTTACATTTTTTTATTGGGTCAGTAGGAGATTTTCTAAATTTAATCTTACATTTCTTGATAAGTATGAACTTCACAAAAAACAAAAACAACACAGCATACCCAAGGTTGAAATTACTTTCTTGGTGTAACTTAATGTGATCAGATTCATGTAGTCATGTTAAATAATATTTTTGACTTTAATAAAACAGTTCATTTAAATGTTACTACATGAAGCTCATGTTTAGGTTACCTTAAAAAAAAAAAGAAAAAGTAGTTTGCAGTGAGTCTATTCAACCCGGTCTCATGATGAGTTGTAATAGTAGTACGAGATGGCAAAATTGAATGAAATTGTACGAGTTACTTTGTACAACTACGTACAACTTTTATTCCCATAGATAAAAAATAAACAAACTAATGAACTATGTTATAACGATAAGTTTCAACCCTAACCCAAACCTAACCACAAATGTAAGAATGAGAAACATTGGTGTTTTGAACAAGATTTCTTACAAATTTTCTTGCATTTAACCTCAAACCCTTTCTTACATAAATTTTTGTATAGGAGGCTAGCTAAAATTGTATTGGTTGTTCTCTATAGGAATGAAAGTCTTTACGAACGTGTCAAGTCGTAGATATCTTACGATTTCGCCACTTGTACAAATTATTGTTGAGTTGTCATGAGACTATGAGTCTGTATGTTAAGCAGTTTGAGCTGAATTAATTGCATATGTTTAATTCTTTTGGTTAGGGGTTTAGAACAAAACCCAAACCAGAATGTCTGAGGAATATCAATACTTCACTATAATTCAGAGAATTTTGTGTCATTTTGTAATTCCTCAGGCTAAATTACAAATATCATAACTTTATATAGGGTCACTAAAATGACAGCTTTTGGCTTTTAGTAAATATATCCTCATCTGGAAAGTTGACTAAGGTTAAGAATGAGAGTATGATACAGAACGAAATTATGATAGTGACATCTGGTTCTTATCAGATGTTTCCACCTAACAGTTAGAGACTCCCTAGAAATGAAGACTTAGAGACCTCCGTAACAAAATGAATGCTCCCCTATCTCCCCGTCGTCAGCTGTGGCATTCTGTGCACTTCTGCCCCCCAGACTTGTCTTCCTCCCTGCGTTCCTGCATTAAGTTCATATCTCCCCAAGCCACAAGCATCCCTTTCCTTCTCACCTCTGCTCCCACTTTCAATCACACTGTGCAGTGAATGGCACCGATGTGGAAAGGTGACATTCAGGTGTTTGGTAAATTGTAGACGTGAATCAATCAGTTTTGGTAGATTCAGCTCAGAATGACTCACGGTCAGAGGAGTGCTGGCTTGCCGGTGTGCATCTCTATAATCCTATTTTGCAGATGCCCCTTGCAGTTCAATGTTCTGCCATTGCACGGCTGACACTGGAGGATACGGTTTTGGAACATTACGATTTTATAATGCCACTGCTGAGCGGGTTTACCTCTGACATAGATACTGTAATCGAAAGGTTTTAGACAATTTATATCTGTACAAGTCCAAAAGACTCCATTGTCTCTAAGTGTCCATTATTTTGGGGGTATTCTGTTAAATTCAGAGGTGAAGTTACTAAAAATTTCTATTTTCATCCCAAAGATCAGTATTTTTTTTTTTTTTTTTAATTGATAGCTCATAGACCTGTTTTGGAAAGTAACCATGGCTGGAAGAAAAATGTAGTGCAAAAGTGACAAAAAAGCCCTAGATATATAATTAGTTTAGATTTTAAAATGTTTAACATTTAGTTTATGTTAGCTTTAAAAAGGCAACATACTGTTATTCTACAAACTTGAATTAGTGTTACTCTAGAATCCCTAAACTAAGACCAAAATTCCAGTTGTGACACCTCCTTGAGCTTTGAAGTATCCACCAAACTTGATACTGACATTCAGACTGTTCTGACTTCTATGATTTTAACTGATCAGACATAAGTTTTTCAAGTAACGGATTATCTAAAGTCCAACAGTTCTATAGACTAATTATCCTATTGATGGCCTCGAAATGTCTGTGCATCCATCCATCCACCCATCCATCCGAACCTTGTTTTAAAAATTATTTTAAACTGTCAGGTCAGGCCAGGTATTTTTCAAGCCATCATCAAAGTTTTTACAAACTTTGCCTATATAGTTCTATATATCTGTTATTTAACATTTGGCATACATCAAAATAGTTCTGATTCTATCTAGCTGTTGATTTAGTATAGATTTAGTGCTGCTACAGACAACTGTCAGATATCAGTATTCACTTTTCCAAAGGTGAGTGTTGTTAGATGTGTAAGATAATGGGAAGTGTTTTAATGAAATAAAGATATTGGCTCCGAAAACAGTAAATGTGTAAAAAAACAGTCCCAAGAACTACAGTATAGAGCTGTATGACCTTGAGATTGGGCAGTTATTTAAAATATGTCCTAGCAGAGAGTTAGGTATTATGTACAAATACTTTAGTATTTGATGTTGATTCAATTTTATAAGATTTCAGATCATTTTTATTTTCTACTTTTTTTTTTCTTTTTTTTTTTTACCTTATTATTATTATTATTATTCAGTGAATAGTTTTAAGTATTTGACAAAAAAGGAAGAAATGCTGTGTAATCTTATATTGGTTGAAAAAACATTCCATCATATAAATATTTTCTCTTAATCAGTGTTGTGTAGTAATGGACTGCATGTAACCTTTCTTATGTAATCAGATTACAAAAAATCATGTTCTTAGTATTACAAGTAATTTGATTACATAACTGTTTTTAAATGTGTATAATCAGATTGCAGTTACTTTCTTTGGATTATATAGTTGTAGATAGTTCACCCAAAACTGTAAATTCTCTCATCAGTTACTCACCCTCATGCCATCCCAGATGTTTATGACTTTCTTTCTTCTCAGAACACAAACGAAGATTTTTAGAAGAATACATCAGCTCTGAGGGTCCATGCAATGCCTACACTGAGGTAATCCATAAGACTCTAGTGGTTTAGTCAATGTCTTCAGAAGCGATCCAGTTGGTTTTGGATGAGTACAGACCAAAATATAACTTCTTTTTCACTTTAGATTTCCAGATTAGATTTTCTAAAAGTGTAATTTAAAAGATTGTTTTACTGTTTACAATTTTAGTTGTGTAATTTGTAATCAATACCAGATTACATTTCAGAAGTGATCTGCCCAATACTGCCCTAAATTGAAAAATAAATTTCTGGCACTGCATTATGTATCCAATATAGAGTATACGTCACAGGCCATTGGCCCATTATGTAAATACAGTATATGGCCTTCAGTTGTGAAACTCAGTTACATCTACTGTATGTTTTGCATGGGCTGAATAGATGGTACAATAATTTCTTTAATTATTTGGACATAATGACACTTAGTTCAATACCAATGGCTAATACATCATACTTACAAGAGGGAAAAAGAACGCTTTAGACCTAATTTGTTATTGGATGATACTCCAGGGTTCTATTTCAGAGACTGTCCCCTTAAGAGGTCACACTGTTTTATGCTGCATCCTCTTTTAGTGGCCATGCTTCATCTGTCCTGCTTGTGCTGACTGTGTATTCAATGACCAACTCAATTAATTCTTGCAAAACATAATTTCATCTTGCATGACCCTCAAAGTACTTGTCCAAAATAAAAATAAAAATGCAAGTTTTTGACCTTAGTGTGACTGGTCCCATTGGAAGCTACAGCATCTCCCTCAATTTAAAGTCAGATTTTTTTGCCTCATCTTTGTGGTCCCATGTGATGGGCCCCAAAGGGACTGAGGGTGGACAGGTAGGGTGACAAGCAGGTCTCAGTTTGGTTTGGGAACACATTCCAGACCTCTTTCAAGAATGGGGACACCGGGCATAGATGATTAATGGCAGGCATATATGACTGCTTGAAGGGCAGACCATAATTCACCGCCCAGGCCTGAAGGAACTCTGTTGAGCCGAAACGCTTGCAACATTTGCTTAGCCTGTGGGTAAACCACATCCCCCTACTTGCGTTCATCTCAGGTGCAAAGATATCATTCTTTATGTGTGCAGTGTTTTTTATCATGCTAATACATAATTGCCCACTCGCAATTATCGATAATTGCGGGACTTCTCCTTCGGTTTTCCCTTAATCAGAAATTTGCACTATAAAAAGGGTCCTAGGTTTAGATTTGACACAATTACACATTCAGGGCTTTTCATCTCTTTTTAATCTCCTCCTAATCTGAAACACAGAGTTTGTTCATAAACACAGCTGAGACCAAACAATTTGCTTTGACATTTTGCTAAACGAATTGAAGCAATGCTATCAATGTTGTGCCTCTCTCTGTCTAGTGATTAAAATCATTTGAATTGCAGATGACTCGTCTTTGTCTAAAGAGTTCAGTAAACAGAGGCCTCATTTTGATAGGCATGCCAATTTTTAATTGAAATGAGATTGCCACCAGCTTTGAGCCATAACACACATAATGATGTGTGACCATTGAAAGTATTATTTTTTCACGTTCATCAAATGCGGCGGTTATGACTGTGATAATCTGGATTATTTCAGAAATCTATTATAATCTTTGTCATTCAAAATTATTTGAAATATACAAATAAATTGCTAATTTGGTACTAGAAAATCACTTGCCATTATTTCAAACATAGTTGAAAACTATTTGTTTCATTAAATGAAGCTTAACATTGTCTTTGTTTTTGTTTTTGAGTTGCTACAGTATGCAATAGACTGACATGTCTTAAGGTCAATATTAGGTCAAAAATGGCAAAAAAGAAACAGCTTTCTCTAGAAACTCGTCAGTCAATCATTGTTTTGAGGAATGAAGGCTATACAATGCTTGAAATTGCCAAAAAACTGAAGATTTCATACAAAGGTGTACACTACAGTCTTCAAAGACAAGTGCCCGACAAGACAAGACGGCCACATCTATGGCAAGTGTTACAGGAAGCATGGGGTGAAAAACAGAGTATCTGGATAAACTGACAGCTAGAATGTCAAGGATCTGCAAAGCTGTCATTGCTGCACGTGGAGGATTTTTTGATGAGAACTCATTGAAGTAGTTTAAGAAGTTCTGAACATTTTTTTCAAATTGTAATAGTAATTTTTCACGTTATTAATGTCCTGACTATAAATTGTGATCAGTTGAATGCCACTTTGGTGAATAAAAGTACCAATTTCTTTTCATAAGAGCAAAATCTGTACATTATTCCAAACTTTTGGCTGTCAGTGTATGTATATATATATATATATATATATATATATATATATATATATATATATATATACTGTATCAGAAGAGGCACAGAGCTGCATTATGCAGAAAATCAAACTGCTTGCCTTGTTTTTCTTACAAAAGTCTTTCTGCTTATGCAAAAACTGTGGCTAATTTATTCATAGCTCAGCATTTAGTACCTCTAATCTATGAATGATACTGTTACTGGTGCTCGTAATTGTATGATATTGTAAAAGCCTTTTTTCAGGCAGGGTGCTTATCAGGACCTGTTTAGTGTGCAGCTTGTGGGGAGGAAAGCCCAAATTGAGGAGAAATCAGCTGGCGCCTTGGTAAGCAGGGTCGGAATTACCGTGATGGACTGGTCCTGGATTTCTCTCCCATGCTTATTTTTGCCCATTGTCATGATCTTCGTCCTTAATAGGAGCTGACAGAATGTAAATGGGATTTTAAGGGAACTGGCAAAGTCTGTCATTTTTCTCATTTAGTCCATGGATGAGTGAGCCAAGCCGGTAAGATTTGTATGGGAATTTGAGATGGTTCAGTGCTACATGTCAAAGCTTGATTATGAACTCAAGAGAGCCTCTTTACCTCAGTCAATAATATTCGCGCCTCACATTCCTTACAGGTTTTTAAGAAGGGCTAATTGTTTGCAATGATGCTTCAATAGATAAAACAGATATCTGCATAAAAAAATAAAGATAACTAGACAACAATTACTGCTGAATGTAAAGTCTTAATCAGTATTTCTGCCCTGTTTTCCAGTATAATATCAAAACATCCTTAAAACAAGATACACTGCAAAAATGTCATGTCTGTAAACCTTAAAATGTGCTTCATGTGTTAACATCTTAAATCTAAAACTGGTTTAACACAACTCAAAAATAGTATTTATTATGATAAATCAACCTAATTATTAATTAGGTTACATTAACAAAGATAATTTTAGATGAAAGATTTAGATTTTGATAATTGCAGATTTTTTAAAGTGGACAAGCAAAAAAATATAATAATAAGAATTGTTTTCAGAGTATACATCTTGCATTAAAGGAATATTCCTGGTTCAATAACAGTTAAGCTCAATAGACAGCATTAGTGGAAAAATGCTGATTACCACAAAAAATATATTTTCTGCTCGTTCCTTGTTTACTTAGAGAAAAAAATGCTAAAATCGCGGCTTCAGCACACAGCAAAAAACATTTTCTTAATCTGTATTTTTGAAGTGAAAAAAAAAAGCATGTAAGCAAATTTAACACACTAAAATCACAACCGAGTCTGATAGAAAGAACGTTACTATAACACGTTTCGTTTGCAGTTTCGCTGCAGTTTCCTGGTGAAATTAACACTAGAGGCGCCACAATGACACATTTCTTAACACTTCTTTTTCACATTATTACTTACACACTGCTATGTTATGATATTGAAACACTTTTACTCTAATGCATAATTTGAAAAACGACACATTTTAACACTTGTATTACAGACTCACCTACATTTACACACTTATTCCAGCATGATTAGCTCCTGCGATAGCTCAACTGATAGAACTTTGGGTCTTCAGAACTCGGAACTTCGAACTTGGAAGACCGACTTTTTAGAAACAAGTCAAGCATGCAAGCTGACACGTGAGATGCGAGTGTCATAGAAACGACACAAAAGGATGAGCTTGCTTCGGAAAATGTGCTATTAATTTCTCTCTCTTTTTTTTACACTATCGGTTAGGTTTAGGCATTGGTTTAGGGTAAGGATGTCTGTTTATTTTTGATCACTATTGGTTAGATTTAGGTTGAAGTTTTAGGTTAGGGAGGTACATTTTACAGATATAAACCTCCATCTAATGTTTACCTTAAAACCTCGTCTGATTACGACACCATTTCACTCGCTTATGGCACCCCCCGCTGGACATTTTACTGGGAAACTGCAGCAAAACGTGTAATGAAAAAAAAGATACATTTTTTGCCACAGTCACGTAATGTTCATGAGACCAGGCTATAAAATCATGTTAACATATAATGTTTACATCTTGTGGCAATAATTTTAAAACAGTGTGTATTTTATTGTTTATGGACTGGCCCCATTCACTTCCATTGTAAAATTGCCTTACCATACTTGCCATTTTTTAACTTTTTTTTTTTTATAAACAAGGGATGGTTTTCTGTGGTAATCAACATTATGTCACAAATGCTGTCGAGTAAGCTTAACTTGAATTGAACCCTGAATACACTGAATATTTAAGTAACTGACATGCAAAAATAATTATTGTTTTCTAATAGGTTTCAGACTACTTCCCCTTGTCTTCCATTGGTCCCCAAACAGATAGTTCTGCCCCAAACTCACACATTGATGGAGCCAATGTCACGTAAATAAAGAGCAATGTTTTGAAAGCACCACAGAGACACAGTGTTGACACTTTTCAGGAAAATTAAATGGCTTGCTTATAGTTGTCTTTGCATACTATACTGGATTAAGAATAGCATTTTAACTTTAACAAAATGAGTATAAATTATAAAGGTCCTACTGTATGTTCCAAATAACTGAAGTAAATCATTAATATATGTTGACAAGATCTTATGAGAACAACAGTAAAACCAAGAAATCAAGCCAACACTATTCTTCTTCAAATCCTCAGGGTACTTCTGGGGAATAGGGGGACGGTGTATGGGTGGGTGTTATTGGGGGGCACTGCGGCTGTAGCTGAGAGACGCTGTGTGTAATGCAGGCTGTTAGTGATGTTAAATGAAGCTTGAAGCCTGGCTGACAGCAGCATTCCTCCACAGACCTGGCGCTGAGAGAAGAGGAGGAGACGGGCCAACAAGGGCAGAGTAATGGTCTAAGAGAAACTACGCAGGACACAGGGCTTTCTGCGGCGGACGGTCCATTATCTCATAAGGGCCATTATCTTAATGGGGCGACCGTCTCGATATGACAGATATCACAGAAGGACTGACACATAAACAGTTTTTATAAGATGAATTTTCCAGTGTACAATCACTGCGGTAAAACACATTTGACCCATAGCCATATACTGATGTATATAACCTTGTCAAGGTGGATTACAGTTAATTTTTATGTGCGTACTATATTGTAACGGTGTTACAAAAACAAGTTTACTCACAAATGCACTTACATTTTCATATTTCCTTGTCATTAACTATTATCATTTGCGATGAAAGCAACAAGTAAATAACTTCCCAGGACATTATGTTTTTCCAGCCACCCTTTATGAATAGGATCACACTGTCAGTGTTAAATAAGGTTCGCTACAAAGACACATCATACAAAACTGTTAAATATATATAACTTTATGACTCTGAAAATACATAGGACAGTCTCTCCCAAAGCATAAGTCTTTTCCAGTCTCTGCTAGAGTCTCTTCGGGTCAGATGGATAACATTCTGTTTTATAGATCACCTGCCATGCTCAACTCCGTTTCCAAATCCTAGCTGATATCAGTTCATTTCACAACAATGGCAGCAGATCTTCAATCAAAGAAGAGTCGACAGAGAACTCAGTTTTATTGTAAATGTCTTTGTTGTCCATTTCAGTGTGCTCAAATGGAAAAACTCCTTACAAAGTTCAGGTAAGTGTGCATTGTAACTTGCGTTTTTCAAAGCAGAAGCTGCTGATTTGTACTGAAAATCTTTCCACAAAAATAGTTTTTCCATATTTCTTTGGTCTGTAAAATTTCGATAGATCCTCACACGTTGCTTAATCCAAAGCAGGTTTGATTCATAAACTATTTTGTGTCCGGCAATATTTCGGCATTGGCAAACAAATCATCTGCCAGTTCCGATGGAGTGATGCTACCAACTTGATTGACAGCATGGGGGTGGGGTGGGGCGGGGTCCATGCCTTGTGGCCCATCTAAGCTCCGTATCTAGAGGTCCTCACCCCTTATCTTATGAGACTGAAGGATAAATGGAGAGACTAACAGACAGGGCTAACATGACTATGATGAATGCTCCCCTCCCCCACCCCGCTGTTGCTTTGGAGAATGAAGAGGTGCTCCCAAATGTGGCACCTCTCTTGGGAAAATCAGCCCCCACTGGCGTCAGGATACCTGGGATTCAACAACACAGGGGAGACACAAGAGGTACAACATGCTCAGTTATTAATTCAGAAAGGTTTCAGTGTTGGGCTAAATCCTACCCACTTGGACCCCTAAACTATTAAATTGGCTGAAAAAACTCTTGAGAATACTATTTGGTGCCTCTGCAATTCAAATGAAAAATTTTGGAAATGTACGTTGCGTCCCAGAATCGCACACTTCTACACTATTTTACTCTATTTTGTAGTGCGAGTAGTGTATTCACACTGAAAAATGCAACGAAACGAAGAGTACACGGATGATGTACTTCAACAAAACGAAAAAGTGTGCAGTCGTGGCTTGTCCTATATAGCGAAAGTGGCAGGTTTATGTAAAAGCGATGCTGGCCTGACACAACAATCATAAATAATGATAAATGTGGCAACTAGTGAAACTTCTGTGAAGACAGTACCATGCAAATGTAAGTTGAATGCTTTCCCATCACCCATGCTGTATGAATATGTAAATCATTTGCGAAAAAAATGCTCTCATGAACCTCATGTTTGCTTAAAGTTGCCAACTTTTTGACAAACGAATATGAAACGCTTGAGCCTTTTGAGTACTTCAATACAGGACGGGTCCCCCTCAGAAGTTTCGCCATCGGACCGGGGGGCTATGCAGTGATATTGATGATATTCTCTGAGTGAATTATGTAAATGGTGTATTCACATGGCTTGTTGGGGCTAATTCACATGACTTCTTTTATGTGTACCTATATTCCTATATAATACTGTAGGAATATATTTGGTAAATTTGTTTCCATCGTAGTTCATGTGCATTTCATCTTATTGAATAAAAAAATGTATCCACCTCAAACAAATGTATATGTTTTTATGCACATTTTGGAGATTTTATTTCCACTTTGGGGTTTCCATCCATCATTTTTAATGTAATATCCTAAAATGCACATGAAAATACATTTATATTTACAAATACACATTTACATATCACATTATATAACAAAAAGTAAATTTTACATTTCTCTTTATTTGTGTTTTACTTGACTTACATTTTTAGCAAGCTAACTGATTAGCCAGCTAAGCTACTATACCTTACGCAAGTTACCGCACATACAGTTGAAGTCAGAAGTTTACATACACCTTAGCCAAATACATTTAAATTCAGTTTTTACAATTCCTGACATTTAATCGTAGAAAACATTCCCTGTCTTAGGTCAGTTAGGATCACTACTTTATTTTAAGAATGTGAAATATCAGAATAATAGTAGAGAGAATTAATTATTTCATTCTGAGTGGGTCAGAACTTTACATACAATGTATAAGTATTTGGAAGCATTGCCTTTAAATTGTTTAACTTGGGTCAAACGTTTTGGGTAGCCTTTCACAAGCTTCTCACAATAAGTTGCTGGAATTTTGGCCCATTCCTCCAGACAGAACTGCTTTAACTGAGTCAGGTTTGTAGGCCTCCTTGCTCACACATGCTTTTTCAGTTCTGCCCACAAATTTTCTATCAGATTGAGGTCAGGGTTTTGTGATGGCCACTCCAATACCTTGACTTTGTTGTCCTTAAGCCATTTTGCCACAACTTTGGAGGTATGCTTGGGGTCATTGTCCATTTGGAAGACCCATTTGCGACCAAGCTTTAACTTCCTGGCTGATGTCTTGAGATGTTGCTTCAATATATCCACATAATTTTCCTTCCTCATGATGCCATCTATTTAGTGAAGTGCAGTAGTCCCTCCTGCAGCAAAGCACCCCCACAAAATGATGCTGCCACCCCCATGATTCATGGTTGGGATGGTGTTCTTTAGCTTGCAAGCCTCACCCTTTTTCCTCCAAACATAACGATGGTCATTATAGCCAAACACTTCAATTTTTGTTTCATCAGACCAGAGGACATTTCTCCAGAAAGTAAGATCTTTGTCCCCATGTGCACTTGCAAACTGTAGTCTGGCTTTTTTATGGCGATATCAGAGCAGTGACTTCTTCCTTGCAGAGCAGCCTTTCAGGTTATGTCGATATAGAACTTGTTTTAGTGTGGATATAGATACTTGTCTACCTGTTTCCTCCAGCATCTCACAAGGTCTTTTGCTGTTGTTCTGGTATTGATTTGCACTTTTCACACCAAACTAAGTTCATCTCTAGGAGACAGAATGTGTCTCATTTCTGAGCGGTATGATGGCTGCGTGGTCCCATGGCATTTACAGTGCATCCGGAAAGTATTCACAACGCTTCACTTTTTCCACATTTTGTTATGTTACAGCCTTATTCCAAAATGGATTAAATTCATTATTTTCCTCAAAATTCTACAAACAATACCCCATAATGACAACGTGAAAGAAGTTTTTTTGAAATCTTTGCAAATTTATTAAAATTAAAAAATGAAAAAAAATCATATGTACATAAGTATTCACAGCCTTTGCTTAATACCTTGTTGAAGCACCTTTGGCACCAATTACAGCCTCAAGTCTATTTGAGTATGATGCTACAAGCTTGGCACACCTATTTTTGGGCAGTTTCTCCCATTCTTCTTTGCAGGACCTCTCAAGCTCCATCAGGTTGGATGGGGAGCATCGGTGCACAGACATTTTCAGATCTCTCCAGAGTTGTTCAATCGGGTTCAAGTCTGGGCTCTGGCTGGGCCACTCAAGGACATTCACAGAGTTGTCCCAGAGCCACTCCTTTGTTATCTTGGCTGTGTGCTTAGGGTCGTTGTCCTGTTGGAAGATGAACCTTCACCCCAGTCTGAGTTCCAGAGCGCTCTGGAGCAGGTTTTCATCAAGGATGTCTCTATACATTGCTGCATTCATCTTTCCCTCGATCCTGACTAGTTTCCCAGTTCCTGCCACTGAAAAACATCCCCACAGCATGATGCTGCCACCACCATGCTTCGCTGTAGGGATGGTATTGGTCAGGTGATGAGTGGTGCCTGGTTTCCTCCAGACATAACACTTGCCATTCAGGCCAAAGAGTTCAATCTTTGTTTCTCATGGTCTGAGAGTCCTTCAGGTGCCTTTTGGCAAACTCCAGGCGGGCTGTCATGTGCCTTTTACTGAGGAGTGGCTTCCGTCTGGCCACTCTACCATACAGGCCTGATTGGTGGAGTGCTGCAGAGATGGTTGTTCTTCTGGAAGGTTCTCCTCTCTCCACAGAGAAATGCTGGAGCTCTGTCAGAGTGACCATTGGGTTCTTGGTCACCTCCCTGACTAAGGCCCTTCTCCTCGATCGCTCAGTTTGGCCAGGCAGCCAGCTCTAGGAAGAGTCCTGGTGGTTCCAAACTTCTTCCATTTATGGATGATGGAGGTCACTGTGCTCATTGGGACCTCCAATGCTGCAGAAATTTTTCTGTACCCTTCCCCAGATCTGTGCCTCGATACGATCCTGTCTTGGAGGTCTACAGACAATTCCTTGGACTTCATGGCTTGGTTTGTGCTCTGACATGCACTGTTAACTGTGGGACCTTATATAGACAGGTGTGTGCCTTTCCAAATCATGTCCAATCAACTGAATTTACCACAGGTGGGCTCCAATCAAGTTGTAGAAACATCTCAAGGATGATCAGTGGAAACAGGATGCACCTGAGCTCAATTTTGAGTGTCATGGCAAAGGTTGTGAATACTTATGTACATGTGATTTTTTTCATTTTTATTTTTAATAAATTTGCAAAGATTTCAAACAAACTTCTTTCACGTTGTCATTATGGGGTATTGTTTGTAGAATTTTGAGGAAAATAATGAATTTAATCGATTTTGGAATAAGGCTGTAACATAACAAAATGTGGAAAAATTGAAGTGCTGTGAATATTTTCCGGATGCACTGTATGCTTGCGTACTATTGTTTGTACAGATGAACGTGGTACCCTCAGGCATTTGGAAATTGCTCCCAAGGATGAACCAGACTTGTGGAGGTCCACAATTATTTTTCTGAGGTCTTGGCTGATTTCTTTTTATTTTCCCATGATGTCAAGCAAAGAGGCACTGAGTTTGAGGTAGGCCTTAAAATACATCCACAGGTACACCTCCAATTCAGTACACCTCCTATCAGAAGCTAATTGGCTAATTGTCTAAAGGCTTGACATAATTTTCTGGAATTTTCCAAGCTGCTTAATGGCACAGTTAACTTAGTGTATTTAAACTTCTGACCCACTGGAATTGTGATATATTCAATTAAAAGTGAAACAATCTGTCTGTAAACTATTGTTGGAAAAACTACTTGTGTCATGCATAAAATAGATGTCCTAAACGACTTGCCACAACTATAGTTTGCTAATATTAAATCTGTGGAGTGGTTAAAAAATTTGTTTTAATGACTTCAACCTAAGTGTATGTAAACTTCTGACTTCAACTGTAGTCATAGCAAAACTTTGTGGAATTTCATGCTCTCAGTGTTAGATGTTGCTTTGAATTACATTGTAATCTTCAATTGTTCAAAGTGAGGTCTATGCATTTATTATTTTAGGGATCACAACAAAAAGATATAACGTTATGGTCAATGTAATATCCACACAAACTCTATTTTTTTTTTACTATACTATCGATATAGCAGTACCTTTCGGCTTTTTAATCAGGAGCTACAAACAATCAGGTTGAGATTTGGCACAGAACTCTATTAAGCTGGCATTACTGTATATTATTGCTTTTCAGTGAAAGATTTACATCACTTACTGTGGTAGTTTTCACTTTGCCTCCCGGTTGTGCACACGTCCAGCCTGTTCTGTTTACCAGCAGGTCACAGCCTTCATCGTCCAAACAAGGCATCATCTCACACCACTGTCTGTTCCTCACAATATGCACTGATGAAACAAGAGAAAGAAAAAGATCAAGAAAACAAAACAAAACAAGAGCAAGTTAAACAAATACTTTAAAGTCAACATGAAACGGCATTTGCAAGCCATTTTAGTTATATAATGTGACATTTTCCTTAGTGAAACGGGCTATTCAACTAGGAAAAATGTAGGACAGGACTCGATTTTTTCCATCTGCAATTATTTGGAGCATGGTGTGGTCTACGTGACAGATCATTGAAAGGAGGGGGGCTTTGTGATGTCAGCCAAAATGGAATGATGTTTCAGAGGTGGTTTTTATGAAAGATCACAAAGACAAACAGTTTTTTCTTTGAAACAATGTGCAATGATAAGTCATGCAGGATAAGTCCAGTAATGTGTATTATGAAAGTAAATAAGGTCAATTTTTTATTTCATGTTGATTTAAAGCCCATTGGTGTACCAGGTATGCAAAAGAATTGCAATAAAAATTCATAGTAGAGCAAATTTATTACATTAATGTCATGAAGGTCAGGTCTACTAAACTAATACATAGATATAAAATTATGGTATTGCATAGATGAACATAGTTACACTCAGAGGTCAAGACTGAGTACAGTAAGGACATTTCATACAACAAAAGCAGATAACAATGAAAGAAAAGTAATCCAGCCCTTGGCCTAATATACTAAACCTTTCTCTTTGAAACAGATCGCAAAAGTTAGATTTTTTTTTTTTTCTAAGGTAAGACTGTTTTTGCACTTAATCGAACATAAATGTCTATTTATAATAACTAGGGCACCCTAACATGTTCATTTGCATACCATGACACCCCAATAGGCCCTTAGAGAGAGACAAAAGGGAGGGAGAGAAGGAGACAGAGAAAAAAAATTAAAGAGAGAGAAAGAAAGAGCATTCGTGAGGTAGGGAAAATGATAATCAGAGTGAAATATAACCCAGGGAAGCAAAAGTACATAAATATCAGGGCGGCAGCATTGTAAGTTTTGAGGAAGGCTAACAAAGTGTGCGGCAAATGAGTAGATACAAATGTTGAAACAAAAGAGGGGAAATGTCATTCTCTCCAAGCAAAAAGGCACATCCTTAAAGGTAAAAAATAGTTTTGGAGATGACTTAACATCTCAGTGTAGTTTGTTATTTAGTGAATGTTTCCCTTACAGCGTCTACTCTAGGGACTAGCTTCCACTACTAATCTCCAGCATTAGTATTCACAGTTATGCCCTGGGCCATAATGACAAATAAAAGAGCCTTTCATGCAAATGTGGTACGTCTTCATTCTGTAGCCATCATTCACAAAACAGTAGGTTGCAGCCAGTGTGGTGCTCTTGTTTATGCTTTGAGATTAGCATTCAATTCGACATGACATCTGTCTTATCCATAGATTTTTCATCGAATTTCTTGTGTCAGATTTTTAAATTCATCAATCAGAGTTGGGTGTAGAGGAGAGCGGGTTGGTTGGCACAGTTTTCATTCTTTGTTGAATATCTTCGGAGAAACAAACAGCTTAAGTTCTTGGCTAAAAACAGGCACATTCAATGTAACAAAATATCCCCAACATGGGGCAAAAGTAATATTTTAAGTATCAGCCACTGAAAATCCCTTTGGTGTGCATACATTAGGAGGCAAATAATCAGTTAAATAAGTAAGTGAATTATTTTAGTGGAACTAATCAGTATTTTTATCACATATATCCTTTAGAGCTAATGATTTATTATTCTAAGTATCTTAATATATGTTCTTTGTGATGTCATGCTCGTACAAGCAGTTTGAGACCATTCCATATCTGTCTTCATGCTTTAGGAGACAGTGTGTCTTCTGACTAAGAGGCCTAGGTCACATTGGCCACTTCTCTAGTGTCTTCATGACCCAACACTACACATTTGATTATGAATGTTTCTGCCAAGTTAGCAAGAATACAACTTCAGGTCTCCTGAGAGAAAGTACAATTATCTCTAAGTTTTAAGTTCCAATAAGACCAGTCTCCAACAGAAGCTTTGTAGTATAGGACCTTGAATAAAAGAAACTGTGTGTGTGTTTTTCCAAAGGTATTTCTGTTTCAGGATTTCAGTAAAGTGAGAACAGCAGTCGAGAGGTGGACAACTGGACCTCAGAGACCTACTACTGCCTATTAAGGGGAGAATGTCCATGGCCTAGGACCTGACTAGGACCACTGGATCCTATATATGGAATTAAAATGTCATGCCAACAATCAATGAGATAAACAATGTACATGATGACCATGTTCAGAAATGTTCTATAGATATCTATGCTTGTAACCGATAAGGATTCTAGAAACAATAACATTAACGTCAACGTGATGCTGTATCTTACTATAAGTATTGATGTTTTTGGACATGAGTTCAGTTCGTGATTCTCCTGTCTTCAAACTCAGAGGCTTTTGTACTGCTGACTTCTGCCATTTGATTTGCAAACAACTGTCTTCAGTAAAATTCAACTAATTTGATTGACACCTCGACTCCTGTTCTTCATTCCAAGCCTACTGGTCTACAGGCCCAAGCTGTAATCCCCTACAGTACAAGTCAAATGTTTTCTTACGTTTTCGCCATCTTGTACTATTATTACGTCTTGTCATCATGAGACTGGGTTGGAATGATTAAATGTTAGTGGTGCTTGCTTTACCAAGGTGCCACTATTAGTATTACTCAGACCTACATTTAGGGATTTTTCAAAATCCTTAACCATATTCTTCTCTTGTATGTTCTTCCATAACTTGACCTGCACGTACATGCTATGGACATGAACAATACCTCAAACCATGAATCTTATGGAGGAGAGGTGTGTTATGACTTTTCTAAGCCTCTTTCTAAGACTTACTGTTTTAAGAATTTGCAAAGAAATCCATTAACACTGAAAAAGGATCAGAAGGATGTTTGTTTTGATACATAAACTTGAAAAATCGTGCTCACCTTGATAGGATTTAATCATTTAATGTCTTGATAGAATCTATAATTTTGTCTCAAGAGGGCAAACAATCAGATCAACATCCAATTCTGAATTATGAACAGTGTCCATAATTTGGTTAAAGTAATATAAAACCAGAGGATCTCGTACAGCTAATAATCTCAATAAAGAGTGAAAACAAATTACAGTAAAGTACTCTGCTACTCCAAATACTCAGCTGTTTAGGAAAGAACAATACCCCAGATCCCAAGACCCCATCTCGAACTCACACTTTCCCTCTCTAGTAGGAAGTCAGACCACTCCAGCCTTCAATGATGCAAAACGCATGACAGATCATCAACATTTCAACAAATCAACACACAACAGGCAAAATGTGTCCTGTCAATGCACAACACAGTAAGCTCTCAGATTAGCTCTCTAATGAGCTGTCCTCGCCGTCTCCTGGTAGAGTGTAGAGATTGTCACTTCTCTGATGGCAAACAGACTATGACAGAGTGCACAAAGCGCCTCTCTGAATCAATACTGGTACATCAAAGAACTTGGTTTCAAAACTTGAGTTTTTTGGACAAAGGGGACCACAAATAATATTAAAGCTTAGCTATGAGTAACACAATGTGACAGCGTCCAATTAGACTAAACATATTCTTACTTACAATTTAAATACTGTAGATTAGAATGACAAATTCCTGTTACTGTTAGAGATGATGGAAATTGAATCTCTTGAATTATAATCTGTGTATACACAGAATCCTTACTGATTTAAATTAGAATAGGCAGAAATATTACAAATAAAATAATCCCTGCAATTAATTCCACACAAATTCCTGCTATTTTTGCATTTGTTTGTAAGTACAGATGGAATCTTTCTTTAAAACACCACAGAAGTAGAGCAGTTCATTTTAAATCATGGCATATCAGTATGTCACCAAAAAGCACTCTAAAGGAATAATGTTAAAAGCTCTTGCCATAATTAAAGTAACCAGTATGTATTTTTATGTTAATAGTGACTAGTATCTTTTTCAATTTTACTAGTACTTATTTATTAGACAGTAGTACGTATTTCTTTGCTACTAGTCACTAATTCAGTAATGACAAGTAACTATTAAAGTTTTGCCATTGAATTCTATGGAGATCTGTGTTTCAGATTTCAACAATTCACTTCCAACTTGTATGTATTCCAGTAGCGACTTCTATCTTTTTTTCATTTTATTAGCAGCTATTTATTTCGATGCTAGTACTTATAACAATTAGTATATATTCTGGTTTAACTTGTACTAATGTAATAGAGACTAGTGCTTATTTGTTAGACAGAAGTGTTTATTCCAGTTGTAACTACATTTTTAAATGAACCATAATAATAATGAGATAACAGTTGTTACTAGCAACAACCAGAATAGACAATAGTGTCTAATAAATAAGTACTAGTATCTAATCAATAAGCACTATTAAACTGGAATAGACACTAGTCACTAGTGGAATTAGTACTATCTAATTAATAATGAACTAATAAAGAACTAATTATTTTGTTTGTGGATAGTTGATATGCCATGCAGTGTGATATGCTATATTCCTTCTTAAACTATTCAAAAAGTATTTGCAAACCTTTTATAGTTGTTATGAATGCAGCTTTCATGACCTCAAATTAATTAAGAGACTACAGGACATCAAATGCTTGTACTAAAAAACCCACTTGTCACACCACAGGACCATTTATAATGAACTACTGAAAACAAAAGGCTGGTTAAAATTGTGGTAAGTCCATGGGCATGCTATGTGAAAACTACAGTACCCATGCTGCCCTACAAAGGCAAAATGCCAACACTAATTACGGCAACATTGAAACATGGCTTCAAAGTTACTTGGTTTCAGTGTGAATTTTATAGTTACTACAGTTTTCACACCCTGTTTTCTCTGAATCTGAGTAGAGCTATAATTATAATATAATTTTCTTTATTTATCACACATTATACATTTGCACATATACAGTGAAATTCTTCTTTTTCCACATATCCCAGCTAGGCTGGGGTCAGAGTGCAGGGTCAGTCATGATACAGTGCCCCTGGAGCAGACAGGGTCAAGGGCCTTGCTCAAGGGCCCAACAGTGGCATCTTGGCAGTGCTGGGGCTTGAACCCCTGACCTTCTGATCAGTAACCCAGAGCCTTAACCGCTGAGCTACCACTACCCAGCTGAGACAAACTCTTCCATTTATACACCTAGAGCCTTAACCGCTGAGCTACCACTAACCAACTGAGACAAACTCTTCCATTTATACACGCTAAATATGCTTCTCATCTGCAAAATGATTTTTTTAGCTGTGTGATTGAAGCCTGGTTTTCGCACGGGTGTGGCACGGGCCATTACATAACCTCTCAAGCCAATGATCTGCTCTGCTATAACCTACTGTATCTCTGGAGCGCACACGTGACAACTGCCCTTCCATCGATATTGCGGCGGAGACCACAAAATTGATGTGACCCGTTTGAATTTTAGTGAGAATCTTCTAGTTTAAAGCACTATGGAGAAAGTCCTCTCAAACAGTAGACAGCCCGGACATGCTAAGGAGGAAAAGAGACAAACCTATACCATGCGCCAAAATAACGTTTTCATCACCATCACTATTTTACCATTTTACAGTAGTAACAGTATTGGTGATATTTTGACAAGTGTTATAGTTTTATAATCAATAATCTAATTGGGTAGAATCTATTAGACAACATTTTAAATTTTAAGTTTCTAAATGTGTTTAGGCTACTATTTTTCATAACATACTATAATTTATTATTATTATTTTTAGAAAGACTAGTAACATTGACCTAACCACAGTAATGAGGAGCCCTCCATGGTCTTAGCTCTGCTTATATGGCATTCATTGTACTGTAATTATAAAAAAGAAAATGTGACCCAGGCCACATTAAATACAAGTAAAATTTTTTACTATGTTACTAGTATGTACTATGTCATGTCCAACGTAAAATCTGGGTCCTGAAGCAAAACCAGTCGAGGACCACTGGTCTAAGAGACCTGATATTGGTCATAACTCAATTTTGACAAAATGTGTAGTTACAGTGTTTTGCCTTTGCACTGCAGCATGTGCGAAAAAAATATATAGCTGTGGGTGTCCCACTTCTGTAATTTCCTCCAACGATGATTTAAGGGCACTAAGCAAAATAATTTAATAAAGTAAAATCCATTTTCATATTCTGGGCACTTTTTAAACCTGATTTGACTTGTATAATGGGTTCTTGATAATGTTGTGAGGAAAGGTAGTTCCAGTTCTCAAGGCCCTATCAGTCTTGCCCCAGTTAAGACTTTAGCTGTGACTGATGACCGATGCAGAGGCTGGACTCAGAAATTTATCGGAACAATAAATGAGATGGGCTGCTCATTGCAGCGGGCTGCGATTACTCAGACATTTGGCAAAGAGGAGAACATTAAACATCTGTCCATACATTTTTACAGCAGATACAGGTTGAGCATTCTATATGTTTATCATTCTAGTAATGGCACACACTAGCTTTCCGATCAGCTTTGCTTACATAGGAAATGTCATTAATTTACAAGTAACACGTTCTTCTACATAACTAATTCATGAGCGAACATTTCAAACTGTTTCTAAACCAAGCCCTTTTTATCCTCAATGTTAAGCCTGCAGCACGATCAGTGCAATCGATAAAGAATGTAAGAATTTATGATGTCATAAATGCCTCGATAATTAATTGAATGTGATGATGCAGAATAACAACAAAAATTGTTTTGCATCCATCATTTATCATGATGACATAACACCATTGCATTATTTGTTTTCATAACGCTCCTGCTAAAATAAAACTCTTGCAATAATCCCAAAATGTCCAGTTTTAAAATATATTGTTCCGGTCCTAGATGCTAATCGGTCAATACAGCATTCCAGCCATGCTAAAATCCACAATATAGTAACAGCTATGACGCAAAATTCCTGCTAACTATATCACAGTGCAGCACCCATAGTGGATCATTATTTTTGTTACGTAGCAATGTTATATCTTCAAGCAGAAAGATGGCATTAAATTAAATTATTAAAATAATGTCTAAATGTGATATTTTATTATGTAGTAACTATTTTCTAAAAGGTATAAAACACTCAAGGCTGTGCTAAATTGTGATTATAGTCATGGCTAAAGGGGTTGCAAGCTATTTACTGTGCATGATGCCTAACAACGGCCTTTAGCTGTGACTATATTTACAATATAGCACCGCCTCTTGAATCCTATTGCTTAAATATATACACACACTAATGGGCTTGTCCAGTTTAATTGATCCTAGAAAACAAACTTATGCTATAATGGATGTTTGTGTGCCTAATATATGAGGAGTCAGTATGTAGAGACTATGTAATCTATGTTTTCATGGGCACAAGCGCACATTCACACCTGCAGACACTTAATCACAGTGCATGCACATTTTTTGAGCATTGGGGAAACACAGAGGGTGCATTATATAATTAGTTTCTAGTGGGACCACTTATGTCAAGTTCCTGTATGTATTTAGTGGAAGTGCATTGTACATGTTGTTCCTTTCAAAAATACTGTCTAACCACCAAATGTTTACTTCCAAACAATTCTGAAGATGTTATGTCGTTTTCAGAAGGAAATACCAATGCTCGCCAGGCAGCAATAGAGTAATGTTAAAGTTTTAAGTAAATTAAGGTTTTAGGCTTTGGTTCTGTGTGAATGAAATGCTACTGAAGGAAGACCAAGGCAGTATGCAAATATTACGATTACATAATTGCTGTTGCTTATGTATATTTTAAATACAGAACAAGTCAATGGATTATTAAATTTCAATCTTACATTTCTTTATTTTTAACAATTTTTTAATATTTTTTATAATATGTTTAATATTTTTTCATCCTTTTTAATAACTTCCAATAATTAAACTAACAAAAAGATGCAGTGTTTTCAGACCTCGAATAATGCAAAGAAAACAAGTTCATCTTCATTTTTAAACAACACAATACTAATGTTTTAATTTAGGAAGAGTTCAGAAATCAATATTTGGTGGAATAACCCTGATTTTCAATTACAGATTTCATATGTCTTAGCATGCTCTCTACTAGTCTTTCACACTGCTGTTGGGTGACTTTATGCCACTCCTGGTGCAAAAATGTAAGCAGCTTGGCTTTATCTGATGGCTTGTGGCCATCCATCTTCCTCTTGATTACATTACAGAGGTTTTCAATGGGGTTCAGGTCTGGAGATTGGGCTGGCTATGACAGGGTCTTGATCCGGTGGTCCTCCATCCACACATTGATTGGCCTGGCTGTGTAGCATGGAGCATTGTCCTGCTGGAAAAAACAATCCTCAGAGTTGGGGAACATTGTCAGAGCAGAAGGAAGCAAGTTTTCTTCCAGGATAACCTTGTACGTGGCTTGATTCATGCATCCTTCACAAAGATGAATCTGCCCGATTCCAGCCTTGCTGAGGCACCCCCATATCATCACCAATCCTCCACCAAATTTCACAGTGGGTGTGAGTCACCATGGCTTGAAGGCCTCTCCAGGTCTCAGTCTAACCATTAGATGACCAGGTGGAGGATCGGTGATGATCTGGGGGTGCTTCAGCAAGAGCAACAACTGCAACCTGCATTAAAATGTAAAGAATTTGAACACTGCAATGCTGTCTCTTGGATTCTCTGATGTGATAATCCCCAGATGAACCCAAGTGAGTTCTATCTTGACTTGGGGATCTTGATTGATGGCACAGAACTTTTCTAGCCACTCTCAATGTTTTTGGGGGCCGGCATCCCATTTGTAATGCTGCCACATTGCACAGAAGACACACACGATATCAGGCAGATGCTTCTGAATTCACCGCCTGGGGTCAGCCCTGACCTATCACATCCATCTAGGCTGTGTGACTCAGGAAGCATAACTAATCTTTGGACTGACATTCTGAATTCAATTCCAGAGCCAAAGATATGGAATTAAAGGAATAGTTCAGCCAAAAAAATGGCTCCATGGAGCATTAATGAGTTCACAAGAGAAGTAGCAGTTCGTGAACTAATCGTTCTTTTGGGTCGGACTGATTTGGTTCAGCTCAATGACTTAATGATCCAGTCACAGTTGTTCTCAAGTTAATAGCTCACTGGAAAGGATAATATTGAATATTTGTTAAATTTCTGTCTGTTTCTCACCTAAAGCTATCATATAAGACATGTAATATAGCACACAAGTCATATTGACCACTTTTATGATACTTCTATTATGAATTTCCATCCTTTCTGAAGCAATAATGCTGCAGTCCCCATTCAGTTGTAACTGCATAGAAAAGATTGGCCAGCACATTCTTGAAAATATCTCGTTTTCTGTTCCATAGAAGAAAGAAAGTCAAATGCGTTTGAGTAATTAAACAATGACAAAATTAATTTTTGGGCAGTGAACTGTTTCTTTAATGGGAGAGTTCACCCAAAAATAAAATACTTTGGTAAATTTTGTGGTTACTATGGTTTCACTAAAAATACCATAGTTCAACTATAGTCACTGTAATAAAACCATGGTAAATTTTCATGAGGGATGGATAAAGCAACAGTATTAAAAGGGAATGCAAATTATTGTGAGGGAAAGCAAAAATATTGCATATCAGAAAATAAATTCCCTCCCAGTCCTCTGGGGCTCCATTTCAAAAGGCGGTGTTAGGAATATTGTTTATTTTAAAGTAAAAAAGGCACAATAAACGTGAATGGTGACTGAGGCTAACATTATTTTTTTCAGTCATTCTTGGCTGAACTATCCCTTTAATGAAGGTGTTCTTTGAGGGAAACTTGATTAACCTGGCACCTGTCTGACAATCACCTTGTCTAATTGTTAAAATGCTCTCATTGCTTGACTTTCTGCATTGATTTCAGGACATACTCCAGCTGTCGGCTCTCACCTCACTGCTACCATCAGCCAAAGGAACTGGATTCTGTTACTGTCACTTCATGCCTGCTTCCAGGAAGAATCTGCAGTCCCTCTGTGTCCCCACATGCTGTAGCCGCCTCATATTCGTTTTATTTATTTTTGATTTTTTAGCCTGGCATGATATTAATGCCAGATATTTTTATGCCACTTTGATTCTGTTCTAAATGAAAACTTAATGATAATGAGACTATTGTGTTGCTTTAATGATAAATTTATTCTAATTGTCAAGTTGCTGCCATTACAAAAGAATTTAACAGATTTCACAGAGAAAATGTGTTTTGAGCTCTGCTATGTTTTTGTGTGCAGTCCGTTTGCAGCTGACTTGTCACTGTACTTGTACAAGTAAAAATGTAATTATGATATGCACATGAATTATACATCATTTCAGCCTGGTTTCGTGCCAAATACTTTTGTTTCTTACAGGTTCAGTATGTATGCGAGCCACACATAAACTGAATGCAATGCTACAATGCCTCCAGGTGTCAAATCATATATGTATATAATGTATATACACTGATGAGCCAAAACATTATGACCACTCACAGGTGAAGTGAATAATGTTGATCATCTCCTAACAAGGCCCCATGTCAAGGTCTGGGTAGATTAGATGTTAAGCAAACAATCAGTTCTCGTAGTCAACGTGTTGAATGCAGGAGATATGGGCAGGAGTAAAGACCAAAGCAACTTTGACAAGAGCCAAATTGTTATCCAGATGATTGGATCAGAGCATCTCTGAAACGACAAGACTAGTGGGGTTCTCCCAGTCAGCAATGGTGAGTACCTACCGACAGTGGTCCCCGGGAGGGACAAACCACAAACCGGCGAAAGGGTGTTGGAAACCCAAGGCTCATTGATGCATGAGGGCAACAAAGGCTATCCCATCTGGTCTGAAGCGACAGAAGGTCTACTGTGGCACAAGTCACAGAAAATTTTAATGATAGTTATGGGAGGAATGTGTCACAACACACAGTGCATCGCACCCTGCTGCGTATGGGGCTGCGTAGCCGCAGACCAGTCAGCGTGCCCATGATGACCCTGTCCACCATCGAATGCACCTACAATGGGTACGCGAGCATCGGAACTAGACCTTGGAGCAGTGGAAGTAGGTCGCCTGGTCCGATGAGTCTTGTTTTATTTTACAACACGTGGACAGCCGTGTACGTGTGCACCGTTTACCTGGGGAAGTGATGGCACCAGGATGCACTGTGGGAACACAACAAGCCGGTGGAGGAAGTGTGATGCTTTGGGAAATGTTCTGTTGGGAAATCCTGGATCCGTCCATTCATATGGACGTCAATTTGATACGTGCCACCTATCTAAACACTGTTGCAGACCAGGTACACCCCTTCATGACAACGGTATTCCCTGATGGCAGTGGCCTCTTTCAGCAGGATAATGTGCACTACCACACTGCACACATTGTTCGGGAATGGTTTGAGGAACATGATGAAAAGTTCAAGGTGTTGCCCTGGCCTCCAAATTGCCTACATCTCAATCCGATCGAGCATATGTGGGATGTGCTGGACCAACAAGTCCAATCCACGGTGGCTCCATCTTGCAACTTACAGGACTTGAAGGATCTGCTGCTAATGTCTTGCTAAAGATAGCACAGTACAACTTCAGGGGTCTTGAAGAGTTTATGCATCGGCAGGTCGGTGCTGTTTTGGCGGCATGTGGTGGACCAACAGCATATTAGGCAGGTGGTTATAATGTTTTGGCTCATCAGTGTATATACATATAACAAGATGACATGATAATATGACACTGTATATCACAAGTATAGTGTGTATATATATATATATACACACACACACACACACACACACACACACACTCAGTGACCACTTTATTAGGTACACCTCTCTAACACTGGTTAGGACCCCCCTTTGCCCCAGAATGGCTGGAATTATTAATGGCATGGATTTAACAAGGCGCTGGAAACATTCCTTAGAGATTTTGCTCCACGCTGACATGATGGTGTAACAAAGTTTGTGATGGGGGCAAGGAGGAAGCTGGAGATGGCGAAATTAAACTCAAAATGTAATTTATTTCACACTAAAAAAACTCGCTTTCAGCGGACTGTCAACACACGCTTTCTCTTGGTGTGTGTGTGTGGGTAGCTCTCACTCTCTTCACTGGCGTCTGGCTCGCTCTTAAAACCCATCTCCACTCTCACTGCAATGACAAACAGCTGTTAGAGACAATCATTGCCAGGGGATGATCCTTGTTGTTCTCATCTCCTGAACTCGCTCTCCATTCACAAGCCAGCGCTCAAACACGCCCCCACCACCACATACCCCCACCGCCTGACTCAGGCTAGGGAGCCATTCGGCCTGTCCAGTACTCACCCCCCTCCCCATTTCTGGAGAGAAAGTCAGCAACAGCCATCTGCACTCCCGGCCTGTGGACTACCTCGAACTTAAAATGCTGAAGAGCCAGATACCAACAGGTGATCTGTGCATTGGTATCCTTCATGCGATGGAGCCATTGTAGCGGGGCGTGGTCCGAACAGAGGGTGAAAGCCCATCCCAGGAGGTAGTACCGAAGGGTGAGGACTGCCCACTTGATGGCCAGACACTCCTTCTCAATGCTGCTGTACCTTACATCTCTCACCGAGAGCTTCCGACTGATGTACAGCACCGGGTGCTCCTCCCCCTCGACCAGATGGGACAACATGGCTCCCAACCCTCTGTCCGATGCATCTGTCTGTAACACAAAAGGGAGAGAGAAATCAGGAGAATGTTACAACAGCCCCCCACAAAGCATAGATTTCACTTTCATAAAAGCCTGTTGGCATGGCTCGGTCCACTGGGCCGGGTCTGGGGCTCCCTTTCTAGTGAGATCAGTCAGCGGGCTGATGACATCCAAATAATTAGGCACAAACCTTCTATAGTAGCCATCCAGTCCCAGGAACTGTCTCACATCCTTTTTGGTCTTGTGTCTCGGGGAGGCTGCAATCGCTGCGGTCTTAACAATTTGGGGACGCACCTGCCCATGGCCCAAGTGGAACCCCAGATACCATATTTCTACCCGCCCAATTGCGCGCTTCTTAGGGTTTGCCATGAGTCCCGCCCATCACAGCGACCTCAGAACAGCCTGTAGATGCTTCATATGCCGCTGTCAATCATTACTGTATATAATGATGTCATCTAGATAGGCAGCGGCGTAAGCAGAGTGCAGTCTGAGAACTCTGCCCATAAGGAACTGAAACATAGCTGGGGCACCGAACAAACCGAATGGAAGGCTCATGAATTGGTGTAATCCAAACAGTATGGAAAAAGCAGTTTTCTCACGGGACATTGGCGCGAAGGGGATCTGCCAATCACCCTTTGTCAAATCCAGTGTAGAGCAGGACCCCAGGGAGGACGATGGAGATGGTGGATCCTGTGTCAGTCAGGGCTTGGCAGGGGTGGCCATCAAGGACACAGAGTGTGTACAAGCCCTGAGTGTGGCCCACCAGAGAGAACTTGCCATGGAGGGGAGTAGATAGTGGTGGGAGTAGTTCATCAATACGAGGCATTGGATATGCATTAAATTTAGACACCACGTTTATTATCCGTAATAATCCACACAGAACTAGACCATTGCACTTCGGAACCAGCACCACCAGGTTGGCCCAGTCACTGTGGGACTCTATTACCCCCATATCGAGCATGGCCTTTAATTGCTCTCGAACCACTTTTTTGTGCTAGGGTAAACGGTTGGGACGACTGCGTACCACTAACCCTGGATTTGTTTTGATATAGTGTTCAATGAGGTTCATACGACCGGGAAGGGGCGGGAATACATCAGAGAATTCTCTTTGCAACCGGGCCATGTCTGTGATTTGCGACGGTGACAGGTGGTCTCTGCAAGTGACCGGGGTGCCTCGATTGTCTTTTAAGTTTACCTCCGGCCTGAGCTCCTCCCTCTCCAGTACCACCATCGCCAAAGCCATGGGGACCACCTCCCTCCACGGTTTTAAGTGGCTGAGGTTGTAAATTTGCTGTACTCCGCCCCATCTGTTCATTTAACCTCATAATCGACTTTCCCAACTCGCTGTGTGACCTCAAAGGGCCCTTACCACATTGCGAGTAATTTAGAGCTTGATGTGGGTAGTAATACAAGGACTTTATCTCCCTGTGTAAATTCCCATAGCCGAGCTCCCCTGTTATACAGCTGGGACTAACGTTCTTGAGCCTGTAGCAAATTCTCCTGTGATAGCTACCCCAATGTGTGGCCATCCATTTGTGGGTGGTACACGCTTGGCCGAATTGATTTAATACCCAATAATCCGTACAGCTCGTGTAGTGTATGTGACATGAAAGTTGCCTTTCATGTCACATACATGCCTTGATCAGTGAGTATTTCCTTTAGAATCCCCACTCGGGAGGTGATTCTGAAGAGTGCCTCTGCAACACTACATGCTGAAATGTTGCGTAGAGGCACTGCTTCTGGATATCATGTTGTGTAGTCCACTAGAAACAAGCAATGCCCATGTGGTGTCCGCTCTAATGGCCCCACGAGGTCCATGCCAATTCTCTCGAAAGGGGCCTCGATCAAAGGAAGCAGGCACAAAGTCGCTCTTGGGGTGGCCGGCAGATTCACCAGCTGACATTCACAGCATGCCGCACACCACCTGTGAACATTTTCGTGAACGTCCGGCCAATAAAAATGGGCCATTAGATGGTTTATTGTTTTTTCTCACCCTAAGTGACCTGCCATTGGATAATGATGAGCTGTCAGGAATAACATTTCCTGACGGCTCTTTGGTATCAACAATTGGGTTGTATCCTCTTTTGTCTGAGCGCCCTGTGTCACTCAATACGACCGATCATTTATAATAGAAAAATATGGATATGAGAGTGCGATGTCTGGCCGAAGAGGTTGACCATCAATCACTTTCAATTGGTCAAAGGTGTGCCTAAGGGTTTCGTCTCATGTCCAGAGGGAAATCCCAGGAATCCTCTAAGGGCTGGGGAAGCCGAGATTTCCCCTCCCTTACATCATCTTGCCGTGGAGCTGACGAAGATGGCCCTGGCTCTGCCTCACCAGCAAGCGCATCGCAAACCACACACCAAGACTCTTTGTTACAGGACCCATTCACACAAATTTCCCTCAATAAAGTGGTAAACGCTGGCCCATTCATACCCAAGATTAGCGGATGGGTGAGGCGAGGACTAACTGCCACCTTGACACTATGCTTTTGTCCCCGGAATTGAATAGTCAGGGTCACTACAGGATAACTGTGGACATCACCATGCACACATCTCACTTTCACCCTGTGACTAGCACCCAAAGCCTCGTCTTGAACCAGGCATTGATGGATGGAGGTTTGGTTACAACCTGGATACATCAAGGCCTTGTATGTACCCCCCTTAATGCTCACAGGTATGCGGTATATTCCTGCTCGATCGGGGGCGGCCTGTGGAGCATCAAGGACCCGAACCAATGTCCCTACCTCCATCACTGGGCATTGGTCCTGGAAATGCCCAGGCTCCCCGCAGCTCCAGCAAACTGGCCCAGATTTCCCGCCTATGCCCGCAGCGGTGGATACAACGACCTGAGAGTGAGAGTGGAGAGGGACAGGGGAAACCGGCAGGTTGTGCAATCACCGAAGTGGGGAGCCGGTTTGGGGTGGGGGGGGGTACTCCCCATTTCCGGGGAGGAGGAATAGGAAAAGAGGAAGGGGAGGAGAGAGAGTGAGGGGAGACAGGAGAGGGAGAAGAATAAAAAGGATCTCGGGACTCACCGGCTCCCGGGTACACTGGCTCCAGAGCACCTGCCGGTCCTCTGCTTGGGCCTGGAGGAGTGCGATGAACTGCTGCTCCTGCTCTGTGTGCAGCTCGATGATGGCCTGATGCTACAACTGGTGGATGCTGGCAAGGATCTTAAACATTTCCTCCAGAGGTGAGGCCTCCATGGCGGCCATCTTCCTCCTTCAATTCCCGGGTTTCTGCACCAGTATAACAAAGTTCGTGATGGGGGGCAAGGAGGAAGCGGGAGATGGTGAAATTCAACTCAAAAGGTAATTTATTCTACACTAAAAAAAATCACTTTCAGCGGACTGTCATCACATGCTTTCTCTGGGTGTTTGTGGGTGGGTTGCTCTCTCTCTTTTCACTGGTGTTTGGCTCACTCTAAAAATCCCTCTCCACTCTCACTGCAATGACAAACAGCTTTTAGAGACAATCATTGCCAGGTGATGATCCTTATCATTCTCATCTCCTGATCTCGCTCTCCATTCACCAGCCAGCGCTCAACCACACCCCCACCACCACAGATGGCATCATGCAGTTGCTGCAGATTTGTCCGCTGCACATTCATGCTGCAAATGTCCCGTTCTACCACATCCCAAAGGTGCTCTATTGGATTGAGGTCTGGTGACTGTGGAGGCCATTGGAGTACACTGAACTCATTGTCATGTTCCTGGAACCAGTTTGAGATGACGTGTGCTTTGTGGCATGGCGCGTTATCCTGCTGGAAATAGCCATTAGAAGATGGGTAGGCCGTGGTCATAAAGGGATGCACATGGTCAGCAACAATACTCAGGTAGGCTGTGTCATTTAAACTATGCACATTTGGTATTAAGGTGCCTAATGTATGCCAAGAAAACATTCCTCACACCATTAAACCACCACCTCCAGCCTGAACCGTTGACACAAGGCAGGATGGATCCATGGATTCATGTTGTTTATGCCAAATTCTGGCCCTACCATCTGCATGTTGCAGCAGAAATCGAGATTCTTCAGACCAGGCAATGTTTTTACAATGTCTACCATCCAGTTTTGGTGAGCCTGTGCCCCCTGCAGCTTCAGTTTCCTGCTCTTAGCTGACAGTAGTGGTACCCGGAGGGGTCATCTGCTGCTGCAGCCAATCTGCCTCAGTGTTCGACATGTTGTATGTTCAGACATGCTTTTCTGCATGTTGTAACGTGTGGATATTTGGATTACTGTCACCTTGGACCAGTCTGGCCATTCTCCTCTGACCTCTGTCATTAACAAGCCGTTTTCACCCACAGAACTGCCACTCACTGGATGTTTTTTTGTTTTTGGCACCATTACGTGTAAACTCTAGAGACTGTTGTGATTTTTGTTTCCCCACTCTGATGGATGATGTAAAAATTAACTGAAGCTTCTGATCCATATCTGCATGATTTTATGCATTGCACTGCTGCCACACTATTGGCTGATCAGATAATCACATGAATAAGTAGGTGTACAGGTGTTCCTAATAAAGTGGCCGGTGAGTGTATATATATACAGTATACCATACTTGTGATATACAGTGTCATCTTGTTATGCTGGTCTTCAATATGCTATATACAAAATACCACTATGATCTACTTGAAAGCCTCCTCACCGTCCAACAGTAGGGCATTTTTACACAGCACAGTGCACATTATACAGTGCTATAGTGTTACTAAAGCTAATAAGTTGTTGCACGATCTAATAAGCTGGCTTGTGCACCATTCAAAATGCAGAATGAGAATGCTGTTTAAATTCCAATTCAGTTTGTAAATTTGAATACAATTTGAATTGAAGTAGCAAACAGAATGCAAAATTGTAAGATTTTAAGGATGTAAAATTAAAATGGAATACAATTTAATTAAATTCATATAACTGCTGGAAGAGATTATTTTTCATTTAATTAAGATTTAATTTTTCATTTTAAGTTGTCCATAAACATGTTTTTGTACACACAACATATGGGGTACTTTCAGAAACATTAGATGACATTAATAATCCATTTTTATTTATTTTATATATTGTTCATTATCATCAATAAACTAAAACATTTGAAGACTTTTTCTACATATTGTGTGCGAGCTTCCCCTCTCTTTTGGACCTTAGTATGATTTTTTTGAGCTTATGCACCAAAGCTACTTGGAAATATAAGCCCTTTCAGTATTTGGCGCGGACGTCTACAGCTTTAGTTCTGCTGTTGGTTTACATATACTGTTCATTAAAATACTGTGAGAAATTAACTTTTATTTTAATGGACCATGGTAAAAGAACACGTAATTTCATAGAAAGTCAAAATGGAGCCAAACAATATGAAGCAGGCTTACAAGATGGAAAATTTAACACCATAGAAAGTATCTGTCCGTTTTGTTCTTAATTGTGTGACTGTATTTCATTGATTCAGTAAATCCTAGATCCTAACCCTAACTCATAAATTGAAAGGGAGCCAATTCTTAAATTCTGAATGTTGCCCAACCTTGATGATGCTGGCTTTTCTTTCATGCTCAGTATCAAAATCTGTCTGATAACCTGCCTTTCATCAGATAAAGCCACGTGCACAAACCAAGATAAACGGTATCTTTTTCTTATTTATCCATAGAATAGATAATTTACTGGAGGGGGACTTTATCAGCCCAATATATTTAGAAGATGCTTTTTATCCAAAGAAACAAAACAAAAAGAAGAAATCAATATTTCTTTAATAGCTACAGACACTTTTTGCATGTAATTAAAAGCAAGTGGTGTAAATAGTCAAACAGCAAACAAAACTGAGGCAGGGTTAAATCTTCCGTCTTCACAGGCAGGGGTAAATTGACAATTAAATACACTGAGATTTTTCTTATAAGGTTTAAAATTGCATCTCAAGAATAGAATGTATGGGTTGTTATGAAATAACTGCATTTTTGAAAGGCCAAATCCTCTCGACCTGTGCTTGTACCGGTGAACAAATTTTATCCAGCTATCTTGTTAGAAAATGCCAACACTGAGTGACTGATTTTTATTGTCAATTTTGTTTTGTAAGCCATGGCATGGTTTGCCATTAGCAACAATGAGAAATTACTGACATGTAACCTCAGAGTGAAGAAAGCTAGTTTGTGCATTGGCTTCCATTGTATATATATATATATAACCCCAATTCCAAAAAAGTTGGGTCAGTATGAAAAATACTAATAAAAACAAAAATGATTGATTTGTAAATTATATTCACCCTTTGCTATATTGAAAGCACTACAACTACACATTATAGGATGTTTTACCTTGTGAATTTCCTTGTGAAATTTTCTTTTTTTTTTTTTAATGTACAGTCATTTCAAATCAGATGATTGCAACACGCTCCAAAAAAGTTGGGACAGTCGAGTGTTTACCACTGTGAAACATCACCATTTCTTCTAATAACACTTATTAAGCATTTAGGCACTGAAGACACAAGTTTGTTAAGTTTAAAAAGTGGACTTTTCCCCATTCATCCATTATGCAGGTCTTCAGCTGCACAATTGTATGGGGTGTTACATCCCCTAGGGGTAGGACGCAACAAGGTAATAAAATGACTCTTGTCAAACCAAACAGGACAATAAACTGTAAAATTCAACAATAATTTTATTGTTGTAAACAAGTATCATTAACAGCACCAAGATTAAGGACTTCAGGGTGACCCCTGGCCCAAAATAATAAACAAAAGTAATCTAAAAAGGAGAAGACATAAATAACCTAAATGTATAGAAAATCAAAATACAACGAGGCTTACCTAACTATTCCAACAAAAACAGGAACAAACCATATTCAAACCAAAAATGGCAGGCCACCCCACACCTGTCTGCTTTAAAGACAAATATCTAGTCAAATCTTCAAATGTTAAGTCACACACTACACATTAAGTATTGCATCTATATAACACATAACATAACACAGTTTGATTTGGCGGATGGAGAGGAGTCGGGAACAGTACGACCATCCCGGAGTCGTGACAGCTCCTCTCAGAAGCGTAGCAACAGGATCTTATTAAACACACCATCAGAGACAGCCAATCACCTTTGCACAGGTGATGCAATTTGCCGATCAGCTACACCTAGAAATGAGTACACAGCAAAAACTAACCACACCCACACACAGACAGAAAGTGAGAGAGAGAGGGGCAAAACACAGCAGCAGATTGTTAAAACTAGTACAGGACGTAACACCTCTACCACCAAGAATCAACACATCGTTGATTCAACAGGCCCTGGCGATTTCACTACAAAAAAGAACAAATCATAAATACTTTCAGAATTATACAAAATAAATCAGTCTTGCAGCATTGTACCAAAGTACAAAATTCAATCTCACCTTTCCGAAAACAAACGAGAAATGAAAACATCAAAAGGAATCATAATTTTTGTCTGACGAAAATGACGCATAAGCAGAATAAAAATAAATAAATAAACCAACCAAACTAAATCCAAATGAGTCTCGCAAAGTCGTACACATGGAAAACAAAAGCAAATCTGCTTGCACAAACGAAATCGGACAGCAAACAGAAAAAACACCACATTGACAGCAACAGGTCTAAATTAATACCATTAGTGGTGGGCAGTGGCTCTGAAAAATCAACTAGATCATTATACTTACATGTAACTGCACAAACAGAAGACACAAGAGCATAAGAAACCAAATTAACTGAATTTTTAGGTTCAGAGAACGGATCATTAATTACTTCAGATAATGGCGACACTTTACCTCCGGCAAGATCATTGTCAAGGATCAGATCAACACCCTCTACGGGTAATTTAGAACACGCCACGATTTTAACAGAACCAGAAATCAGTTTGGACTGAACATGCAGATTATGCAAGGGAACTTTTAGTATACCCACCCCAATCCCTTGGACCAACACGTCTGAACTACAATTTATGTCTTCTGTAAACGGCAAAACTCTGTCAAGAACTAATGATTGGGCCACACCAGTATCGCGAAGGATACAAATGGGGACTTGTTCTGGGTCGGTACAAGAAACTATGCCATCAGAAACAAACGGGTCATAAACAGAAATCAACTTCGTGCCCATTAGAATTTAGCAGTTCTCCCACAGAATAATCACAAGATTCTTGTCTTTTCGAACGAGACTGCGAACTAACAACACAAACAAAACCCACATTCTATTGTGAAATTTTTCTTTTTCAATACTGGACACGCAGCAATGAGATGGCCAATCTGATAACAATAAAAACATTCACGAGTTTCACTTTGACTATAAGCACAAATGTCTTCTGAAATCTTTTCTGGGTCTAAAGCCCTGTACGGACAGCAATTATTTTACATGGGGACGTGAGGTAATTCCAGCATTAACAGAGGGTAGACAGTGATTTTATTGCAGTCCAAATACGAAATGTCTGTGTTTTTCTCCCACCTCCCGCGAGAAAATTCCTGGCCAAATTACCTACTGTTTTTTGACAACACCAAGGTTGTGTTGTAATTTAATTACTGTCTGAATCCACACCTATAAGCTCCACAGGCCGCCCCTGATCGAGCAGGAATATACCGCATACCTGTGAGCATTAAGGGGGGTACATACAAGGCCTTGATGTATCCAGGTTGTAACCAAACCTCCATCCATCAATGCCTGGTTCACATTTATAATCCAAAAGCCGTTTTGGAAATCATTTTTGACCACTGCTAAGTGCCGTACGTTTGCGCTGTATGTGGTAACAGCTCTGGCGGTAATGGACAGTTGTGAAAGTTGGAGGATTGTGTTACAGAAATTGTATTCACAATAATAAAATTACGTCGCCGATCCACCACAGTGAGTGAGAACTCTTAAGTAGAAGGGAAAGAAAAATGAAAGCCAGATCACATAAACTTTTGAAATGGTCCATTATTATGGCAGCAATGTAATACAATTTGAATATATCACATTTTAATGTGGAAACGTTTACTAAATTCATTTATACATAGGTCTTGCATGACTACTCGTTTATACGGGTCGAGTAGTCCCAGAAAAGTTGCCGGGTTAATGTCTATCTTATTTAAAAGGTTTAATTTCCACCTCCACTTTTTAAACACTGACAAATAATTCCAAATGATGTCTGTCATTTTGAGAGATAAAACATAAGAAAACCTTTTTTACCATACCGCGTCAAACCTTTACAGTCCTTGATATGTGCGGCTTCTATAGGTGTTTTCCAAACTGCATTTTTGCACCCTTGAAGGGCACTTCACGAAGGGGATGCCACTCGAAAGTTTGTTCCAAACAAAAGAAAGTAAATTTTTTCACAAAGGGCACTTTCAGAATTCTTTTAGTGAAGGCTTAAACTGTAATGATATTGTGACGTGGAGGAGGGCGTGGCCGGGCCGTGATAGAGCACGGCAGGCACTAAATCAGCTGATCAACAGGGGCGAGATAAAGGGCAGCCGGAGAGGCCGGTTCGAGAGAGAGAGAGAGCCGCACGCTACCATGTTGCATGTGTGTCTGTGTTTGTTTTATGTTGCTTTAAGTTTGAGTTTTGACATTAAACTTATGTTTACTGTTCAGCCGGTTCCCCCCTCCTCCTTGCCCGTCCTTTATCTGTTACACTGTCTTTGGCCCGGAGAACACGACGGCTGTGTTTTTCAAAGAATATTTGAAATGTGGACTCATCAGACCAAAAAACACAGTTCCACTGTTCTACTTTCCATCTAAGATGAGACCGAGCCCAGAGAAGTCAGCAGCGCTTCTGGACAGTGTTGATGTAGGGCTTCTGCTTTGCATAGCAAAGTCTTAACTTACATCTGTGGATGCACCGGCAAATGGTGTTGACTAACAAAGGTTTACTAAAGTAATCCCAAGCCCATGTTCATGATATCTATTACAGATGAATTATGTTTTTTGAGACAGTGATGTCTGAGGTATCAGAGATCACGTGCATTCAGAAGTGGTTTTCGTCTTGCCCTTTACGCACTGAGATTTGACAATATTTAACTATATTGTGCACTGTATAGGGTGAAATGCCAAAATTCTTCCAGTTTGTCTTTGGGGAACATTGTTCTCAAAGTACTGAATTATTTGCTGAAGCATCTGCTGGCAAATCAACAAGTCTCGAATGATCCTTGCTCTTGAAGGACTAGGCTGTTTTTGGAGGCTCCTTTTATATTATGATTTGTATATCATCTGATTTGAAATTACTGTACATAAAAAAAACAATGAAATTCTCAAGGTAAAACGTCATATAATGTGTAGCTGTAGTGCTTTCAATATAGCAAAGGTTGAATATAATTTACTAATCACTCCTTTTTGTTTTTATTAGCATTTTTCATACTGTCCCAAAGTTTATAGTATTGGGGATTTATATATATATATATATATATATATATATATATATATATATATATTTAAGCAATATCACATGAGCAAGAATGCGATATGGCCCTACATCAGCACTGCTGTGATTCGGCCGCAGGCACGAGGCTGATTTAGGGCCATATAGTACGATTGCGAGTGTGATATTGCTTATATACAACAGTTCAATGAACAAGTACATTTTAAAAAAATTAGGAAAAACTGAGTACGGTCATAAAAACGCATTTGGAACTACATTCTTACGTGACGGATCAGAATCGTTGCTGGTTCAAACCAAATGATGCGTCCAAGCCTTTGTTAGTAATTCAAAAATGTCACTTCAGAAATAGTATCAGGGCTTGTGCTGTTTCTAACAAGTTATTGGATAAACAAGGATGGATGTGTGTGTGTGTGCGTGTGAGTGAGAGAGAGAGAGAGAGAGAGACGGAGCATTTGCGATCACCTGTTGCCACTCCCAAGCAGAGATGCAGACAGCTTTCTGAAGATCAGCTTTCTCAGTAGTAAAATAGCGTCCTGTAATCAGTCTGTTGTGTCTCTCAGCTGTGATGAGCCGTAATGCTGAAGTTGTTTGTTTAAAGCCGTTTAAAGCTATTTCCTAGCTTTAGTAGTGTCGTAGCGATCACGGAGCGCTGTTGTATGTAAACAGTGGCTGACGCGGATTCACTTCACGACACCAACTGGCTCATATTACACACATAAATTATCTTTTGCCACCACCTGCTGGCTAACATATGTAATGTAAAAAAAAAGACAAACAGTAGCTCTTAACACATATACACTGCTCTTACACTTTAGTTTAGAATGGCACGAACACAAGCGAAGTGATACACACACAGTGAAGCTTCCGAGTGCTGATCCAATCAAATTCGAGGACCGGAACTAACTGTTGTATATATATATATATATATATATATATATATATATATATATATATGTCAGTCTTGATTACTTATTGATGGACATGTGATATCAAGCCCACAACAGAGTAGCCCACTACAGGCAATGTAAGGTCACAGAAACATGGAGGACCGTGTCTTTCAAAAGCAATTACTCAAAAACACCTACTTTCATCTGGCCACAAAGAAACTCCTACCTTACGAACTATGTCTTGAAACTAAATGGGTGTCATAGCAACAACTGAAGGCAAGAAGAGACATGACCACATGAAGATAAGTACAGGTCACACTGAAAACCAGTCCAAGCAATCCTACAAAGAACCTAATCAAGGAAAAAAGGAAACCAACAAATATAGTATACTTACAAAAGTGGAGAATTTCAAATACTGTATATTTTATAAAATGCATTGTTCCAACTGTCAATTCTAATTGGAGCCGCATTCGAAACCATTAATGACTATATGAACGCACATCTCTCACAAGTCTGACACCATATTTTCTACTACATGGCTTGGAAACTGCAATCAACAGTTATGTATGTTTTCGGCTCAGTTATATAAATTATTTTGCATAGTTTCTTTATTCTAAAATTGTCTGTTCAAGTTTAATACAGTCTTTGTAATTAAGATTGTTGATTCCAAAACCCTTGTTTATGTGCCAGAAAAATTTTGCTCTGAATAAATTATAAAGTATTTTATAGGATAGATATATTTATAAATTTGGCCTGTCAGTCGATTTTATTTTTTTATCAAATTAATTACATGATATGCCGATTAACTGATCACATTTAATCAAATTAATTGCAATTAATTGCATATACTGTATAAATATTTGCAGACAATGGCCCCCAAATAACAATAATTCAATATACGATAATATAATTCAATATTGGTATGATAATTATAAATAATTATATTTCAATAATTAGACATTTATATAATAAATATAATAGACTTATTAAAGAGCTTTTCTAAGGACAAGTCTATGTACACATGCATCAGGGTTTTTTTGGTTGCGTCACATCATAAACATGTTTTTAGGACAGAAGACTTAAATTGCTCTGATGGTAGGAATATTCCTTATTATGGTCCGGCCGCATGATTAATTGTATACATTTTTAAAGTATTCTTTTTTTATATAATTAATTGCACTGAATTTAAGCGTTAAATCGACATTCCTTTTAAAAGATATAGAGATAAATAGCTTCAATGGAGTTGGCTACGTTTTTATTAGTAGCTTGTAGTGTAGCTAACATTTTCAAAACTTTACCTTGACAATACTTTAACTACTTTGAATTATGAATAGTTTGTGGCAAAGTACAGTTTCAAAGTATCTTCCCCAGCACTGTCTATCATATTGCTGTTGCCACCGTTTTATAAAAGCAATATGCTGATTCCATTTAACTGGCTCCATTTGCTTCTGTGTGACAGATTCAGAGTAATAACTTTGAATTACAAGACCCACCAAAAAACATTTAAATAAAAAATACTCAGATTCACTTGTCATTTGTGTTTTCACAAAGTTTGTCATTTAAATAGCACACTGCAGCTCCGATCTAATCTCTACAAACTCTACATTTCCCCAGTGTCCGGCAACTCATAACACATTCTGTACACGTGATCTCAGGGACTGATGAAACTTGCAGCAACAATACAAATCCTGTGAGTGACACTTCAGCCAAACTCACTGAGCAACGTAATCTCCGGGATACTGATAAAACATGATAAAGTGCCCTCTAGGTTGCCCCAACGTGCGAGAATACGTGATGCAGTGCCCTCCTGGTGCCCATGTTTTGTTTTGTTTTAATATATTTCCTTTTAAAAAACAGTTTAGTGGCAGCGTGATTCTACCTCAGTTTCATTTCTGTTTGGAGCCAATAAACTCATCCAGACAGTTTTTACAATCGTTAGCATGTTAAAAAGTTAAAAATTTAGAATGGAGAATTTAAACATATCTTTAGAAAGAAAAATAAATGTAAAAACCATCTGGATGAGTTTATTGGTTCCAAAAGACAGTGCAAATGAGGTAGAATCATCTCTTGGGTGGAGTACCCCTTTATTTTTGGTACAATCCTCACACACACTCAGCCACACCCCCTTTAGAATGTTCAGGTGTCAGTGGGTTTAGTGCAGTCTGAGCTGTAACCTTCACATCCCACTACAGTGTGTGAGGTAGGTTACATAGCAATATATTTACATTTAAACCAATGGAAATATTGCAGCTTACTAAAGATGCATTACTAATGTGTGTAGACCGCATTTTCTGGTTTGGTTTGTTTTTTATGCTGCATACCATGTGATGCCCGGATGCTCTTGCGTAGCATAGATTTTGAATTCATTCTATGCATGGAGATCGCCACACCTGTCTTTACTGAGACTGCCATTGCTTCTTCTGCACTCCAGAGACAGGACCTTGATCTGTCATTGTCATACACCATTGTGGAAGGGGTCATGGGAAGGGTGAAAGCAATGAGGAAAGATGAGGAATTCAAGGTCCTCTTTTCAAAAGCTAAAGAACAAGCAGGAGCAGCTGGCACTGAAGTCCCTAATGAAATACCTGGACAAGCCAGACACAGGAAGGTACCTCAGAGGTACAAGTACAGCTCCCAATCTTCTACAGAGGACCATCAAGCCCAGAGCTTGGTGTTCTTTACTTTTATTGACATCCTCTCCAAGGAGCTAGACCAGAGATTCAAGGGGAAAGATGACTCCCCAACTGGGGCAATCCTATTGGGTCTTCACTGCCTTATCATCTCAAGTCACTGGAAAGGCATGACAGATGACAGAGCTGCTCTATCTGTTAGAGATGTTTGCCAGTTTTATGACGTGGAGGAAGAAAATCTTTTCACTGAACTCAAGGTGTTCTACTCATCCTATGCTCTTCCAACCAGCAATGTTCAAGCTATGCTAAGGTGCCTTAAAGTCAACAATGTGGACACAGTTTTCCCTACCCTGACTAAGCTCCTCAAAATATATGCCACATTGCCAGTGACAACCGCTTCAGTGAGCAGTCATTCTCTAAACTGAAGCTGATCAGGACCCAGCTCTGGAATGGGGGGCAGGTTTAAGTGGTTTACGAGGACTTTTTTTTAGGTTACACACTGGTAATTTCAAAGGTATTATGCTATAAATGTGGTTTATGAGAACATTTCTAGTGTCCCCATAATTCAAATCGCTTAAAAAACATACTAAACGATGTTTTATTGAAAATAGTTAATACAGTATAAACATCATTATGTCTATGGAGAATCCTCATAATGATAGCAGCACCAACATGTGTGTGTGTGTGTGTGTGTGAGTGTGAGTGTGTGTGTGTGTGTGTGTGTGTGTGTGTGTGTGGTTAAATAGTTAATAGTTCCCTGTGTGTTTTTATTACAGAGGTGTAGTAGTTATACTTAAAATCTGAGTCACATAATAAAACAATTTTAATCTTAAACAGGGTTTGGAACTGTTTGACCATAAATGCATCACAACTTTCTGCGTACTGGTGCCCCACCACCTGCAGCTGGTGCCTTTTTAATTTTTTTCGCCCCTGTCCCACAGACAGCCTGAGTCCGCCACTGCTCCAGGAACAAAGTCAAATCTGAAAGCCACAGCTATGGGTGTTCTGGTGGGTTTAGAAGCAGTGATACCAAAGCTCGGATGAGCACCCTCCCACCTCACCCCCCGTTCTTACCATCGACACATGCTGGACTAGCTCTGGTAGTGCCAGCAATCTGGCCCTTCCTGCAGGCACATCTGGCTGTCTGCCGGGCGATGGTCCTCCTTGGTTGACTGCTGTCCCTGTCCAGGGTCACAATTTCACAAGTACCTGCCACCAACTGACCTGAATGAAGGACACAGAGTTAAGACAAAGATCAGCTGGGCTTTCAGTACCACTAGGATTAAAATAAACTGAGAAATAAGAAAATGTGAGTGGTGCTTGCCCATTAAAAACTTGCCACCATGATTCTAGGATGTTGTGGGTGGTTGCCAAGGTGTTGTTGGTGGTTACTAAGGTGTTCTTAGGGATTTTAAGTGTGTTGCTAACTTTCTATACAGTTGCTAGGGTGTTCTGAGTGGTTGTAAGGGTATAGGGTGTAGCTAAAGAGTTCAAGGTGGTTGAAAGGGCGTAGCTCGGGTGTTCTGGGTGGTTGAATGAGTGTAGCCAGAGTGTTCTGTGTGGTCGCAAGGGTGAAGCTAAGGTGTTTTGGTTGGTTGCAAGGGTGTTGCTAAGGTGTTCAGGGTGATCTTTAGCTCATTGCTATGCAGGTCTTAGCAACCAGCACTAATAATTTTTCTTTACCATTATTTGGGTACAGATTTTGTTTATTTCTTTTTTCCATGTTATTGATAGGAAAGTAGAGAGATTACAGCAAATGATGTAGATGAAGCTTGATTAGGTAACGACACAGGCCAAATTCAAACCTGTGTTTACCACATGAACGCCACAGCAAAGATCACTTTGAAGCTTTTGTGCTAACCACACAAGACCACAACTTCAAAAGAATAAATGGATTTTTATGGTGCTGAGCTGTTAGTTTTCCTACTAAAATTGTAGACTGAGGCATCACCCTTGTTAGCAGACTGATGGGGACCAAGTTCTGCTGAATGTGCACACTGCAGCCATTGCTCAATGTTCCTCTATTATCCTGCACCTGCATAAACAGTAATCTATATACACAGCCTCATCAAGCCAGTGCAACATGCTGGATATGGACCTGCGACAGTAGATCATGTCTTAGCGGTGACGTGTCAGCGAGAAAAACCTTGATGCATTAGGGTGGGCTGCAGATCTTCCACAAACTCCACCATAAGTCCACACAGATGGCTAAGAAAGCAGCAAGCAACCTCTTGACAGAGTGGTTATGTTAAATGATGATTAATCCAGCTTTTGCACCGGGGCGCCTCTGCTCTCCCCAAAGAAATGGTTTATGAGTATAATTAGGTTATCCTTTGCCAAGCTTTCAACAAACAGTCTGTCACAATCGTCATAATCGCTTCGCTATTACCTACAGGACAAATGCATATAAATCTAGAAGTTTCTGCTGGAATTAAAGAGTATGGTTGCCATGGACAAGGTACTGTCTATCTATTAGGAATGTAACTGTGAATATCATTTTTTTGTTACAGTACCACAGATCCAGAAAGAAATCCCTCATAATTTCAACTGGTCTATAAAATGGTCATATCTTTGTTTCAAAATGGTTTCATGATATAGGCATTAGAACTGGGTAAAAATATCGATTTTCTGAAGCATCACGATCTTCATTTGAATGATCTTGAAATGGATTGTTAAATCCCAAGTTCAATTTTTTACTCTATGCGCAACCCTCTAGGCAATAAGAGGAAACCACTTGCATTTGCAACCATATTTTGCACTATGTGATTAAGAATGTCTATGATTTGCCATTGGCTGGTAATTGTTCAGATTTCATACACCAGTGATTATGTAGTATAGTGGGGAAGAAGTTCAGCAGTGAGATCCTTTCACTGTGTGTTGAGAAAGTTTGGTTTGACTCATTCCGTTTAATGAGTCCAAAGACGAGATCATGCAATCCATTTGTCATTGAATAATGTCTCCTTTAATACCCTTTCTGTTCTGTACAGTCAGTTGTTGATGCAAAACAAAAACAAATATAAATATTTAATTCAAATCATGCACTACACGGATGAGGTAAAGCCATTCAAGTCCTCTCTCGTTAACATTCACTCATTTACAAAACAGCCGCTTTTCTTAAAGAGACAGTACCAGTGTTTAGCACAAATCAATGTAAATACTTGTAAATAGAATAGGGCTGCAACTAATGATTATTTTGATAATCGATTAATCTTCGATTATTTCTATGATTAATCGGATAAAAAATTTTTAAAAAATTCCTGTATTTTATTAAAATATGATTTTTCAAAAAACTGAAATTATAAAAGAAGTAAGGATTTGGTTTGATTTACATTACTGTATTCAAGATTCTATACTCTCACAAACTTTGAACAAAGCCTGAATCATGAAAAGTTAAGTTTTAATTTATCATTATTATTACTTTCAGGACATATGTGAAACAGTTCCTTTACTTGTAAAACTTAACAAAAATGCTCATCATTTAAGAGTAAAATGATCTATAGGGCATGGAGTGGGACAATAAAATCAGCCCAGCATAGAGCAACAGTGACACGAGAATAGAAATATTAATAATTCTGCCCAGCTGAAAAATACATAATTATGTTAGATACATATGCTTGTACACTGTCACTGATTACATACATTTAAGTATTTTAATATTATAGTTTTTAAACTAGTATTTTCACTGATTACATGTTCCTAAACTATTCTTAAAAAAAAAAAAAAAATTGTGTATGTTTATCCAGTAAAATAATGTTTGCCATAGTATAAATTTACTATCAGGAGGACTTTCAAATATCAGGACCCTTAGTATTATTATACATTATATTCAGCATTATTTACAGTTTAATATAGTACAATCATCTGTAAACCCTGTGCAAATTCACTCTCAGGCTGAAAAGACTCATCCCGGTGCTCAATGTATTACATGCGCTTACATGAGCAGGAGAAAACACTTTAAAAACCGGCACACCTTGACTGCTGAGACATCAGTCTGATATCCATGAAAGCTGTACAACTGATTACATTGAAACTGAAATCATGGTATAATGTTGGACAGTTTAATCAAAATGATTGTGCTCCATTTCTCCATTGCGATCGGTTTGATTGATGTGGATGCGCGCGCTCGCTTGCTCATTAGAGTTTCACTGAGAATAGCTTGTGGTAAGAACAAATAGTTCTGCAAAATATTTTGAAGTCATAACATGTTTACATTATAAAACATAGAAAATAGCAGTAGCCTAAAATGTAAGTGATGCGCTGGAGAGAAACAACTCTCGCGCATCAAACAGCACAAACCCTCTTTCAACGCACCTGACGCAGCAACCGCTTCACATTAAGCTGTATGCTTATTATGATCTTCTTTGAAGTCATTATAAAGTGCTCTCATGTGCTGGACATTTTGGGTCGTGTTTTTTCCGCTTCAATTTGTCATTTCATAAGTTTCATAATGCAACACATTTTTCACTTGGCTGTGAAGTGACATCACTGACGGGGCTTCTCCATGCTTACCGCAAATATCCAACTAATCGATAATGAAATTCTTTGTCGATGATTTCCATTATCGAATTTTATCGATTAGTTGTAGCAGCCCTAAAATAGAACTAATTATGCATGTAAACAATAAACACAATACAAAATATAATATTCAATATAATATCATAGTAATTGATTGAAACATGGATTTGTTTGTTTTGAAAAAAAGCTCAAATATTACCAAAATGATGAAAAATGTATAAAATATAATTAGTAAAATTTATATTTTCATACTGTACGTAGTAAAAGGTCCCCTATATAATTAAAAGCATTAGCTGGGAGATCATTTTCTTCATATGTAAGCAAAAGGGACATTATAACTGAAATGAACACAAACGAATCAATATTGAATCGAATCAAGTGCTTGTGAATGTGAATTGAGTTGAACCGGGAAATCTGTATCAATACCCAGTGCTAATAGGCATACTGTATATATGTGTGAATTAGGGATGTGCCCGAAGCCAAATACCTTATTCGGAAAGGCACGAATAATGACTTCAAAATGAATAACGGATTCATCTGAATAATATAAAAAATATTTGTATGACTGATTAACCAAAAAGCACAAGGATAAAACTACATTTTAAATAAACCTATCCAAAATTACAAATAACTTATGCAGCCAATATTTCTAAAGTGTAAACCTAATAAATTAAAATGCACAGAGTGTGATTTCAGATCGGATGGGCACGGTCTCGATTAATTGTGCACTTCTGGAGCTTGTCAAGTTTAACATTAACTAAGATACGACATCATATACACTTTCCACTTCTTGAAATGTCTATGTTGAGCGCGATGTTAAATTCTTGACCTGAAGTGATGTAACGTCGGAGCTTGTCTTTCCTTCTGTTAAAGTTTACCACATTTATATCCACATCAGCGATTAAGGTAATTAACTGGTTAAGACTTTATTCCAAACAAAAGTTATAATGATCCATAAAGGTTTAAATGCTCCATAGAGTATTCATCTATTTGGAATATTCCTCCTTATGTAAAACGAAGAAACTTTTTTTCTTCTTCTTCTTCTTTAAACTGTGCTAAATTTGAAAATGTTCTTGAACTCTGGTAAGGTGCTATATAAATGTAACATTATTATTATTATTATTATTATTATTATTATTATCATTATTATTAAACTAAATAAAGGTGTCCTATCATAAACATTCCTGATAGACTTATGGGACTTTCATCTGTTTGTAGGCTATATTGATTTTATTTTAATTAATTTTAATGTTTGAATTTGTATTTGTTATTCATTACAAAATGTGTGCTTGATATTTCACATTTTGCTTGACACCTCTTGTCTCCAGAATAATGTTGTAATACATGCACAGACAAATGAAAATTCTGTTTCATGCAGATATTAATATCTGAAATACCAGGAGAAACCACAGTTAACATATTCCACAGTTAATGTAGCCTACAAATTCAGCTTCATCTAGTAAAACAAAAAAAAAAAGAATAAAATAATATTTTTTTAAATAATAACTGTATAATAATAATAATAATAATTATTATTATTATTATTAGGCTATTATTATGAAAAGGCATATACAAGGCATATTTTATTAATAGAAACTATAAATGTAAGAGTAATACATAAAAATGGGCGTTTCATTTCATTTTGATGCACTTCCGGTTTAAGCCCCGCCCTCACACGGTTCTATCCGGATACAGAGAGATAATATTGTCATATGAACAGATACAGATACAAATACAGATAATGGCTCTGCTGCACACCCCTAGTGTGAATGAACTTTTTTTTTAACAAAATCTTTAAACATGATTTTTTTTTTCATCATTTTTTTGAATGGGGTGTGGGTGGGGGGGTCCAAAAGTTTCTCTAGTTTCAAAGGGGGACGCAACCAAAACCACTGATCTAATCTATTGCTTTTTTTTAATTCACCGTGACTGGGTGGCCCAGTTTCTGAACACCCAATATGTGTCATTGACATGTAAATGTTGATGTATTAAATGGATGGATCACACTCATCTTGTTCTAAACCTGTATGGATTTACTTTCTTCCATGGAACACAAAAGGAGATATTGGGAAGAACTGTAGGGACAGACTGCCTCAGTCACCATTCACTTTCATTGTATGAAAAAAAAAAAAAGGAGCAGCATCAACATTCTTCAAAATGTATTCTCTTGTTGAAGAAAGCAAGTCTGGAACAAGATGAGGGTAAGTAAATGAAGACAGAATTTAAATTTTTTGGGTGAACTAGTTAAGAGTGATTTGTTTTTCAGCTTAGTTTCAATAAATGCTCTTTTTGGACTGGGGGGTAAGTTTTGAGACCTGAAAGTTACAGTAAATATTATGTTCTCACAGTTCTTTTATATCAAAAGATCAAGAAAAATTTTAATCCTCATTGTGACTGATGTCTGGCATGCTGTTTAGTCAGCTAGCTAAGCCAGCTCCATCTTAACCCTAATTTATTATTTCAGCACATATAAACTTGCACTTTCTTATTATTTGAATTAATTCACAACAACATGGTTTCTGTTTTCAACACAAAAAAAACTTTATTTAAACTTTCTTTGCTTGTTGAGGTGCACACACAAGTAGTTTAAATGTTTATTTGTTTTATGAACACCCTTTTTCCTGTATGGCATTTGTTGCCGGGTTCCGTTCCGTCACCTAAAGGGGTGCGAGTGGAAACTGTCCTGGTTACTTTCGAAACCTCCATTCCCTGATGGAGGGAACGAGACGTTGTGTCGATGTAGTGACACTAGGGGTCACTCTTGGGAGCCCCAAACACCTCTGCTTTTTTTGAAAAAAGGCTAATGAGAATTGGCGAGTGGAATTTGCATGCCACTCCCCCGAACATACGGGTATAAAAGGAGCTGGTATGCAACCAATCATTCAGGTTTTGTGCTGAGGAGCCGAGACCAGGTCCCGGCCATTTCAGCGGGTAGTTCAGCGTTGTGGCAAGAGGGACACAATGTCTCATTCCCTCCATTAGGGAGCGGAGGTTACAAAAGTAACCAGGATGTTACCTATCTGTCACTCACTCGACGTTGTGTCGATATAGTGACACAAGGGGTCCCTATACAAAACGCTATCTACAAAACTATCTGAACTGTGTTACGTGAACTGGCGGTGTGTGACGGGCAGACTGCTGTGTGCCTCATAGCCAGCGCACCAGGCCGTCACGTAACCTCCCCCAATGCTCTTATGAGCATTGAACAGTCCTACAGGAACAAGTCGACTGCCCAACAATAGGGACAGGCTAGCCCAGCCGAGGCCTCTTTTCCTCTCTTTTCTCCCCAAAAAGAGTGTAATTTTTTAACCGACTGTGAGCCATAAGTGTCTACGTCGGGGGGTGTCCCTCCCAAGGGGAAGACACCGCGGAGACCACACCCTGCCCAAAGGGGGGGGGGGGGTATTTTGAGTGGAATACATCACATGGTCCTACCGAGTCTTGTCGGAAGTATGTCATGTGGAGAGGTCCATGGTAGGTCCTACCCGAAGGGGGAGGAGTTTTTTACAGAGCATGGCGACCTGGGGCAGAGGGGTCTCTGCCCAAGGAAGACGCAGTTTACCGATAGGGAAACGATTTTGTGGAAGATATCACATGGGGTTGCCTTCGGGGAACCAGCACATGTGGAGCACCTACCTCAGTACAGGGTCTCATTAGCGCACATACTGGGCTGGCATCGAGTTTCTCCGCAAACTCAACTGCCAGAGGACTAAGGATGAAAGTCATCCAGGGATCACAGTCTGTGAACACGACTGGGAGTCAAGAGCACACGTCTTCACCTCAAGGGAGGGGAAAGGTGCAATGCGCAAGCAGTACACCCAGCCAGCTGTCCCGGAAATTACCTGCTCGTGCCTGCCAATACACGGGACGAGACCGGCTCAACCCGGAAATTGTAGAACCTCGCAAAGGTGTTGGGTGCTGCCCAGCCCACTGCTCTGCAGATGTCTGCCAAAGAGGCGCCACTGGCCAGGGCCCAGGAGGCCGCCGCACTCCTGGTAGAGTGGGCTCGTAACCCCGCAGGGGGTGGCACGTCCTGAGCCTGATATGTCATCGTGATGGTGTCAATGACCCAGTGGGTGATCCTCTGTTTGGAGACAGCACTTCCTTTCCACTGTCCACCAAAGCAGACAAAGAGCTGCTCGGAGCTTCTAAAGCTCTGCATGCGATCCAAATAGATGCATAAAGCTCGCACCGGACACAGCAATGCCAAGGCTGGGTCTGCCTCCTCCTGGGACAGCGCTTGCAGGTTTCCCACCTGATCCCTAAAAGGAGTCGTGGGAACCTTGGGCACATAGCCCGGTCATAGTCTCAGGATCACATGAGAGTAACCCGGACCGAACTCCAGGCACGATTCACTGGCAGAGAACGCCTGCAGGTCCCCTACCCTTTTGTTGGAAGTGAGCGCAGTCAGGAGGGCAGTCTTCAAAGAGAGTGCCTTAAGCTCAGCTGACTCCAAGGGCTCAAAGGGAGCTCCCTGTAGACCCCGAAAGACTACAGAGAGGTCCCACGAGGGGACGAGGCGTGGTCTGGAGGGATTCAACCTCCTAGTGCCTCTCAGGAACCTGATGATCAAGTCGTGCTTCCCCAAGTACTTACCATCTACTGCATCGTTATGAGCCGAAATAGCGGCTACATACACCTTCAAGGTGGAGGGGGACAGCCGCCCCGCGACCTGTGCTTGACCGAATCGACTCCAAATCAGCTGGACCACCTGAGGGTGGAGTCTCCACTCTCCCCTGAGGGTAACATGACGTGACAGCGTGTCCGCTGTGGTGTTGAGGTCGCCCAGGATGTGAGTGGCTAGTAGCGACTTGAGGCGCTGCTGACTCCAGAGGAGGAGACGGCGGGCGAGTTGTGACATGCAGCCGGAGCGTAGACTGCCTTGATGGTTGATGTACGCTACCGTCGCTGTGTTGTCCATCCGGACCAACACGTGCTTGCCCTGGATCAACGGCCGAAACCTCCGCAAGGCGAGCAGTACTGCCAACAACTCTAGGCAGTTGATGTGCCAACACAGCCACGGGCCAGTCCAGGAGCCGGAGGCTGTGTGCCCGTTGCATATGGCACCCCAGCCCGTCTTGGAGGCGTCTGTTGTAACCACGACACGCCTGGAGACCTGCTCTAGGGGAACCCCTGCCCATAGAAATGCAAGGTCGGTCCAAGGGCTAAAGAGGCGGCAACAGATCGGTGTGATGGTTACGCAATGTGTCCAGCAGTGTCATGCCCATCTCGGGACTCGAGTCTGAAGCCAGTGCTGAAGCAGTGTCATATGAATCAACACAAGCAGTGTGGCCGCCACTGATGATGCCATATGCCCCAGGAACCTCTGAAAAAGTTTCAGTGCAGCTGCTGTCCTCCATCTGAACGCCTTCAGACAGTTCAGCACCAACTGTGCGCGCTCGTTCGTGAGGCACGCTGTCATCGAGACTGAGTCCAACTCCAGACCGAGGAAAGATATGCTCTGAACCGGGGAGAGCTTGCTCTTTTCCCAGTTGACCCAAAGCCCCAGTCGGCTGAGGTGCCAGAGCACGAGGTCCCTGTGTGCGCACAGCAACTCTCGAGAGTGAGCTAGGATTAGCTAGTCGTCGAGATAGTTGAGGATGCAGACGCCCACTTCCCTTAGCAGGGAAGGGCTACCTCTGCGACCTTCACGAAGATGCGAGGGGACAAGGACAGGCCGAAGGGGAGGACCTTGTACTGGTACGCCTGGCCTTTGAAGGCAAACCGCAGGAAGGGTCTGTATCGAGGTAAGACCGAGACGTGGAAGTACGCATCCTTCAGGTCTACCGCCGTGAACCAATCTTGATGCCAGATGCTCGCTAGAATGCATTTTTTCGTCAGCATCTTGGACGGTAGTCTGTGCAAAGCCCGGTTCAGTACTCGCAGGCCCAGGATTGGTCGCAACCCACCGCCTTTCTTCGGTACGATGAAGTAAGTGCTGTAGAACCTTTTCTTCATCTCGGCTGGAGGGACAGGCTCTATCGCACCCTTGCGCAGAAGGGTAGCGATCTCCGCACGCAAGATAGCAGTGTTCTCGCCCTTCACCGAGGTGAAGCGGAAGCCGCTGAACCCGGGCAGGTGCCTGGCAAACTGAATCGCATAGCCGAGTCAAACGGTCTGGGTCAGCCATCGCAACGGGTTGGAAAGCGCGAGCCATGCGCCCAAACTCCGGGCAAGGGGGACCAAGGGAATGATCACGTCGGACGTACCGGCGGGGGGGGCTTCGTCTCAGGGGGGCTTCGAAGCCTTCCTCGTGTTCTTAGCGGCCGGCCACGAGACAGGTGGCATCTGCTTCCTGTGGAGGGCTCCATGCCGGAGCCGGGCCATGGGGGCGGGCTGCGGCAGAGCCAGTGTTGTTGCTGCAGGAGGACGCCCTTGGCAACGAGCAGACAGGGTGCAGGGTCTTAAGCCGCGCCAGGGCAGGATATGTTGTAAGGCCTCTGTCTGCTTCTTCACTGCCGAGAACTGCTGGGCAAAGTCCTCGACGGCATCGCCAAACAGGCCAACCTGGGAAATGGGGGCGTCAAGGAACCGTGCCTTGTCCGCCTCTCCCATCTTGACCAAGTAGAGCCAAAGGTGGCGCTCCTGGACCACCAAGGTTGACATCGCCTGCCCGAGAGTGAGGTCAGTCACCGAGCGCAGTTCCTGCATCAATCCCGGGTCAGAACTACCCTCGTGCAGTTCTTTTAGCACCTTGGCTTGGTGTACTTGCAGGAAAGCCATGGGGACACAAGTGCACCGCGAGCGCCTTATCCACCTGGAGGATCACCGAATACCCACTGGCCGCTCCACCATCGAGGGTAGTGAGAGCGGGGGAGCTGAAAGACAGGGCAGTAAAAGGTGCCTCCCACGATCTTGTCAGCTCCTCATACACTTCCGGGAAGAAAGGAACGGGGGCGGGGCATGGCTTTCTTACGGGAGCAAGCCGCACAGTGATCGTGGCCGTCAGAAGCAGAGAGATAATGACCGCAACCAGGAATAACACACAAACACCGTTCTCTGCACTCCACGGGTGCAGAGGGGGAGAAGTGAAATGCAGCGTAAATCCAGCAGTTTTGAGGTGCGTCTTTGGAGGGAATTGAATTCAGTGCACTGAATACAACCACTCGGTTCCGAAGAGAAAATCTGAATGAGTGGTTGCATACCAGCTCCTTTTATACCCGTATGTCCGGGGGAGTGGCATGCAAATTCCACTCGCCAATTCTCATTTCAAAAAAAGCAGAGGGGTTTGGGGCTCCCAAGAGTGACCCCTAGTGTCACTACATCGACACAACGTCGAGTGAGTGACAGATAGGGAAACAGACTTTATATATGGTTCCAGCCAGTGATTAGGGCAGTACCATCATTGCCATGGCCAAGGGGAATCCTGAAGTCATTCTTTATTTGTTAACGTTAAAACAATTTATTATTTTCGTGATGTGATACTGCAAAAATTATGTATTTAATATGTAAATGTATTTATGTATTCTTAATGTGATTATTTTTGTCCAGTTTGTTTACTGGCCATTAATGTATGAGTTTCCCCCTCTTAATTTTTATTGGTGCTAGACACTAAAATATAAATTCCCCTGTGTTGTGTATGTCGGTCAGTCATGTCTTGGAGTGATTTAGGGACTTTACTACTATATTATTGCCTGGCAGCTGGGTCCTATTTTTACTGTTAGTCTGTAGTAGTGACATGCCATATGAAGCTGTACGTCTATAGTATATGATGGATTATAACATTTTCTAAGCTTGATACAGTTGCCAGCTGAATTATTGACATGTAAAATTACCTGCTTGTTTGTATATGTATCCAGCTCAAGTTTGATCTTCATGTGTGAAACTGTTAACTGATCAAACATGCATGAGCTCCAACACAAACAATGATGGATGGTGCTTCCACTGCCAAAGACAAGCCATCAATACAGATCTAGTGAATGGTAAAAGCACACCCAAGCTGGTTTGGCTTGGTTCGTCTGTTTTCCATATCTATAAATATAAACAACATGTATTAAGTTTCTGGGCAGAGCTGAAAATCTGTTTGCCCCAGGCAGCTAGTGAAAAACAGCCATAACTTTCTGAGACAGATGGAGTCCCTCGCAGATTCATCAGGATGTAAAGCACCCTTTATTACACCCCCTATTTCAGTCTGCATTTAAAACTGAGAAAAAATATTGCAGGGCTTGTCGGAACTGCCAAAGAAATGTAAAGAAAAGTTCTCCAGACGACCCTTGTTGCAAGCTACTCTTGTCTTATAAAACACGCAAACTTTCAATCCTATTTCAGGCAGCCGAGATGCTGGAGCGCTTCAGTGATTATTGGAACATTTTCAAGAGGTGATTTGATTTTTTCTCCCTCTGTCTGTTTTTTCTCTTCTCCAGACATCATTTCTCATTGTCTCCCCCTCTCTCGCGAAATCAAATATCAGCATGCCTCAGAGTTACAAAACTCACAAGGCATCGCTCAGATGTCTGTTCCAATACATGTGTGTCTGCTCTTTCTGTTTTTAAAAGACACACAATTTGAATAATGCCTTGAATAAAGTGAAATCATTGATATGACAGGGCAGATATTTCATGATTAAATCATCACATAATATAATGCGAAATTGACTCGCAGGATATGAGAGCAATGATGTGGGTGGCAGGGACTGAAAACAAAATGTTTTTTCATTTCGGTTCATTCTGAGCAAAACCAGTATTTTTTCATTCCGGTTCAAAAGTTCCGCAGCCTCCTTTCCAAAAGGTTACCATTAGAACAAAATAAAAGAACGGTTAATAACGTTCTTTTTAAAATGGCATTACTCTGCGCAAAGTGGTGGGTGAAATACCAATTCCAGTGTTGCCAGAACTTGCAAGAGAAACAAGCAAGATGGTCTGGAAAATCAAGCCCAAAATAAGTAACTTGCCTCAGCAAAATAAGCGAAAATAAGCAATATTTTTTTTCCTGTGTGGTGGATTTATTAGCATTGAAATCATAACAAGCAGTTAATTAACAGTTAAGTATAATTTTAATTACAGATCTGCTTCTCAGTCAAAACCAGGCAGCATCAAATCTGTATGAATGCATCATTATCTATCAATAAGACTTGGAAATAACTGAGAAATTTAATTTTTACCTCTAATAATGTTTTCCTAGTATCTGTATTAACCGTGCATGTATAGTATATGTAGTATTTATACATAGTTCTACAGGTCTTCATTCAGAGAATGCAACATCCACAACGGCCAATCAGGCAAAGAAATGTGTGATGCAGCAGTTTCCTTCAGGATCAAAGCACGTTTAATTTTTTTGGGCAATATGAAGTGGTGTAGATCCTAATATTTACTGTGATAAACCCTTTGGCCTTTAATTTCATGAAAAAATTATCGGAACAAATTAACCGGTTATAACCAGTTACCAGCATATAAAAATAAAGTTTTCACTCCGGAACATTTGAAAATCACTTTTTCAGTTACGTTCTGGTAAACATTCATTTTAGCCTTTTGATGATCTCTGACATGCATTTCTCAATATTTATGCATTGTGCATTCTGAATAGGTTTAAAAGAGTTTTTTTTTTTTTTTATCAGAGGAACCACCATTTCAACCACACAGTCATTGTTGCCATAACATGATTACATGGGAAATTGACATGTTGCTTCTGAATGTTCATGTAACCTGAAATTTACCTCTTTTTAACAAATTACTGACAAGTGCCATCCCCATCAGGCATACTGAAAGAGTGTTGCAAAAGCTATCTCCACGACACAGGTTCTGGTCCCGTGGAAACCAGGATGTAATTGCGTTTGCATAAACAATGGTGAGCGTGATTTTGTAGGGTTAATAAAACTGCATTCCTGTTGACTTTATTGCATCATATACTACTACAAATACAACTCACTTTTGGCACCACCTTGTGGACATTTCACCTCAACAACACTTCCAGCTTTGGCCACTGGGGGCAGTGGTTTGAATTTCAGTGAGCACAGACCGATTTCAGCAGCAAAACTTTTGACCTACTGTCTCTGAATTCACAGTGTGTTCATTCTGGATGAACTGAAGAATGATTTTTCATAATTTTTCATTTAAATGAACCAATACAACAATACACAGTAATACACAACAATATTTACCTGCATACATATTTTACTAAAACTAAAGGACATGAGAAATGCAGAGATTTTGTGAACATTTTTGAGTAATGACACAAATGATTAGTTGAATCGGAGTTGAAATTGACAGTTTGAACTGATTCAAGGATATGACGTTCTTTTTTCTGCAGAACACAATTTTTTTTGAAGGAGATGTTATATGTTTGTTTATCCGATGTCAATGTCAAACAACATAAAGGCAGCATAAAGATAATTCATATGACTAAAGAGGTTAAATCCATTTCTTCTGAAGCCAAGAAGTCTGCAGCCAAGGAGACTGCAGATATCAAGGTTTATAGTGCAAAACAAGTTACATTTTGATCTGTTTTTCACTCAAAACTGACCGCATCTCTTCAGAAGACATGGATTAAACCACTCAAGTCATATGGGTTACTCTTATGCTGCCTTTATGTCATTTTTGCCATTGACTGATTGTATGGATATATTCACATCATCTCTAAATCAAAATATCTTTGTTTTTATTCCGCAGAAGAAGAAATTAAGTCATACATGTTTAAGGTGGCATGAGGGTGAGTAAATGATGAGAGAATTATCATTTTTGGGTGAACTATTCTTTAATGGCTAAATAAAAAGTGCATTATTAATAATAATAAGTTATTAAATAAATAATAAATTTTCATATCACCAAAGAAATCATCACAAATCTTGAATATTCAGTACAACACCCATCTCTAGGGTGGAAACTTCTCATTATCAAAGTTGCACTGACTTAAATAGTGTACTGTCTGCTTTATCTCTGTGTAAAAAAAGACTGACTTGATGAAGTTATCTTCTTTCTCGTCCTCTCATTTTTGCCAACATCCACCCTCTCTGTCGCTTTCTCCACAGTGCCCTAGTGGTGAGCCATACTATTCATCTCCAACTTCAGCCCCAAATAGACTGTAATGACTGGGCTCTGAAAGACACTGGAGAGAGAGAGTCCATAGAGCCATTCATGGCGCCTAATCAGCATGCCAGGAGCAAAGTCTGGCTCTGCAGTGACTGAATGCAGACAGTGAGCACCCTTCCTTTAAACTCTCACTCATTCATTCTGCCCTGTTGTGGCTTTATGACAAACCTAATACTGTCCCTGTCTGCCGTTTTCCAACACCTTACCTTCCCTGCTGAAAAAAATAAAAACAGCTAGCTGGTTTGAGCTGGTCTTAAATGTTTTAAGGTGGCCTTAGCTGGTCTTAGCTGGTCTCCCAGTTTGGCCATGCTGGTTCTCAGCTGGTTTAGCTGTCTGATCAGCTAAAAGTGTTCAAAACCCCTCTAAAACCAGCCAACAGACCCTTTCACAGAGTTTGATGATGCATTCAGCCTTATTTAGCAACATAAATCTAACCTTAACCATAACTTATATATTTAAAAAAATAAATAAATAAATACATTTATTCAGCGATAATTTATAACACTGTTGTTTGTGTTATATTACCCTGGTCATTAACACTGTGATAGAGTGTCTGATACAACTTCTGAGGGAGTGACTGCAGTGCTCTCTGTTTTTTCCTCATTTGGAAAGTCGTGGAAATGTAATACTGGATTTTTTTATTTTGCTGTTGGAGCAAATGTGAACGTAAAAAACAATATTTGCTGTGGTCTCCCATTCATTCAGCCTGATCTCATGAACTTTACGTGACCGTGGCAACATTTTTGCAGAACTAAATTGTGTGCTTCATTATACATTTGGCTGCTGTTTCCAAGTGAAATGTCCAGCAGGGGGTGCCAAAATCAAGGGAAATGGTGTCGTAATCAGATGAAGTTTTTAAGGTGAATATTAGATGGAGGTTTTAATGAGTAAAACGTACCTCCCTAACCTAAAACTTTAACCAAAACCTAAACATCTAAAATACACTTAGAGTTACACAAAACAGACATCTTTACCCTCAACCAACACCTGAACCTAACCAACAGTGTCCAAAAATAAAATAAGAAATGAAAAGCAAATTTTTTTAAGCAACCACGTCATCTCGTGTTGCTTCTATGACATTTTTGTCTCACGTGTCAGCTTGCCTGCTTAACGTAGAACGCGGCATTTACAAGTCAGTTTGCAAAAATTTAGTTATAGTTACATTCATTCTATGAGACTAGGTTGCATTCATTGCTATGGAAGTTTATCCCACTATAGTTAACCAATCTCACAAGGCTTTGGCTGTTTTTTGCAGCAGATTTTCTTTCCTTTTTTCCTTTTCCTCATCTCCCATGAGTCAAAGTAAACAACCATTAGATGTGTATGAGTATCGGGATAAACACAATTAAACAAAGAATATAAAAAGCCGTTATTAATAAAGCAACTCACAGTGGGTTCACCCCAGGACAAGCCATTATGACATCATTAACACTGCAAGAATGCAAGTCAACACTTTGCTAATGGTTGCAAGGGTAAAACCCTCTGATAAGCTTCAGATTGGTTCATATTGTTCTAAACTGCCTTTAAGTGCTGTAGCTTAGACGTGTTAAGCGGCACAACTCTTGATAGATGATACGCCCCCCTGTCTGTTTAAATAGCCCTACTGACAGTGAAATGTCTGATTCATCTCCAACCTCTGTGAGCTCTCTCCCCAGGATCTTCTGTATACTTCAGTGAACACTCCAGTGCATGCATTTTAGGGATGAAAGAGCTGCCAACCATGCATCTCAGAGATGGAGAGTTGCTGCCTGTGCTGATCTAAAATTCAAAAGCTATCCTTTACAGGCTGTCAGAAAAGTGATGGAGTGAAAAGGGAGTCTATCATCAGGGGACCCATGCTGGACTCCACCAGCGCTACACAACGCTATCAGCCTTCATTCTCATGCCAAGATCGTTCACTTCAATTTTAGAGTGGAAGGCTTTATGCTGCAGTTATTGCATTACAATGTGAGTCAATTGGACACAGATGACTATAGGATGTTTTTATTAAGAAAGAGCACCAATAACAAAACACTTTCCAAAATAGATAATGCTTTAAGACCAAGAGAAATTTTGATGACATTTAGGTTACTGTATGAAGGCAGACAGTGTGGTATGGAGTAATTCTATTATAAATGGCACCTAGACTGAGCCCAGAACCACAGGAGGTCAAATTCAAGACAGAGACAGGAAAGGCTAGATCTCAGACATGACAGAGTGGGGGTGACAGATTGGGGTGTGCTGAGGACAGGGCTAAGACTTAAAGCTGAGGTGTTTAATTGTTTGTGTTGTTAAAATACTTTCTCCTATCCCATCTTAATGTGCAGAGACAACTATAAGTAAACCATTGGTAGGTTGATACCCCCGAAAATTGTAAACACTTTTGTGACGCGCTTTTAAAAAATAACAGAATAGCCCGACATATCAACATGATCACAGAGGAAATCAACATGTTGCTACCGAATGTTCCAGTAGCCTGACATTGATCCCATTTTGCCGAGTTACTGAAGGAAGTAATCGCATTCACATAATCAATGAAGAGCTTTATTTGGAGGTGGCAATTTCCCTCTTACATTAAATTTTTACTCCATTGATGGCTAGGGTTGGGGTTTGGGTTAAGGTGTACAGTTAATACAATATACATTTCTGTTGACAGTCTTACATAATTTACAACTAAAAGCAACTCAATTTTAACGCCACTCTATGGACATTTTACCAATAAACTGAAGCTCACACATTGGGGGCAGTTATTCAAATTTCAGTACACACAAACTGATTTCAGCTTAAGGACTTTCGACCTTCTGTTGCCGAATTAACATTGAGATCAGTCTGCTAAAAATAACTCGCTTTTGGTGCCACTCTGATGACATTTCACCTGCTGGAGCTGTCATGTGCTCAAACATTCAACAACACTTCCAGCTTCGGCAGAAGGGTAGCAATCTCCGCACGCATGGTAGCGGCGTTCTCGCCCTTCACCGAGAAGGTGCTTCGAATTTTGGCAAACACAGAACGATTTCTTTACTTTAGACCTAGAACTTTAGACCTACTGTCACCAAATTCACAGTGAAAACAGTCTGGCATCTTGGCTCAAGCAATTGCTTGAGTTTGTGGTGGGAAATATTAGCAATTCCATTTGGTGTCACTTGTGGGCCAAAGACAATACACTTCACCTTTATGTATTGTCTAACTCAAGGCGTTCTAAACAGTAACAAAACAGACTTATATTTAAAAATCATATATAAAATTAATATATAAAATATATTGCAAGTTTATCATTTTAATAATTCGTCAGCAGAGGTTCATGTTGTGTTTTGGAGAACTGAAAAATAAGCTAAAACAAATATGCATGTATTTGGGTTAACTACTTATTTTAACCGGTAATATGGGGGGGGGGGGGGGGGGAGAGAATGATTCCTTTGTATCCAAATCCCCTTAGAGATTGTGACAAGTTCAAGATCATAAAATATGAAGTGCAACAACATTTCCATTGAGCACAGAGAATTATAGCAAGCTGAAATTGGGTACATTACATCCTGTATGCACATAATTCAGGGCAAAACATTTTTATGACAAGTCCTCTTTTTCAGCCAGTGACTATTGCATCATTTCATCTGCCAATAACTTGCTTAAAGCTCAGAATACTTTAGTATATATTTCTCCCTGTCACCCTGTACACCTTTTAGCCCTCACTAGACTGTTGTAGTAGGTAGAAGGAGGGTTTGCAGGGTGGAGGGACTCCACTTTAAAGTCAGTAATGACAGTGTGCCTGAGATTGGACCTGATGCCAGGTCAGTCTGGCTCAGCAGGCAGACACAATCTTTGCTCCCAAAAGTCCAATCACACCAAAAAAAGCCCCTGCAAACTAAAGCAGAACTTTGAGATGTTTGCTTTTACAGACTCCTGGGGAGTGTTTTAAACTAATTTATTTAGAATAGTTCTAACTTAAAAATGCAGAACACTTTGTTGAGACATGCAGGCATTACACATCTCTGCTGAAACCACAATCTTCCACTTTGTTAATCACTCCATGGTTTTAGTCTGGCATCCATCCTCTTGCAAGCTATTTCCATCAATTATCAACTGCTGGGGGAGTTGAGATGGTCACGGCAATGAAGAACCTCAAACTTTATAACCAACTGTTCTTTAGATGCTTTTAAAGCAACAGCATGAATTAGAAATACTTATCAACAGGATTGAGATATTGCTTTCTGTTCTGTTGCTTTTGATTGTCATTATCACCTCAATTCTGACAGATTGAAATTGACCTTAATAGCCCATGGCATCAAGCCATGTAGTAATGTAGCATTACAATAAAAACGGAAGTGACAATGATTAATCTAGAAATACTACTTCATTTCTGATCATTTTTCTCCTTCTTTCCTTATTTTGTGGTATATACTATGCCAACAATACATCACAATATAGTAATCAAGGACAAAATGAGAAAAAACAGCATCAACACAAAGCCTGTTTTTATTATTAGCATTAATATTAGTCAAAACGAAACAGCATGTGCAACCAATTTCAAATCTTTTAAGTGACATAATCTGAGTGAAACATTAATATTCACAAGAATGTGAAGGACAAGACTTGTTTTTAAACATCAGGAAAAGTGAGCGTTCATGGAGCCAGGCCTAAATGCGAGTTTGCAGAAGATTGCCGACAACTACTTTCTTTCTGAAACACAACCAGCACCCGCAATATTTTAGAAAGGTGACATCAGCCAAAAAGAAAAGTCGTTTCAAGCTGGAGCAAATATTACATTTTGATGAAAGACTAAAAAGACAAACTTTTTTTTTTCATTGGAAAAACATACACTGATTAATTGTGCACAGTAAGATAAGGGATGTGTATTTAGAAAGTAAATATAATTAAAAATATACATATTATTATTTTAATTTTAGATGTTCTCTTGTTTATACAATCAATTTAATGAAATTAAAGAGTGCAATTCAAAATGCAGTATATGCAAAGAAAATAAGTGGTATTTAAAACTGGCATAAAGAAGTGAATAAATGGAGAAATGTTGGAAAATGTGAGCACAGATCTAAGGCTGGTGCATTACAATATCAAACACCTAACACGGCAACTCTCCTTCTGTAAGAAATGAAAGGTGTTGGGGCAGATGCCTCCTGTGGTTCACTGTATCACAAGGTTCCTTGGCAATTTGTGAGAAGCAAACCCATGCATTCTCCAATTATTTTCTTAAAAGCCCAGTTACTGTAGCAACCAGCCAACATGTGTTGTTTGCCAAGGCGGCAGGCCAACTCAAACCTTTAAGCTGTTCAAAGCTAGCTCTCACATAATGGGTGATTGAGCAGACCATGAGACCAATGCTCAACCTTACACCTATACTGATTTTGCACACAGAAAGACATGTGTACATAACTTTGTGATAGTACTATTAGTTCACACGGAAGTAAACTGATTGTTTAAAATTAGTGATGATCTGTGAGGGCTTTCAATCAAAATTATATTCCAATGGGTCTTTATTCTGTATAAAGATCAGTATTCTATGGTGAGAAAGGACTAGAATATAGAAAAGTAATGATCTCTTCTCAGGGCCAAAAGAAATACATTAGCCACCGGTCGTGAACATGCCTCAACTTTTTGACACTGAGCATTATACTGGGACACTTATGCACCATGGATCAATTTTATGGGGCAGAATTTTCTCACTTTTTCTCTCTAGAGTGTATGGAAAACAAAAAAATGTCAGAATGAGCTTCAGGGTGTCACATCATCATCTCCAGGACTGGAGCATTTTGTATTCTTTCTTTCTTTCTTTCATCTATCTATCTATCTATATATCTATCTATCTATCTATTTACAGAAAAACACCAGCGATGATGGTCTGCTCAAAGAAGGTCAGTTTGCTAGATTTTTTTAAAAGAAACAGTTTGCCCAAAATTGAAAATTCTCTCATTATTCACTCCCCTTCTAAAGGGTTGTTCTAAACCTGACTTTCATTCTCCTGTGGAACACAAAAGAAGATATTCTGAAGATGCTTAATTTAAATTTAATCTGTTCCTAAAAACAAAGCTATCATATGGCTTCAGAAGACTTGGAATAGTCCTATGACCACATTTATGATTCTTTTATGGTGCTTTTGCATCCTTTTCAAATCTTAAAAGCCTCAGTACACTCACAAAATACTTTAGCCTATTTTTAAGATTTTAACATTTCAATTTCATAACAAAATTCCATCATATTGTATTGTGTAATCTTACAAATAGGCTAAAATATGTGTACTGAGGCTTTTAAGATTAAAAAAAGATGCAAAAGCACCATAAAAGAATCATAAATGTGGTCATAGGACTATTTCAAGATTATTCCAAAATGAAATTAATGAAAACTCTTTTTTTTTTTTTTATTTATTATTTTTTGTTTGTTTTTTGTTTTATTAAAGATTAGTCAATTCAATTTGATTTCATTAAATTAATACTTGTAAATCTTAAAATATTTTTGGGAGTTAACCTTTCAGTGTAACTGCATGGAAAAGAGCGACCAGTAGACTTACGTATTCTATTGGGGGGGTGTCATCCAGGTTCAGAACGACATGAGGGTAGGTAAATAATGACAGAATTTTCATTTTTGGGTAAACTAGTGCTTTAAGTGTATCCCAATATTTCCTTGCAATTTGGTCTAAGGGATTCCCACAATATAACTTATAATGACAAATGATTGTGAATACAACTACAACAGCTAATTGTGTAGATATCAATATATTATAACATCTAGTCTCACTTCAGACAAAGTGAAATGATTGTTGCTGTTTATTTGAGTTACAAAGAGGTTTAGTAACGCTATACTAGCATGGAATCTCCATGAGTTAATAAATGTAATAACAATCCAAACAGATCTCCTTGGTTTGCCTCTAAGCCAGATTGAAGTGCTGGCAATTGCGAACTACATTAAATGTCATGTCTTTATCAATTTCTATTTATTCTATCTGTATCACTGATACACCTATGCTGATAGAACTCAACACTTACAGTGTATGATACTCCCGACAACTGCATTAACCTTAGCATGTGAATACATCTTATTCTTCAAACAAGGGTCAAAATTGCTCTTGTGGAGCGTGTCGACTCCTCAAAAGACGTTTGGAATTGTAATGTATTTGAAGAGGTAATGTTACTGTGTAATTACATACCAATTACATAGTAATTACATACTGCAACTTTTCGGCTATATATGATTGTTTTCGGAGCTGTTTGTAATTAAAAAAAATATTTTGCTATTTCAGTAATTAGCTATAATAATATGTCATATGTGTAACATGGAAAATGCAATGTATTTTTTAGAAAACTCAATAAATTATGGCAATTATGGTTTGGTAGATGGCTTACCTTCTCCGAATAAATGTGCTTGAATCAAGAACAGTAAAAAAAAGCCCACCGCCGCTCCCGCGAGCGCCCACGCCACACGGAGATGCTGCATCTTTCTTACGATCTGACACTGACTGACACGTTTAAAACAGCAAATCCATTCCGACTCAACGCAGCATTGTTTAAACGCACCGAATAAACATTCCCTTATTCTCTGGAAGAACAGTCTTTTCGGGAGAGACACTTTCCATGCGTTAAAGCCTCTCTTCAAATGTACAGAACTGCTCGCGCGACAGGTTTCTATTCATTAATGTTAAAGTTGGATACAAGAGAGTTTCAACACGCCATCAAGGAGGGGGAAACGTTAACAGTTGCATAGTCTGTTTCTCACTGGTAGACCCAAAATATTTAACAGACACTTTACGCAAAAGCATCCGCATTCAATGACAAACCCCGCTCCAGTGTATCAGTCAGGAGAACTTGAGACTAAAACTGAAAGAAAAAGATCCTTATTCAGTGCGTTTGCCGCTGTTTGCATTTCAGTTCATTTAATTCAGCCTCGCGCTGCACTAGCAAGTCGCTCTCCGGAATTCCGTCTGTCTTTAAAGTCAATGAAAATTCCTCAGCTATGTCCAGTCTCATGTGAGGAGTCTCTAGTCTACTGCATCATTCTGTTGACTTCCTAGTAGAAACTGTGCGGACGCTGTATGCATCCCAAAGACGCGCGCGCGTAGTGCTCGAGCGACTCCTGTTACGCTGCGGGTTAGCACGCGAGTTTTTTCTTGGTTTAATATCGACGTCATCACTGTTAAACTGTCAATCTCCGGGCGATTCCACTTTCTAGAGTGAGTGCGGGCTGTGAATACACCCGGTTACAGTAGGCCAACTAACAAAAAGACTTTTTTTCTCTACCTCTAAAATGCATGAATTTTGTGTTAGCCTGTATTTTGCACATGAAGACATCTAACATTCCAGGAATTCCTAAATTAAGATGTCTTAATGTGAGCTAATGTTTTCAAATGTTTATATTAAAAGGGAGTTTGTATTAATACCCCTATATTTAGAATAGGTTATTTTTCCATTTTCCATTTCTTATGTATGTGTTTGTGTCATGTAAGATGTAAGTATCTAACTAAACATGCAATGTTTGCCCACTGTTTTATGATTGAATGTTGTACCGACCGACGGTAATTTCCAAGGGTGCAAACTATATTCATCATTTCAGTACGTGATTTGTATGTCATTCATAACTGTGATTGTGAAAACATTAACAGAGTAGTTTTCAGCATATCAGTCTCAAGACAAAGAGTGAATGTGTATATTGTAAAGGAACTGAATGAATGTGGTAATCTGGCAGGCTTTGAAGCAGCTTTTTAGAAAATTCCCTTGACATTGTCTAAGATAATGATCTATAAAACACAAAGTAGAGTGTTATCACCCAGATCAGAACTAGAACATGGTAAGACCTGTGACTTGTGGCTTCCATTGAGTTTTTAGTTTGTGGCAGAGACAGTGTCATATATTTTAATGCAAATATTATTAGGTAATAATTTACAATCAATTTAAGATTTCTAAATAATTTCTTTATGTCTTGAATTAATTCTATATTTTTTACATCATCTCCTAAGAGTCTTCTTTTAAAAGATACTTTGAGTATGTGCTAAAAAAAAATGAGCCACCGTTTAAAGCAACACAATGTAACTTTTTTTTTGTTCAAAAATAACAAAATATTATTAATGAGAGAGTGCAACAAAAATTCATCTTCCAAACCATGTCTTTACCCAAATACACTTTGATAAACCTATAATAATGATTTATATTTTAGAGCTGTTGGGACAGATTTCACGGGAAATTGCATACATACGTCATTCGCCCGTGCATGTTCACGTCACATCCATACACAGAAAAAATAAGATCCGGCTACTGTAGCGTGTATGGTGTGGGAGTATCGTGAAGCTGAAAGTTTGTTGTCACAACGAACAAGAAAAACTGACCATGGATCATTCAAAATGGCAAACCCTCCGGGGAATCACCGGTTGTGAAAACAAAGAAACCCCGAACAGAGCAGAGTCTACAAGCAAAAAGGGAAAGTGACAGAGTCTGTAATAAAACCCAAATCAACATCGGCTTGGCTTTTCAGATATATACAACTCAGAGATCTTAAAGGATTTAAAAGCGACCCAGAGATGTCTTTTTTCTTACTGAACAGGTAAGATTTTTTATTGTTATGGTTTATGTGTAGTTGTGTAATCAAACACACATACACACACACACGTCTGTACAATAATTATAATGTAATTGGTGCAGAACTTTTCTCTTGCTTGCACACGTGTGTATTTTTCTTTATAACGTGAATAATTTATATAAATAAATCCTTTAGTCCTAGGCTTGCCATGGACATGTGAGTCTTGAAATGATGTTGACCACTGGTTGGTAACAATGACAATCTATAAATTAGTTACTATCGTGGTCTATTTGGCCAGAATATCCTGCAGTTATAAAAACTTTACAACGTTTGACCTTATCAGACTAGCAATCGTTATGTCTAATGTTAACGAACGTTGCCTAACATTTGTAACGTCATTTATTTCAAAACATCAATGTTTCCAATAAGTCAAAACAACAGCATAAGATGTGGCACTTACCTGCTCAAATGACGTTTTTCAGATATCCATCTTTTCCTTTCTTTGGTTATTTATTTGTCCATTCTCTCTGATAAGATGTCCTGTATCCATGTGTACACCGGTGCCTCGAACCACATTCATCCGTGCAGAGGAGCAGAGCTGAACCACAACTTACATCATTACAAAAAAAATGTTCTTCCGCAAGACACGTGCAGTTTTAATTTTAACTGCTAGAGGGCTAAAAGTTACATAGTGTAGCTTTAAAGGAGTAGTTCACTTAAAAATTGAAAATTGACTTTTTCAATATGAACTTTTTCAATACTTCCATACAATATGTTTTTGTATGGAAAAGAGCTGCGTTAGGATTCTTGGAGAATGTGTTAAGATTCTCATGGGAGAAAAAAATGAGGGACAACTTGAGGGCAGTAAATAATTTTGTGTATTTCCTTTTTGCTAGCCATGCTGACACAGTCACGTCATTTTACAGATACATCAGTGATGTAAAGAAATTCAAATTATATTCGTTTTATTTTTTTTTTTTGAGACAGCATTATAGAAAGAAAAGATGACAGAAACAGGTGAATTGTTAGCAATGTAGACATAGTGTTTGTCATGTACTGTGTGAACAAAAAAAAAAAAAAACATATATTTTAAAACCAAAAATTATCAATGTTTAAGACATGGTTACGGCCTTGCATAAAAAGGCCATGTTAATAACATATACATGTTCAGACTTATATATAGTAAGAAAGTAAACAGCTGTCAATTACCGAACACTTTTATCCAAAGCGACATTCAGTATTTTTAAAGTGAGAACATTTTAAATATTTAGTTTAATCCACTGGTGGTCATAGAATTACAAAAAGCACATAAAGGGTACAATGGCGCTAAAGGCCCCCCTGGGTTAAAAGGCACATTTGATTTTCATTTTCTCCCAAAACACTAAATAGCAACAAAAACTACCACAGCACTTTCCTAAACACCTCTTTGTCAATAGTATGCACTGCAAAATTTTCCTGATACATGAGATCATTGCGTGTACTAAAGGTTGATTTTAAGAAAGTGATAGTATTTGGGTCAAAAATCCCTCCTGTCGCAAAGGCCCCCAAAAAACACATTGTTTTTCTTAAGTGGGGTGAATACATTTGTCATGAAGTATGTTCAAGGTGGGCTCACATTGACTGATCCAATCACATTTGAGATGTTATGAAATGCCACATGAGATGAATAGGAAATGGTGCCCCCTTTTATGAAGTGGTTATTTTGAATAAGCATTACCTTAATGTATTACTCAAAAAAGCATCTTGCTGTCTCAAAATTGTTTGCATTAGTTGACAAATATTCCACTATAACTATTGCCCCTATATCTACATGATGTCACTATAAACCCTCCGGGGGCATTTTACCCCAAGTGTGGGGTTAAAAAACACCTTTCCACCTTTTTTAAAAAAACGTAATTTTAATCAAAACAACCTTCTGTTATTATTTGATTCAAACAAATGATGATGTTCCATCAATATTCAGTAAAAATAAATATTTTTTTTCCAATCTTGATACATTTTGTGATCATTCAAATGCCATTTTTCCTTAAGGTGTGCCTTTAGTCCTATTGTACCCAATAGTGCATGAAGCATGTTTACAGCAAGAATGCAGGTCATACATGTAGTCAATCATTAATATCAAGGATACTAATAACAATGCCTCCTCCACACATTGCGAAACAAACAAAAAACAAACAAAAACATATAATTTATGAATGGATAGTTTTTTCCCCAAATGAGGACGTCCTAAAATGTACCCAAAGGGAGGTTTTGTCAGATTAAGCTCACTTCTGGGAACAAATTTGTACTCAAACTATAGCTAAGTACATACACATGCACGTTTTTCTATCATGGTAGGGACTTACAATTGACTTCTATTGCTTTTTACTGTGCTAATAATATTTTCTATGACCTAACCCTATTCTAGACATTATTTATTATGTTTATCAATCCGCTTTCCATTGAGTGGTGATTACAGTAGGTAATTTGGTTGTGGTAACATTTGGTATAGGCAAAACCTGACCCCCAGTGATTACAATTATCCATCTAAATTTATTTTCAATGACAAAATAAGTAAATAATTAGCATCTAAATGTATCCATTAATTGAGATTTTAGGGACAAGTGGCTTATTTTTGGATTTCTCTGGAGTTTTTTATCCTTCTTGGAAAATGCTACTTTATCCAGTAATGGATTGCTATTTGGTTTGTCTCTTGAAAATATAATTGATTATGATCTATTTTAATACATATATTCAGATTCATGAGTAATCCATTTTCTTTGCCGTTAATGCCACTTTTCATCTTAGCCCCAAGTACAGCTGTCCACATGTGACATCCCATCACATTCTCATATTGTTCTCACGTACTCCGAGCTTCAGTGGAAGAATGGCAATCAATCAGCGGGGACCCAATTAAATATGTTCAGAATACCGCACCACTGCAAAGTCAAGCTGCTACTGAAATATCCTGCCCTATAATAACGTGTTCCCCCCGTGTTGCCAATATATCTCCTACAGATCTCTCTTTCTCTCAATTTCCATGTCATCTAAGGGGAATATCTATATTTGACCCTGCAGTGTTTGTTGAAAATACTGTATGGAAATATGTAGTTGGACAACGCACCCACAGTTTCAATTTATTAAGCCTGCTTTTTATTTATTTACTTTTTACATTTGTTTTCCATAGCAATTGCAACGTCTCTGAAGAGACATTGGAAAGCGATATTGGCGTGATATAGGCTAGCCTTCCATTCCATGTGATGAAACTCTTGGTCTACTGGTGTAATATGTTTCTATAGAAACAATAAGAACCAGACCAGTACCCTATTTTTTTCTATTTGTGGTGTATGAAAGGTAAATCTATTCACGGCGAGTTATACATACCGCAATACATATCTGCAATCATTGCCAACCCTGCAAATCAAATGTTCTGAGAACAATTATGAATATTTTATTTTGAACTATTTTCATCGAGATTTCAGCACTTTATGCATGAAATATTTAGTAACAGTGTTAAGTCAATGTAACAGTTGAAATTCTACAGCCACTGCAACACCTTAAACTGAACTGAAAACCTCACCATTTCAATTTTGGGCTTAATCTCTCAGATCAATGCAGGGACAAGCCTCTGTTTGCCTTTTTATCTTAATCCCTTTCCTTGATTTAGAATCAGAGAGACAAAATCCATTTCTTCAGAGCACTTCTGTGAAACAGATTGCTTAAAGCACATCAGCAGCAAACTTTAGATTTCAAATGAGAAAGATTACTTGTAAACGAAACATTTATTTCATGCTAATGAGAGTATTAGATGCTAGATGAATTATTGCGAGACAAAAACAACATTCTCCCAAGGCGAAAAGGTTTGGTAATGAATGAATAGCATGTGTAATGATTCACAGCTCTTTTCATAATCAAACAGATATGATGTGCAGATGTAAGACTTTCTGCTCTGACAGGTGTTCTAACTACAGGATCATCTGGCACTGGGTGTAAAACCTTTATTCCAATTCAGCAATAATAAGTCAAGACAGATATTAACCTAATAATAGATACTACAAGAAGTATGTAGATGAGAAGAAATTGATATACTTAACAACCAAAGGATTCCACCCCCACACAATGTCTCTAAGTGCATAGCGCATCCTTATTACAGTTTGGGTTGTGCAATCCAATTTGGATGATTCCCATTAAATGTGACATCCGCCTTCAGAACACATTCACAAATACCACAATGTGCATTCCAGTAAGTCTGCTGCATTTTAGCAATATCTTTTCTGTTCTCAAGATATGTTAATCCATGTATATTTCAGACTCTGGAAACACATACAGTTGCTCAAAAAGTACACAATATGGCCAAAAGTATGTGGACAGCCGAATGCCACACCCATGTGCTTGTTGCGCATTTAATTTAAAAACCACTGGCATTTATAGGGAGTTAGTCCTCCAACAGCTTCCAATCTTCTGAGGATTTCCACAATATATTGGAACATGGTTGTGGGGATTTGCTCCCATTCAGACACAAGAGCATCAATATCATATACATTGCCTGAAAAGTGTGTTTGTGCTATCTTTCTTCAAAATAAATGGCAATTGGTTTGAGAATTTTTTAAACACACAAGAGTCCAAATACATTGTGGGGCCTCTGAATATTTCAAACTACAATATATAACTGCAACTTTATCCTGTGAAAGGAGAGGTTAGCAATGTGTCTCTGCTTTCAGACGTAATCAGAAAGAATTAGGCCTCACAGTTTTTTCGACAGCCAGAGAGGAAAGCCGATGGTAAAGATCAAAATCAAAGAGAGGTGGGAAATAGTGACAAGTCTGGATACGTTGAGTGATAAGAAGGCATGGGCTCTCTTTTTTTCGCCTGCCCACAAAGACTTTTGCAATCAATCTTCTCAGGCTAATTTGGGCCAGACTTCAGCATGTGTGTGTCTGGGTGTGTGTCTGTGTTTCAAAGAGAAGTGGGAAATGGTCTGACAGGCTATAGTGTAAAACTGCAGAGACACATTTAAGTCAATATTTACTGTCTTAAACAGATGTGCCTTAGTGTATTTGAAACCACTAGCCCCACAATGCCACATTTGAGTATAAAAAGTTTTCTTAAAGAGGACATGACAATGAACTCTTCTCCATTTTGGAAGACAGCAGATCTTTCTTTTCCATGCAGTGCAGGACAGTATTGACTGGACAGGACTGCTATTTTGCCCATTGACCGTGATGCACCAGGCCACATTACTGAAGCAAGTGTTTGTGGAATGGATAGCGTGAGTGAAATTAATTATTGACAGATTCCAAAATTCCATCCACAAAGGTTTTTGACGCTTTGGATAAATCAGTCAGACAAGGTGTAGTGGGCAAGCAATGGAGCTTAAAATGTTTTTTCTGTGAATGATATAGGAGCAGATTATCAAGCTGTAACCATGTATTGCCTCGACTTGTCAAAACACTTGAGTCTTGCTTGTGCGACCAAGCTTCTGAAGTGATACATCACTCGTCACAGTGAGAAACTCCTCAGAGGCATTTGTAAATTATAAGCCCCAAGAGACTGTGTGTTACAGTGATTTTACATCAGGAAAAAGGGGTTTTCTTAGGCATGATGCAATATGGATGGCCTAAATCCCTCTTAATCATGGTAAAAATATTGCTTGTAATCTGTTGCCATAATTTAATGGAGTAGATATACTGTAATATTTTTGATAGACAGACAAACAGATGGACTGATTGGTTGGTTGGTTGATTGATTGATTTGTCAAGTTAACAAAATAAATAGTTAATTTAATCATTGATAATAATCACAACAGACAATTTGCCCACCAAGTAATAAAAACGTTCATCATTCTAAATGAAGGTTGTTTGCAGTTGCCATGCAATGTATTAACTTGTTGCATTAATATTGAATGTGTGGTCGCATTTGTTCATTTATGTACAATGGCTTTGAACATGGCTCATCCAATCAGAATTTAGAGTCAGAACTACTCATTTTGTAAAAGGATTTCCAACGTGAGCCGAACTCACACAGGGTTTCTATTTGCGCTACACAGTACGCAGCCAATTCAAAGGCAGAACTTAAGTCAGATGATTTTATTAGCAATGACTGAAAAAGATTGCTTATTAAAAGCAAATATCTTGTAAAGGATCACTAAAATGAAATATGGCTTTGACTAAAATATTGTTTCGACCAGAGATGTAATCACGAGAAGGCATTCCACTGAGGATAACTCCATTTTCTCAAACTGTTGGCGGCATTACCAATAAATTGAGAGAAGAAAAAAGTTAAAGTGCTTGTAAAAGATGGGGCACTTTATGAATTTTACTGCCCACAGGCCAGATGGGAATACATTCCTTCTATATTCAGCGTAGAATTTATACCGTTTCCTTTCGTTGCTATGCAAAGCACACAAGAACATTTTCAAGACAAACCATAAAGCATCTGCCCTTAACAGTTGCAGAGATGGAGAAACAGTTCTTGAAAGGTGTGAATGTTTATGTGTCTATCTGCCTGTCCTCTAACACTTTAGACTGCCAGAGAAGAGTGCAAAATAATTTATTATACACTGGCACCAAAATTTTTGGACATTTAAAGGTACAGTTCACTTATAAACAAACCTATTTACTCACACTCATGATTTCCTTTTTTTTTTTTTTTGCAAAAAAATTGGCTAAATCGTTTCTGAAAGACATAGATGCCGTTCAGACTGAACACGTTCTTGCGCAAGAAAAAAGGATTGTAGGTAAATATCCACTTCATCTAGCAGAGTGTTCTTCAATATCCTATTTTACTGAGTAAGAAATTACTGCAAATGATTTAGATAGAAAGTGGTACGAACAAACCGGACTGAATCGCAAATCGATTCAGACTGTTTTGCTAAGCCGTTTGGCCAATTCACTGAAAAGAGTCAACTCAAAAGAATGATTCATTAGTGAATCGGGCATCAAATCTGATTTTACACAGCCAACAGAAATATGGGAAACATGTAAAGATCACTGATATTGTCAGTCAGAGAAATGTTTATCAGATAAGTCAGAGCGCTCATGGTATATTTTTTAAAGGACTCGACTGGTCTCGAGGAAAAGTCTGATTCCACAATTGTTCGAATCCGAGTCCATGACAAGACCAAGACCATACAAATATGGTCTCGAGACCAAGTCCGAGACCAAGTTCGGTCTCAAGTACAACAACACTCCTGCAAGGACACTTGTGTCAACTTGAGGGGAATTGACTTCAGACATCCACTAAAAATTAACTTTCAGTCAGTTGGTTAAAGGTAGTAGGAAACTAAAATGGTTAAGAAAAGTGACATTGTTTCAAGAAAAGGTCTAGCATCATTTGTTTGCAGATGCCACTTGGTTTGATATTTTGGATCTAATGCAATGACATTCAGACATATTTAAGTGTGACTTAAGCGACCAAAAACTTTTGGGGTCCACTGTATGTGTCTTCCATAACTGAGTGACTTTTCTTGTTTACTTGTTGTAATGTTCATTGAGCCTATAAAAAAGAAATGTAGCGTATACCAGTGCAAGCAGGCGTACTTTCTAAAGTGCAGGTTAACAATACCGTTTCAACTTCTGACCTAGGGTTAAAGTGAATTCTAAACAAACAGGAAGTGGCTGCAGTTGTTGCAGAGTAATGCTCATAGTGAAGGTGGGGTTAGAGGGAGGAGGGGATGTACACCAAAATAAATGAACACTTAAACAAAATAACCTTGGTGCCGGCCAAGCTCTTTACATATGACAATTTGTTTTAAGAGACCGGAAAAAGCATGCCGGCGCTGCCACAAGAGTGATTCTTGAAAGCTTTTCTTAAATTATTTGAGCCACAAAGAGATTCTGCAACAAGCAAAGGCATCAGCTGCTTTACATTATTCAAGGCTTACACAATGGCACTTCTGGCACATCTCCTGCTTTCAATTTGAACTTGATTTAGTTAAGCTGGGAGAGTTCGTAGCAGAGGATAGTGTGGCCTGCCAAACAGCGGGGGGGGGGGATTCACTAACAGACATGCTGCAGTCAACATGCAGTGCAAAATACTGTTGATCTTCTGTCTGAACACATAACAATGCTGTTGTCCAGAAAGAATTATATCAGTGGATGACAAACTACATCTGTCTGCAAGTTTCAAGGATGAACATCAAGGAGTGAGATATTTTTAAAGACTCACCATGAGAAAACCTAATATAACACATATTAATAGGATATGGCTGGGACTATAAAGTGCCAATACAATCTAGCATTTATTGCTCCTGAGAAAAAGCACAGAATCAAGAAACAGAGAAAGATGGAGGAGTAAAGACATTTTGTTTCCCAGAGACAGCCAATGAAGCTTAACAAAGCCATGTTTCAAAATTTATGAATGTATCAGCTGGAATTACACTGCTCCAGTTGAATAAATATCTTCAGGGTTTCTCTCCCTTTGTGTCCATTAAATGAGCTCTTGTAAACACTCTCGTGTCTCTCTCTTGCACTCTCTCTCTCTCTGTCTCTCCCTCAATAGGTTTTGTGGGGAAACAAACGGATTGATCTATCACACACTGGTCTGAAAGTGTCGCATGGATCTCAGTGTCAGCACATTGTCAGAATGGAATGCAGAGATAGAATGCAAAAGGTTTCGAAAGAGCTCAACCGTGTTAATTGAACTGCTTCATTATTCGCTGCTTTCATAAAATAGCAGCTAATTTTGTTGTCCTATGCTGGACTTTTCATATTTCTTTCCGTTCCTCTTCCAGCACTGCTATCAAACGTATTTATTTTACTAAAACAGTTTATTTCCTCTGCTACGGATCACTGGAGCAAAAAATTCCCCTATCTATTTTTCTGATTGTCTCTATTCTGTTTTTACGAAGGTTCCTCCATCAGAAAGCTCTCCCTGCCCCCACAGCGCAACAGCACCTCTGGCGATTAGTATTTTACAAACCAGCAAACTTCTTTGTCAAGTCCTGTAACTTTGACATTTTTCTCAAGGCATACTTTTGTGCTCTCCCATCTTCAAAGTGACTTGCATTGCTTTATGTGTACAGTATGTGTGTAGGGGTTATTTTATGTTTCACTTAAGCACACACTGTTCCTTTCTATGAGTATGTAATTTGTGTGGGCTTAAGTAATAGTTCACACAAAAATGAAAATTCCAAATTGTCCTTCCAGACTTTCTTTCCTTCATGGAGCACAAAATGACTTTTATTGGATAGAAAAAGATGCAATGAAAGTGAATTTGACTCAGGCTAACATTCTGCCTAGCATCTACTTTTGTGGTGCACAGAAAAAGTCATGCGGGTTTGAGGATGAGTAAATGATGATGATTTCTGGGGGAACTACTCCTTTAAGGCCTACTCTGTCTCTTCCTCTTATTTTTAACCCTAAAATCCATATGCTATTCTACCTAAAAATATGAGAAATCTAGATGTTTATTCTTTATCTAAACTACTTATTTTTTCAAGGAAAATTAGGCTAACTGTGATAATAATTATATTAATAATTTACATTTGAAAGTGGTTTATATATCTTTTATCCTGAGTTTCACACACATTGAAAATGATGTAGGAGTTTTGGATGACCTTTAAAGGGGACCTATTATGCAAAATTCACTTTTACATGGTGCTTGAACATAAATGTGAGTCTACACAACCACCCTATGTTAAAAGTCCACCCACTCCTCTTTCTTATATTTCTATTAATCAAAAACAGTGTCTCAAAATGACTGGTTTTCGTATCCGCTCTAAAGTGTCGTCACTTTTTTCAGCGCTGGAGCAGCTACAGTGAGAAGAATAATGTCTCAACTTCGTAAGCGTCATAAGTGTTCTGTTGTTGGCTGTAAAAGTGAACATAAGAGTCTTCATGTACTCCCGGCATCAGAGCCACTGAAGACGCAGTGGACAAGTTTTGTTTTTGAAGAAAATGAGCCCCAAAACATATCAAAATTCATGTATGTTTGTGCAAATCATTTTACACCGGACTTCTTTGTGAATGAGGGTCAATATAAAGCAGGATTTTCAAAAAAATTGACTCAAGCATGGATCAGTACCAACTGTTCATGTTCCAGCTTTATATCCTGAAGAAGTAAGTATCGCACTTTATATTTTGTGAATGTTTGCAAATCGCCTTTCCGAATGTGCTTGTTAGCTGATTCCACGGCTAATGCAGCTAAAGTTACCATTGTCTCTGATTGTATTGACCAGAGCTATGTCGTTATAGCTTGTTTGCTTGATTTGTTGTTGCTATAGTATCCAAAGCACCTGTAAAGGCATAGCCCTCTTCCGGAAAGGGGCGGGGAGTAGCAGCTCATCTGCATTTAAAGAGACACGAAAACAGCGTGTTTTTGATTCCACCCAAAAAGAGGCATTTACAACATGATATAATAAATGATCCGTGGGGTATTTTGAGCTGAAACTTCACAGACACATTCTGGGGACACCTGAGACTTATATTACATCTTGTAAAAAGGGGCATAATAGGTCTCCTTTAAAAAAAAAGGCTATATAACACTAATATGGGCAAATTCCATGTTTGTGGTAAGATCAAATGCTTTTGTACTCTATATTAATGTATTACTCTATATTTCCATATTACTCTATGTATATTTTTTGTTAGGAATGACAAATACCATGTCCATGTTCATCTGTACATATAGTATGCAAGCAGCAATAATTGCATACTACATATAACTATAAACAGGAACATGGTATTTAGCATATATTTAACTACATAACAGATGGAATATGAAAACAATCAATGTATTACAAGTTTAATATCAGTGTTAAGTGCATTAAATACCATAGTAAAAACATATGGGTCATATATGACCACATATGCATTCTAGGGGTAGTGATACAAACTCTCTAATAATTGAAAACATTTTCAACTAAATGTCCACTTCATGTTAAAAAAAAATAAAGTCAAGAAGTAGAAGGCCGTGTCATTTTTGACCAACATATGCATTTTAGGGTTAAAATAGCTGACTTGACAAAAGTGGGGTCAAGGAGTGCCTTTAACTTTGCAAATCTCTCTAAGTACACATGCTTATCCAACGAGAAGTCTTCAGTCCTTTTCATTTTTGAGTTTGCATAGTGTGCACTTTGGAGAAAATCTTTATAGGGACTGAAGCTCAGGTAAAAGAAAACCAGAGATGGGATATAAGGTATTATTGCACTTTAAATGCTGGGCTCCTCAGAGAAGCTCTGCCTCATTCGCTTCTCACTTTCTGCATCTGAAGATCAAATTGAATGAAACACTTCCAGGCTGTTAAAACGTTAAAGGCACAACCCGACCAACAAGAGCTCTTAAAGGCTGAAAAATCTACACTTTCACTTCCACATTTTGGTGTGGAAGTGACATTCACTTTCACATTCAGCCACTTACTGGTTGACAAATAAAAAAGGACTTAAATATTGATATGTTTCTCACCCAAATCTATTATATCGCTTCAGGAGATATGGATTTAACCACTGGAATCATATGGATTCTTTTTACGCTGCCTTTATATCCTTTTTGGACCTTCTGAGTTCTGGTCACCATTCACTTGCATTGTATGGACCTACAGAGCTGAGATATTCTTCTAAAAAAAAAAGTTTGTGTTCAGCAGAAGAAAGAAAGTCACACATGGCATGAGGGTGAGTAAATGATGAGACAGTTTTCCGTTTTGGGTGAACTATCCCTTTAAAAAGTGAGTGCAGTCAGAGGCAACTCCCGAGTCTCATACGCACTTTGGAAATAACGGTTCATAGAAATTCATTCTTTTTTTAGCTTGCTTGTTTGAAAGGAAGTTCAAAAGAATGCTGTGGGTCTTCACACCACCTCTGCATTATATTATCACATCCATAATAAGGCATATGCCTGTACAGAAGGGTAAAATTAGAAATAACAAATGCAAACAATGCATTGGCTGCTTTCATTCAAGTACTTTATCATGGGCGACTTTAATATGCTCTGCATAATAAGCCATTAGGTCAAGAGCAGATGGTCATCACAGCCATTTCATACTGTAGCTTAAATTTCAAAAGCCAAAGAACAGCAGTCAGGTTAAAAGAGTACAGTGTGTCAGCACAAAATAATACCAAATTTTTGCCTTTTTAAACACACATTATTTTGCCTTTTGACTCTCCATACTAGAGAATCAATATACAGTATTACAAATTCTGGGTATGAATAATTAGAGGCCAATATGGTGAAGAGAAATGGTTGATTAAACCAGTTGCATGTGAGATAACATACTTTGTTTTTAGAATATTCTGTGTATGCATTGAAAAGATTGCCTGTCTTCAAGCTTATATTGAGATATGCACTGTAGTGTGCATTTTAGCTTTTTAAAGATAAATAATAAGACAAAAAGAGTGGGGGCAAAAGAGAAATGTTGCTCTTAATAAAATGATTCCTCCTAAACTCTTGGCATCCTAAAATCTGTTGAAGGGGTAAAATGGGGTAAAATGGTGTGTGAATGCTGGCTCTGCAGAACGATCAATAAAGATTTCCATTTACTGGCCTGTCTGAGGATGAGCTTAAGATTTTAATGTACTCTGGTCAATATGCAATGGGACTCAGAAAAGAATACAGCCTTTCTGAAAGTATTGTGCTGAAAGCTACAATGTGCTGTGGGTGTAGGCTCCAGGAATGCTACATCCTCTAATAAAACTGATTAAGGGATTTTTGCCCATTTGCTGAAAGGCCACTGGGGAGGAAGTGTCTCTTTTTTGCTGTGTCCTCTAACTAAATGCAATGCTACAGATGAAATCAATAGGACAACACAATGCTATTGAAGACTCAGGCAGTGAGAGAGACAGAGTACAGTGGGGCTTGACTCCTTGGTCCCCAAACACCAGACTGTTGATCTAGTCACACAGTCACATAAAGGGGCTGAACTTGATTAGGTTAAATTTAGTATCTATCTATCTATCCATCCATCCATCCATCCACCCACCTACCCATCAAACTGCGAACATGCAAATTGGATTTTAGTGATGGTGTGCATGCGTATTCACATTTTAAAGTTTTGTTTTATTACTGTAGCATACTTAATGGTCATTAATACAGTATATATTCATATAACACACACACATTTATATATTAGGGCTGCACAATTAATTAAAATTAAACTGCGATATGACATTGTGCGATTATTAAACTGCAAAGGGCTACGCTGATTTAATTAAATTAATAAATAAATAAAGCTGTTCGCTTCAAAGTCTATGCACGCTGTTCTGTCCTGTCTGTATTGTGTATAAGCATTATTACAGTGTATTCGGAGCAGTTCTGTGCTCCACAACTCCATCTCATGCTAAGAGTAACAGATGTGCTTCATTCAGTTCCGTGTGCTGAGCGCGTCATTTTTAAAGCATTCCAGATTCACTTTAATTTCACTTTTGCATACTTCCAATACTTACATTTGACCATGACATGTTAATATACAAATACAAATAATTCACCCCAAGGCATTTATGTACAGCGGAGATGTTAAAATGAGGAGTACAATATAGTGAGTAGGATGAGTAAATTGCTTAATTCATATATTTGTTTTCTGTGGATAAAGAGGAAAAACAAGGAAAAGTAATTTACGAAATCCATGGTTATGACCATTTTTAAAAGCGAAGCTAAACAAATGTCTCAGTGTAATACTTTAATACTAAGTAAATATACTCACTGTAATGCATAAAAACCAAAACATCCACTAAGTCACCAAATCCACTATGCAGAGGATTATATCCACTACATCATCGCGCTATAGTCTGCAACAAGGACCCTCTCAGTAGTATGGGTATCGGTCTGTAGGCCTATTTACTGAAATTCGAAACACTGTCACCAGTGGCCAAAGCGGTAAGCATTATTGGGCGTATGGCATGTGTGAGCTCCATTTTCCGGGTGTATTGTCCACGGAGGGGCGCCAAAAATGAGTTGTTTTCAGCAGTGCAGGGTTTAATGCAGTGAAAAGGAACGCATATTTTATAAAGTGTACACCCCAACACAAACCCTCAACCTTCAATGTGGGATCCAAACCCTGGTGCTGGTGGGTAGGTAACAATATTTATACCATGATCAATGGAAACATGTAAATGCTTCACGCTGCAACCCCCCCCCCCCCCCCCCCCAAAAAAAAAAAAACTCTACGCCCTTGCCCGGACTTTCGGAAACAACATGTCGACTTCCCATGTGATCATGTTGGCAGACTTTGGGGGCATCCATCATCTATCTATCGATCTATTGATATATCTTTCTATCTGTCTGTCTGTCTGTCTGTCTATCTATCCATCCATCTCTCTGTCTATGGGATGAAATGCTCAATCCAAAACTCCTCACCAATTAACAATAAACAATAGTTTATTCCATGTCATATCGATCTTATCACATAGCAAACTCATTATTGCTGTTGAATTTAAGACTGAATTATTGTTCAGTTCATATGGGAATAAATTACAGAAAGATGAAGAGCAGCCTTCTTACCGCAGTACAGGATCAACAGACCGGTCAACAGCAATACAAGCCAGAAAGTTGAGGACATCGTCACCCATGCATCCCTCCGTCTATTCCTCTTTCTAAAGGACGAAGCCATCAAAGTCAGTCCGTTTTTAGTCTCAGTTCTCCAGTCGAATTACTCATTACGCTCTCATAGCCTCCAGCAATTCAGGCGTTGACGTTCATCGCAAAGTTGGCTTAAAGAAATGAGGGAGAAATGGTGCGAACGTATCCTTGAGAATCGAAACGCTGGAATTGGAAATCGAAACGCTGGGAGAGAGGAAATTACAATTATTTAAAGAATGATCCGTCCTTTCATGCTTGTTTGTCGTAGGCTATAATTGACACACCGAACGCGTCCTTGCGCTGGAAAAATAAAATAAAAACTACAGCCTAGAGTAAAACGAAGGTGTCTCGAGACGCGTTTTGAACAGTTGAAGTAGCCTACCTACTTTAAGGGACCGTTCAGACCGAACACGTCTTTGTGCTAAAAAACAAAAACGAAAAAGCTAGACGCAGCGCCACAAATAAAGCAAAACGCAGGTGTCTAGAGACGCGTTTTAACAGTTTAAGTTCTTTTAAACTTGAAACGACGTCTACAAAACGCGGGGCTTCAGTGCGAGACGCTGAAAATCAGCGAGACGCGGCACCACGGTCAAAGACGTCAGTCTAGCGCATGATTACATAGAAAAACTATTAAAAACAGAAAAACACGTTCGGAGTGAACGGCCCCTTCGAGTCTGTTCAAGCCGATAAAATAAAGTAAAATAAAGAATAACGAAACAGCGTTAAATTACAACAAATAGACATCGAGTGCTGCATATATATAAAGTGAAAAGTTGTAAAACTTGAAGAAGAAATATCTAAAAATGTATTTTGCTTCGAAGAAAGTTGGAGATGTGCTGCGCTGCGGCTTTTCCAGCTCACGACTACAGAAGAGTGTTTGATAACTGAGGTGAGTGTCTTTGAGACTCAGTTGTTGGGTCGAATCGATTGTTGTGCTTATCTTTCCCCCATAAAGTGTATAGCCACATATTGACGTCCTGACTGAGATATCTACTCCGCCTCTCTTAGAAGCAATATGCATTTGACTGTGTGCGTTTTAGTCTTCACAACATCATATGCCGATTTTCCTGTGAAAAGGAAGCCTTTGAGTTCAGCACCTCAAGCTGTAAAAAGTGACATAATATCCAAGGAGACCAGAAGAACTAAGAACATGTAAGATTTCAGCATTTAGTAAAAATGCCATTCGTAAATAATACCCAAAACTAGAACAGAAAGAATTTTGAACCAAATGTGGATTCAAACAAGGAAAATCACCACTAATGCACATAACTGTCTCAGTAAGAACCTTGAGCTGGTATTAAAGCAGCCCTCAGCTCCAGCTATCTCTTGGGAAAGCCTTATTTTCCAACACCTTCATTTAGATGAGCAATGATGGTCTTTGATGGTTTTATTTATGACATGGTAAGTTTCTCCCCTTTGAAAGATCAATAGATCAAGTGTGGGTGGGTTCCTGGGGCAGAGAGTCGTCTCTGAGTCAGGTGCGTGTCTATAATTCATAGTCCTAGAGCTTGCAGATGCTTGGTTGCTCAGATGATTGTGTACAATAGCAGATAGCCTTCGACCCACCTCCTTCTAAACCCCACAGTGTCCACCCCTGCCCCCCGGCCACCCCCAAGGGAAATCACAACTGCTTCAAAGCTGCCTCGGCTGTTGGAAAGAGAAGCCTGTCTAAAATAAGAAATATTTCTGATTGTATAATTTTTCATTTCCTTCATTCATCACAGCCCAGACAGTGAGCTCTCTGAGACCCCAGAGACTGAAGATTGCTGAACTTCAACACCTATCTGTCCATTCATCACCTTCTCATTGTTCACCTCTACAATTCAGAAACAAGTGTGCCATAATGCAATAGCATTTACTTCTATTTCTCATCTAACAGTTCTCATTAGAGTGCAACAGTCTGGTTCCTGAAGTTAAAATCCCATTTATTTTTCCCATAGCGGAATTGATTATTAACGATAACCTCTAAACCTTTAAAGACAGATAACTACTGTGAGCTCTGTGGTTGTTAATCAATGGTATATGCTTCTGCTGAAGCCATCAGTCCACGTTAGTTTAACTTAATTTTTAAAAAAATCGTGTTTAATAGCAGAATTCCTGATGAAGAACTACACTACCCATAGTCCTGAAGAGAAAGATCCACCAATCCGAGAATCCTGGCCAACAAAGCCATGATGCACTGTGTATAAATCAGAATATTTTGCTAAATACTTTAAATATATTGATCCCACAATTACAATCAACAACCTTAAATCAATAGTTTTCTATTTTTCATCACTTTTAATTTGATTACGTCATTTGCAGTGCTACATGGGATTGTAGATCTTTCACTCAGTCTTTTACCTTTGTCTTTTTGTCCGATTTTCAAATACATTTTTGCTTCAAATCTAAGTTTGTAATGTTGCAATTCACTTTGGAGCTGGTTGGTTTGGTTCATTGCTTAGAATTTTATGAAAGATTTTAAGAAATTCCTATGAAAAACAAATGAATGGGAAAAAATACTACCAGATCCAGGACAGCAGGACGGCAAAAGTAGGCAGGCACTGTTGCGCTCTTGTGTTTTTGCTTCGGGACCTAAATTATACTTTGGATTTTAAGTAGTGACCCAATACAGAATCAAAATTGTTTATCATACAAAAATAAACAATTATGTCCTTAAAATCAAACAGTGACAATTATTAATATTACCAAAAATGTTATTGACTATTTGGTTACTAAATGTGTCTTAAACTTTATTCGATTAATGTTCACAGCAGCCAGAAATTCACTGTACAAAATACTTAGTTATGTTCATATTTTTGGAGGATGAGGGCATGTCAAACAACCTGCCCACAATGGAATCTGCCTAAGTTGGCTAGCCCCTACCAAGTGATGAATTTACACCAAATACCATATAGTTTGATTGGACAGACAGCCTTTGATTTCAACAACAAAAGATATGGGAAGCATTTTCTTCTCCCTTTTAAAAGTTGATTAGCCTATTTATTTTTCTATCCTAACTATGCATGGTTATATGGTGGGATGAATTTTATTATTTGCGTTTAGCATTGTTTTTCGCTCCTGTTCGCATCAGAACTGACCTGCATCCCCTTTTTTGGTCACAGCCCACCAGTTAAGAACCACTGATCTAGAACAATGTAGCTGGAAAGCCATTTACCTTTGATGTTATGCAAGTGGGCCCAACTGTACTCATCAGACTCCTTTGTAATAGGCACATGTTTTCTTGTTTCACAGCTTATTAAAGTTTCACAAGCACTACTGTGTGGCTGAAGTTTGCTTTTATTCAAGACACGTGTCAAAATAGTTAGTCATGCGAGTATCATATGGTTTCACTGAGGAAAGTATATACTGCGTTTAGTGGAAGGGGGCAAGGAGATGTCAGGGAAGAAGAACATTACTCAGCCACTTAAGAGGTAGGGACCTTCAGGAATGAGTACTACAAAAGATTGAGGATGCGCAACACTGATTTGATGGGACCTGAGGGAACAGTCAAGGTTCTTGTCACTCTCCTTATGAGATGGATTAAGCATGAGTGACTGACAGGAGGTATGTCTTCATACACCCTGTGTAAACAAATTTCTAATGTTTATTTGAACGAGAGACGAACAGATTGTTGGTCATTATTTTTGTGTAGTTTTACTGTTATTAAAAACTGGACTTAATTGCGCTTGTCCCTCTTTTTAATTGCATAATTTTGAATTAAATGGAATTGTTCATTATCCTGGGACCATTTTAAATTAAATATTGGAGAGTGATAATACCCTGTATTTCCTGTTCATTATTACCTCATAAAGTCTTCTGTTAATTGCCACTTATATTACATTTATACTATTATAACATAAAATGAAAGATTGCACACATGAACAGTGCCCAAGGTTTAATGTCTAGGTCTTCATACAGTTTAAGTTTCCAAACAGGAACTTGGCCTCTTTATCTGTGTAACTTATAATGGAAGTCCTTGGAAGTAGCCCAATAGTAGAGCCTACATTTGAATTACCCACATGTTTGATTTATCCTAGATTTTTTCCACTTCACCTTTACTTTAAAAGGTAAGATCACCCAAAAGTGAAAATTATGTCATTATTTGCTTATTCTCATGTCGTTCTAATCCCAAATGACTTTCTTTCTACTGTGGAATGTATTATATTTAATTATTATATTTGTTTAAATGTTACACACGCTGATTCGCACACAATAGCAACCAAAAGTGTCATAAAAGTAGTCCTTACAAATCATGCGTCATTTTCCAAGTCTTCTGAAAGGGGCAAGTATTGGAGGAAACTTAGATGCCAAATTACAATATTTTGTAATGAACATTAGACATGAATTGCAATCATCTGAAACATTTAAATATATGATGGACCAACAGCCAAGAGCACACATTTATTGCATTTAGGAACATGTATAATAAAACTACTGTGCATTATTTGGATCCCTAAGTCTGGTTCTCTGCTCAAGTTTTGCTTAACAAGGAGTATCTACTCTTAGAAGCTCCACAAAGGCTCTCTTTGGTGATTAGTTGAGTGTCTTGATTAGTTAGGGGCAGGAAGCCTGACTCAGGTCAGTAACTGATGACAAGACTAATCTGTTATTCTTTTCTCCTTCTTAGCAACAGTCAAATGATTCAGGAGAACTTTACAGAGCTGAGGAAATGCTACGAGCCTCTACTTCCTTCCCGCATGTCTTTAGCATGGTGTCCTTGGTCCTTTTGTGGCCAGCTGTCAAGGGAGTTTTGTCTTTTGATGGTGAAAGAGACCACACACCATCTGAAGCTGTCATCTGTAATTGGTTGCCTGCCTAAGGACCCACCTAGCTGCCATTCTTCTTTATCTCTTCACTCTTATCAGTCCTTTTTCTTCTGGGTGTCAGTAGGGCAACAGATGTTTGTTTATACAATTGGAGGGCACTGCGGCCATGATCAACCTTGGTCTTTGTGTCACCATGAACATTATTTTCTAATGAAAAGTCTGAAGTAACCTTTGCACCTGAAAAAGTTGTCCATTGGCTGATATCTCAAAAAAAAATAAAAGACAACATGATGACTACTGTGTAGGTGCACTGAGATATTCAGCAGGGTCCGAAAGTTTGAGATCACATTGAAAATCTGGTATTTTATTTAAATCTGATATTTTTATTTTTTTATTTTTTACTTGGAAGACAGAAAGTTTTAAGGTTTTGAAAAATGTTAAACAATGAAAAGATATGACAGGAAATGACATGGAATATTTAAGATTCTGCAGTACTTATATGTCACTAATCAAATGTAAGCAAACTTGTGATGGGTTAAAAGAATAGTTCACCCAAAAATGAAAATTTTAATTTACACTTTTTTTTATATACTTACCCTCACACTGTTCCAAACCTGTATTACTTTCTTCTGTGGAACACAAAAGGAGGTGTTAGGTAGAATGACAGCATCAGTCACAATTCATGTTCATTGCATCTTTTTTCCATACAATGAAAGTGAATGGTGACTGAGGCTTACATTCTGCCAGAACTACCCATTTATGCTGCTAATACTATATGCAATATGTGTGAATATGTATAATATATAAAGTAGTGTTTTGCATTAAATTAGAAAACACTGCAACATTAGATTCTCATACTTATGAACACTATACATGTTAACTGCAGTGCCTTTATCCCTCCAAGAAAAATAAAACAGGTAACACTCGCAATTCTGAGACATATAGTCGGAATTGTGTGATGTAAAGTCACAACTGCAAAAGAAGATCAAGTTGAAATTGCGAAATATAAAGTTGCAATTGCCTCAAATATATAGAATTTTATATAGAATATAAAATTGACATTGCAAGTATAATGGTTGCCAGCTTGTATGGGCTGTGCAGTGTGGGTAAACCTCACTCCCCTGGCCTCAAGAGGCGCACAAGCAACTGACACTAGGGGCTGTCGCCTTTAGCCGCCTCATTAGCGCGTCCACCTCCTATGCCGGACACCCCAGTTCGAATCCCGCTCAGAGTGGGTCAAGCAGGACCGGTACAGTGGTGCCGTGACCCGGATGGGAGTGAGGTTTAGGAGGGTGAGTGTAACGGTAGCCAGCCAGTGTGTGCTGTGCAGTGAGTGTAAACCTCACTCCCCTGGCCTCTAGAGGTGCACAAGCGACTGACGCTAGGGGCTGTAGCCTTTAGCCTCCTCGTTAGCGCGCCTGCATCCCATGCTCGGAGTGGATCGAGCAGGACCGGGTACACAAGACATAATTGCAATTGTGAGATATAAAATGGTAAAATTCGCAAATGAGAGATGTAAAGTAGCAGTTGCGTAATATAGTCGCAACCGCAAGAGAAAATTACGTTTAAACTGCGAGAAATAAAGTCGCAACTGCGAGAGAAATTAAAGTTGAAACTGAGAGATATTAAGTCGCAAATGAGAGATATTAATTTGCAAATGTGTGATATAAAGTCTCAGTTGAGAGATATAAAGTTGCAAATGTGTGTACTAAAGTCGCAACTGAGAGATATGTAGTCACAAATGCATGATATAAAGTTTCAGCTGAGAGATATAAAGTCACAATTATGAGAAATAAAGTTACAATTGCATGATAAAAAAATGCAACTTTATTTCTTGCAATTGCGAGTTTATATTATAAAAGTGCAATTGTGAGAAATAAAGTCACTATTATGATATATAAATTCAGATTTATTATTTTTAAATTCCATGGCATGATCTGGCTTACATACAGGGTGAAACTTCCTATTTAAAAAATTAATAAATAAATAACATTTGCAAGTGTCAGATATATTGACTCCAAAATAAAGATAAGTTCATTTGTTTGGGATGGAGGAAGTGCAGAAGTGGGAGGTGTCAATGAGGCAGTGCATAGCTCATATATCAAATGTGGCATCTGAGGCCAGAACCCTGAGGCATTTTTTTGCTGAACTCCTGAAAGATTCACTTTTATTTCTATAGCTTTGATATCGTATAGTAACTTTCTTGAGTCATTAATTTAATTTGTTTTAGTGCCATGTAAGGTCAAGTCCTCATTGTAAACTGCCCATCCTTTATAAAGCAAGCGCTGGACTGATTGCATTTGATAGATTATAGTAATTTCAATAATGGAGCTAAATTTGGAGGTGGATAATGTGAGGCAACACAAATCCCACCCCTACAGTCTTTTGTGATCACAACAACAATATGGCTCGGTTATTTATCCAGAAAACCCTGCTGTCACTTACTGTCCTAGCTTTAACTTGGCTCATTGATCGTCATGCAACCAATTCCAAACTTTACTTTTCAATAGCTCACCTTCACCATTCAATACAACACATTTTGAAGAAAATGTAGCCAAAGGGATAGTTCACCCAAAAATGAAAATTCTGTCATTTACTCACCATCATGTCTTTTGAAACCTGTATACTTAATTCTGTGGAACACCAAATTAGTTATTAAAAGTAGAATGTCCAAGCTGCTGTCAAGCAAGGATTTAAAGGCAAGATTTTCAGTGAAGTAAGACTGTGATTTTCATGTCCTTTTTGGAGCCTGACTGCCCCTGGTAACCCTCTTCAGGCTCAGACATTCTGGTAAACATCTCCTTAAGTGTTTCTCAAAAGAAATAAAGTCATACTTTTTGAAACAACATGAGAGTGAGTATTTATTTATTTTTTATTTATTTTAGTTATCCCATTTAATAGTTTTCTAAATGAACATTGCCCCCTGTTGCTGGGCTTGAGCATTGTAACTATAATTTGTATGATTGAATACAATTACGTCACTAACTAGATCTGTTATCCATGAACATGAGACAATATGCTAAGAATGTTGCTAGGATACTGGGCGCAGACTAACATCTCAATAGACATTAAATAAAAAGAGCAGGGCAGTGAAATGACGGAGAGTGACGAAAGCAAAAGAACCCACGGAGAGCCAAAGTGGGAAATCGCCAGGGAAATCGAGGTGACAGAGACTATGAGAGAGCGAACGGCTGTTTCTGCCTTGTTGCTCCAGAGATTCATTGCAATCCTCATCAATCATGGAGACCTGATTACATTTTTCCTGCCCAGAGTGAGCCTCGTGGCTCTCATGTGCAGAGTTGGCATAAATCCTGGTGGCAAGGAATAGAAGTGGATTATATTGAGCAAATTAATTGTTGCTCGAATTTGCCACTTTACCTTCCTGCCTGGGGAGGGCTTGGAACACGAGCACCATATTGTCGTATTCTCAAAGCAGTTATTTTGCTGGCACACCTCCTAGTTTCTTGCTTTCTCTAAGGGATCATATCAAGAATTTTCATGTCCAAGGATTCCAAACAACAGGTCAAAATGGACAAATCTGACAGCCTGCAGATTGTATCTTCATTATTTCATTATGACTTTTCCATGACCTTTCCAGATCTTTGTGATTAATGTGTTAGGAATTTTAAAAATCATTTTGATTCAGACTTATTCACTAATATCTAGCCAGGATCTAGCTGATGAAATGCTCAACAGCAGAGCATAGCTAGAATAATGTTTATGGATTGCCCGGATCTATTAAATTACAGTGTTCAAAAATACATTTAAAAAAATGCTATTTACTCAAAATGCCTCTACTATGATGAACATGTTTTCAATTTCTGAGATCACAGTCATTTTGATATTTTTCCTGAGGTAAAAAATATCTAAGTGATGTAACTGTCCGGAGACAGTCAAATAAAAATGGCATGTAATTTAAAGCTGACATTCTTGAAAAAGGAAATGTTCGCATAAATTGTTTGGAATAATATTTTATTATTAGTTCTTAAAAAAATAAGCAGTGAAACAATTTTGTTTTCAAACATTATTAATGGAGAGGGAAGGTGTCCAAGTCACACCAACTAACCACTGGTGTTCCTCAGGGATCAGTAATTGGACCCCTCCTCTTCTCGATCAACACTTCATTACTCGGACTGACCATTTAGGCACATGGCTTTTTCTACCACTGCCAAGCAGATTATCTGCCGTTTTACCTGTTGTTCCAGCCAGACGACCCCACCGTCTCAGCTCGTATCTCTGCCTGCTTCGTGGAGATCTTGACCTGGATGAAGGAACGTCACCTTCTGCTCAACCTTGCCAAGACTGAACACCTCTTGATCCCAGCCAACACGTCTGTTGACCATAACCTTACAATTTATCTTGTTTCAACTCTACAAGCGCCAACCACAACAGCCCAGTACCTGGAAGTGGTGGTTGATGATGCCTGAATATGCTGTGCAGCTCCTGGTCCAAACTCTGGTCATTTCAAGACTGGACTACTGCAGTGCTCTTTTGGCCGGCCTCCCAGCTAGCACGATTAAGCCACTGCAGATTGTGCAGAATGCAGCAGTGCGTCTGGTCTTCAATTAGGGCTCACGTCACCCCACTCTTGCTTTCACTCCACTGGCTACCTGTACTGTAGCTGCTCGCATCTAATTTAAGGCTTTGGCCTTCAGGACAGCCAGTGGAACAGTACCCTCTTACTTCAATTCACTCCTCCAATTGTATGTCACCGCTCGCTCTCTGCGGTCAATGAACGAGGACTGCCTGGTGGTCCCATCGCAGAGAGGCTCTAAGTCCATTTCACAATCATTCACTTTCTCTGTTCCTCTGTGTTGGAATGAGTTTCCAAACTCCACATGATCTGCTGAAACCATCTCAGCATTCAAGAACCAGCTGAAAACACATCTATTCAGTGAGCACTTAACCAGTCCTCACTAACTGCACTTATTTAATTATAATAATATAAATTAAAAAAAAAAAAATCTTTCCTTGTCTGACTCTTTCTTCTGCGCTTGCTTCTATACTACTCCAGAACTGGGCAGCATGATACTCCAAATATTGTTGACTTTTGTATGACAAATTGCTTGCTGTTTCTAAAGTCACTTTGGATAAAAGCATCAGCTAAATGGCTAAATGTAAAATCTTTTGTCCTCTAAATCAAAGTCAGGTGGTGTAACCAACATGCAACTAACCATTTTGCTAACTTAAAAAATATGTTTGAACCCTTTTTTGAAACTAAATACCTTTATCAACTTAATCATTAAATACATTTTACTTGGTGGTTACACCACTTGACATTTTACATTTTTTATCTTTCTTTTATGAAGAAAATGCAATAAATGTTTTTCATAAATTTATGAAACCAACATGGACACAAATATAAAATAAAATCTAAAAGCTTGATACATGTGTTTTAAACTAATTCTAATTTTTATCAACTCGAACAACCTTATATGTAGATGACCCATATTCACTATAGAAATGTCATGACTTTTATTTTTTCATGACTTCCCTAGTTCTGTAAAACAATTTGTTTTTCATGAAAATTAGATATCTCATTTGTATCATCTCGAACAACCTTATTTGTCAATAACCCAATTTCACTATAGAAATGTCATGACATTTATTCTTTTTCATGACTTCTCCAGTCCTGTAAAACACAATTTAAACTCCCTGATATTATCCAGGTATTCCATGACTGTGGGAACCCTGAAAATCAGTCATGCACACCATCAGATGGAAGACTGAAGAACAAACAAAGAGGCAGTGCTCCCTATACCTGCAGATCACTCATTAATTTGGTGGGTTTATTTTTAGAGCACTTCCTCTTTGTTTGATCAGGCTGGAGCAGTAAACAAGCTTTGGGATCGTCTCTCTCATTAGTGTTTATCATGCGACTCCTTCCGTCAAGGTCAACAACACCCCCGTGCCTCAGCCACTGTCAGGAGGTCCACGCCAAGACTAATGATTTGACCAATGGTGACAGAGAAGGACTTACTAATTGCACCTGTTATTTTTATTTGCCTGCCATTATTTGCTTCAGACCATTACTGTCACTTGTTTGACACAAACTGGAAGGTAATATAATGGATGCTTTAACTATTTTGTTTTGTTGTGTTTTTGCATTTGTTTTGTTTGCAATTAGTTATAAAGTGTTGATGCTGGGGGGGGTTGGAATGCAAAAAAAAAAAAAAAAACATCTTAAACTGGTTGGCTGGTCTTGGTTGCTAACCCATTTTAGAGAGGTTTGTGCACCTTTTAGTTGGTCAGACTCGGAGAACAGCTGGCCTCCCAGATGAGCACACTGCCAGATCTAGGGGGGTGTGGGGATGGTGTTGACTTTGCTTGTTGGACCTCCAGTCGGATGGTGAAACGACCAAAGGGAACCACCCAGTCAGACGAAGAGAGAACATATTGCCCATCCAAAAGGTCAAACCCCAACCCCAGGCTGTGTGACCATCCAAGCGGCCTTTTGTTGTTGTTGTTGTTGTTGTTGTTGTTTTCTTTCCCCAGCTGGATAACTTTTACTATTAGAGCTATATGCTGTATGTCCTTTTGTCCAAAACAGTGTAAGATATATTCAAAACACTTACCTAATTGTCTCATATGTCACACATTTTGAATAGTTTTATTAGCTTGTTACATAAATTCATTCATGTAATGTTGTGCGCCCATACAACTTATCTATTTGTATTTTAATTACATATTATTGTTAGCATCTCAGGCAGTCTGAAGCCAGTGCATTCAATTAAGAGCTAATGCACCATTCTAATTAGTGTCTCAATTTTTACACAAAGAAGCTTTCATAAAAATTCTTCCTACATATGCTAACTGTAGGTTTTCTTTGTTAAACAGATAGAATATTCAAATGATAAATCAGCAAAAAAGAAAACCATTCCATAGCATGTAAATGCACCGCTATTACAACCTGTTGTGAAACAAAAGCGCTGAACTGCAACTCACAAGCAGTGCAATACTGCACTCTAGAGGAATTCACTGCGTGGGAACGACGTCCTGCACTTGCACTTGCGCTGAGTCCTACATCAGTTACGTGCTCACGTTATCAGTGTCAAATCTGTGCTTTTTCTAAAACGATCAGTGGTACATCTTAAGAAAAATATATTTCTTACAAGGACTGGGAAACATGCACAAAGTGTTCTCTAGGCTTGAACTTCACAATATATTGTGAGAGTGCTACTTGGGGATTAAGGCAAACAACCACAAAATATGGACCTAGTTTAAATTCAAATACCGATCTTATTTCGTGCAGACAGAGTCTTGTGAGTCAAACGCACATCAAACTGCAGTTGTTGAACACACTTGTTGCATGTGTGAAACAGTTACAGCAGTGTCGGGCAAACTCCTCCCATGCACCGCCCACGGGGAACAGCTCCTCACATCTGAACGTTTAAATCTTCCGATCTTGTATCACTAGATGCATAATAAGGTGACAAACAGGGTTGAGGGTTAAAGTTGTAATATTACGTGTTTAGACTGTTAAAGTCGAAGTTGTTTTGAGCGTTTAATACATGAGTTCAGCAGTCTTGGAGATTACGTTGTGGCCAATGCCAAACTAAGATTCAGTTACGACTGAGAAGAACAATCCGGTAAGTACACATAACTCAACTGCAGCGATTCGACTTGTTGTTTCTCTAAGTGGATGGTTCCACAAACAACTTTTATATATACCTTAACTGGTATGTAACAATTGGCTGCGTCTAAAAATCTGGTGAGATACTTTCCTAGGCAGCATTTTGGGCATCATATGCGCTTCTTTGGATCAGTGGTGAAGAAGATTTATTTTGTGACTGACTGAGCAGCATGTGTATGGGCCGTTCACACCGAACATGTACTTGCGTCAAAAATAAAAAATAAATAAATTTAAAAAAAATAAAATATTGACAGTGCCTCGAACGCAGGTGTTTCTTTTTTTAATTATTTTTTAAGTTTTAAGTTCTTTTTTTACTTGACACGGCTTCTAAAAATAACACACACACAAAAAAAAAAAAACAGCGCGGACGGACGCAAGTTCGAGCTCGGTGTGAACGGCCCCTAAATCTGTATTATTGCGTTTTCATAATCAAGCAATGCAGTTCAAATCTTTCTTTAAGTCATTTCAGCCTCAACATAATCAGTGGTCGACCAGTATGTAGGCCTATTGCAGAGGCCGATGTTTGTTTTTTATTATTATTATAATTTTCATGGTCGGCTCATTTTCCTGTTTGGACGGTATCGCAAGCTGCGACGGCGCAGAATTTGTTTTTTCCGTTGTGTGCCATCCTGTTACCACAATAATAGGCATGTCATTAATATATCATATTAAACTGTGTGATATTATATATAGGGCAATATAAATTTGGGATTATATCGGCCACCCTGCTCTGATATCGGCACTTTCATCGGCTATTTAAAACCCAGTGGATCACTAAACACAATTAAAACCACAACCAGATTAAAAAATGAATAAAGACTGACTAAAAGTCCTAGACTTTCTGTTTAAAAGTCTTTTAGTAGGCAGTTGACATGCTGATGGGCTTTTTTTTTTAATTCGTAAATCAGTCTGGGAAAGAACAACATGAGGGTGAGTAAATGATGACAGATTTTTTTTAATTTTTATTTCTGGGTGAACTATCCCTTTAACTGCATCCTTTTCTTAAAGCTTGCACAACTGATTTTTTTTAATGTTTATCAGATACCTCTGATAACATGCTGTGCAGTGTGTAACCATAGTGCAGTTAGTACATGTGCCTAGATCACCAGGATGCCTCAAGTTAGGCTGCACATCAAAGGAAGTGTGCTTGTTTGTATCATAGATGTTCTGTGTGGCTTTCACTACGACACAGGCAATGATATAAATGAGTCACCATAGGTAAAAGCTGTAAAAAGCTCCCTTGCAGTGGTTTCATGCATTCATTTCATCATCGAAATCTCTGTGGTGTGCATTGTGGGGAATTTAGTAACGTGACTTCTTTATCTTGCACATTTGTTCTAGACTTGATCTGGAATCTGCTTGTCCCCACCCCAGCTGAACCATGGGATCATGCCGAAGGCCCAGACCCCGTTTTATGAGCTCGCCTGTGCTGTCAGACCTCGCCCGTTTTCATGCCAGCTCGCCAACATTGCAGCTGTCCAATGCTATCGTTTGGAACAGGTGGGTGGTTCCCTTTCCCAAAGAGGATGAGGAGGAAAGGCATTGTTTCATTAAAGGGATAGTTCACCCAAAAATGAAAATTCTCTCCTCTTTTTACTATAAATCTCCACTTTCAGTTTCACATTCTTCTTGTGTTTTTGGTGATTCGCATTCTTTGTGCATATTGCCACCTACTGGGCAGGGAGGAGAATGTATAGTAAAAAAGGACTTAACAATTGATCTGTTTCTCATCCACACTGATCATATCGCTTCTGAGGACATTGATTTAACCACTGGAATCTTATGGATTTAATTTATGCTGCCTTTATGTCCCTTTTGTAACCTCAAAATTTTGGTATCAATTCACTTGCATTGTAAGTCGAACAGAGCTGAAATATTCTTCTAAAAACCTTAATTTGTGTTCAGCAGAAGAAAGTCATACACCAGTGTTCCCATGGATCCTTAAAAAGTCTTAAAATGTCTTAAATTCAGTTTTCTGAAATTTAAGGTCATAAAAAGTCTTAAATATTTTAAATGATACAACAAAAGTTGTAATTATCATTTAAAGAGGTCTTAAATTTGGGAGCAGAAGACAGAAATCGTGATATGACCTAATCTGATTATCAAACTTAAATTTAGATTTAATAAAATAAATGCATGCGCTGTGTTCTTCAAAGTGAAAACGTGGCACTGTTATATTTTGTCCGAGCACGTGGGGGCTTGTCAGTGTTTCCAGCTGTTGCAAAGCAGTTCGTAATCATTAGGCCATATCGGAAATTTATGACAAGCGATCATTAATGATCAACTGTTGTTGAAGATGATGTAGCATTGATGAAATATGACAGTGTTTACTTTTAATTGTTTATATTGTAATACATTGTAGATTATTGTAGGAGTGCACATTTTATATCCCTTATCTGTTTGAATGAGCAGCTGGAAGCAGTGAAGCGCAAACATTTCAAAATAAGAGTCCCCGGTGTATTTCAGTCTTTAAAGTTAAAAGTTACATGCTGTGAATCTTTCTTTTTTTTTCCTGGTTAAAAACTGCATCTGAAACTTAATTCAGTTTGGACTCTTGTGGCCTCTGTCTGGCCCTCCCTATCACAGGAAAACTAAGAGCATTTACCATAGGCTACCAATTAAAAAAAAAAAAAAAAAAAAATATATATATATATATATATATATATATATATATATATATATATATATATATATATATTGGTAGATTAATTGCCTTTTACAACACATTGTCATATCAGCAAAATCCAATATTGGTCGACCTCTAATTAGTATTTATTTATATAATAATACATAAACCAATTTTAATGTGATATACTGTATATATGGAAAACATGTCTTGCATACAGTAGATCATACCCTGTTTTACTGATAAATAATGTTAAGACCATGTTGAATGTGTGCCCCTGCCTGTTTAAGTAAGTGTCTGTAATACATTATTTATTTTGAGATTGTTTGGGTTTGTTTTGGTATGGGGATACGGTATTAATTTTATTTGTTCAGGTCTTGAAAAAGGTCTTAATAAGTCTTAAATTTGATTTAAAAACTCTGCACATCTGGGATGGCATGAGGGTGAGTAAATGATGAGAGAATTTTCATTTTTGTGTGAACTATCCCTTTAACTGCCATGAGATTTGTGGATTTTTGTGGTTTTTATAGATCTTTTAAAGGAAAAAGTGAATGTTTGAGTCAGAGGTGCAGTAATTGTAACCACTGACCTTGTTGACTCAAGCTTTAAGTTCAGGCTTCCTGAAAGCCACTAGCTCAGCGATTTAAAATTTTAAATCTAAGGACCTTCTATTTGTTTTCTCAACCTTAAGGAATAAATGAAAATTTTTCCTTAGACTAAAATGGCGAAAGGTCTGGGCTCTGTTGCAGCTAAAAATGTCCAAGAACCGCCCATTTAGACAGGAAGAGCCTGAAATGACATAAAGTCCCGTTTATGTCCCGTTAACGGGCAGGGTTATCTGAAATATATTACGTTTATTACTATATTATCTTATATTTATTATAGTATAGTATAAGACAGGTGTGAGACATTTTTTTTATAACTTTGCAGCAGTCTTCACAAGTGATTGCACAGAAAACTCATAGAAAAATGACACAAAACGTGTAGAAAGTCTTAGTACAGCAGAGATCCTAACATGATCACACGGGAAATTGACATGTAGCTTCTGAAAGTTCATGTACCCTGAAATCAATCATATCAACTCCTGAATTACTGACACATGCCATCTCCCATCAGACATTCTTGCATCAAATAAATGTGCTTTCCTCTAGCACTACTAACACAGGTTCTGGGCCCATGGAAACCAGAAAGTAATTGTGTTCACATAAACAATGTTGAGCATGATTTGGGGGCTGCATCTCTGCTCTAAGATTACATTTTTACTTTACTTTGGTTTAGAGTTAATAAAATACACATTCCTATTGACTGTTTTGCATCATTTACAAACAAAAATGCAACTCGCTTTTGGAACCACTCTGTTGACATTTTCGGAAACTGGAGCTTTCTACCCATACGAGAACACATCCAGCTTCGGCCACTGGGGGCAGTGCTTTTAATTTCGGTAAGTACAGACTGAATTCAGCAGCAGAACTTTCGACCTACTGTCGCCAGATTCACAGTGAGATTAGCAAACAAGACTGAAACAACATGAGGGTGAGTACATAATCACAGAATTTTCATTTATGGGTTAGCTATTCCTTTAACGTAGAGTAAACTAATAAAAAATCCTTAGCTTTGTAAATGCTCTTGATAAGTTGCTAAACTAGTTGCTTTCAGGAAGCCTGAACTTAAAGCTTTGGTTCAGAAAGGTCAATGTTTACAGTCAGTGTACCGCTGACTCAAAAATGAAATCTCACTTTTTCTCGGATGACTTAAAAGTGTGCCATATTTAGTCTTTTGGGAAAAGTACCCCATGGAGACAGGCTGTTTTTAATGGCATTAGAGGAGGAAGCAGACAGCAGCCTTTGCCTTCACCACTTCCTTATGGAAGCAGCACCTCCGTTGCCCCTCTCTCAGGAAGTGTAGCACAGGATGTTAGTCAAAAGTAGTTTATTGATTCGCACCTATTTGGAAAGGGAAGGTTTGGTGACAAGTTGTTTTTATCAAAAAGAGATTTGCTGTTTATGGATAACACTCACTGTAAACAAATTAATGCAGGGGAGGATTTGCAGTAACAGTTGATATTACTTGTTTCTGTCATGTTTTACAAAGCGCAGTTCATTGTATTTAAAGAGATGCTTTGTATAGAATTTTCTTAACTTGCAAAATAGTGGTCAGAGCACTTGAATGAAACATAGTCTCCTCTTTTCTACAGGAGCTGAGTCTTTTTTTAATCTGTTTTTGCAGTGTTCAAACGGCTGTAATTAAAGTGTTCCAAGGAGGGGGGCTGCAGGCCAATGAGCTCTACACCCTGAACGAAAGCATAAGGTCGGAAATCAATACTGTGAATTGCATCCTCTTAAATCACCTTGACTTGGTACTTGCTTGTCTGTTCAAAATGAAGTATTTTATTAGTGATGCATGCAAAGGCAAGCATCACTATTACTAATGCTTATTATTATCTCAAATCATGCAGCTTATTAAGGTACAGGGTGGTAATTGTTTTTCTAAAGTAAATTAAAAGATCAAAGTATTGCAACATTGTTGTGTTACTGTACGTTCCTGTACGTTACTTTACGTTGCGTTGCGGTGTTAAATTATGCAATGTTAGGTTATGTAAATTTGGTACGCAATAAAAAGGGTGAATAGATCCCTTACCGTTACATTGAATGAGGGAACAGAGCCATCTCTAGGGACCAGAATATCAAAGAGACCTGGGGCAGGACTCTTCACATTTAGCAACCACACACAACATCCTAGCAACCACTCTGAATACCTTAGCATCTGCTTAACAACATGCTAAAAATCACTCAAAACAGCTTGGCAACCACATAGCAACACCCTGGCAACCACCCATAACATCCTATCAACCACCTAACAGTGACCTAGCAACCACTTCAAACACCTTAGCAACTGCATAGCAGCACCCTGACAACCACTCACCCATTGGGAGTGATCTTTCTATATTAAGTGCTACTAACTGAGATATTGAACTTTCTCTATAGGTGGCTTCTGAGAACCGAGTTGGGATCCTTTATCACAGAGTACTTTCAGGTAAAATCTATTTTTCAGTCCTGAAGACATATGGAAGTGAATCACAATTAACAGGACACCAATTGTTCATGACAGATGTTAGTCATTATATCCTTAGGATGTGCAAAGTAACTTGAGCATTGCTGAATATTATGAGCCAATGAAAAGGTGTTCATGCAGATAGCATTTAAAAATACATTTACAATCACACTCATAAGGTGCTGTAGGCAGGAATGAGAGTTTAAAATATATTAAAATCCATGCATCATTCTTTCTATTTAGGACCAACTCCTAAATAAGGGTCTGGCGAATATTTTAGAGAAGATTCGTCTTCAAAATGGTGAGAAAGTATTTTAACGTTAGAAAATTACACACTTCACCTTTGAGATTTAATAAGGCATTGTACAGGTGTGTTCAGTTTAGTCACTCCCTGCATTCTGCCGTCTCTCACATCCAGATGAAAATCTTCTCCAAGCTCTGTCTGAAATGTGGGTGAGATTTTTCACAGAGATCCTGCCAACTCTTCAAGCTATTTTCTACCCCGTACAGGTATTAAAATGATCTCACCTACCATTCAAAGTAGTGGGTCAGTGTCAAGTTACTGACACTATGGTGACTGGTCATTTTCGGCTTTGTATCTAGGGTCAGGAGTTGACTGTGAGGCAAATGGCTCTTCTGGGCTTCAGGGATATGGTTCTGTTGAAGCTTCCTCTGGAGACCATGCTTCACGACACCTCGTATCTTCCTTCAATCACACAGATGCTTCTTATCCTACAGGTAAGATTTACGCCATGTTATGTTACTTTCTATTACATAACATTGCATTATGATGTTGCATAATTGAGTACATTTAATTAAAGGTAAGATATCTCAAGGGCTCCATACTGGACTTAACGTTACGTTACTTGTACTTTGCTTTACTTTAGCCTATGTTACTTGACGTTACTTTAAATTATATTATTTTACATTACATAATGTTGCATAGATGTTCCATAATGCGTAAAGTCATAGGCGTAGATTTAGGTGGAGATGATAGGGACATGTTCCTACCAACTTTGAGGAAATTGAAAATGTCCCTTCCAAAATTTGGGCAATTTTAACACTTATAAAATACTAATATGTTTTTATTTTTATTTAAATTACTATTAAAAATTCTCAGTATCATTGTTCATGTGTAAATTATTGTCCGACGTCTTCTGAAGCGGTGCATAAAAGGTGTTGTCACGTGGAACCTGGTACTTTTCTCAATGCTGTTTAAGATGCACCAATCACAGTCGTTTGTGATTACTGTATAAGGGCTTTTTTAATCGTTCTCTGGAGGTAACATGGGCGGATTTCCATTTGTCTCTTAGGTGCAATCCTTTAAACAGTCAAAAGTAAAAAGACGTCCTGAGTTTTTCATACGGCCCAATAGAGGATATTGCTTTTACGGGTGGTAAGCGCCCTCTTGCGGAAGACACTTTTGAATTTGAATGACTGTGCCAGGTAAGGGGGTGTATTAGAGGTGCAGGATTTTAATATGCTAATAGAACTGCACAGACAACTGATTGCCATCACAAACTTAGAATTTAGTGATGGCCAGTGGGGCATCCGGAAAGTATTCACAGCGCTTCACTTTTTCCACATTTTGTTATGTTACAGCCTTATTCCAAAATGGATTAAATTCATTATTTTCCTCAAAATTATACAAACAATACCCCATAATGACAACGTGAAACAAGTTTGTTTGAAATCTTTGCAAATTTATTAAAAATAAAAAAGGAAAAAAACACATGTACATAAGTATTCACAGCCTTTGCCATGACACTCAAAATTGAGCTCAGGTGCATCCTTTTTCCACTGATCATCCTTGAGATGTTTCTACAACTTGATTGGAGTCCACCTGTGGTAAATTCAGTTGATTGGACATGATTTGGAAAGGCACACACCTGTCTATATAAGGTCCCACAGTTAACAGTGCATGTCAGAGCACAAACCAAGCCATGAAGTCCAAGGAATTGTCTGTAGACCTCCGAGACAGGATTGTATCGAGGCACAGATCTGGGGAAGGGCACAGTAGCCTCCATCATCCATAAATGGAAGAAGTTTGGAACCACCAGGACTCTTCCTAGAGCTGGCCGCCCGGCCAAACTGAGCGATCGGGGGAGAAGGGCCTTAGTCAGGGAGGTGACCAAGAACCCGATGGTCACTCTGACAGAGCTCCAGCGTTTCTCTGTGGAGAGAGGAGAAACTTCCAGAAGAACAACCATCTCTGCAGCACTCCACCAATCAGGCCAGGCAGAAGCCACTCCTCAGTAAAAGGCACATGACAGCCCGCCTGGAGTTTGCCAAAAGGCAACTGAAGGACTCTCAGACTATGAGAAACAAAGATTGAACTCTTTGGCCTGAATGGCAAGCATCATGCCTGGAGGAAACCAGGCACCGCTAATCACCTGGCCAATACCATCCCTACAGTGAAGCATGGTGGTGGCAGCATCATGCTGTGGGGATGTTTTTCAGCGGCAGGAACTGGGAGACTAGTCAGGATCGAGGGAAAGATGAATGCAGCAATGTTCAGAGACATCCTTGATGAAAACCTGCTCCAGAGCGCGCTGGACCTCAGACTGGGGCGAAGGTTCATCTTCCAAAAGGACAACGACCCTAAGCACACAGCCAAGATAACAAAGGAGTGGCTACGGGACAACTCTGTGAATGTCTTTGAGTGGCCCAGCCAGAGCCCAGACATGAACCTGATTGAACATCTCCGGAGAGATCTGAAAATGGCTGTGCACCGAGCTCCCCATCCAACCTGATGGAGCTTGAGAGGTCCTGCAAAGAAGAATGGGAGAAACTGCCCAAAAATAGGTGTGCCAAGCTTGTAGCTTCATACTCAAAAATACTTGAGGCTGTAATTGGTGCCAAAGGTGCTTCAACAAAGTATTGAGCAAAGGCTGTGAATACTTATGTACATGTGATTTTGTTTTTCTTTTCTTTTCTTTTAAATTTGCAAAGATTTCAAACAAACTTCTTTCACGTTGTCATTATGGGGTATTGTTTGTAGAATTTTGAGGAAAATAATGAATTTAATCCATTTTGGAATAAGGCTGAAACATAACAAAATGTGGAAAAAGTGAAGCGCTGTGAATACTTTCCGGCTGTGCTGTATATACTGTGTATATATTTAATTTGTGGTATTCAAATTAACTTGTGGTATGAGTATGTTTGTGTGTATGTGTGTTTCTATGACGACATAGGCGTGGGTGTGAAAGAGTCGGGCAAGCAGCTCGTCAAAATGAGTCTATGTTAGCGCAAGGATGTTGGCATTTTTGTCTAATATTTCATATTTTCTGCACACAGTGTATAGCATACATTTAGCCAACATGTGTTTTATTATGCACATTGGAGTAGAACATTGGGGTAAATAGAAAAGCACTGTCAATGAAATAAATTGAGGCTAATATTTATGTAATATGGTGGGGCAGTGGAATAGAAAATTAGACTTGTTATAGGAGGAAATATTGTGCCTAAAGACCGTATACATTCTTGCATTCTTTATATCAACATTTTGAATAATGTCTAACTTGCAATATGTCCCTACCAGCTTTCAAACAAACTACGACCTTGCGTAAAGTAAATTAAAGTAAAATAAAAGTGAGATCTCGGGGGGCTCCATACGGGACTTTCCTTTCCTTTTTCCTTTATTTTATTTATTCATTATGCAACAGTATCTTGTCTTTTTCTGTGTGGTTGTTGTTAAAATATAAATATATTTGATGAGAAATTTAAATGAAAGGATATTGTAAAATGCAGTAGTTGGTAAATGCAGACCACTAAACTATTTTACATTTAGATTCGAACCGCAACTGAAAGATAGCTGCATGTTACTGTAAATGTATTGCTAATGGACCGATTGCAGTGTCATTCCCCCTGGAATGAATTACCTTGGTACTCAACCTGTGGCTCACAAGCCTTTTGTGGATCTTTAATGACTTTCAATGACTTTGATCTTCAAAGTCTCACTTTTCCCCAAGATTTCATCTGAGGCTTGTCAGTTGTAATGACAACTTTTAGTATCATAGCAAGACACATCACTATGATGTGCCCGTATTGCCCTTAGTTTGAGCAAATGATACTCTGTCAGGCTGCTCAAACAAACAGAGCAATGCATTGAAAGGGCCACAGAGCTGCAATGTTTACACTTTTTGGAGAAATCAACTGACAATATAGCAATAGTTATATAGTTATACTTATAGTTGTCTTTGCATATTTTTTTTTTTTATCCCCTTTTCTCCCAATTTAGAATGCCCAATTTCCACTACTTAGTAGATCCTCATGGTGGCGCGGTTACTCACCTCAATCCGGGTGGTGGAGGACAAGTCTCAGTTGCCTCTGCTTCTGAGACTGTCAGCCCATGCATCTTATTACATGGCTCGTCATGCATGACACCGCTGAGACTCTGCATGTGGAGGCTCATGCTACTCTCCGCGATCCACGCACCACGCACCACGCACTTGTGTATAAGGCTGTGTGACAATAAATGTGATTTGACTGATTTGACAACTTACCACGTGCCCCATTGAGAGCGAGAACCACTAATCGTGACCGCGAGGAGGTTACCCCATGTGACTCTACCCTCCCTAGCAACTGGGCCAATTTGGTTGCTTAGGAGTCCTGGCTGGTAGTCAGCGTCAATACTCACTGAGCTACCCATGCCTCCAGTTGTCTTTGCATATTAAGATGGGATGGGAGAGAACGTTTTGACATTGTAAAAAATTGCAAACAGTAGCTTTAACGTGCAGGTGTGGGGAAAAAAACAGGCCCACAAAACATTTCGAAAGGAGTGGGAACTTTTGTTTGTATGCAAAAATGGTGTGTGAACATGAACATGTCTGCTTTGTGGCAGTGTAATTGAAGATTGCATTTAAAGCGACACTATGAAATTAAGCCCCCTGACCCAAAATTCATTTTTAAAATATGGCTTTCCAAAACACAAATCAAAAAGTGTCAGCTTTGTTCACGAACAAGCTAAGGCTGAGTAATGCTGGGGTAGAATGTTTTGCTTAAAGGCATAATGGTGATGAAGCACAATGATGCATCATCCGGTTGCCAAATCACTCCCACTTCTCGGCTGTCTCTGGAATGAACCCAGATATTTATCTATTCAACTTTCTTCATTAAGGGACCAACAGTAAGGGACCAACATTCTCTCTGGCCCCACCACAAAAAACAAAACAATAAAAAATATTTCATATATGTTAATGTGCAAACAAATAAAAAAATAATATATATATATATATATATATATATATATATAAAACCACCTGCCTAATATTGTGTAGGTTATGCCGCCAAAACAGTGCCAACCCTTTTCTTCTCACCATAGTTGTACAGAGTAGTTATCTGAGTTACCATAGACTTTGTCAGTTCGAACCAGTCTGGCCATCCTCTGTTGACCTCTCTCATCAACAAGGTGTTTCCATCCGCAGAACTGCCGCTCACTGGATGTTTTTTTGTTTTTGGCACCATTCTGAGTAAATTCTAGAGACTGTTGTGTGTAAAAATCCCAGGAGATCAGCAACTACAGAAATACTCAAACCAGCCCATCTGGCAACAACAATCATGCCACGCCCCAAATCACTGAGATCACATTTTTCCCCATTCTGATGGTTGATGTGAACATTAACTGAAGCTCTTGACCCGTATCTGCCTGATTTTATGCACTGCACTGCTGCCACATGATTGGCTGGTTAGATAATCGCATGGATGATTGTTGGTGTCAAGATTTTGTTAATGTTCCGTTAATGTTACTACTGTAAAATGTAATACATTTTAGTAACGGTGGGTGATTATCCATAAAGCATGATAAATACACCTTCTAAGGGACTGATGTTGATTGTTCCTAGATCGATTTGGCAAAGAGAAATAATGTTTCCCATCACTATAATGTGAAAAAAAGTAAATTATAATATCGATACTTGGCCTGCAAATATCGATACAATATTATAAGTAAAAATATCACAATATATCGATATTTTGTTTTAATTTCCCACCTCTATTTTATAGTTATACTTATTTTTTTCTGAGGGGTGTACACGAATTACCTATAGACATGAATGGAATAAGTTGCTCGTGGGATGCGCCCTGGCAGAGTGCCCAAAGGTCCCACGGATCCCAAATTTTGCATGCTGACACGTCGAGTGCCCCTTATCGACATAAGAAGACTAAGGCCTAAAAAAAGTATTTTTCATTATTTTCAATAGATCTCTCTGCCTGTCATAGAAGTCTATGAGACAGACTGCCTGAGAGGCCTAAATGCACCAGTACATTCATCAGATAATTTATAGTTATTTGGATGAGTTTTAGGATTACACCGCATGCAAGGCACTCAGGGCTTCCCATTGAACACGTTTATGCAATTTACAATTCATAAACATTTATATTTTGTATAAAAACATCTGTCCATGGACAGGCTACTTGTCAATTAAGTTGCAGGTGGGCACTTATGGCGAAAACACAGGAAGTGCCCTCTTCTGAGCTAACTAGCTGCCTTTTCTCAACTAAACCACTTGTTTTACACCCAGAACAGTCAAATAGTGGTATTTATCAAACTTGCAGTTCAATAAAGTGCATAATTTGCAAACAAAACCACTCTGTCCACAGAAAGCCTATTTGAATTAAAAATAGATTGCACGTGGGATGTACCCTGGGATCACATCCAGGGGGTCATACAGACCCCAAATTTGACACGGTGACACCTCGAGAGCCCCTCGACAACATACTAAGGGGGGTGGCCTTTTCGGTGCCGTTTTGGTTGAAAGTCAATGAAATGGGTTTAAAGGATACTGGGTGGGCACAGCAGGCACCCTCCGTGTGGTCTGGGGCAAAACCGAGTGAAAACCAGCCAAAACATATTAAGTGCCATAAATGACCAAAAACGCACTTATAACGGCTCTGTGGGATGCCCAGGCACCGCCCGTCACGAACTGTGGTGACGATGGGCATCGGTGGGCATCCCAGGGGCTCTGGCATGCAAAAGTGTTATTTAGTAGGTAAGGGGACAAATAGGCATTCTGTGGACATGAGGAAGACTATGGTGAAGTTTAGGTGGCAAGGCGGCACCATAGACACTTCATGGACGTGATGAAGACCATTGGGAAGACTAGTAGGTAAGGGGACAAAATGACAATCTGTGGACACTTATAATAGAGCTTATGGGGAGTGGACACTAGGAGACTGGGGGACAACCCCCCGTATGCCCGTTCTAACCCCAGAGCACCTCTAGTGGTGTCCATGCAGTGCCTTTGACCTCTTGGCCCTGCCTTCAAGGAGTAAGGGGGAAGATGCCAACTCATAACTTATATAGCATGTATGGGGGATCCGAATTCAACCTACAATCCATAGCACCTACTATTTGACCAATGACAGCTTAAACGAATGGGAAAATTTCCACGAACTACCTAGGTTCCCTTACGGCGAGTGTCTTTTTTTTTGTGTTGCTAAACAACTTGGATCACATAAACAAGGTACAAGTCTACTTTCAAGCTGCTGAAGAAATGAGCCATCCAGCTGCATTTCATTATAACAACAGCTTGATCCAAATGCAATGAGTTGGCTGGGAATCGAACCCAGGTCAACTGCTTGGAAGGCAGCTATGCTCACCACTATACCACCAACGCAAGCAGATAGAGACCTTAGGCCATGTTTTATAAAAGTGCTCAAATATACAAAAGCAGGGGACAAGCCTAGATTAACTAAATATTAGTTTATACCCCAATTGAAAATGCATGCCTGCTGTCTGTATCTGGCCTTATCCATCTTGTGGAAGAGAGTACTCCATTTAATGCTAGACAGACCTTAAAAAAAAACAGGTGCACCAAACATTTTGAAAAGAGTGGGAACTTTTTGTTTGTATGCAAAAATGGGGTGTGAACATGAACATGTCTGCTTTGTGGCAGTGTAAATGAAGATTAAATTTAAAGCGACACTATGAAATCAAGCCCCCTGACCCAAAATTCATTTTTAAAATATGTCTTTTCCAAACAAAAATCAAAAAGTGTCAGCTTTGTTCATGAACAAGCTAAGGCTGAGTAATGCTGGGGTAGAATGTCTTGCTTAAAGGCATAATGGTGATGAAGCACAGTGATGCATCATCCGGTTGCTGAATCACTCCCACTTCTCGGCTGTCTCGGGAATGAACCCATATTCATTTATTCAGCTTTCTTCATTAAGGGACCAAGAGTAAAGTTTTTTCACACTTTTTTTTTTTTTTTTTTTTTTTTACAGATTTTTTCTTGCCTTGCCAACATTCTCTCTGGTCCCACAACAATTTATTTATTTATTTATATATATATATATATATATATATATATATATATACAGTGTACATGTATTCCGTTACACCCCAACCTCATATATATATATATCATACTGCCCCCTGCTTATTGTGACATAAATAACATGAAGGTAATACTTTAAACTTAAATTGCTCCGTTGGCAGGAAAGTTTCTTATTATTGAAATTACATACAGTCAGGGGGCATGATGATGTTTCTAATTATGCATAATTATGTTCATTTTTGACATGTTATTAGTTTTGATAATTAACCTGTTAAATCAAGAGGCGTTTTATATATACACCGATCAGCCACAACATTAAAACCGCCTGTCTAATATTGTGTAGGTCCCCCTCGTGCTGCCAAAACAGCACCAACCCGCATTTCTGAATAGTATTCTGAGATGATTTTCTTCTCACCACAGTTGTACAGAGCAGTTATCTGAGTTACAGTAGACTTTGTCAGTTCAAACCAGTCTGGCCATTCTCTGTTGCCGAGCAATTCCGCAGTTCCGACCGAGAACTGCCGCTCACTGGATGTTTTTTGTTTTTGGCACCATTCGGATTAAATTCTAGAGACTGTTGTGTGGGAAAATCCCAGGAGATCAGCAGTTACAGAAATACTCAAACCAGCCCATCTGGCAACAACTATCATGCCACAGTCCAAATCACTGAAAGCACATTTTTTCCCCATTCTGATGGTTGATGTGAACATTCACAACATTGTTTACAGCATTTTTTAATTGGCAGAAATTGTAAAAACAATATTCAATACATCAAAGAAAACTAAATATTTAATATACACAAGAAAGGGCTGGCATCTTTATTGTTGAGGCCTGCCCTTATTAACTAGTGAGCTTTCGGTTTTTGTATATTTATTTTTTTGTTTTCTCTGGGCAGGGCATTCATGAGCCTAATGGACCCACGCAGGAGTATTTCCTACTCGAGAGACTAGTGGATATGGTTATATCCCCCTACCTTGGTAACTACCTCTACATGAGCCAAAGTGACTCTTCTTCAGGTGGTCATTCATTCTACACTTTACCTCAGATATGTTGGTTTGTCTTCTTTATACATATTATAATGAGTGTTTGAATTTAACCACTCTCAAAATTGTTTCCTCACCAGAGGATCACTCGGAACACTTTAGACTGGTTAACGACAGTCCACACCTTAGACAACCTGAGATTATGGTGACGCATTTTAAGCACGAGTCCTTTCTGGCACCTTTATTCGAACATGAAGGTGAAGCCTATTTGGAGAGGACTGGTGGTGTCCGACGCCACACTGTTGCCAATGTACACTCCGACATCCAGCTTCTATCCATGAAAAACAGGATATGTCCAGGAAAGGTCAAGGTCAGTGGAGAACCCAGGATGACCAAGACAGGGAGCAAAAGGACACCCAAGCCTTTCTCCAGTGAACCGGCCTTTTTTGAGTCCCGACCGGTTGCCGTGGAAATCCCAAGAGAGCCAAGCACTGCTGAGATCAAGTGTGCTCTAACCAGTTAGAAAGCAATGAATGTGATGGGGGGGTTGTTCTCAAAACTGAGGAATTCTCTTTGGCCTGTCAGTGTTTCCGAAAGCTTTAGGGCAGAGGTTGTTTTTGTTCACTCCTTTCTTGTACAGCTCACCAAAAGTCACTTTTTTGTCATTAAGGTGTCAAGGTTTTGTGAAAAGGTGAGCAGGCATAGTGTACAGAAGTACAGTAAGGTACTAGCAGAAACCATACTGAGTCTAAGGATCCGTAAGATTATGATCTTAATTGCACTGCCTGTAAATTCCTCTCTTTCACGTTCTCTTCCTTAAGCGATCTTATAGGTTCGATAATTTCTTCATTGTAGAAACTAAACATGCAGACATAAAGAAAAATGTTGTTAGAGTATTTCAGTCATTTTATGAATGTTTTATGGTTTGAATGACTATATTATTGTACATTTTAAATTAAGAAAATGCATTTAATGTGAATGTAAAAAAAAATATTACAATTATTTTTTGTAGTAATAAAGTTAACGGAAAAAAAATTTACTTTTTATTTTTGTGATTTACACCAGCCTTCAATTATTTATTTTATTTCTTTAGAGGTACATGTGAACCTTTCATTACAATTCTTGCATATAGTGTGCTATTCAGAGTTCCTAAAGTAGATTAGCTGTTAAGTAGCTTTGGGTGCTGTACTCAAATCCTGATTGTCTGAGAAACCATTTGTGGGCATGTGAGCCCTGCTTAAAAGGTTTATACTGAGGGTATTAGTCAATGACATTTGACCTCAAGGTGAAATTAAAAATGGCCTGAAAAGTTTTTTGACACTTAAGCCACACTTACAAATGTATGAATGTCATTACATAGATATGCTGTTGAAAGCAACAACAGATAATGTGAAGATATGCACTAAAAGTATTTGGACACTTAAATCAGTGAAATGTATAAATGTGATTGAATTAGATAACAAAATATCAAACCAAGTATCATTTATTTCAATAACAAATTGCACAAGTATGTATCAAGCAAAACATTTAATAAAAATAAGTTTATTCGGTTTTAAATTATAAAACAATAGATACATTGTTTAAAATAAACACAAAAGTATTTGGATACTTTCTGGTTGTCAAATGTTTGTGGAACATGTACACACTGATGAACTACACCAGTGTTTACTCTGCTAGGGAAAAGGTGTTGCATCATTTGTTTGCAAATTCCACTTTGTGATATTTTGTATTACTGCAATGAAATTCATACATCTTAAGTGTCCAAGTACTTTTTGGGGCCACTGTATGTGTATTAGTTGCAGATAATCATATAGGCAAAATGGCATGGAAACACTTGGGATTTAGAAGAGTTGTGAGAATGAGCCAGATTCATTGAAGGAGTTCGTTCTCCTCTGACTAGCATCGGAAGGAAGTTTTTTGAAAATCTTATTTGAGACTCAGCCAGATTAGTTTAGTCAGGTTATCCTACAATAAGCAGATAGGAAAAGAGTGCAGCCAATGGGGCATGATTGCACAGAAAGTCAAAACAGACATTACTGGTCTTTGATGCCATCTTCTGGCTATTCTTCAGAATTTCTATTTGAGTGTGACACAATCATTAAATATAATTTTTTTTTCTTTTTTTTTTTTCTCAATTATCTAAATAAAACAACAACAACAACAACTAGATAGGTAAAGTTTGTAAAGACAAACGTTGATGTTGGCTTGACAAAAGTCTTGTTTAAAATAGTGGTAACACTTTACAATAAGGTTCCATCCACATTATTTTAATAACATTAGTTAAAATGAACTAACAATGAACAATACTTATTAAGCATTTATTAATCTTAGTTAATGTTAATTAAAACATATGCTAATAAAAAAAAATTAAATCAAAAGTTGTATTTGTTAATATTAGTTGATGCCCCATGAACTAACAATGAATGATTGTAGTTTAATTAACTAGCATTAAAAAAGATGACTAAATTGTGTAAAAGATATGGTTAATAGTTTATGATACCTAATGCATTTACTAATGTTAACAAATGGAACCTTATTGTAAAGTGTCACCAAAATAGTTTTAAAAGTTTGAAAGTTATGGTCTTACAGTTAGACACACACAGAAAGTCAAACCCAGAGCATAACTAAGTGGTTGCTAGGGTGACCCCCCCCCCCCCCAAAAGTGAGTAAGTCACAAAGTTTTTAAAATTATTTATTTACATGATATTTATTCCCTGTGTGTGTGTGTGTGTGTGTGTGTGTGTATATATATATATATATATATATATATATATATATACAGTGGTGTGAAAAAGTGTTTGCTCCCTTCCTGATTTCTTATTTTTTTGCATGTTTGTCACACTTAAATGTTTCAGATCATGAAACAAGTTTAAATATTAGTCAAAGATAACACAAGTAAACACAAAATGCAGTTTTTAAATGAAGGTTGTTATTATTAAGGGAAAACAAAATCCAAACCTACATGGCCCTGTGTGAAAAAGTGTTTGCCCCACCTGTTAAAACATAACTGTGGTTTATCACACCTGAGCTCAATTTCTCTAGACACACCCAGGCCTGATTACTGCCACACCTGTTCTCAATCAAGAAATCACTTAAATAGGACCTGCCTGACAAAGTAAAGTAGACCAAAAGATCTTCAAAAGCTAGACATCATGCCGAGATCCAAAGAAATTCAGGAACAAATGAGAAAGAAAGTAATTGAGATCTATCAGTCTGGAAAAGGTTATAAAGCCATTTCTAAAGCTTTGGGACTCCAGAGAACCACAGTGAGAGCCATTATCCACAAATGGCGAAAATATGGAACAGTGGTGAACCTTCCCAGGAGTGGCCGGCCGACCAAAATTACCCCAAGAGCACAGCGACGACTCATCCAAGAGGTCACAAAAGACCCCACAACAACATCCAAAGAACTGCAGGCCCCACTTGCCTCAGTTAATGTCAGTATTCATGACTCCACCATAAGAAAGAGACTGGGCAAAAATGGCCTGCATGGCAGAGTTCCAAGATGAAAACCACTGCTGAGCAAAAAGAACATTAAGGCTCGTCTCATTTTTGCCAGAAAACATCTTGATGATCCCCAAGACTTTTGGGAAAATACTCTGTGGACTGACGAGACAAAAGCTGAACTTTTTGGAAGGTGTGTGTCCCATTACATCTGGCGTAAAAGTAACACTGCATTTCAGAAAAAGAACATCATACCAACAGTAAAATATGGTGGTGGTAGTGTGATGGTCTGGGGCTGTTTTGCTGCTTCAGGACCTGGAAGACTTGCTGTGATAAATGGAACCATGAATTCTGCTGTCTACCAAAATATCCTGAAGGAGAATGTCCGGCCATCTGTTCGTGACCTCAAGCTGAAGCGTACTTGGGTTCTGCAGCAGGACAATGATCCAAAGCACACCAGCAAGTCCACCTCTGAATGGCTGAAGAAAAACAAAATGAAGACTTTGGAGTGGCCTAGTCAAAGTCCTGACCTGAATCCTATTGCGATGCTGTGGCATGACCTTAAAAAGGCAGTTCATGCACGAAAACCCTCCAATGTGGCTGAATTACAACAATTCTGAAAAGATGAGTGGGCCAAAATTCCTCCACAGCGCTGTAAAAGACTCATTGCAAGTTATCGCAAACACTTGATTGCAGTTGTTGCTGCTAAGGGTGGCCCAACCAGTTATTAGGTTTAGGGGGCAATCACTTTTTCACACAGGGCCATGTAGGTTTGGATTTTGTTTTCCCTTAATAATAACAACCTTCATTTAAAAACTGCATTTTGTGTTTACTTGTGTTATCTTTGACTAATATTTAAACTTGTTTCATGATCTGAAACATTTAAGTGTGACAAACATGCAAAAAAAAAAAAGAAATCTGGAAGAGGGCAAACACTTTTTCACACCACTGTATATATATATATATATATATATATATATATATATATATATATATACACACACACTGGCGGCCAAAAGTTTGGAATAATGTACAGATTTTGCTCTTATGAAAGGAAATTGGTACTTTTATTCACCAAAGTGGCATTCAACTGATCACAATTTATAGTCAGGACATTAATAATGTGAAAATGTTCTATTACAATTTGAAAAAAATATTCAGAACTTCTTAAACTACTTCAAAGTGTTCTCATCAAAAAATCCTCTATGTGCAGGAATGACAGCTTTGCAGATCCTTGGCATTCTAGCTGTCAGTTTGTCCAGGTACTCAGTTTCTGATAAACTTTGTAAAGGTTTTAAATGGTAATGTGTTAATAAAAAACATGGGAGTATACATTATATATCATAAAGAAGTGTACACTGTACCGTTACTTGATGACGTCACTTGCTTGGGAAGAAGCCTGGACATTTGAGTGTTACAGTATAAGTTAAAGGGAGTTTTGTGTTGAACTAATCATTAGTGTTCATATTTTGTTAGGAATTGTTATTTGCTGTCAAATGTACTGTATACAGGAAAGCAGTAAGTGACTTCTTAGAAAATACATTGCAACCCGACAGGGACGTGCACAGACATTTTGGGGGGCAGGGGCTCAAGTGGAAAAAAAGGGCACTTCTCATAATTATTTATTTAAAAAAATTGTTTTTAAACAAAACGTTAAATATATTAACACAACTCTGACTTCCTTACCAATTTATTTTAATTCCCTCACACTCACGCAATTGTTTCATACTCAACAGATTTCTACAAAATAATCAGTTCACACAGAGACCATGGTCTTCTTTAGTATTCACTAGGTTTATCACAAGAGCAACAGCAAAGGAAATTATGCCACAACGTGCATGTTTTCTATGCTACTAGTTTCAAGTATATATTTAGAATAAATTACTGCACCAGGGAGAGGGACATAGTTTCACTAATAATTTGTTTATTTTGCACAAGGCAATAAATCGTTTGAATTCTTTTGGTGTTATTGGAATACGTAACACTTCAAAATCAAAAAAAATCTTCACACTAAACTGAAAAAGGCTGTTGCTGCTATTTTGTTAATATTACAGGAAAAAACACTGCAAAAATAATGAAAAAACACTGCAAAAAAAGATTGACAAAATACACAAATACAGCAACTTAACTGAAATTATTACAAACAAAAAAAAAAGATCTTGAACTTTGAAATAAAATCTGTTACTTCCATTCCTTCCATTCCCTTGTTGTCTCTCCTTCCTCCCTTACAGCAGCAACCTTCTGTCTGTATCATGTAAAGATCTATCAGCATACAACAAACTAATAGAATGGATAGTTATTAGATGAGGAGCCTACGATCAAAATGATGAAGTTACTGTTTAAGGCAGGACACTTTTTTCATGTAGTGGTCAATTTTGAGATTTTGGTCTATTTTGCTTCCATGTCTTCTTTTACTCTAATGGAAAGAAAACTTCCAAAATACACATTTAGATGGGGTTTGTTTTAAGCCTACTACCCTCCGTCTGTTTGCATCTGTAGATTTCTTCTAAATGAACCAAAACAAGCTAATCTGCATATTTAAACAGGCACGTGCACACATATACATCAAAGGGGGCTTGAGCACCTGCCCTTTTATTTCCTCAAGAGGAACTGCCCTTTTTTCTGGGGTGATTTTTTTTTTTTTTAAATAAATGAATATATATATATATATTCCTGTTTGCGCACAGCTTCCCTGTCAAACAAACATATTTATTGAATAAAAAATCAAAATATCAGGTCAGGAGATGAGACTTTGTCAAGTTCCGTTGCCCTTCCTCCCCTTTTTTTTTTAGAATTTCAGTTAAGTTGTTGTATTTGTGTATTTTGTCAATCTTTTTTTGCAGTGTTTTTTCCTGTAAAATTAACAAAATAGCAGCAACAGCCTTTTTCAGTTTAATGTGAAGATTTTTGATGATTTTGAAGTGTTACGTATTCCAATAACACCAAAAGAATTCAAATGATTTATTGCCTTGTGCAAAATAGACAAATTATTAGTGAAACTATGTCCCTCTCCTTGGTGCAGTCATTTATTCTAAATATATACTTGAAACTAGTAGCATAGAAAACATGCACATTGTGGCATAATTTCCTTTGCTGTTGCTCTTGTGATAAACCTAGTGAATACTAAAGAAGACCATGGTCTCTGTGTGAACTGATTATTTTGTAGAAATCTGTTGAGTATGAAACAATTGCATGAGTGTGAGGGAATTAAAATAAATTGGTAAGGAAGTCAGAGTTGTGTTAATATATTTAACATTTTGTTTAAAAATTTTTTTTTTTTTAAATAAATAATTGTGAGAAGTGCCCTTATTTCCACTTGAGCCCCTGCCCCCCAACATGTCTGTGCATGTCCCTGTATTTAAACATAACATTTCAGGGGAAAAGACTCTTGATGTAAGTCATTAACTGGGGAAGTTCTGTGGTGATATGCTTTAGTTATTTTATTTATCCTATTCACCTGCAGTGCCTTGTCAAATGTATGCAAATTAGAGCATTTTAATTAGTTAACGCCTCATTTGCATATCAATGTGGCAATTGTGATGACGTTATGATGTTATTAGACACAAATTTTACTGTATTCACCTGTAGTGTCTCCATTAAGTACAGTACATTAGCCTGTATGGCCATGATATATTACCTTAGCTAAACTTTAGCTAACTTATTACATTAGCTAGTAGCTCACGAGTCATGCATGTTAGCAAGACACAAGTTAACAATATTTGGCTTTTGGCTTTTGGCTAATTAGCTGTAAAGTCGAGGCACTGGTAGTTTAGTTTTTTGTTCATCACCACTCAGCTCCACACAAGCCAAGAAAAACACAACTGGGATAGGAGCTGTGAGGGGCTGCTGTCTGCCTGTCTGTGTGTCTGATGTGCCGATGTGTGCTGCACTGCTGTGCGGAGACGCGGAGGCAGGGCATCAGAACTGACAAGTCTCATCTCCCGACCTGACATTTTGATTTTTTACTCAATAAATATATTTGTTTGACAGGGAAGCTGTGCGCAAACAGGAATATGCTATATATAGCACCCCAGAAAAAAGGGCACTTTCTCTCGAGGAAGAAAAAGGGCAGGCGCTCAAGCCCCCTTTGATGTATATGTGTGCACGTGCCTGCAACCCGAGTCAGAACAGTCTGAAGGTGTGTGCCGAGTGTGGTGGATGCAGCTCTAGGTCTAGGAGGAGTTAGTTACAATGGATAATTTTGGTCTTGGTTTAGGGATTTTGAAGGGGAAAAAAACGAACCCAAGTCTGTAGAAAAATAGCAACAACCATTTTTTATTTCCAGACCTTTACAGTCCTCTACCTTTCACTGGTCTTATGGAGCCAATGCCATAAGACTCCCATTCCAGCAGATGGCGCTATGAAGCAGCGACGCTCACAGGCTTGTCGCAAAAGCCCCGAAGAAGTCATCATCCTGCCGCTGCACAGAGCAATAAACGCAAGCTGGTGTGTTGTACGCTAGGGCAACGCTTGCGTCCAATAAAAACTACACTCTAAGCTCACATTATACATATGCTTTAATACCGAGACGCGTTGGAACACATTTCAAGCGGACGGAGAGGAAGTAACGCTAAAAGAGCAGAAAATCTGCCTTTATTCATTGAAATCCACTGCTTGAGTCGGACACGCTGATGGCGGCGACAGTGGAGGAGCTCTACCGTAACTATGGCATTCTTGCCGATGCAAAAGAGGATCTCAGCAAGGTATAGGAAACATATATACAGTTTGTCCATGTGAATAACACTCTTTATATCTTCGTTTAGATTAGCATATTTATATAAACTGCGCTGCTTTGTCTAAGAGGCCTCCTGGTGCTCAGCAGCTCGTATTAGCTTACAAGCTGCTTCTGAAATTTGGGATTGCTCTGGTTAAATAAACGAACGCGCTCATCTCTAAAACGTATAGCCAGCTGTGCAAGTACAAAGAGCCTATTTAAAGTATTTCTGATTAATTCCTCGGTTGTACTTGTACGTTGATGAAGGGATAGCCGTCACGTTTAGTGGGAGGGGAGCCCTACGCTCTTTACGTAATAGGTTCGGGAATGGTGCGTTACGCAAACCTGCGCATAGTAATAGATTAACAGTTTAGGATAAGCATGATGATGAACGATGAGAGATTTAAGTTACCAGTTCAAAACTAATAGCTTTTTACCTTATTCCCCATTGTAAAGTGATTTGATGCCTGACTTTTCTATGTAGTCAACTGCCATTGATTAATAACTGAATATTGTTTGTTTTTCAGCACAAAGATGCCTACCAGGTAATTCTGGATGGTGTTAAAGGAGGCCCTAAAGAGAAGCGACTGGCCGCACAGTTCATTCCAAAATTTTTCAGCAGTTTTCCAGAACTTTCTGATTCAGCCATCAATGCACAGCTTGATCTGTGTGAAGATGAGGATGTGTCTGTAAGTACATTTACATCTGGGATTTGTGTGCTTCTGCTACCATGCAAAGATATGCCTGACAGCAAGTCACCACATTGTTTTTGCTTTTGTTTTGGGTTGTGAATTACAGATCCGGAGGCAGGCTATCAAAGAGCTCCCTCGTTTCGCATCAGGAGAGAATTTACCAAGAGTCGCAGACATCCTCACACAGCTCTTGCAGACAGGTACGGTACTGATGAAATATTTTAATTCTGATCCCATGTCTAATTAAGAATTGGCTGTAAAATGGATACATGGTGTAAACAAAGTATTTGGACATTCTGCTTTTGCAGTTGAGGCTGAATATGACCTACTTATTGTCCTGTTATCTGATCAAGTGTTATTTCTTCTCGTATATTCTAGATGATTCTGCTGAATTCAATCAAGTCAACACGGCGTTGATTTCCATTTTCAAACTTGATCCAAAAGGTATCCATCCAGCACTGGGGCATTTTCATTGTTATCAGTCTCTTCTTTGTAGAATTATGAGAAAACATGGATGTTCTATGATCATTTTTTGGCTGATTCTCATGAAACCTGTCAAGAAAATGTCCTGGGCTGTGTTTCCCAAAAGCAATGCAAGCTTAAGATGATCGTAGAGACTATTGGTTATTTTTAACCACTAATCAATACGGGGAAAAATATATATTAAAAAAAAAATTCTATAAAGTAAATGAAGCCTACATTTAGGACCATTAAGATTTTTGCATTGTGACTAGGGCTGCAACAACTTATCGATAAAATCGATTATTATCGAAATGGAAATCATCGAATTTCATTATCGATTAGTTGGATATTTGCGGCAAGCATGGAGAAGCTCCGCCAGTGACGTCACTTTACAGCCCGGTGGAAAATGTGTTGCATGATGAAACTCGTTTGAAAAACAACGGAGACGAGCTGAAGCGGGAAAAACACGACCCAAGTTGTCCAGTGCATGAGAGAACTTTATAAACACTTCAGAGAAGATCATAATAAGCCTACAGTTTGATGTGGAGCGGTTGCTGCATCAGGTGCATTGAAAGAGGGCATGTGCCAGGGGCGGACTGGCCATCGGGAGAACCGGGACTTTGCCCGAAGGACCGGCCGTGAAACGGGGCCGAATGGGCCGCGATAAGCTGAAATGGGCCGCCACGTTATGCAGAACGGGCCACAAAATTGCACCGCGATATGCCGAAGTAGGCAGCAATATGCAGAAAAGGACTTTTAGGCAAGTTTCTTTGTAAAATCCCAGGCAGTTTTCTCTTCCCAGTCCGCCCCGGCGTGTGCTGTTTGATGTGCTTAAGAGTTGTTTCTCTCCAGCACATGACTTATATGTTACTGCTATTTTGTGTTTTATAATATATACATGTTATGAATTCAAAATCAGGCACATGTTTCGCAAAACTGATTGTTTTTACCACATGCGAGTCTCTGTTAAACTTAACTATCAAGGAAGCGAGCGCGCATCTACGTCAATCAAACCGATCTCAATGGGGAAAGGGAGCACAATCGCTTTGATTAAACTCGTGGAACATCATACCGCACTTTCAGTTTCAATGTAACCAGTTGTGCAGCTTTCATGGATGTCACGCTGATGTCTCAGAGGTCAAAGTGTGCAGTTTAAAGTGTTTTAGATTTCTCATCATGTAAGCGCATGTAATACAGTGAGAACCGGCATGAGACTTTTCAGCGCGAGAGTAAATCTGCACTGCGTTTACAGATGATTGTACTATATTAAACTGTAAATAATGCTGAATATAATGTATAATAATGCTAAGGGTCCTGATATTTGGTTGTCCTGATAACGCCAAATGTAATGTCTGATTCCACCAGTAAATATATACCATGGCAAACATTATTTTACTGGATAAACACACATATTTTTTGAAAAGAATAGTTTAGAAAATTTAATCAGCGACTACTATTTTAAAACCTATAATATTAATTTTAAATACTTAAAATGTATGTAATTAGTGACAGTGTACAAGCATATGTATCTAACATAATTATTTATTTTTCATCTGGGCAGAATTATTAATATTTCTATTCTGGTGTCACTGTTGCCCACTGCTGGGCTGATTTTTAGTCCCAATCCGGCCCTGATGAATAATTTTACTCTTTAATGAACAGTACTTTTTGTTCTACTAAGTTTTACAAGTATTGAAAGGAACTGTTTTGCATATGTACTGAGAGTAATAATAATAAATTCAAACTTAACTTTTCATGATTCAGGCTTTGTTCAAAGTTTTATGAGAGTATAGGATTGTGAATTCAGTAATCCTTACACCCTTTATAATTTCTATTTAAAAAAAAATCATATTTGAATAAAATACAAGAAATAAAATTTCTTTTTTTATTCAATTAATTGAAGAAATAATTGAAGATGAATCGATTATCAAAATAATCGTTAGTTGCAGCCCTAATTATGACATTATTTTCAGGAACTTGAGCTCATTTTACCCCCAAATTCTCATTTCTGTAATGTGCACAGACATTTTACTTGCATTATTCCCATTGATTTCATTGTATAAATATTTCATTTGTTCACAGTAATGAGATTTGGGGGCTACAATGTGCATAACTGCCATGAAAAATTGTCACAATGTAAAAAATCTTAAAGGGATCATGACACGAGGAATCAAATTTTCCTTAATCTTTTAACATATGAGTTCATTGTACTATAAAAACATACTGTAAGTTTCAGAACTCAAAACTTCCTCCTTGTTGCAAAAAAAGAGCATTTGTTGAAACCAAGCTGAAACCAAAACGACTCATTCTCTTCTACTTCCACATTGTGATGTCACTGTAATAGACATTTGCATCTGACCGCCTCCACAACAACACATCAGCGCCTATTTAACCTTAATACTTCTGTTGCCCTGTAGCGGTGAGCAGTGAGATGGCAATGAGAGAGCAGAGAGCCAATCATAACAGTGGGCATTTACTGTCAAGTCTTAAAGGAGAAGCAGCATCAAAACTGAGCATTTCTGACAGAGGGTCAGAATGAAGGTGGAAGATGATTGTTTTACAAATATATGATTTTTTTTTTTTTTTTTTTATGCAAAAAATCCTCACTAATATTATTAGTGAACCTCAAGGAACATATTAAAATAAAAAAAAGGCATGTCATGACCCGTTTAATGGTCCTAAAATAGGCTTCATTTTGTATTAAAATATAATTTCTTGTGATTTTGGAGTTAAATAGGACCAGGACATTTTCTTGACAGGTTTAGTGAGAATCACCCTTTTGTGTTATATCATATCATGACTAAATTAAAATTGTCCACTCTGACACTGTCTCTATAAAGGAACTCTGGGAGGCTTGTTCAGTCAAATCCTACAAGGAGAAGATATTGTTCGAGAAAGGGCGATCAAGTTTCTCTCTACCAAGTTGAAAACGATGCCAGATGACACCATGACAAAGGAGGTGGAGGATTACATCTTCACAGAGACTAAAAAGGTATCTGCACTCAATTTTTTCTTTTTTTTTTTTTTTTTTTAAGACATTACTGTCATTTCTTTATTTTGTGTTTTCCCAGATAATCAAGGCCCTTGAGTTCACACTTGACCTGTCACTCTGTGATTGTCTTAGGTCCTGGAGGATGTCACGGGGGAGGAGTTTGTTCTTCTGATGCGTATCCTGTCAGGGCTGAAGACCATGCAGACTGTGAGCGGGAGACAGCAGCTGGTGGAGCTGGTGGTGGAACAAGCCTTCCTGGAGCAGGCCCTCAACCCAGCAGAAGCTGACAGCGTTGACCGGCTCTTGCAGTGCACACGCCAGGCCTTACCACTCTTTTCTGTGAGTTACCCACAGTAATAGTCGGCATCAAAAATATCATGTAAAGGCCTGTTCACATCAGGTGACAACAACAATATGAAAGTAGAAAACTGGCTAACAAGCAGGCTTTGCCAAAATTTGTTCACACCAAATCTGATGCTGATTTTTGTATTTCTCCAATAAAAAAATAAAAAAAATAATAATATCAATACCTTCATGAATTGTTCAGCATCCCAACAATTAAAAATTGCCATCAATGGCAAAATATATGAAAAATATATATATATATATATCAATCATTGCAGTACAATATTTCAGACTCTATGTGATGAGGTTTCTTAATTCTTAGAGATACATTGTTTCATTTAAAAATATTTTTTTTAAATCATGGATATGACAACAAAATTTGCACTTGCTTTTGCTTTTTGTTCTCACCAAAAACATGATGTTTTGAGCAAAATGCTCTTCATCAGACTCTGACTTAAGTATTCTTATGAGCAACTGTAACAATTTTATGGTTTCTCATTTTTAGTTGTGCACCGTAGGTTTTTTTTGGATGTGCGTTTTATTTATCCTTGTGCAAATTATATTAATCTATAATTTTCTTCCCGTCTTATCTCCTCCAGAAAAATGTGCATTCTACTCGCTTTGTGACATACTTCTGTGAATACGTTCTGCCCAACCTCAGTCTGCTTACCAGTCCTGTAGCAGAACTGGACATCCAGCTCGAGGTATGTACCGTGTTCTACAAGTTATGCTGCCTCTTTCTCATGTTTGGTAGTTTATGTGTATGTCTTCTTTATGAATAAAACATGTATCCACCAAATGTGCGTGTGAGTTTTTTTTATGCTCATTTTGCAAATACAGTTTTTACGTCTTGGTGTTTCCATCCAGCATTTTTCATGCAATATCCCAAAATTTGCATTAAAAAAGTGAATGGACACCAAGCTATTGTGCCCCATGTCTCATTACTTAAGAATGACTCCTTGTCTAAAGTTTCATAGAATGCTACTTTTAAGAGACTGCAATTCTAGAAACTGTTTAATTTGAAGAGCTGAAAAAAAACCTCTTAATGTTTTCCCCTATACAGGTACTTAAGTTAATGGCAGAGATGAGTCCGTTTTGTGGGGACATGGATAAACTGGAGGTCAACCTCAAGATGCTGTTTGAGAAGCTACTGGTAAAGACATACATTATATTTCTGACCTCATGGAGAAATTCCACTTCAGCCTCTTCATTGCATTATAAACTGCATTCTTTCATGCTTTTAGTACCCTCTTTATTTGTTCCTTAATGTCGAAAGGAGTTCATGCCACTGCCTCCAGAGGATGAGAATGGAGAGAATGCAGCGAATGAAGAGCCCAAACTGCAGTTCAGCTACGTGGAGTGCCTGCTGTTCAGCTTCCACCAACTAGGCAAAAAATTACCTGACTTCCTCATCGACAAAATCAGCGGAGAGAAGCTAAAGGACTTCAAGATAAGGTTGGGATTTAATTTGATATATGTATTATATGGCCAAAAGTTTGTGGACACCTGAACTTCATATGTGCTTGTTGAACATTTAATTTCAAAACCATTGGGATTAATCCCACTCTTCTGGAAAGGTTTTCCACTTGATGTTGGAATATAGTTGCATGGATTTGCTCTCATTCAGACACAAGCACCAGTGAGGTCAGACACTGATATTGGGTGATGGATGCTGGCTTGAAGTTGGTGTCCAGTTCATCAACGGTGATTAGTGAGGATAAGGTCTTTGTTGAGGCCAGTTAAATTCTTCCACAGCAGACAGAGTACATCATTTCTTTATGGACCTGGTTTTGTGCACAGGGGCATTATCATGCTGGAACAGAAAAGGGCCCTCCCCAAACTGTTAGAACAAATTTGGAAGCAGACAATTCATTATATTGCTGCTGTAGTATTTAGATTAGTCTTCAGTGGAATTAATGGAATAGCCTAAAGTGGCTCACAACCCTGTTCCTGGAGGCCCCCCAACACTACACATTTTGGATATCTCCCTAATAAAACACACCAAATTCAACTCATCAGCTCATTAGTGGAGACCTGAAATGGGTGTGTCAGAAAAAGGAGATATACAAAATGTGCAGTGTTGGGGGGGCTCCAGGAACAGGGTTGGGAACTGCTATATTAAAAGAGAATCTCCACAAACTTTTGGCCATGTAGTGCATTTTTAAGACATTTAAAGACTTGAAATTGCATTGTTGCATTAGTTTACGAGGCAAGGTCAACAGTGTGCATGGCTGTTTTTTTTTTGCAGGCTACAATACTTTGCCAGAGGACTGCAAGTATATATTCGTCAACTGCGTGTTGCTTTGCAAGGCAAGACAGGAGATGCACTGAAAACAGAGGAGGTATCATTTAAAACATTTAAAACTGTCTGCCTAATGGGTTCTAAAAATCCTGGGTAAATTTAATCTTATGACTTCTATTGCAATTATAGATGACTTTTCAATCCCTTATTTCCCACAGAATAAAATAAAAGTTGTTGCATTGAAGATCACCAACAACATAAACGTTTTAATAAAGGTAACGTATGAATTCTGATATTTTGTTTTAAACCAAGACCTTTGGGAATGGAAATGTCTCATTGCAGTTGATAGTATTTATAATAGTGAAAATTGGGCAAGATTATATTGTTTTCTGCATTCATCTCCAGGATCTGTTTCATAACCCTCCATCCTATAAAAGCACAGTCACTCTGTCCTGGAAACCTGTGCAGAAGACCGAGGCAGCAGCAGCAGTTGGGTAGGTCTAGTCTTTCAGATGCACAACCACACAACATCTTTATTATTTTTTTAGGTTACAACCATTCAAAGTACTGAGATAAAAGTGTGTAGTTAGTTTAAACAAGCTTTTTTGATGCAAAACGTTTTTTCACATCAAACTAAAACTGTTTTAGGTAACTAGTTAGTCCAATCAAGCCATCTCCCAGTTTGTCCGTCAGTCATTTTCACCACATCTGGGGCAACAAGTAGAAGGGCTAGATTATCTTTCCCTTCTTTGCTGTGACACATCCCACACAGCATTGCAATGTAAACAACATGGTCAGTTATCACTTGCTTATCAATGATAGTCTTTCATTATATACAGGTGCATCTCAATAAATTAGAATGTCGTGGAAAACTTCATTTATTTCAGTAATTCAACTCAAATTGTGAAACTCGTGTATTAAATAAATTCAATGCACACAGACTGAAGTAGTTTAAGTCTTTGGTTCTTTTAATTGTGATGATTTTGGCTCACATTTAACAAAAACCCACCAATTCACTATCTCAAAAAATTAGAATACGTCATAAGACCAATAAAAGAAACATTTTTAATGAATTGTTGGCCTTCTGGAAAGTATGTTCATTTACTGTATATGTACTCAATACTTGGTAGGGGCTCCTTTTGCTTTAATTACTGCCTCAATTCGGCGTGGCATGGAGGTGATCAGTTTGTGGCACTGCCGAGGTGGTATGGAAGCCCAGGTTTCTTTGACAGTGGCCTTCAGTTCATCTGCATTTTTTGGTCTCTTGTTTCTCATTTTCCTCTTGACAATACCCCATAGATTCTCTATGGGGTTCAGGTCTGGTGAGTTTGCTGGCCAGTCAAGCACACCAACACCATGGTCATTTAACCAACTTTTGGTGATTTTGGCAGTGTGGGCAGGTGCCAAATCCTGCTGGAAAATGAAATCAGCATCTTTAAAAAGCTGGTCAGCAGAAGGAAGCATGAAGTGCTCCAAAATTTCTTGGTAAACGGGTGCAGTGACTTTGGTTTTCAAAAAACACAATGGACCAACACCAGCAGATGACATTGCACCCCAAATCAATCATCACAGACTGTGGAAACTTAACACTGGACTTCAAGCAACTTGGGCTATGAGCTTCTCCACCCTTCCTCCAGACTCTAGGACCTTGGTTTCCAAATGAAATACAAAACTTGCTCTCATCTGAAAAGAGGACTTTGGACCACTGGGCAACAGTCCAGTTCTTCTTCTCCTTAGCCCAGGTAAGACGCCTCTGACATTGTCTGTGGTTCAGGAGTGGCTTAACAAGAGGAATACAACAACTGTAGCCAAATTCCTTGACACGTCTGTGTGTGGTGGCTCTTGATGCCTTGACCCCAGCCTCAGTCCATTCCTTGTGAAGTTCACCTAAATTCTTGAATCGATTTTGCTTGACAATCATAAGGCTGTGGTTCTCTCGGTTGGTTGTGCATCTTTTTCTTCCACACTTTTTCCTTCCACTCAACTTTCTGTTAACATGCTTGGATACAGCACTCTGTGAACAGCCAGCTTCTTTGGCAATGAATGTTTGTGGCTTACCCTCCTTGTGAAGGGTGTCAATGATTGTCTTCTGGACAACTGTCAGATCAGCAGTCTTCCCCATGATTGTGTAGCCTAGTGAACCAAACTGAGAGACCATTTTGAAGGCTCAGGAAACCTTTGCAGGTGTTTTGAGTTGATTAGCTGACTGGCATGTCACCATATTCTAATTTTTTGAGATAGTGAATTGGTGGGTTTTTGTTAAATGTGAGCCAAAATCATCACAATTAAAAGAACCAAAGACTTAAACTACTTCAGTCTGTGTGCATTGAATTTATTTAATACACATGTTTCACAATTTGAGTTGAATTACTGAAATAAATTAACTTTTCCACGACATTCTAATTTATTGAGATACACCTGTAAGTTTTAAAAGAAAATGTTTATCACTGGAAAGTCTGATATTTCCTAATCTAGTCAATAAGTGAATAAAATGTAAAAATAATTAAAAAATAAAATTTACGGCCCCTGGAGTTGCAAGATCGAATCCAGGGTGTGCTGAGTGACTCCAGCCAGGTCTCCTAAGCAACCAAATTGGACCGATTGCTAGGGAGGGTAGAGTCACATGGGGTAACCTCCTCGTGGTCACTATAATGTGGTTCTCACTCTCAGTGGGGCACGTGGTGAGTTGTGCGTGGATGCCGCGGAGAATAGCATGAAGCCTCCACACACGCTATGTCTCCGCGATTTCGCGTTCAACAATCCACATGATAAGATGCATGGATTGACGGTCTCAGACGCGGAGGCAACTGAGATCCGTCCTCCGCCACCCGGATTGAGGTGAGTCACTACGCCACCACAAGGACTAAGAGCACATTGGGAATTGGGCATTCCAAATTGGGGAGAAGAAAAAAAAATGGACACATCAGTATATTTCCGTAGTGTTTTTTGATAAGTGGCATCTAGTCTACACTATACATGTTAATGTGTAGTTAAACATGATAATTTGAGAAGATCGAGCTAAAATTAATTATGTGGATATACTGAAATACTTGTCTACACTCATCCTAAACCTAATTGAGCATGCATTAAATAACTCACACCAGAGGAATTAATCTGAAAAATCTAACATGTATGCCTAAAGGTTAAAGTTTTGCCATGACATATTTTGTATCCTAAAGCCAGAAGAGGCTGTCTGGAGAGGACATTGGGGCAACAGCAGCAGCAAAGAAGCTTCCCACAAATTTACCCAGGAGGGACGCCCGTCAGATTTACAATCCACCTAGCGGGAAGTACAGCGCCAGCATTGGGAACTTCTCATACGGTGAGTTTGTAACTTCTGTGGTCAATTTGTTAAAATCTATTCAAACAGATTTAACAAATGTTACCTTTTATGAGTGCATACCATAGATGTACTGTGTTTTGTCTATTTGTTAATTACTTCAATTGAATCAATAAATTGAAATGGTCGGTACACTTTCTAAACCCATTAATTTGATAGGCCTAGAATAGAGTATTATGAAATGGTTCAAATGTTAGATGAATGATTAAGAATTCTTTACAGGGGCTTCGAGCCAAGTTAATTTCTGGCCCTGGTTCACAATAGGGCTGTGCCAATGCTATCAGATATCAATATATCACAATACTTTTCCTCATAATGTTGTATCGATACTTTAGATCCCTGTCTGATTTCTGTATTCACTTCATATCCAACAGTTCAATAAAGATGAAGCAGGTCGTCTAAATAACAGCAAACTCAGAGTGGCGTTTCTCAGTTCAGTCAGAGAGACTTCTATGAGGTGCGAGAGAGACTGAAACTAAGCCAGTTTCTCTCGTCGACACGCTGGTCCTCTCTCATGCTTTTAACACAAGGGCTGTGCAAGAATATTGATTTTCTGACTAACCATGATTTTCATTTGATTATATTGATATTGATTCTTAAAATCCCAAAAGCAATCTTTTAACCTATGTGCAGCATTTTACAATGAGCGTATATCTCTCACATACGCAACTTAAAATGTCTGTATTTAACCTCTGCCTGGTAATATTTTAGATTTCACTCACCAGTACAGCTCCGAGTTCAGCATCCTTTCACTGCGTGCTGAGAGTAAAAGTTTGCCTTGTGCTGTGTGTCCAAAGATGAAATCCACGTAATCCGTTTGTCATTGATAATGTCTCTTATAATTCCCTCTTTGGTCTATACAGTTATATGTTGATAAAAAAGCAACAAAAAGAAATGTTTAATTCTAATCGCACATTTGACACATTTGGTTTTAAAGTCCCTGTCCTTAAAGAGACTGTACTGCGTTTTAGCATGTGTTCTACAAATTGATGTAAACTGGCGGCCAGAAGTTTGGAATAATGTATGCATTTTGCTCTTATGGAAGGAAATTGGTACTTTTATTCACCAAAGTGGCATTCACCTGATCATAATGTGTAGTCAGGACATTAATAATGTGAAAAATTACTATTACAATTTGAAAAAAAGTTCAGAACTTCTTAAACTACTTCAATGAGTTCTCATCAAAAAAATCCTCCATGTGCAGCAATGACAGCTTTGCATATCCTTGGCATTCTAGCAGTCAGTTTGTCCAGATACTCAGGTGACATTTCACCCCACGCTTCCTGTAGCACTTGCCATAGATGTGGCCGTCTTGTCTTGTCGGACACTTCTCATGCACCTTACAGTCTAGCTGATCCCACAAAAGTTGAATGGGGTTAAGATCCATAACACTTTTTTCCAATTATCTGTTGTCCAATGTCTGTTTCTTTGCCCACTCTAACCTTTTCTTTTTGTTTTTCTGTTTCAAAAGTGGCTTTTTCTTTGCAATTTTTCCCATAAGGCCTGCACCCCTGAGTCTTCTCTTCACTGTTGTACATGAAACTGGTGTTGAGCGGGTAGAATTCAATGAAGCTGTCAGCTGAGGACATGTGAGGCGTCTATTTCTCAAACTAGAGACTCTGATGTACTTATCCTCTTGTTTAGTTGTACATCTGGCCTTCCACATCTCTTTCTGTCCTTGATAGAGCCAGTTGTCCTTTGTCTTTGAAGACTGTAGTGTACACTCATGAAATCGTCAGTTTTTTTTGGCAATTTCAAGTATTGTATAGCCTTCATTCCTGAAAACAGTGATTGATGAGATTCTAGAGAAAGCTGTTTAATTTTTGACCTAATATTGAGCTTAAGACATGCCAGTCTATTGCATACTGTGGCAACTCAAAAACAAACACAAAGACAATGTTAAGCTTCATTTAACAAACCAAATAGCTTTCAGTTGTGTTTGATATAATGGCAAGTGATTTTCTAGTACCAAATTAGCAATTTAGCATGATTACTGAAGGATAAGGTGTTGGAGTGATGGCTGCTGGAAATGGGGCCTGTCTAGATTTGATCAAAAATGACTTTTTTCAAATAGTGATGGTGCTGTTTTTTTACATCAGTAATGTCCTGACTATACTTAGTGATCAGTTGAATGCCACTTTGGTGAATTAAAGAACCAATTTTATTCCAAAACAGAAAAAATCTGTACATTATTCCAAACTTTTGGCCGCCAGTGTATATATGACAAATTAGGCATCTAGACAATAAACACACACACACATATAAACTCAGCAAAAAGAAACGTCCTCTCACTTTCAACTGCTTTTATTTTCAGCAAACTTAACGTGTAAATATTTGTATGAACATAAAAAGATTCAACAACTAAGAAATAAACTGAAGTTTCACAGACATGTGACTAACAGATATGGAATAATGTGTCTCTGAACAAAGGGGGGATCAAAATCAAAAGTAACAGTCAGTATCTGGTGTGGCCACCAGCTGCATTAAGTACTGCAGTGCATCTCCTCCTTATGAACTTCACCAGATTTGCCAGTTCTTGCTGTGAGATGTTACCCCACTCATCCACCAAGGCACTTGCAAGTTCCTGGATATTTCTGGGGGGAATGGCCCTAGCCCTCACCCTCCGATCCAACAGGTCCCAGACGTGCTCAATAGGATTGAGATCCGAGCTCTTCGCTGGCCATGGCAGAACTCTGACCTTCCTGTCTTGCAGGAAATCATGCACAGAACGAGCAGTATGGCTGGTGGCATTGTCATGCTGAAGGTTCATGTCAGGGTTAGGGTTAGGAAGGGTACCACATGAGGGGGAGGATGTCTTCCCTGTAACGCACAGCGTTGAGATTGCCTGCAATGAAAACAAGCTCAGTCCAATGATGCTGTGACACACCGCCCCAGCCCATGACAGATCCTCCACCTCCAAATCAATCCCGCTCCAGAGTACAGGCCTCGGTGTAATGCTCATTCCTTCGACGATAAATGTGAGTCCGACCATCACCCCTGGTGAGACAAAACCACGACTCATCAGTGAAGAGCACTTTTTGCCAGTCCTGTCTGGTCCAGCGAATGTGGGTTTGTGCCCATTTGTGATGTTGTTGCTGGTGATGTCTAGTAAGGACCTGCCTTACAACAGGCCTACAAGCCCTCAGTCCAGCCTCTCTCAGACAATTGCAGACAGTCTGAGCACTGATGGAATGATTGTGCGTTCCTGGTCTAACTCGGGCAGTTATTGTTGCCATCTTGTACCTGTCCCGCAGGTGTGATATTCGGATGTACCGATCCTGTGCAGGTGTTACACGTGGTCTGCCACTTCGAGGACGATCAGCTCAACTCTCCCTGTAGTGCTGTCTTAGGCGTCTCACAGTATGGACATTGCAGTTTATTGCCCTGGCCACATTTGCAGTCCTCATGCCTCCATGCAGCATGTCTAAGGCACTTTACTCAGATGAGCAGGGACCATGGGCATCTTTCTTTTGGTGTTCTTCGGAGTCAGCAGAAAGGTCTCTTTAGTGTCCTAAGTTTTTAGGGCTGAAACGATTAGTCGATGTTATCGACAACGTCGACAATAAAAAAAAAAAAGTCAACAAAAATTTTCGTTGTCGAATAGTTGTTTGATCTTAACGTAACATAAGATCATATGAAACTCTAATGATTGCACACAAGAGCAGCATTGCAGCTCGCATCTGACTGTGGAGAGGAAGAAAACACATCTCACAGTCCAGACGAACTCTAAACTTTCCAAACAGCTTCAGGTGATGTAGATCGCAAACTATGAGGGAATTATAATGCAAAAAAACAAAATAAGTAAATACAGAAGCACTCTTGTTGTGGAATAAGCAGAGCCGGAGCTGACGCTCAGCTTAAGCAAAACTTGCGTGTTGAGCGTCTTTAAAGGAAACACCCCGGCGTTACATCTTTAATGCAGTTCTATTTAATGAGTTATAGCTTTATTAAAGTTGAAATAATAAGGAAACTTATTATTTCTCTGTGCGGTCAGCGCCTCTTCTATGAGTTGCGCGAAGTGTCCTGATCTAAGGGCGAGAGATTGAAACTGCACCCGGCTGAGGTACACTCTGTTGCGGGGACGCTCATCCCTCGAGTGCGTGTGCTTAATGTAGCTAGATTATAACGCGATGGCAACTTATTGAATCATATGTCACTATGCATTACTTATCGTGAAGAAAATTGGCAAAACGCAGCTTTATTAATGAGAGAGTTTGTTTTTTTGTGAGATAACGATGGATTGGAGTGAACAAAAAGGTGAGAGAGGGTAGTCTTTGCCCCATTATACACTTTTCTTTTTTACTAGTTTTTATTTTGGCTTGTTTTCCAATATAAATATCTAAAACTCCTTTAAAACAACGTACATTTAATTTAGTAGCTATACTGCAGAATATTTTTTTTTGTTTTTATCTGAGAATGTTGAATACAATATTAAAAATACAAATATTTTAAAATATCTAAAAATCCTTTAAAAAAAGATGCATTCACCTTAAAAGCAGCATATAAGATGTTTAGACTTGATTTTAGAGAATAGATCTTGAATATAAGTGTATTTTTTCTTTACTGCACTCGCAGAAGTATAACCAAGTTAAAAAATACACTTATATACAAAATACACTTATATTTAAGATACATTCTCTTAAAGCAAGTCTAAATATCTTATATGCTGCTTCTCAAGTAAATGTGTCTTAAGGAAAAAAGACAAATACACTTGATAACAATAGGATTTTTTTTGTAGAAGTTTTTATTGAATTAAACATAAAAAAAAGTATTTTTAATTCAGTGAATGTCATTTAGAGGTATTTTCAAAAGATGATTTTGTCCTCTTTATTGTTAGCAAGCACGTTTAATACAACCTTTTAAGTTGGGCACTAGCTGAATAATCGGTTAAGACCTAATGATTAATCGTTGCAATAATCGCCCGAATAATCGTTCTAATAAGCGTTAGATTAGTCGTGTGTGAAAATCCCAGGAGATCAGCAGTTACAGAAATACTCAAACCAGCCCATCTGGCACCAACCATCCATGCGATTATCAAATTAGCCAATCGTGTGGCAGCAGTGCATAAAATCAATGCGATACGGGTCAGGAGCTTCAGTTAATGTTCATATCAATCATCAGAATGGGGAAAAATGTGATCTCAGTGATTTTGACCGTGGCATGATTGTTGGTGCCAGATGGGCTGGTTTGAACATTTCTGTAACTGCTGATCTCCTGAGATTTTTTTACTCCGAATGGTGCCAAAAACAAAAAACATCCAGTCAGCGGCAGTTCTGTGGACGGAAATGCCTTGTTGATGAGAGAGGTCAACAGAGAATGGCCAGACTGGTTCAAACTGACAAAGTCCACGGTAACTCAGATAACCGCTTTGTACAGTTATGGTGAGAAGAATAGGATCTCAGAATTCTATTCTGATATGCGGGTTGGCGCTGTTTTGGCAGCACGAGGGGGACCTACACAATATTAGGCAGGTGGTTTTAATGTTGTTGCTGATCGGTATATATTAGGGATGTGCAAAAATAGTCGACATTCAGTCAACCGTTGCAATAACACGTGCAGTAGTGGTCTGCAATTTGATTAGAGCTCACCGAGTTCCGACAAACCGTCTCTGGTGTGCATATTTCATCCAACAATTAGATAAATTCAATGTCATTTTATTTTAAACCATTTAAAAATCAAAGCACCCCCAAAGAGGCTATTTAACTGTAGCAGTGGGACTCCACGCACATGACAATACTCGCGTTCATTCCCTCACAGAAATGTGAAGCTGCCCGTGCAGAGCACATATGCTGGCAGTGACAGTTTGATTATTTATGTTAGATAAAATCTTGCATTAAAGACAATGTATTGTGTTATTTAGGCTCATAGCTCACTGTGCACTTTATTTGCTGATGTTTTGAGTAGTGTTTGAGGAAATTTCATTACAATAAACATCCTTTATTCCTGCAACTCCAGATGAAAAACCGATTAACCGTTCATGAATCTTTTAACCGAATGTTAAAAATGGTAACCGTGCACATCCCATATATATATATATACACTATATTGCCAAAAGTATTCGCTCACCCATCCAAATAATTGAATTCAGGTGTTCCAATCACTTCCATGGCCACAGGTGTATAAAATGAAGCACCTAGGCATGCAGACTGCTTTTACAAACATTTGTGAAAGAATGGGCCGCTCTCAGGAGCTCAGTGAATTCCAGCGTGGTACTGTGATAGGATGCCACCTGTGCAACAAGTCCAGTCGTGAAATTTCCTCGCTACTAAATATTCCACAGTCAACTGTCAGTGGTATTATAACAAAGTGGAAGCGATTGGGAATGACAGCAACTCAACCACGAAGTGGTAGGCCACGTAAAATGACAGAGTATGCTGAGGCGCATAGTGCGCAGAGGTCGCCAACTTTCTGCAGAGTCAATTGCTACAGACCTCCAAAGTTCATGTGGCCTTCAGATTAGCTCAAGAACAGTGCGTAGAGAGCTTCATGGAATGGATTTCTATGGCCGAGCAGCTGCATCCAAGCCATACATCATCAAGTGCAATGCAAAGCGTCGGATGCAGTGGTGTAAAGCACGCCGCCACTGGACTCTAGAGCAGTGGAGACGCGTTCTCTGGAGTGACGAATCATGCTTCTCCATCTGGCAATCTGATGGACGAGTCTGGGTTTGGCGGTTGCCAGGAGAACGGTACTTGTCTGACTGCATTGTGCCAACTGTGAAGTTTGGTGGAGGGGGATTATGGTGTGGGGTTGTTTTTCAGGAGCTGGGCTTGGCCCCTTAGTTCCAGTGAAAGGAACTCTGAATGCTTCAGCATACCAAGAGATTTTGGACAATTCCATGCTCCCAACTTTGTGGGAACAGTTTGGGGATGGCCCCTTCCTGTTCCAACATGACTGCGCACCAGTGCACAAAGCAAGGTCCATAAAGACATGGATGAGCGAGTTTGGTGTGGAAGAACTTGACTGGCCTGCACAGAGTCCTGACCTCAACCCGATAGAGCACCTTTGGGATGAATTAGAGCGAAGACTGCGAGCCAGGCCTTCTCGTCCAACATCAGTGTCTGACCTCACAAATGCGCTTCTGGAAGAATGGTCAAAAATTCCCATAAACACACTCCTAAACCTTGTGGAAAGCCTTCCCAGAAGAGTTGAAGCTGTTATGGCTGCAAAGGGTGGGCCGATGTCATATTAAACCCTATGGATTAAGAATGGGATGTCACTTAAGTTCATATGCGTCTAAAGGCAGATGAGCGAATACTTTTGGCAATATAGTGTATATACATATACAGGTGCATCTCAATAAATTAGAATGTCGTGGAAAAGTTCATTTATTTCAGTAATTCAACTCAAATTGTGAAACTCGTGTATTAAATAAATTCAATGCACACAGACTGAAGTAGTTTAAGTCTTTGGTTCTTTTAATTGTGATGATTTTGGCTCACATTTAACAAAAACCCACCAATTCACTATCTCAAAAAATTAGAATATGGTGACATGCCAATCAGCTAATCAATCAGCTAATGTTGAATTACTGAAATAAATGAACTTTTCCACGACATTCTAATTTATTGAGATATATATATATATATATATATATATATATATATACATACATACATACATACATACATACATACAATCTTTTTACATCATATTTATTGATGGAATACATTACAATTTTATATTTTTTTATTTTTAAAAGCTAAAATGTGACCAATGTGATGAAAAACTACTGATAAAAACATTAGCTGAGAGAAAATTTAATTTGTAAGCAAAATGGATAACTGAAAAATACCAATATTTATTGCAATAAAATTGAGAGCATGTGAATTATAAGTGAATCAACAATGATATCGTGATGTATCGCAATATATTGTATCTTGTCATATGTATCGTTATCCATGTCGTATCACGAGGTGGCTGGCAATACCCAGCCCTAGTTCACACCCACTTCCAGCATAACTTGCAACTCTAGCATAAGTACAGATGTTCATCAAGGCCTGTTGCTGTATGTTTATAACTGATTCCTTCTGTGCTCACAGAACAACGAGGAAGCTTCAGGGGTGGCCGGGGGCGGGGCTTCGGAGGAAGAGGAAACAGAAGCCGAGGCCGAATTTATTAAGAGGATTTCATATACTTCTACACCCATGCTACTGCATAAATACAGCTCTGACACCTTTACACTGTTTTCCTCTGTGGTCCCTCCTGCATCTCACAGACTTAATCCATTCTTTTTTTTACACACATTGTTCCTTATTGAGTGTGTATTGAAAATCTTTAACATAGTTCCTTGTCATTGGGTTTTTTGGTTTTGTCTTTGATCATCTTTGTGGAACAAAAGACTGCCAAGGTGTATTTTTTAAGAGTTTTTGTATGGTCACATACATCCTTTGTACGTTGTTTCTTTTTTTTAACCTTTTAATTTTTCAGAGCTTCTGTTGAATCAAAAATAATCACGAATTTGTGAGACGTTAAAATATCTTGTGAATTTTAACTTGTGTGGGTCAAATCTTTTGCTGTTTTTTTTTTTTTTTTTTTAGGACATAAATATTTAAGTTTGTATGACACTTATGCCCTGACATTTGTTGTTAACTTGATTAAAGTAAGTTGAATATATATATAAATGATTTTTTCAGATATTCCAGGAACATTGTCCTTTTAGAGTAGAAATGCCTTGTTTCTTCATTAAGTTCCAAAAAAATTAACCAATCTTTTTCAGGTATAGTGTGCATAGATTTCAGTATTAGTTTCAATTTCAAACATTTTGCATGCATAGTTAGGAGATATTTAAATGTTTTTGATTTAAGGACATTTATGTAATATACCGGTTTTTCATTTCAGAGATGTTTTCAATTACATTAAAATCTTTTTGCCTTTTTCCATTTTGTTATGCCTTTAGATGGTCTTGGGTTTAACAGTTTATTTGAAGTAAACTAAGATACAAATGATTAACAGAAATCTTTAATGTGGTCAACTACCAATAGTCACTTGGTTATAAATCAAGGGAATATCAAAGTAGATACAAGCATTGCTTCCATCCTTCCTTGCTTGTGTGAATCTAATCAAAATACTCTGAACACTCTTCAAATTTTGTATTTCACTGTAACAGTAAGCTCTGTACTCCTAAAAATGAGTATGCTACTAATGTTAAAATTACTAGTAAAGATTAACTGGTCCAAAATCAGTCCATGTGCAACCTTTGGTTAATGTTGGATGTTTAAAAAAAAAAAGGGAAAATATCTTTGGCTTTTGTCCATTCATTGTATTTCAAAGATGGCTTCATCAAACTATGGCTATGTAAACTCAGTAAAAAAAGAAATGTCCCTTTTTCAGGACACTGTATTTTAAAGATAATTTTGTAAAAATCCAAATAGCTTCACAGATCTTTATTGTAAGGGGTTTAAACAATGTTTTCTATGCTTGTTCAATGAATCATAATCAATTAATGAACATGCACCTGTGGAACGGTCGTTAAGACACAAACAGCTTACAGATGGTAGGCAATTAAGGTCACAGTTATAAAAACTTAGGACACTGAAGAGACCTTTCTACTGACTCTGAAAACACCAAACGAAAGATGCCCAAGGTCTCTGCTCATCTGTGTGAACATGCCTTAGGCATGGAGGCATGAGGACTGCAGATGTGGCTAGGGCAATAAATTGTAATGTCTGTACTGTGAGACGCTTAAGGCAGTGCTACAGGGAGACAAGAAGGACAGCTGATCATCCTTGCAGTGGCAGACCACGTGTAACAACACCTGCACAGGATCGATACATCTGAACATCACACCTGCGGGACAGGTACAGGATGGCAACAACTGCCCGAGTTACACCAGGAACGCACAATCCCTCCATCAGTGCTCAGACTGTCTGCCATAGGCTGAGAGAGGCTGGACTGAGGGCTTGTAGGCCTGTTGCAAGGCAGGTCCTTACCAGACATCACCGGCTACAATGTTGCCTATGGGCACAAACCCACCTTCGCTGGACCAGACAGGACTGGCAAAAAGTGCTCCTCACTGATGAGTCGCGGTTTTGTCTCACCAGGGGTGATGGTCAGACTTGCGTTTATTGTCGAAGGAATGAGCATTACACCGAGGCCTGTACTCTGGAGCGGGATCGATTTGTGTGTCACAGCATCATCAGACTGAGCTTGTTGTCATTGCAGGCAATCTCAACGCTGTGTGTTACAGGAAGACATCCTCCTCCCTCATGTGGTACCTTTCCTGCAGGCTCATCCTGACATGATCCTCCAGCATGACAATGCCACCAGCCATACTGCTCGTTCTGTGCGTGATTTCCTGCAAGACCGGAATGTCCGTGTTCTGCCATGGCCAGCGAAGAGCTCGGATCTCAATCCTATTGAGCACGTCTGGGACCTGTTGGATCGGAGGGTGAGGGCTAGGGCCATTCCCCCCAGAAATGTCCAAGAACTTGCAAGTGCCTTGATGGATGAGTGTGGTAATATCTCACAGCAAGAACTGGCAAATCTGGTGAAGTCCATGAGGAGGAGATGCACTGCAGTACTTAATGCAGCTGGTGGCCACACCAGATACTGACTGTTACTTTTGTTCATACAAATATTTACACATTAAGTTTGCTGAAAATAAAAGCAGTTGAAAGTGAGAGGATGTTTCCTTTTTTTCTGAGTTTAGTTTTTAAACCACTGCATATTGACCTTTATGCTCCTCACAGACAAGCTTGCAATAAAGTGCTCATGTCACTAAGGATTATTACAGATAGATGCTAATACAATCTAGTTTAAATGTTATACATTTACTGCTTTCTTAGGCCTCAATGAAATTTTATTTTCCTCACTTTATCATGGGATAAAGGGAACATAATGTGCATTGTAGGTTGGACATTACTTTTTATGCGGTACATCTTCATGTCCCATTATATAGCCATGTCTTAATATATTGGATTAAATATTAAATCACATGGGGATGAATAAAAATCTGTGTTGTTGAGAAAGTTGCTGTTTTTAATCCCTAGGCGCTGTCTACTAACTTCTAATATGAAAAATGGTGCTTTATTAAGAAATATTCCATATTCATTCTAGCCAAAAGGTTTCAAATGAAACACATTTACTTGGGAATATTAAATTGGTCAATGTATAGGTTTTTCATGTGTCTTCATTTTCACTTTCCATCCTGTTAGAATGTTGTAATATATCTTTAACAAAAGCCAGGAAGTGACATCATTTTTGGAGGGAAAACAACTGGGCAAGCATCAGTGCAAACAAACATAAACATCAGTATCAGCAGTTGTTTATGAAATTCTGCGATTTTTTTTTTTTTTTTTTAGTTGTGTGGTAACAGTTAGTTTGTTTCAATCCAAAACATTCCATTCAGTTCGATGTTTCAAACAGTAATTTGTTAATGTCAAAAAAATTAAAAGATGGTTAAAAATATAAAAACTTATTTCAGGTTAGCACCCTCATATAAGCTAACTCTCCAAGGTTAGGTCTTTGTTTTCATTCTGCTAGCCATCTTGCTAATGTTCTTGCATTTGTGTAAATAATCCTGTTATAATTAATAAAGTGCCTGAGTTTGAACAGAATATATTGGGTTCCACTATTGTCAGTCAAGAACAGAAAGATGAGGCTGCAGTGGGCACAGGCTCACCAAAACTGGACAGTAGACGATTGGAAAAACATAGTCTGGTCAGATGAATCAGGATTTCTGCTGAGGTACACAGATGGTAGGACACTGTAGCCTCAGTTTTCTGTTCTTGGGTGATAGAAGTTGAACCTGACATGGTCTTCTGCTGTTGTAGCCCATCTGCCTCAAGGTTTGATATGTTGTGCATTCTGAGATGCTATTCTGCTCACTACAATTGTGCAGAGGGGATATCTGAGTTACCATAGCCTTTCTGTCAGCTCGAACCAGTCTGGCCCTATTCTGTTGACTTCTGTCATCAACAAGGCGTTTCCATCCACAGAACTGCCGCTCACAGGATGTTTTTTGTTTTTGGCACCATTCTGAGTAAACTCTAGAGACTGCTCTGTGAGAAAATCCCAGGAGATCAGTAGTTACAGAAATACTCAAACTAGCCCATCTGGCACCAACAATCATGTCACGATCTAAATCACTGAGATCACAATTGTTTTTTTCCCATTCTGATGGTTGATATGAATATTAACTGAAGCTCCTGACACATATCTGCTTGATTGTATGCACTGCACTGCTTCCACACAACTGGCTTATTAGATAATCGTGTGACTAAGTAGAGTTGAAGTCAGAAGTTTACATACACTTTTTTTAACCATTCAACAGATTTCATTTTAGCAAACTATAGTTTTGGCAAGTCGTTTAGGACATCTACTTTGTGCATGACATGAGTAATTTTTCCAACAGTTGTTTACAGACAGATTGTTTCACTTTTAATTGACTTTATCACAATTCCAGTGGGTCAGAAGTTTACATACACTAAGTTAACTGTGCCTTTAAGCAGCTTAGAAAATTCCAGAAAATCATGATAGGCTAATTGGTTAATTTGAGTCAGTTGGAGGTACATACCTCTGGATGTATTTTAAGGCCTACCTTCAAACTCAGTGCCTCTTTGCCTGACATCATGGAAAAATCAAAAGAAATCAGCCAAGACCTCAGAAAAATAATTGTGGACCTCCACAAGTCTGGTTCATCCTTGGGAGCAATTTCCAAACACCTGAAGGCACCATGTTCATCTGTACAAACAATAGTATGCAAGTATAAACACCATGGGACCACACAGCCATCATACCGCTCAGGAAGGATACACATTCTGTCTCCTAGAGATGAACGTAGTTTGGTGCGAAAAGTGCAAATCAATCCAAGAACAACAGCAAAGGACCTTCTGAAGATGCTGGAGGAAACAGGTAGACAATGTCCACAGTAAAACGAGTCCTATATCGACATACCCTGAAAGGCTGCTCAGCAAGGAAGAAGCCACTGCTCCAAAACCACCATAAAAAAGCCAGACTACAGTTTGCAAGGGCACATGAGGACGAAGATCTAACTTTTTGGAGAAATGTCCTCTGGTCTAAAGAAACAAAAATTGAATTGTTTGCCCATAATGACCATTGTTATGTTTGGAGGAAAAAGGGTAAGGCTTGCAAGCCAAAGAACACCATCCCAACCGTGAAGCATGGGGGGTGGCAGCATCCTGTTGTGGGGGTGCTTTTCTGCAGGAGGGACTGGTGCACTTCACAAAATAGATGATGGCAGCATGAGGAAGGAAAATTATGTAGATATATTGAAGAAATTCTCAAGACATCAGCCAGGAAGTTAAAGCTCGGTCACAGATGGGTCTTCCAAATGGACAATGACCCCAAGCATACCTTCAATGTTGTGGAAAAACGGCTTAAGGACAACAAAGTCAAGGTATTGGAGTGGCCATCACAAAGCCCTGAGCTCAATCCGATAGAAAATTGGTTGGCAGAACTGAAAAAGCGTGTTCGAGCAAGGAGGCCTACAAACCCGACTGACCTAAGACAGGGAATATTTTCTACGATTAAATGTCAGGAATTGTGAAAAACCGAGTTTAAATGTATTTGGCTAAGGTGTATGTAAACTTCTGTTAAAGGTACAGGTGTTCCTGAGAAAGTGCTCGGTGAGTGTATATTTTCCTAACCACACCACTAGATGGCCATCCAAGTCCACACTGAAACAGACCAAGCAAATTACAGCCACACACATGTGAACTTGGACACTTTTAAGGTAAAATGAATAGTTTTGCACGGAGCAGTGGGACCACAGGATGTTTCCCAGATTTGAGATCTTTTCATCTGAAAAGCATCACAATTTAATTAACACCTGCTTAACACCTTAAACAGATCAGATTTACAAACATTCTAAATCACAAACGTCTCAAAGACATCTGCTGAATGTATTACTGACATTCTAGGCATGCTTATTGACATCTTATAGATAAATATGATGATGTAGATGAGCAAACAACGTGCAAAAAATAAATAAATAAATAAAACACGTCAGGGTGATGTAGCTTACGTGTGCCATTTTCTGAGCCATTTGTCTTCATTTTTTTAATGTAAAAGTTCTGCATATTTTACCAACCAGCCCACATCCTTGATGTGTCAGTTGTGATTAAATCCTATGTCATTTTTAATCTGTGTAATGTCTAATTTATTTGTTGCATCTGTTTGTAGCAACAGATCTTCAGAGTAAAGCCATATTTAATTTTTGGCGGATTGAAAACGTCAAAAAAAAATATATATATATAAAATAAAATATGGCGCTACTCTGAATAAGGTCTATTATTTTTCGCTTTTTTTCCCGCCACACTCCAACAGATATGTCCTCGCACACAATTAATACGGTAGGTGGCGCTCTCAGCCCACTGTAACATCGCCTCTCGCTCGTGACTAGGTATTTCCCAAATCAGTCACTAGCTCTCAGCCTCTCACGCGCCATCTCACGCGTTCATTGAAAGAGTTAACGTGAATGATTAAAAACAGCTCTCTTCATGAGTTAGATCGGTTCGAGGACGTGCTTTACACAGTATTCGTTCTGTGCGTTTAACAAGGCAGGAACAATTAAACACATTAGACGGGATGCAACAGTAGGCGTCTGCTAGTGATTGGCTATTCTTGTGAAAAGACGTGATAAATCGATGGACCAATCAAGAGGTCGGCAAATAGGCTGGAACAACAAGCGCACGATATCAAACAATATGTTCATGATAGGCCTACCGCAGTGAGCAGGTGGGGCTGTTGTTATTGAATCGAATGGAGAAACAAACCGATAAGTCGACTAATTAACGTTATTTGCATTACCGCGTGTGGCACTTTTATAGACCTCAGCCACACATAAAACCATTTTGATTTGAGGTTTCACGAGGCTTCTTTTCTGGGTTAAACATAACTACACGGTGCATTCGTCTAAATGACAATAATTCGAATATATATTTGGTTTAGTGTACTGCAGTACAAGGACGAAAATGGATTGTTGCACCTTGCAAAAACATGCAAATGAAGTATGGTTGAAGAACTGCAAAAAACAAGAATGCTATCCTCTTTTTCATGAAAGACTACCATCCGCCCCCTCATGTACAATGCCTGGAATAGTAACAGCACTGCCAGGCTTACTAAATATAGCAACCAGTGAGTGTTAACATGTCAACTAGCAACCCGAAAGAAGACATTTCCACACGTGTGGCTGTTTATATTGCTATTAATAGACTATGCAACATGTCTTGGATAACTTATATAATATAGATCAACGCTTCATACCTTTTTTTGCTCTTAGCTTGGATTGTTGCGGATCAGTCAGTGTCTATTAACCTTGCATATGTCACCTGTAGGTGCTTAAAGTTCACTCCTTTGATGGTCATAAATGCAATTTTTAATGCTTCAGCATGAAATAATACCAAAGATTCTCAATAGCTTTCTCTCCTTTGTACAGCCTTGTTATGTAATAGGCCTATGTATGTGAATGAAGACAAGGGGCTGGATGAAACGTGAAGGATCATGCAACGTGGGCAACGCAGCAGCTGAGAAATGCAACAAGGAGTTCTCCTCTGACCCTTAACATTTCGCTTAAGTTTGGGTTTGCCATTTTCAATGAAAGATGCATGTGAGAATTTGGGAAGTTCAGGTCCCAGCCAACTTTTGAATCAATGAGTTCATCACTGGAGGGTAGGGGGTAATTATTGAATAAATTAATGACTGCCAAATTTAAGGGTATGGTGAGAATGTGCACAGCATGAAATCAGACTCACTTTCTAACACGATCTTAACATGTTACGCAGGAAGAACATCATGTGACAGCTTGCCCGTTCATAAATATTCACCATCTCTATTCATGCAGACTGTTCTCTTGAGGTAGTCATTGTGCCTTGGCTCTGAACCATGTGATTCTGATGGGGGGGGGGGGGGGGGGGGGATTCTATAAATAGTTCTATAGCTCGGCTTCCATTGACATCATTTAGACAGGAGAGATGGAAAAATAAACAGAGAGAAAGGGCTATAAGGGTGGAGATTCTTAATCTGAGCTTGAAATTCAAACAAACCCTCATCAATTTTGATTCCCCTCTCAACTGTCCAATAGAAACCACCAGGGCAGTGTCTGTTTCCTAGAACATATTTGTGTCTCTTCTTAGTGGAACAGAACGGAAAGAGTAGATAGGGATGGGTGGTGTCATCAAACAAAGGAAAAAGAAACATGTGATGAAAACCCAAAGCAAATGTTTTGGATTATGTTATAGTGGGACTAAGAGAAATATAATGATCAAGACTACTTGTGAAAAAACAAACTGTCAGTATCTGGCAGGCTTTTCCAAAGCAATCAAGATTGATGGGTTGTGTCCATCTCTTCCAACAAACTTCTGGACTCTCAAAAAGGTTTTGTAAATGGCTATCACTAAAATACTGAGTCTGGTACGCATGCTTAGTAAACATTTAGTTTACAACGAGGCACTTACAATGGAAGTGAATGGGGCCAATTTTTGGAGGGTTTAAAGGCAGAAATGTGAAGCTTATAATTTTATAAAAGCACTTATATTAATTATTCAGTTAAACTTGTGTATTATTTGAGCTGTAAAGTGTTTAAATCGTAATTTTTATGGGTTTACTGTGTTACGTCATATGGCAACGAAGTTGTAAAATTGCATATACTTTTACACAGAAAAGGTTAGTAAGCAATTTTATCACACTAAAATCCTGTTAACAGGCATAATGTTTATGTCTCATAGCTATACTTTTGAAACAGTATTTTATCTTTTACAGACTGGCCCCATTCCCTTCCATGGTAGCCCAGATAAGGAGGAATAGGTCAAAATAAATTTGTGTGATAATCAACATTATGCCACAATGTTGTCGATTGAGCTTCACTTCTATTAAATCTGGAATATTCTTTTTAACATTTGAGCAACTCAGGATTTGATGTTAGAGTCAGCAACACCAGATTAGGTTTGACAAAGGTAAAATCGTGCAAAAATCTTGGCTTTATGTTTAATGGAGGCTACTCATGGGATCTAGGGTGTTACATGAATACTACATGTAAGGTGTTCAAGTAACCTCCTTATGAGCTGTTGGCTCACGGGGATACAGGTTCGAGTCCGACCTGGGTTATGTCCCAATCTCTTTCCCTCCTACTTTTTTGTACACTCTGCTGTCTTATAAAAAAAGGCAAAAGGAAGAATATAAAAAAGCACCCTCCTTGAAGCTCAACCTTATGAATGCCCAGATAGCACACGTTCATCTCAGAGATGTTCTTTTCATCTAGAAAGCATCACAATCTAATTAACATATGCTAAACATCTTTAAAAGATCAGATTTACAAACATTTAAATCATAAACGCCTCAAAGACATCTGCTGAATGTATTATTGACATCCGAGACATACTTATTGACATGTTATAGAGAAAGATAATGATGTAGATGAGCAAACAACGAGAAAAATAAATAAATATGTCTTCCAGATGTAAACACACATCAAATAGACGTCTGGGTGATGTACGTGTGCTATCAGGGTGGTGACGATCAAACATTAAGGTTGTCTCCAGTCAGCACCGTACATAAGTTAAACACAAAACAGTCCTGTAGTTGGATGTTTTGTTTTTTGTTTTGTTTTTTTCAGTCTAGCCTATATGTTTGTTCACTCAAGACTTTTAATATCAGCACAGATGGTGCTTTCTAAAGTGCTTAAGTAGCTCTTGACATGCAGCTGCCATTCAAACCATACAATGAGCATGCGCTTTCGTAGCTGACATATCCCGTTGTTTTCATGATTTTACATTAATAGCAATATCACTTATTAAAACACTTATTACAGTTGTAATTGCTGCTCAATGGTTTGCAGGTTTGTGATATTCTCTTTATGTCTCAGCAACAGTTTGAGTCACAGACCAGACTGTTGTCCCTGTCAAATTTGAAGTAAGGTGGGTTAAATGAGGAGAAGCTCTAAGCGAGATCAAGCACACAGCTGAAATCAGGGCATTTCTTTAGCTTTAGCGTAGGGTAAAAACATCCAGATTCATTTTTAGATCAAGCCAACACTTATTGCACTCTTGACAGAACAACTGTGTATTTTAAAAGGGGAAAATAATGACCAAATATTTACAGGTCCCCATATAACTCGTCACCTTCCGCTCATTCATGATCTTCCCATTTTAGTAGCTGGAACATCCCTTTCCGCGCTATAGTGTTTTAGAAGGGATCCAATCACATCCCAATATTACATTGTTATCTCTACACTTGTACTTGAATCTCCTATGGATACAAATAGGTTTGACAAGCATTTTTTTTTTTTTTTTTTTAAAGTTTGTGTCTGTAGAGAAAAACTACATTAAACACATGCTTGATTCGTCTCTTAGTTGACTCCCCTGTTTAGCACAATGGACAGCGACACTCGGCGCTCAGATACAGTCAACTTCGCAGACTTAGGGGCCATATTTTTTTTGAAAATTCAATGGATTTTAACTACTTATTTAGCAAATGACTGACCAAAAACTTGAAGTACTGTTTTAAGACGATTTATATAGGCTATAGCAGTTTTAAGTGGGCTGCCACTAGTTTTAGAATATCTTGGATGGTGTTTGGCGACACCATGCGGCATACTGAAAGAAGCTACTTCAATATGTTTCCAGTGCACTGCTCATATTAGTGTACTTTGTGTGCTGCACATACGCATTTCAGCTTGTACTGGTATATGCTTTGTAATTGTGCTGGTAATTCGATTGCTTTTCTATGAGCCCAAATCTTGACTCGTTTGCAACGTTGCACGTTCGCCAAAAAGCCTTGCGACATCCAGCTGAAACTGAACATGTGAGAGACACCTCGTAGTATGAATGAGTTGACCGCACCAACTTTTTCTCGGTTCAGATGTATCTAATGCTCCTTTATGGTTTTCCAACTATCCCCTTCTTAACAACCAGTGTTCATATAAGTCAACATCTGTGTTACCATGTAGTAGTTAGCAATCGATGGGATAACTACCAGGTTTAAAACCTTTATTTTTAGGATAATATATAGGCTAGTGGTGTGTCTGCCGCGGAGTCCTTGGGCAAAGGTGTTATTCACGATGGCAGGCGACTGCAAGGAGGGGTTGCACTTGGATACCGGGCTGTTGTCATTTGCGACGCGGGCACTGTCTATCGTTCACCTATGTCTGAGTTTCATTTTGCGCGTTTTAGCTTGTTTCAAGCCTTTTGTATTACTGTGAAACCGTCTGAGAGCACGACAGCTATGGTTGTAATCAGCAGCCATAGACTGTGAAGTGGGAGAACCTAAACGTGACGTCAATGCCTAGTAACTGACGCAGCCCAAAAAATATAGAGAGATTCTGCGAGCTTTAATTATCATCGTTTGTGTACTACTCCTAAGACAAATCGTATTCTCTTTGCAGTGCAACTGATAATGCAGTTTACGCGCGCGAGTCCGTGTAAGTTTCTCTCTCGCGCTCTCCCTCCGTATGTGTATTGTTTTTTTACGAGCAGCGAATCCGTCCTGAGTTTCCAAGCGAAAGTTGCATGGAGACACCGCGTTAGACGCGTATAATAAAGAGGATGGTGAGCGACGTAAAAGAAAAAGGAGAGCGGGAACAACTCGTGCCAAGACAGACCCTGACCGATCTTAAGCGAATATTGAAGAATTGTTTAGCCATAAGAGGTTGAAGAACTGATGAGCATTGAAGCTGCGGAGGGGGGTGGGGGGGATCACTGCAGCGACGGAGGCAAATCGGAGCCCTTGCATGGAGCTGGAGAAGCAAATTTAATGTACATTACATGCACTTCACGTAACGCTCCTGAGCGATGTCTTTGTGAGTGTTTTTTTCTTACTGGCCGCTAAAAATAGCATCAGTGTTTGATCTTGGTCCAGAAATAGGCTGAGTGTATCACTTGTATAAAAAGGACTGCGATTCTGAGAAAACTTGGACGTGTTGCTGAGGATAGATATGAATCGAGGGCAGTATGTGATCTTGTTGTTTTTTCTGTAATGTGATCACGACTGAATGAATTTATACTCACGTATATGTTTTCCCTGCTTTCAGCAAGGGCTTGCAGCACTGGTAAGTATGAACCACAATTTTGGTTCGATACATTTTTATTTGATTTTTGCATGTTTTGTTGCATGCATGCTGTTGGGTAATGTGCCATTCCCGCCACTGAAACGTCGTAGATCCAACCATTTAGTTCATGCATAGCATGTGTACTTCTTGGTCATTTTCACCTAGTTTTAAAAATGAAATAAACCAATCTCTTCTCAGAGCAGGAATCTCGCGAATGGTAAATAAGTGAGCCAAAAAGCAAATCCAAACTCCTTTGTCTGACGGCGCTGTTGAGTCGTTTTTTTTTTTATTTTTTATTTTTTTTTACCGCTTTGCTTCTTCGCTACAGCTGAAAGTGTGAATAGAAACCGATAACACTTGAGCGAAGGCATACTGTATTTCTTAGATATGTGAAGAAGAAGAAGAAGAAGAAGAAAATAGGCTAATAGTTATAGTTGGAAGATGCAGCGAAAAAATGCTTTCAGCGTGAACACCAGCACAGCCGACGAGGGAAACCCAGTGCCTGCCCATAAACTGGTGCCGAAAATACCGTGTGTGGCGTCAAGGGGTTCCGTGCATCCTTTGCCCCGCAACAAAATCACCCGTAAATGGTCAGCCCTGTTTTGGGCATCACCCATTAAAGAGTGTCACCTCTTGCTCGCCACATATTCTCAAAATGCAAGGTCAAATGCAACACTTTTAAGGCAAATTTGCAAGCTTCCCGCCTGTGCTGTTTGAACCGTTCCATCAGATGTGCTTGAGACTGTGTAGCTATCGGCGGATTCACATGGATTACTCTTCCGCCCACGTCATTTTCAGTATACAGTACTGCAATCGACTGTTTTCTATTGCTATGGAACATAATACTGGACTTGTGCCAAAAACGAATGCGTTTACTGAGCATTCAACACAATTTGTGCAGTTCCGCAAACAATCACTGATCGGCAGTGTTGTTTTGATCAAAGCATGTCTTAATTAATTTGTAAGTTCAATCTTGCTGCGCACACAATTCCCCGAAAATGCATAGCTGCAAACTGTCTTGTTTTGAAGAAATTACCAGCTTAGTATAAGACTTTTTTTCTTTTTCTAATTTCCCGGCTGCAAATCAGTGTCACTACGAGAGTTCAATTATACAGATCCAAACGAATTTTGGATGGTCTTTCATATTTACAGGTCATTCGAGAGGGGCAATGTCCAAAACCAATATTTACATGTTAACTATCGAGTTCCAACTCGCTTTAATACTCGTCGTATACTTAGAACTGTGCATGCCAGAGTACTGTACCGTTTTATGTTCAGGAATTATATCAACCAGTGCCTGCAAGACGATCTTTACAGAAAAACTCATTACCTTGACCTTTTCAAAGACACAGTAGGCTCTCTTTGTAAAACACACCTATCCCAGACATAGCAAGATCTTCCTAATATAATGCTGGCGTTGTAATTTTAGTGGAAATACGAATTTATCCGAGTCGTGACTGCTATAGTGAGTAATATGTGCGCGTTGGCTGCGTCAGAAGATGCAGTCGCTGTGCGGTGCAGACAGAAGGGGGAGAATCGTGACTGTCTGGAGACGTCCGCAAATGATGCGACCACCCAATAAAATCCTCAATATGGTGGAATCTGCTTGATTTTTTTTTACACCTGTTATATCTCAGCCTTATCTCGTTGCCTTTAGCCACCTCAACCTCCCCTTGCACCACGAAGGCGCAAGAAGAATCAGTGATTAAAGGGGAGGGAGGGGGGAATCTTGGTTTGGGATGAATTTAGACTGGGGGGAGGGGCGGTGGGGTGTCCAGATATAGATCGTGACCCTCCCACTTCGTATAGTTTCTTGCATAGAGTTCCAAGAAGGGATGACCAGAGACAGTTGTGAATTTTGACAAATGACTCTGCTATACATATGTGGTGTGGATGCAGAAAAAGAAATTCACGGGTAAGTAAAATGAAGTCACGTTCCACAGCTGGATTAGTTGTATGGCCAAAACAGGTGCCAATGGGAGGACCTCCTTTTGTTGTGTTGTTATACCTTTATTAATATTTATTTAATACTATTGTAAGGCATTGATGGTTTAGGTGCATTAGTAAAATATTGCTGTAAAATAGCATTGTAAATTTCTGCAATGGTTAGTAACGAAACTTGTTTATTTGTTGTGTCTGCAGTAAGATGTGTTGCCACAATAATATAGAATTTGTTATGTTCTGCTGTTGATTTAGAAACCCCCGTGTCTTCGCTGAGTGGTATCCGCCAGTGAACTCTCTGTGGTCATGCAATGAAATTGCCTCAGAAGCCTGTCATGTTGTTGTCGTTGTGTTGGCAATGTGGTACTTTCTTGTTTTACATGGACAAGTAATGTGAGTCGCTAGTCGTTTTGTTAAAATGACCACTGAACATCGTGTGCAATCGCTCCAAATGTGTATCTCTGTTTTGAAAGGATATTCATGGCGATGTACTTGCAGACATGAAGGCACGCCACCCCTACATGGTGTGTGCATGCATAGAGACGTAGCAACCCATTTCGAAAACGTGACAGGGCGAACAAATTCGCTTGCAAAAAACAAGAAAAAAATCAGTATTATTGTCTTACACGGAATATTTCTGGTCACTTGAGCCAACTAGGATACAATTTGGTTTCCCTTTTCTTTCTTTCTTTCTATCTCTCTTTTTTTTTTTTTTTTTTTTCAAAAAGGGGGGTCCCTATATGAGCAAGACACCGATTGGTGGATGACGATTTTTTGTTTGCTCCAATAAGATCTCTCGCTGCTCTCTATTTATTGCGAGCAGATTACAGACTGCTCTCTCCTCACCAAGAGCACTTCAGTTCTCCACCAAGCGACATCACGAACGAGAGGATATATATCATAGTAGCAACAAAATTGCCAGGCAAAAAGAGAGGAGCTCAACTGTAGTTGTATTATGTGTGTCTGTGTTTTTGTTTAGATGTAATTATTTCTGCGCATGTTGGTAGGTAGGAGCGAGGATAAAGACAGGGGAAATGAACTACTGGGAATGAGTGAATTCAGGACCGCGGACAGCGCTCGCACGCAGAATATAGGCATTTGGACGCTGCCGCTCTGAAAGCTTCCCATGCTTGTAGAATGTGAATGAGTTGGATACAGTTCAGCCACGGGAAAAGGCTTCGGTGTCTCGTTTTCCCGATGTCGGAACACAATAGGACTGGGAAACGAGGGAGACCCATGCACACAAGCCACCTGGATGTCATTGTTTGATGTCACGGACTTTGCTGCACGCAGACTGCGATTTGTCTTTCGCGAATCTTTTTGCGGTCTGGGCTTGCTGTTCATAAGTATCTAGCTGGGAAGCCCTTACCCCAAAAAGCATTTGCGGAAGGCGCATTCACCGAATTTTCAGCGTGTGATACTCCATACACTCCGTGGATTAAAATACCTACTTGAATTTATTCAGCATTATTATTATTGTTAATATTATTATTATTATTATTATTATTATTATTATCATTATTAATAATATTATTATTGTTGTTGTATTTTTTCTACTGATTCTTTGTTGTCACCTTATTTTTTTTTACCAGAAATATGTCATCGCTGTGTATTGCGGCTCAAATTCAAATGTAAAGCCGAACTTCTCTCCCAGTTACGTCCCCAAAGTCTGATATCCCTCCTGTCGAGAGTTATCTGGCGTCTCCATTGCCAGAATATTTGCTCTCGTTAATACGATTACAAAAGTCACCCAAACAAAACCACAGTACCACCAAGGAGGTTCCAGTTTGCACGTGGGAAAACACAGATGCCTGTTGGTGGGCATCTCGTTAGTGTGCTATTCACTTAGAATCCAAACAATGTGGAAATGACCCCACCCTGTTCGCAATAACATATAAGCTGTACATCCTGTTGGACAGTTATAATTCTACAAAGATTTAAAATGAAAATATCAGCCCCATTGGCTGTGTGTGTGTGTGTGTGTGTGTGTGTGTGAGTGAGTGAGTTGGTTTTTGTGGTTTACGAGGACATTTTTTTTTAGGTTACACTCTAGTAATTACGAGGGTATTATGCTATAAATGTGGCACCCTAGTGTCCTCGTACTTCAAACGGCTTAAAAACATACTAAACAGTGTTTTTTGTGTGTGTGTGTGTGTGTGTGTGTGTGTGTGTGTGTGTGTGTGTGTGTGTGTGTGTGTGTGTGTGTGTGTTTTTTTATTTTTTTATTTACTTATTTTTTTTTTGACAGTTTAAAAATGCCAAAAGTTTTCTATGCGGGTTAGGTTTAGGTGTAGGGTTAGGGGATATAAAACATTTTGTATATTATAAAAACCATTATGTATGTAATGATAGGAGTACCAACGTGTGTGTGTGGGCGGGTTTGGGTGGTTTACGAGTATATGTTTTAGGTTACAAACGGGAAATTATAAGGGTATTATGATATAAATGTGGTCTATGAGGAAAGTTCTAGTGTCCCCATAATTCAAATCGCTTAAAAACATACTAAACAAAAAAAATGCAGAAAGTTTTTTGTGAGGGTTAGGTTTAGGGGATAGAATCTATAGTTCGTACAGTATAAAAATCATTATGTCTATGGAGAGTCCTCACAATGTTAGCTGCACCAACAGCTGTGTGTGTGTGTGTGTGTGTGTGTGTGTGAGAGAGAGAGAGAGAGAGAGAGAGAGAGAGAGAGAGAACACGTCACCGTAGGTGCCCAAAGACAACAAGGTTTCACTCAATCTCTTCGCTTACTTTTCTTACATTTACCTCTCTCCCTCTTTTTACACACACTCTTTCGTTCTCTCTCTCTCTCTCTCTCTCTCTCTCTCTCTCTCTCTCTCTCTCTCTCTCTCTCTCTCTCTCTCTCACACACACACACACACACACACACACACACACACACATACAATATTTTGGAAAATGACACCTCGATGGAATATGACACACCTACACATACCCAGGATATAACACGTAGACACGTTGAATGATAAAGATTTTTATATAGCCTATGCCATGCAAAAAATAGTCCATTGAGAGATTCTCAGCAACTACAAAGTGACGTGATCTGTGTCACTTCAATCAAAAAGTTATGGCACCGTTGGTCCCCACTTTCCATTTGGTGTGCCACTCACCAACAGAATACAGACTTGTTCCATGTCCTATAACTGAGATTAAGCCAAATACAAATGCCCCCATTATGTGCTACAGTATCTGCAAACTGCTCTTGAGTCCCTTAGTGACGACAACCCCAACTTCCTTCAGGTCAGACTAACATTAATTCCGACTTAAGAGTATCTGTTCCCTCACACATTATTCAATTATAACAGAAGGGCATTACCTTTCGTTTATATGGCTATAAAGATGAGAGCAATTAAAGTAGGCTATAACAAAAACAGGCCTAACTCCCCAAATGACGTGGAGACCAAACGAGGCCCTCCAGATATTGGTTGGCAGCAATATTAAGAAACTCCATCAGAACGCCATCTGACAGGATTTCACTTTGTCGACGTAAGCGACTGAAAAAGGTTTCCATACATAAAGGAAATGAGAACGACGCTCTGGCCAAACCTTACAAAATGTTTTGAAAAATCATCTATTTGCTAATAGACATAAGCAGCAATATTAAACAATATAAGGGCTGCTCGTGTTGATTCAGTTGTGAACAAGGATTCTCGATTCAAGTGATTCATTTGATGCTCGGACGAGAGAGTCGAGGTGGGCAGTGGGGCATTAAGGTGGATTTACAGGTGGTCTGGTAAAAAGAAACGCGGGTTTATTGTCCTGATCATTTAAAATCATTATAAAATATCTGACTGCATGAATGCCTGATAAAATAGGTCTAGAAACGTTACTGTTTTACTGTGTAAATGCATTTATTAAACTTTAGTAACGTTTTTACGTCACATTTAGTGCGGTGGACATACAATTATATTCTGTTGTTGTGTATATCTAAAACCCCAATGGAAAAGTTCATGAAACGTGTTTCTGTGTGCATTGAATGGCATGGTGTACCTACAAACGGCTTTTCCATTCATACTGCATTTTGTCCCTTGGCATTAGGCCTGTCAACTCTTCCCATTCATTTGAACACTTTCCCGCCAAAAAACCCTGTGTTGTGTATATTTAAGTGCCTGTTAAACTCTCAAAAGACGCCACTGTCATTCATGTCCAACTTGGTGCTCTTGTGTTTCTACAAAGGGAAAAGCAAACAAACTTGAGGGATCCATCGGCTAAAGGACGGGAGGTGAAACGAATAACTGAATTCGCGACGCTCCGTCCATCCTCTTGATTGTGACCGTGACGTCACTGCCTTTGTAAGTCTGTCTCTTCTTTGGTTTCGAGAGATTGTCCATTCTTTCTCTCTTTCTTTCTTTCTACCTCAGCTCTTTAAAAGGCGACTAAGCGCAGTTTCAAAAGAGTTGATTTCTCCACATTACAAGGTTTGAACTGCTGAAGGTTATTTCTTTGTTATTGTGCCTATGAAACCCCATGTTCAGTACTAGATTCAACAGCTACAGGCCTGTGTAATGTCTGAGAACTACAGTAGCTCAGTGTAAAACATCTGTAAGTCATGAAGGTGGGCATTGCGCCTTGTGTATAAAGACCTTACAGGTGTGTGTTAAGAGTGCATGGACAATTTTCATATCTTTCTTTATTTAAAGTTTGAAAAATGTCTTGATATAAAATTAAGGGATGTAGAATTGTGTTTGTCTCGCTTTTGAAAGACAGATATGTTTTTTAAAAATCCTATTTTGATTTGGAATATTGTTCTGATTTGCATGCCATCCAATAGGCTATAGTACAACAATTAGTTAGAATGTAAACACACTCTTACAAGTATAAATACATGTAAAACGTACATAGACACATTGTCAAGACCACACACATACACACCCATACAAACATGCACTGGTTTTAAAATCTGCATGCTTCTGAAGCATGAATTTAAAAAGAAAGAAAAAGCTATGTTTTATTTTTATTTTTACTAGGACAGTCTGAAAATATACAGTACAGTGTTTTTCAAGTATGTTTTTGAGTAGCTCTCGTTGCATGCCTTTTATTTTATTGCACAGATATGTATTGGAAGTCTTTTATGAAATGGCTGTAGCTTCTGATTAAGTTATAATAGCCTTGAAAACTTTTTGAGCTCCAAACAAATGAAGCCACATATGTGTTAAATCTGATATCAGTCTATTCAACAATTGCAGTATTTATTAGGGTTAATCTTGGTGTGTGACTCTGAACAGTATTTTGACAGTTTTTTCACTTCAGTTTAGTTTAGTATAGATGAAAAGGATCATTTTAGTCCTTGTTTTCCAAACAGAAAAAAAAGACAAATGTATCATAAGGGTACAGAGTGAGAGACAACATTAACGCAGGTTGGAAGTAATATGAGACCCTAGAAAACATCAAAAGAGTCAAGGTTTATATATATATATTACGGCCACACCTTGAGACTGTTGTCTGATTTGGTCTTTAAACATTGTTTTAAACTTTGAAAATCTTGAATAATATTATGAATACTATTTTGTACGTCTCTGATATGCAGAAGGTATATTATATGATATTATATTTGCAGTAAAGATAGAGGTGGATTGAAAGCCTGGCTAATGTGCACATTTAATTTATTCATCAGTTTATTGTGTATTTTTTACCTCCCTAAAAATAAATACTGGAAACGTCTTTTGTCTTTATTGTCATAATTTCCAGCAGGCAGTTCTCACCGTATGCATTGTTTTGTCTTACCTATGCTTTGAGAGTTGGCATTACTGAAGGTGTGGCTGTACATGGTCATGCAATAACACACATTTGTTAAGAACATTTACGTAGTTTGATGAATTGTTGGCTCAAGGGTAAATTAACCGTAGGTTTGCAGTGAGTTTAAACTTCTGTTTGTTTGTATTTTTTTATTCTAAATCTATTGTGTAAGTTTTCTTTGTTTTATTTTTTTAATTATTTAGTTTTGTTTTTTTTGTTTTTTTTTAACACACACCATCTTTTAAGGACTAGGTTGTAAATGGACAACAAAAACATCATACCCAAAATGGATCAAGATAACAGCTTTTCCTAATTTTATATTATGAAAAATAATCTGCTGTTGCAGTTTTTGAACAAGCTCAGACTGATGTCATAACAAAGGTTGAGTTTTGGCACAATTGGCAACTCTTGAATAATTTGAACTTCACCTATCTAGATATTTTAGTCTCCAAGGACACTGTTTTTTATGCCCTTTTGTTCACACTTGTACCCTTTCTTGTTCCAGCTCATCCTTTCTGGTCTCTCTTGATGTATTTGCTTGCTTGCTTTAAAAGGAACTGTCATGTTAAAGACATGTTTCAGAATATTCTCCTCATCACAAAGTCTCATAACAAAAGGATGACACATACATTTTTTTAACACGTCCAAAAAATTATGCAACTTTTCCTAAATTGTTTACAGCATTACACAATGTAAAGCTTATATGCAAATCTAATACCTTTTAACTGCCATTCTAATCAGTCTACATGAACATGATCCCAATATAAGGATTTCATTAAAAAATAATAATTAGGATTTGAAAAAGTGTACAGGAATGGAAGCCACATGGACTGACAAAAGGAAAATTTACATATGCTTTCCCCTGTCCCTTCTTCTTCTCTTTTCACATTCCATCCATCCATCCATTCATGGATGAGTCAGGAAAGGTGTGAGGGATGAGTCACTTCTGGGCGGAGGTTTTAGGGGAGGGGAGGGGAGTGTCCTCTTGTACCTAAGAGGGTGGTCCCGTCATGAGAATGTGTCACGACTTCACTGCAGAAGTCATACTCTTTCACGTATTCACTCGGCACCAATGTGCCCTCTACACAACAGTGCAAAAGTAGTCGTTATACTGTAAACTATTTTAGTCAATTATCTGATAACTTTTTCAGTAGTATGTCAAAAAATCAAAATCAAATAACTTTATTGTCACACAGCCATATACACAAGTGCAATGGTGTGTGAAATTCTTGGGTGCAGTTCCGATCAACATAGCAGTCGTGACAGTGATGAGACATATACCAATTAACAATAAACATCAAATTTACACAACACAATTTAAACATCTGATATACACATAATTACACTCAACAATATACAAATAATAACATACACTGTACAGTATACAATACGCACTATATAGATACACATTATTCAATAAAAATAAAAAATAAAAATATATAAAAAAAGTATATATAGTATATATAGTGCACTTGTGCACTTCAATGCCCAGATTATTTACCTAATTCCATCCACTGTGTGTCTGAGCAATATCAGATGTCAAAATGGTTATTTTGGTCAAATAGATTTTTCTTTATTTTCTGTTATCAGTTATCTTGTCCAGAATAAACAGCACTAAAAGGATATAAAGTTGAGTTTTTTGGAGGTAACATCCATTAAAATATGGCCCTCTCTAAAACACATTCCTCTGTGCCAGAATTGCTGTCATTATATTACGGTTGATCATTTATCTTTTTGTTGAAATAATACAGTAAGAAATAATTTTATGAAATATAACTAAAGATGTAATTTGTACTATATGGATGGAGAGATAAATGTCACTTTACATTCAGAGCCATCTAAAATATAATACAGTACAAAAACATTAACAATAACCATTAAAAAAAACTATTAAGTATTAAATAGAATTATCATTTATTTATTTCAAAATAAATAGGAAACAATAAACAATTTTGTAAACATATTTCATGTAAACAATGTTGGCATGAATGAAGTTCTGTTAAACACTGAAAAACACTGAGTATATGTATGTGTTTGTGTGTGTGGGTGGATGTTCGTGTCTGTAAGCAAGACACATATTTTATGAAGTTTCTTGATCATTGTTTATGTATTTGTAGAACATTTTCTGATGACAAGACATCAAGGCAAAAGAGAGATGAGGGGCTCAACTGAGTACGTTCCTCGAGGAAGGAGATGGACAGTTAACAGGAATGGAAGCTGACAAAGGAAAAGGAGGGAGTCGATCAAAACAAGAGGTATCAACCGACACCTATTCGGGGTAGCATGGGTGTGACCTGCATCCATATTACTTGTAATGCAAAACACACTTTCTGGATTATTACATCCTTGTACACCGTAGGGGTCTCGATGAGTGAAACTTAATGCCCCCAAATCTGGACTGATCAAACATGTAATTCAAAATATTTGTACAGAAATGGATCAGTTAAAGCAAGCATTAAACAAGTAGTAACAGAGAAAACTAAAGCACTCTAGTACTAAATAAGACTCAAAGAATTAAAAGAAAAGAAAAAAAAAACACATTCAGTCTGTTGGGTGTGTTATGTCATAAAATCGCATTAAAAATATAAATGTCTCTCTCTTTGTCAAAATATTGAGTGAGCAACAATTCGGAACACAATTCTGTCTTTGCATGCTTGCAGAATAGTCTGCTGTCACTGGAGTTTCTCACTCCATAAGACTGTTAGATCCCTACTACATGTGTTTAAAGAAGACAAGAAGGTTTTTAGGTTGTCGCTAATCCTTAAAGTACAATGTAGATGTGACAGGTCAGATTCCATAGAGACGTGGCAAAAGTGAAGGCTCGATAGGCACATAAAGGAAGAAGGGGTACCGAAGGAAACATTGATGACCAATATGGACACATATATAAATCAATTTACAGCAAAAAGAAAGAAAAAAAGTTTGCATTATTGATACTTTTTAATCAGTTTAATCACAGTGTTATAAGAAGCACACAGGGATGTTAAAAAACAGAACCACTACACAGAAAATTTAGAACAAATATGTTAGTTATAATTCATGTGATTTTTTAGTTGATGTAGATAAAATACATTAACTTCATACTATTTTGTTTTTAGTTTTTAGTTTTAATGATACTGCAACTCAGCTGACTGTCTGAAAATTATAAAAAGGCTCAGAATATCTTTTAGCTTGTGTTAAAGTGCTTATCTTTTGAACTGAAAAATCAGATGATATTGTCATCTATTACTAGTTTTATAATACAAATTTTAAGTGAACATCTTACCCAGTGAATTAATCTGCACAGTAACCCAGTTTCACCTGGTGCTTTGAGTAAATACATGACGTTTTCAAGGGGGTGGGGGTGTTGCACGAGTTGCATTCAGTGTTTATTGTCTTTGTTTGTGTGTTTTTGTTTTATTCATATGAAATCTAGAGCCAGGGAAAGATGGAGAGCAGAAAACTGACATCTTAACCACATACAAGAATAAATGTAATGTACTAACTTCAGAGAGCGGTAGGCCACAGCAGACTGTAGAATAGCAAAGCTATATACTGTATATATATATATATATATATATATATATATATATATATATATATATATATATAATAGTATCATAATTTTTCAGATTTCAGCATTTCAGACAGTCATTAGGTCTATTTACTATACTGTTTGAGAGATGACGTAAAACGAAAAATAATTGTCACCATTCTATGTTGATAACTTAAGATACTATACCCAGTCAATCCTTAAAGAGTGTCAGGGAAGAGTTTTGTGGGCATCTGCATATTTTAAAAGAAGCAGGATTGTCTTAGGAAACACATAGAGTCACTTGACTGTCGTGACGTAGTTGTCATGTCTATTGTGAGCAGCTAATTCATGTGCAGGCAAAATGTGTGCAAAACTTTATGTGTGTGTGTGTGCTGCACTCACATATAAGTATAAAGGGAGGTGTATTGTTTTTGTCAGTATAGACTGCATTTGTTTGAATAACAACTCACTGAGAGTGTGTTTGAATGTTAGTGTTTGTCAGAGCACTTTTAAACATTATTTTAAGGTCTGTGTGTGTGTAGAAAATGTCTTGTAAACCAATGCATGCACACATATGTGTTAGTGCATGCCTGAATGCTTTATACTAGCTTTCTACAAACAGTGTGTGAGGTGTATGTACATTTAAATACCAAAAATAATGCTTAGGGGGTGTGTATGTGTGTGTAAGTTTTAGTATATTTCAGAGTGCTTAGTATAATATTTGTAAGGTCTCTGTGTATTTGCAAAACCTCTTATGTAAAAATATATATATATGTGTGTGTGTGTGTGTGTGTGTGTGTGTGTAAATGATCAAAAATATGAATGTGACGGAATGTGTGTTTGGTTTTGCCAGTTGTAACAGTGTGTGTGTGCACATTTACTTACCAAAAAGAATGCTTAGGGAATGTGCGTGACAGTATGAATGTGCTAGTTTATGTTTGTATAATTATTGCAAGGTCCGTGTGTGAGTGTGTGTGTGTGTGTGTGTGTGTTAAACGTCATGTGTGTGAATATACGCAGACACAGTATGTGTACATATGGGTGAGTGTGTGTGTGTGTAAATGTTTCAGGATATAAGTGTGAAGGGACGTGTGTGTTTTTGTCAACTGTACAGACTGTATGAATGTATACTTGTCTGCGTAAGTGTTACTGTATGCTGGAGGGATGTATATAATTATTTGGTGACCTGTGTGTGTGTGTGGACAACTGAGTGTGTATGAATGCATGGACATATGAGTATGTGTAGTAAATTTGCTGTATGTAAAGGGGTGTATGTGTGTGTGTGTATATATGGTTAAGTGTATGGCTGAGAGGCTGTGAAACATGCACATGAGCTTTGAGAAAGAGATGGCAGAAAAGATGAGCCAAATAAAATCACACGCAACATGCAATTATCAATGTCAAAATATCAGGTACAGAAAGCATTGCACAGTCCAAAATAATTAACTTAAATTTAGATTTATTTTTTTTTAAATAATGTTAATATGCATTTTTGCAGCAATGTATATATTATGTCAATTAAATTTTAAGGACAAGCGTGAGTAGGAACTGACACAGAACATACTTTACAAACTAATTTTTCAAAGTGGAGGTTTCTCTGATTCTGAAAATTGACCCTGAATAATTTTGAGAGGTTTTGTTTTAATACAAAATACAGTATGAAGTTAGTTTATCAGTTCACCCAAATATATTGATTTAGAAAAATTATGTATTGTGAAATTTAAGAAGACCTGTGTCCCTAGACTTATGATGAAAACAGAATATTATTGAATGATTTGACAAATGTTTTATATTAATTGGTATCTAACATGATGTTTATTTGTCTATGTGTCTGTGCGTGACTGTGCACATGTGCAAATGAGTGAGATGCTTCTCAGCCTCTTTTTTAAGAAGAAACATTATATTCTTAAAACACACACAAAACCAAATATGTACATGGCTCTAAATGTTCCAATATCTGTTGTATGATATGATCAATCTTGATCTGTTTTTGCATGTTTTGTCTTTTGAAACATGTCTAGCGTGGAAAAGGCCTCAGTCGTGAGAACAGTCGAGTTCCTGTAGTTAGTCATCTGAATCAGAACATGCTCATGGGAGGACAAAGAAATAAGAAGGTATGGTATTCTCACATATTGTATAAGTATATATTCTTGTGCTATTGAGTATATATTTGTATCATGTAATGTGGCAAGTGACCTGTGTCAGGTTGTCAGTATACTAAAGTATCTTTCCATAACTGTTATACAGGAGATTAGAATCACATTCATCTTAGAAATCAAATAGAAACCGATGGATAAAGATGATAGATTTTCTGAATGAAGAGTGGTGTTGATAAAAGCCTGAAATATATTATTTAAAAGCATGATATGCTTAGTGCTATGTCATCACTAACCATTTTTAGATCTTACATAAATTATGCATAACACAGAGGATATTATTTACTGTTGTTGATATTATATACACTACCGGTCAAAAGTTTTGAAACACTTGACTGAAATGTTTCTCATGATCTTAAAAATCTTTTGATCTGAATGCATATGCTTAAATGTTTGAAATTAGTTTTGTAGACAAAAATATAATTGTGCCACTATACTAATTTATTTCATTATAAAAAACTTTTTTTTTTAAAAAATAAAAAAGTTTTTGAAATTGATGACTTGGACCAAATAATAAAGAAAAGCAGCCAATAAGTGCCCAACATAGATGGAAACTCCTTCAATACTGTTTAAAAAGCATCCCAGGGTGATACCTCAAGAAGTTGGTTGAGAAAATGTCAAGAGTACATGTCTGCAAATTCTAGGCAAAGGGTGACTACTTTGAAGATGCTAAAATATAACACAGTTTTGATTTATTTTGGATTTTGTTTAGTCACAATATAATTCCCATAGTTCCATTTATGTTATTCCATAGTTTTAATGACTTTATTATTATTCTAAAATGTGAATAAAGAAATTATAATAAAGAATGAGTGTTTCAAAACTTTTGACCAGTATTGTGTGTGTGTGTGTGTGTGTGTGTGTGTATACATATATATATATATATACATATATATATACAATATATATATATATATATATATATATATATATATATATATATATATATATATATATATATATATGTGTGTGTGTGTGTGTGTGTATACATATATATATATATATATATATATATATATACACATATATATATATATGTGTGTGTGTGTGTGTGTGTGTGTGTATACATATATATATATATATATATATATATATACACTCTTTTACTTTTTGTGTTTTTACAGGATCCAAACCTGGGAAAACTTGTAACTTGAAGATTAACCTCATATCAGCGACTGTAATTCTGCTTTACACCTGTTAATGGATATTCAGCAAGTTGATTAAATTGTAGGAGGACAATAACACCTTCAGGTATTTCAAATCTCTGTTTGTAAAGGACTTCTTGTATGAGCTGGACATTGCTTACGTTGTCAGTTCCAGACGTATTGTTTTCTGTTTTGTATAAATGTAGAGCGAAGGCTTTTTCTTGGGAATAGAAAAGTGATAACATAGTTTTTTGAGGTAAATAAAGAAATACATAATAAACGTAAACATAAAATAACGTACAGATGATATCCTCTTTGCTGTAGGTGTTCACGCCCTGAGTGAAATTGTGTAGACCAGATGATCACGTGAACGCTTGTGTTGGTTTGTTGAGTTTTAATTTGAAAGACGTGGTAGGACAAGACAAAGGTAATCTGATTTAATCTAATTTTCTTCTGAGCATTTCTTTTACCATTGTAAATAATACTCTGTATGTATGTCTTAAAATTGTTGTGCGAGTGCTAAGAACTGCGCGTGTTTTAAGGCTGTTGTAGCAATCTGCAGCTGTCGCTGTCCACTGCGCGTGGTGCTGAAATGTGCGCAAACGGGACAAAGAAGCTTATAACTTCTACTGAATAAAGCTAAAGTTTCTAGACGTTATCTCACTGTATATGTATGGTGTATTGTATACGTATAGTAAAGTTGTATTAGCTTAGTATTTAAAAACTATGTTAAGCTGTGGTCTAACAAAAAATATGACGTGGTTTTAGGATAACTAGATGGTAAACTTCTAATATCCACCTTATTTAAAGTATCATAGGGTCATAGGGGGCTGAGTAATGGCAAAAAAGGGGGGAAAGATCAGTAAGTGTCGAGGAGGTTAAACAGGAATTTAAATAGGACGAGTGTGTTAAAATTGAGAGTGACTGAGAGGGTGTGTGTTTGTTTTTGTGAGTGAGAGAGTGTGTGTCTGTGAAGGAAGTAATGTCGAAAATTGTATGTGTACAGTATGTTAGCACAAAGGCAGTACAATTAAAAAAATCCAGATTTTACGTATACTATAATGTATATAATTATAATCGCAAAATATAGCCTACTGTGATTCAAACATTGACATTTTAGCGCTCTATGTGTATCGGATTAATCTAGCTCCACGTGTCTTTTATTTTCATGACGTGCTCTTTTTTTCTGCTTTGATGTTTTTCGTGATATATGCCTGTATTTATTTAAATATTTAAATAATGCAGTGTACTACGTCAGAATGTAACTGTTTTGAATTTTATACTTTAATGTTGTTCTATATGTTTTATGTATAGTGCACTGCAGGGACACCGAGAAAAAATATCATTAACTGTTTAAATCTGACAAATTGTCTAATTATATCTCTACATGAAATTTATAATAATGTGATATCAAGTGGCAAAGTGGGTGTACATTGCAAAATCCGAATGATGGAAGTTTGTCGTTCTTGTGCATTCTTTACTGACCTTTGAATTACAATATTATTTTATAAACAGATTTCTTCCTTCCCTGACTCAGTGCAAATAAAATGTTTTGCATTATTTAACAGTCTTGCTTGCTTTTGTTCTGTATCTGTCTGTTTTTAATTAATTGATGAAGTGTAAAAAATAAATGAAAAAAATAAATAAAAATCTACAAAACTAAAATGACATCTGGCACATTGTAAACATTCGTGTTTAAAGCCTTACATGAAAAAGACAAGTGAGGGCAATGCATAGGCTACAACCTTGCACAGCCAGATCATGCTGCAATTCAAAATACAGAGATTAAAATGCTTTTTCTCGACGAAACCAATGCTTTTTTGTACTCAGCACGCTGTTGTCTGTATGTTATGTGCGTTACTTGAATTGTGCACGTGTCGGTTGTCTTATATTTTAGGTTAAATTTCGGGTCGTAAGGAGAACTGAATGGCGATTGTGGACATGGATGTGTTGGAGTGATCCAGTCTGCATGGTAGTCTGACCTAGCCCTGACAAGCTAGAGCAAAACATCCGAATGGCACGAATTTTATTGCTTTCAACACTCGTGTTTCACGGACGAACTGACAGTCCTGTGATGCAAGCGCGTGCGAGTCAATTAAAAGTGTGTTTCAGAACCGTAGCTCTGGATTTTTTGTAGGTTGCTCTCTTGCATATACCTAGTACTATTCGTGTTTACATAACCAGCCTCTCTTCCGCGTTACTCGCGCGGTAAGTTCTCGCGATGTTTCAGAACAGAGAGCTGTCTGGTAATTGTAGTTTCATGCGGCAGTTGGGGAATGTCCTATCCACAAGGAGTTCACTGGTTGATTTATTATAAATAAATATGTCTACACAACAAAAATAGCTTCGAAAATGTAAAAACAAGTATGGAGTTTTATATCAGTCCTTATTCATAGTAACGCCCTGTTTGTTTATTTTTTGATGGGAATGGAAACGAGGTTGAGAAGGATAGACTTACATGGTTGTAGGCTACTGTAGTTTACATTGTTGAGCTGATGTAAGACTGAAAAAAAAATATTTCTAAATAATTTTAGTATACAAAAAAAAAAAAAAAAAGTTGTTACTTTTAATACAGTCTGTGCTATTCTGTCTCTCGAACTAAATTAACATGTCGGTCTTTTTTTTTTTTTTTTTTTTTTCAGCCTATGACTCATTTGAGTGACAGCTCTAGTGAATGAATGACTGGCGTTCCTGTCGATAAATACTAACTTACCGAATGCACATCAGAGGCGGGACAGCACGAGTCCCTTTAACCAATAAGCAACAAGCTTCATTCATAAAATAGTGTGGGGGGTGATCGTTGCGAGCGTGGGTTTGGAGGTTTCATAACCCTGACTGAAACAGAAAAAAACAGTTCCTAAATACAACCAATGGCATTCTTTGAATGGAGGTTACCGTAATGTTTGTCCAATCGCTTCTCAGTCGGAACAGCTTTCGGTCCGCCCCATTGAAACGGAGAACCGAATGAATGAGAATGGGCTCTTTGTGATTGACGCACACGAGAACCAAAGAATGGTACGTTGCCATTGGCGGACAAGGGTTTCGACCAATCCACAATGGCCGTGGGTTTGAATGGGCGGCGATGGAGTAGGTGGGATGTGTGCAGTTAAATCTGGATAGACTAGTATGTTGGAGGAGTTGTAGGGGTGTGATGCCACAACCTGCTTATAAAGGGGCGCACAAGTTGAAGCTTTATAGCAGTGCATAACGCCTAATTTTCTAGGTCATTCACCACGCACAGCCAGCCGTAGACATGGAGTCGTTTAACGTGGTGGAGACGCTTCAGCCTGCCGAGAGAGCGTTCTTCTGGGTCGGTGCTCTTATCACGGCCTTGCTGGCGCTGTGGATGTTGTACAAGATTCTCACTGGATTTAGGATATGGGTGCTGGGAAACGGGGATCTAATCTCTCCCAAATTGGGAAAATGGGCAGGTAAGTTGAAAGACCTACAAGCTTGTGAAAGAAACGGGTGGCATAAATGTAGTACGTGTTTGAAGCCTTAAATTAAATAATGATGAACTTTGAGGATTTGGGGAAAGTATTATAATTGTCACTTTTGGCCGTGTTGCCGCATCAGATGCAATTTAACACCTCGCCTCATCATCGTTAAAAGAACAAATGTTTATACCTCTCAGCTGAATGTATAACTATTAAGGAAATATTAGATCACCAGACTAATTGAGGCATTAGAATTTTATGCGTATGGTCAATGGAGGCGACGTGTGTCTCCGGTTGACTGATTGCGCCATACATTCATATATTATGCGCACATACCAATGTACTCCGAGTCAGTCAGGTGTTGATACCTGATTTTTTTTTTTTTTTTTTTTTTTTTTTTTTTTTAAATGGCATTGCTTTTAACATATTAAGGATTTGACTAATTAGATTATATTTTAAGTTTGCATTTACAAATACTTCTTAAATCATTTCAAACCACAACCATTGTAAATGAGGCAGATATATCGATATATATATATATGAAAGACTATATATATATATATATATATATATATATATATATATATATATATATATATATATATATTCGTAATTCTAGTTTTTCCTGAATCTTATGTGCCTGGCCTAGCCTGACCCAATTATCCAGTTCCCGGCTGCGCTGTGCCAATGTGTGTCCCGACAAACGCGCTTTTCTAGATCGCTTTGACAGTTTCGTGGGTAAATTGCGTCTTAATCTCTCGGCTGATGTCTTTTTGGCCGGTGTTGTCGACTGTTGACCGCTTCATCCCCTCACTGGGGGCACAGAGCTTGGTTTTGGCAACATGACGCAGTTTAAAACGACAGTCTTAATTATAATGCGGGTCCATTCCACGTGCGGCATGTGAGGGGAGACTTGTGTGATGCTCAAATTCTAAAATGTCATGACGTTCAGCGCAACGATTGTCTCCTTAGCACAATCGGACTCTGAACACCGAAACTTCAGAACTCGTCTCACTGTAAAATATTTTTTGACTATGGCTTATCTTGCCATAGTCTTTCACTTGTTGGGGGATGATGCCCTGGCAGCAGGTGTATCAGCATTCAACGCCCCCAGCGGTCGGCTTGGTCATTGCACATCGAAGCGGTTTTAAGTTCGCAGTTCCTCTGAGTACAACGAGCTTTTGAAGATTTGTATTTTTTTTTTTTAATCTAAGATGTCTTTTAGCTTATGTTTTTATTCAAAGCTACTGATTACAGGGACAGATCCCTTAGAACAACCTGGGGTTCAGAGCCTTGCTCAAATACATTGTAGACCTTTTTCAGAGTTGCGCCATATTTAATTTGTGATGGGAATGAAAACGAGGCTGAGGGATAAACTGTGTCCCAAATGACACACTATACACTAACAAAATATACTATCCACTTAACCGTGTTGTGTATGAATTTTCAAAGTGTAGTATTGTCCCAAATGGAACAATTAATGGTTTGTTACGACACGGACGCATTCGCCGTTTAACATGGTAAAGCATTCAACATACATATGCAGTGTGATGTCTTCACAGAAGTTTCACTAGCTGCTACATTCTTCATTATTTACAACTGTTTTGTCGGACCAGCAAGGCAGCCAGGTAACTCCTCCCCTTCCACTATGTACGCGAGCTCTTGAGTGCACGAAGTGTTCAACACACACTCTGTTTTGACAGTTGAAAAAGTGCATCATCCGGGTACTTAAAGTACACTTCTTTTTGCTGCATTTTCAGTGTAAACATACTACTCTCACTACTTACACTGCAAAAGGACGTAGAATAGTGCAGAAGTGTGCCGTTTGGGACACACTTATAGACTTACATACTCGTGTGTGTCTGAAGTTGTCAACTAAACATTTTTTGGAAAACTTTTTTTCAAAGTTTCGTCAACCATACAGCTTATTGAAGAGACTGTGTTTTAAAAAAAAACTGGAACCCTAATAAGTTGACTCTACTCAACTGATTGAGCAAACTTGTTCCCTCAGTTGAATTTAATAATGGCATCTCCAAAACTTGTAACTAAGTTCACTTAACTTGGTGTTCATACAGAATTAACTTAACTAAGCTAGGATAACTATATGCAAGTAGACTCATCTCAGACTTGCTTTTTAAATGTTGTAGTTTCAACTTTAGGTAATTTAGGTAATACAATAAGACATCTTAAGTAATGAAGATTATAACTTATTTAAGGTCAGTCATAAAAAAATAAATTAAAAAAACGTATTTCTCCACAGAAGTGCATGTATACATGTACTTCAGTTGCACATGCACAAAGAGAACTGAGATGGTGTTAACAGGGTCCAACTTGACCAAAGGGGACACCAATCACCCAAATGGTGACATCACACAAAACAATTATTTGCAATAAAACAATATAAATAATGCTACAAAAGAGCTGAGACCTCTATGAATTCTTAACTATTAAATTGCCACCATATGTTCCCTTTCACCAAGGAAACAATTAAATAATACAAGCGTGAGGCATTACAGGTATTCCATATAGTCTCAATTTTGTTCTCAATAATTAAGAGTTATTAACACCTAAACTGTTAAATCTATGTATTTAAGAAAAATAAGTTCAAGGAATTTGGATATTTGAGTTATGAACCCAAAACTTGACATTTCCAGTAATGTTTAAGACCACTTTATTTATTTTCGGTAATGACAACATTGGTGTTTACATTGAGCTCCATAGTGTCCATTAATAGTGGTAATATACGTATCACACATTACAGGGTTCAAACCCACACCCATTTTAGTTATCGGCTGCTATGCCACACCACCCCATTTCAGAGTGACATTTTGAAACCTCTTAAAACATTTTCTTCGTACATTCTGTTAGTGTGATGTCAAATAACTGAGGTGATGAAAGCCACTCCTTGAAACTAGAAAAGCAGGGCACCAGTCAGACTCGTTTAGTTTTAGCGTAATTCCACCTCACAGTGCTTGCGCACAGGTAAGGTAGAGGTAAATTAGTGGGGGGGAGAAACTAGTCCCTCTTCCGGCCAATCCAGAGGCACAGGTCTTGTCAGGTTGAGCAACAGTCCATTTCCTAATCTCGAAACTCTTACACGTCAGGTAGCCTATGTGTATGGTTCCTTGACACATTCACACACAATCACTCCCCTCCCTCAGTACCTCATCATATAAGCGTTCACTCGCATGTTGAGGGTATTAAGTCTCTACGGAGATCACAAAACTATACATTTTCAAGGTGCAGCGTGCTGACTTTGCAGTACTTTGAAGGTGAGTCATATAGTGAGTCATACTTGGGAGTTATGAGGAAGTGGTGTGTTCCTCAGGCATTCCTCGACTGAGACGCTTACATTTTACGGGAGACCCCTGCTGTTAATTTTGGATACTGCACTACTTTGGTAACTGTTGAAAGCCAGTGTGGTTATGCTATTGTGCATGATCTGCTTGCAGCAGTAGGAGCAGTCTTTTTTTAGAACATTGTTATTAGTCAGGTGTGGCTTCTCTCTCATAACACCAATAAATTATACATTTCAGAGGTATCCTGTGCAGCTTTCTTTAAAAAGGATTCACAGATGCATTAAAAGACAATATAACTGTTAATGGCTTGCAGAATTATTTTTAATTTTTTTGGACAATAAGCATTTTCACAGGTTTGTTTAATCATTAAATGTGAATATGATGGTGTTCTTGGGAGCACAGAAACATATCATGTCACATTTCACTCCAAAATCGTGTGTGTGTGTGTGTGTGTGTGCTCCCACTATGAAAATAGCCATGGAAAGTGGCATGGTGTTAAATCACTAATAAATATTCTTTATTACTAATAAATACTATTTAAATGTCATTTATTGTTATGAAAATTGCATTTAATGAGAAGGGGGTGATTCATTGTTATAAATAATGTCACAATGCAAACTTAATGGCTGTAAAATAGGCTTTAATTTCTATAAGAAAAAATTTACAATCTTATTCCTTTATGGTTTTGGGGTGAAAGAAGACCCAGACATGTTCTTGACAGGTTTCCGAACATTCACCCTAATAGAACTGTTTTGTCTCATCCACATGTGTAACATGGATTACATCAGAATGCCCCTCTCTTTTACAGTGCACACCCATTACTGTATATGTATGGGTAGGTATGCTTGATTCATACTGCCAGGTTTAGTTTTCTTGGTAATTTTTTATTTAACTGGTGCAGTGAACTGTGTGCATGAGGTAGGTTGGCCTTCCCCTCAGCCGAGTAGTGATGCTGACCTAGCAGCCAGAATTAGAGCTTCATTGCCACCCACCCTTGTCCATCTCTTCTGTCCTCCAGTGGCTCACTTCATCCTTCCTTAGAACACTAAATGTGTTTGAGAATCACCCAGTTATGTATTAGAGCTGTAGTCATTCATAGGGATGGGGCGTTTGTCTCACACAAACTTGGTTTGACATGCAAATGGTGGGAGTTTTTGTTTCAGACCAGCTTCTGGCCAGCATTTCAAGGCACAGGTGAAGTTTAGTAGAATGCAGTGTTAGTTTTGTTATAGGAGTGCTTGTGTTCAAATTTTGTTTACTTGCCCATTGTGGATGCACAGGTTTGTGAATAGCAACATTAGCCCATTCATGCTTGGTAAAAGGGACAATGTGAATGAGATTTATTCCCTAGTGTATGTGAGTGAGTGAATGTGGAATGCGCAACTTGTGAATGTGTGAGCCCTTGTGCACCGTGAATGATGACAGTGTGACTGGCTCTTGAAGAGGCAGGGGTGGTGGGGTCTTCAAAGGGAACGCTGCCATTCATGTGACTAACACGCTTGTTGCCACGTGCAGAAACCAAGGATGCTGGGTAAAATTGCTACCCCTCATCTATTCTCAGCCCCCTCCTCTCTATCTAAGCCTATCTCCATCCTCCGTCTCTTGCTCATCCCCTCCGTCTCCATCACTATGAATCCCCCCACTTCCCTTCTGAATCTGTTTGTTCACCCTCTGTGAGCCCCCACCTTCCCTATTCTCTTCTGTCACGACTCTGCTCATTTATTTGTTTATTTCCATAAAAAGGAAATCTTCCATCTGGCGTTTAACATTACACTTTCAATTCGCATGCCATTCAGACCAGCTATTGTGTTGAATATAACATATGTTTATTTGGATCTCCTTGGCCTGAATTGTTTAATTCAATTTCAGAAACGTAAATGCAACATTTGCACCCATTTTAATTGTTTACTGTGCCAAGTCTGTTTTTAGCAGCTTACAATGCATATAATAATACTTATGTTCTTGTTAGAATGTGTCTTTTTCCAGTTAATTTTTTTTGCTATTGCAATTTATTCAGCTCCGAGAACTGAGAATTTATGTGAAAGGTCTGCAGTGTCCAAGAGGTGTTTATTTTATTGCCTTTTTGTACAGTATTTTTACCTTGGGCGTGAATCCAGTGGCAGGTTCAACTGCCTCTTGTTTTCCAGTCTCCCTCTGTTATCGCTGTGGCGTATCAAAATTTAACTAGTCTATATTTAGATGTTTTGAATTATTTCTGCCCTTTTCTGTTCTAATTCATTTTTTGCAAGAGGAAGATGGCTGCATAGAGAGCTATTGCTTTTTCCACTTGTTTGTTTGTTTTTTTGCAAGAAGCATGTGACTTTTTGCAGCTATTTCTGATTGCACCCTCTCACCCACACACCACCACCACCATTTTTTTTTTTTCTCAATCCACCTTCATCTGAGTATAGATTCTATTTTGGGTGCCGAACTGCTCTGCTGTGTAGTTTTCCTGCTGGCCATGTGACTGGCTTGTGCTATTTAAAGCATGATGCTGCTGCTTTGGGGGAAGTGGGCGGAGGTGTTAGCATTCTGCAGTCCTACTGAGCCAAGAACGGATCGGTTCATTCATGGAGGGGGAGAGAGATGGAGAGTGATGCATACAGTAAAAGCCGGTCTGAAGGTGCAGGCGAGGACTGCATCGCACCCGCATTTTAATTACTCTACACTGGCCTCAGATATTTTGGTTATTAATTCTGTAAAGCATAATTCCCTGTTCAATAAACGTCAGTCAGCTTTTTTTCCCTTGGCATACCCAGGGCTCCACAATGAGCTGTTGCTGGGGGCTGCAGAGAGGGAGCGTGCAAGAGAGAGAGGTTGAGCGGGCAGCATCTTGTTGGTATTCAAGTGCTGCGGCTGTTCCAGACGAGGCAGCTATTTTTACTCACCCAGCTGCTTTTTTTAGTGCAGGAATACTGAGTCTGAGCAGGGCAAGTGCGCCTGTGCAACTCCGTATTTCTGAATGTACTGTTCGTGAGTGTAACCAAGCACGACTGCTTGTGCCAGCTTGCTTAAAGAGGGGCGAGTAGATGCTCCTGGGTCTATTCATTCTTTTTTTTATTTTTTATTTAATTGAAGGTCTGACGCATTTAACCATTAGAAGTCTTCTTGCTGTTTCCAAAGGTCATTGTTGCAGCATCTAAACTGGTCTTTTTCATGCATCCATCTGACCCTCTTCTACATAAACACAGATTTTGTGTACAAATAAGCGTCTCTGGTCAAGCATCAGTGCTCCTTGTTCACGTTGCTGCTTACGTGCATCTTCGTGGTTTGTCACAGACGTATTGCTCACATGATGGGAATTATGTCCTGCTGGGAGCTGTGGGTGTTTCTGTGGGATAGACTTGGGTTTTGATGGGTGGCGGTCCATTTTATGATTTCTGTCTTGTGTATCCATCAAAATGTCACAGTTCTGGTAGAGTGGAAACAGTCCCTAGATATATAGGACTAGATTTTGATTGGTCATCATGGATTTTAGTGAAACTGATGCTCGTTTACCATTTTAAAATTATGTAGTAAAGGATGAGGTGCCAAAAGTGCTCGCCACCCTTTTATGTCTATAAATCAAGTCATTTTTATTTGTATAGCGCTTTTCACAACACACATCATTTCAATATCGATAATATCTATAAAGTCTTAGTCATCATGTGTAGTTTGATTAAATATGATTGTAAATTGTGTATAAAAATAAATAATTGTATTTAGAACCCCAGTGAGCAGGCCGAAGGCGACTGTAGCAAGGAACACAAAACTCCATAAGATGGAGAAAAATAACCTTGGGAGAAACCAGACTCACTGTGGGGGCCAGTTCCCCTCTGGCTAACATCATGAGTATAATGCCAATATTACTTATTTATGTGCAGTGCAAGACATGGTTTAAAATAATTAAACCAAGTAAGTGTTAAAGGCCAGTGTTTTGTAAGATTTTGTAAAAATATTTTGTAAGAACTGTAAGATTAATGCCTAATGTCTTTTGAAGTTCATCCTTGATTAACTGCAGAAGTTCACATAGATGCAACTGTCCTTTGTTAGTTGGCTGATGAAGGCTTTTGTTGGCAATTAATTGATTGTCTATGTATTCCATTTTAAGAGTGTAGTCCATCATTAGACCAAGGTGATGCAGGCAGAGATCAGTGAGGTGCATTGCAGTTCAACCTGGCCGGTAATTTCGGTGAGGTCTATCCTAAGTCCAAGGTTCAGGCAATGGCATATGAAGTATCCCATGTCTTCTGGTTGGAGTTGGTATAACTCACTCCCCCAGCCCTTCTTGCTGCTTGTTTGAAACTTTCTGGTGTATGTGCACACATGCACGATTGTCTTTTTAAGTGTGGAGTTCCCAAAATCATCTGACAACTTGCAAAATTGTAAGGTATGACTTGGCTTGTACGAAAGGTGCAACTTTTATTCCAATAGAGACCAACCAATCAACAAACAGAATTTTAAATTGATACAATAACTGTGTCAAATTTTAGCTAGCCTCCTATCATTCACTTTATTTTAGGAAGGGAAACATTTAGTTACTCGTTCCATATTTATTTATGCAATACAAATGTATATCTTTAACTTGTAATACACTTTCCTTGTCTTGATCCAAACTCCAATGTTGTCTTCAGTGGTACGATATTTTCCTATTAAAAACATGGTTAGGTTAGGGTAAAAAAAAAAACGTAAACCTTATTCGATGGTTCCTTTTCATTTATTTTTTCTAAGAGTATAAGTTTAACACTTTTGTACAAGCCAACTTGTTCTATTGCCACTCGTACTCACCACTCGTCATGAGACCAGATTGGTATTCCTGAAGGTTTGGGAAAATGAAGCACCTGCCTGATCTTTCATGGAAAGCAACCAATGTTAAACATCCTGTGCCATGACCTTATGGTCTCATTTCTTCTTAATGACGTTTGCCTAAAATGCTCCAGTATTACAGGAATGTTTCTTAGAACGACATCTTGGAGCACATGTCTGCAGAAAATGTACTATTCATTCTGATGGATCAAGTTGCGTCACCATTTATCAAATGAAGGAAGCGAACATGAACTTGGGTTATGATCTCTATGTTGTAATAAGTTTTAAACTATGGATTGCGGTGCTTTTGTCAAGATACAGAATGTCCAAACTTGTGTTCTCAACTCCTCTATCAATACCTGCATTCTCGCATGAAATTGTTCCTCCAAAGCCCCTCTTGCTATGTGTTTAAAGTGTTCTGGTATGTGTGCATGCATGCACAATTGTCTTGAGTTTGGAATTCCTCAATGTTTAGAAAAATGAAGTACCTGCCTAAACTTTTGTGGAATGAGGCCCATGTACAGCATATTGACCTCACAAGTCTTATTTTTTTGTGGGATTTGCTTTAAAGGCCCCAGTGTCACAAATGTTCCTTGGAGCGATGTCTCAGACCATGTATCTGCAGAACTGCCATCATTCTGACATTTGAGGAATTGCTTGATTTACGTTATATAGATATAACCATTTATCAAATGAAGGAAGTTAACATATACTTGGGTTCAGAGATCTTTGCTGTTCATTGAGGCTTTTTGATCCAGGAAGCGCTTCATTCTTAGGATGAGTTTGAAAGCGCTTGTGAATAACATCTGGCCTCTTTGTCCCTTCTCTTCAATCTCATACTCTCTCCCCACATCTGACTTTGCGCAGTCACCTATTCTTTTTCTTTTTCTTCACCCCTCCTGTGCTGTTGTGCTTTACAGACATCATAATCCCCCACAACCCTGATCTTACAAATGACCACTGCCCATGCCACACTTTGATCAGCCATCTCAAATTGTGTGTCTTTGTGCTAATAATGATTTGTGTGCATATACATTTTATAAAATTGGAGCATCTTGGGAGATTGAGATTGGCCGCTTATTGTTGGAGGCTTAAGTGTTTTTAACTCTTGTAGTTTCATCGGTTAAAATAACTCCAACTCTATATTCTCAGGGATGTTTGGGGTCAATATGAATAAAAAATGCTACACAAAAAAAGATCTTGGGAACATTACGCAATAAATTCTGACCACGTGTGTCCTGGTGGAATCTCCAGTTTAGCTTTGTCTCAAAAAAAAAAATGGGAGATTTATTTGACTGGCCTATTTAGTCTTAACACAGAAGCCAATGGCTGTTCAGCAACTTCATGGCCTTAAAACAGCAGTTTTGCAGGTGTGGAGATTTTTGTTCATACCTGTTTGCCTAGCTTACCTGTACCTTACTTTTAAGGGGTGTGTGTTGTGTGTTTTTTTTTTTTTTTTTTTGTATTTTTATATATTTTTTTTTTATTAGGAATTTGATGCCGCAAACACTGATCCTGTCTCTTTCTCCTTTTTGCAGTTGTGACTGGAGCCACGGATGGTATTGGGAAATCCTATGCGGAGGAGGTAAGGGTTTCTCTTCTTATTTATCTCTTCGCTCCACAGAAAGCACAGCGACTCATCACAAGACAGAGGTTTCACTCTGAGGCCAAGAAAAGGAGGGTGGCTAGAAGACTGCTGCTGGAAAAAGACCCATTACCTCACGTAATTTGTACAGTTAAAGGAATATTCCAGGTTCAATACAAGTTAAGCTTAATCGACAGCATATGTGGTATAAAATTGATTACCACAAAAATAATTTAGACTTGTCTTTCCTTTACTTAAAAAGAAAATAAAAATAAAACAAAAATCGAGGTTGCAGTGAGGCACTTTCAATGGAAGTGAATGTGGCCTTTTTTTTTTTTTTTTTTTTTGAGGGTCTACAGGCAAATCATATTAAGACAAAAAATTAAGAGACCACTCCAAATGTTTCTTAAATCCGTATCTCTACATGTATGGCAGTCATTCCATTCCAGTGTCTGTTGAATTCCTGCTTGAATTTTTGAGCCAGGAGTGGCATAAATCACCAGCAATGTGAAACACCTGTGGAACGCATGCAAAAACGCATGAAAGCTGTGATTGAAAATCAGGGTTATTCCACCAAATATTGATTTCTGAACTCTTCCTAAGCTAAAAAATTAGCATTGTGTTTATAAATGAATATGAACTTTGCATTATTCGAGGTCTGAAAACATGGCTCTTTTTTTATTTATTTATTTTTTTTGTTATTTTGACCAGTTGTCATTTTCTGCAAATAAATGCTCTAAATAACAATATTTTTATTTGGAATTTGGGAGAAATTTTGTCAGTTTACAGAATAAAACAAATCTTCATTTTTCTCAAACACATACCTATAAATGGTAAATCCAGAGAAAAAGAACATTTGGAGTGGTCTCTTAATTTTTTCCAGAGCTAGCTATATATATATATTCATTGTCTTGTGGCTATACTTTTAAAACCATGAGTATTTTAATGTTTATGTACTGGCACCATTCACTTCAATTGTAAGTGCCTCACTGTAACCCAGATTCTTTTTTTTTTTTTTTTTTTAAGTTAACGCCAAGTCACGTACTTAGATTTTTCGTAAATTAAAGTTGAAGTGTGTAATTTCGGCTCCACTAGCGTCACCAAATGGAATTGCAAAAATAAAGTCTGCTAACGAACAAGTTTCCTAAACACTCCCCCTGTCTTCCATTGGCCACACAAGCCCCATATACGCACCAATGGTTAATTCAATCTTGTTGCATCATGCTGGTTGGACAGCTCAAACAAAAAGGGCAACAGTGTTTACACTTCAACCTACAAATGGCTTACTTATAGTTTTTTCCATATTAAGCTGGGATAGTAGAAAGTACCTAACATTAAATAATTACAGACTTTTTAGACCGTATATATCCATAATAAATTTATGCACTAATTTTTTTTGGAAGTCTTCATGGGAATTGCTCCTACAGATGCTTGCATTTTTTCTCTGTTATGAAGTGATTCAAGGTTTTTTTAAAAAAAAAATTTTTATTATTATTATTCAGCTTGCTCGACAAGGGTTCTCCATGATGCTCATCAGCCGCTCCCAAGAGAAGCTTGACGATGTGGCGAAGTTTCTCGGTCAGTGTTCCGCTGTGTGTGTGTGTGTGTGTGTGTGTGTGTGTGTGTGTGTGTGTGTGTGTGTGTGTGTGTGTGTGTGTGTGTGTGTGTGTGTGTGTGTGTGTGTGTGTGTGTGTGTGTGTGTGTTCGCAACCCGCAGATGTCCTCTCTGTGAATGACAGACAGTCCTGCTGATGTTAATGAAACTGGGTATATTTTTAGCTCTGGCCCAAGAGGCAGGGTGGGGGGCCTGGTTCACTGACTGGGCAGAGAGCTGATGCAGCCTGGCAGGAGTGCACAGTCAAAGGTGCACGTTGAGCTCCAGGGGTCATTCACGAAACTTCTCAGAATAAGGCTGAAGCACCGTTTTGCCTTTTGCTATTCCAATAAGTGAGAAGTGTTTAAAGAGAGCCAATCCTAGAGCAAAGTTTTTTTGGCATTTAGATTTAGATGTAACTTTAAGGTCCTACAGTCGTTGGTCCATAGTGTGTGTCTCTGTGTGTTATTTGGACACCAACAACAATCATTTCATGTCCTAAGAATATCTTAACAATAATCAACACTTTTTGATTAGTTTGATGGTTAAAATCACTATATTATGATACATTTCACATCCTATGAATATCTTAAACTGAAGCTAGTAAATTGTACTAGAGGTTGTTTCAGTATTTGCGAACAAATCTTTATTTGTATTACCATGCAGCCTGACCAAACATGCAGCATTAACCCACTGAAGAAAGCAGTAATACGTCCTCACCAACCTGATCTCATGAGAATTCGTACATAAATTATGAGTTGGCTATTTCGTATGGTCTCGCACGATGTTGTTCACAAACTCGTCCGACTTCATCACGTGCAAATTCTCGGATGTCTAATGCGGAAGTAAGCGCGAGTTCCGCGCACAAGGCATTAAGGACATACTTATCAATATTATGCCCTTACCCAAACCCCTTATCTAAACTTAACCAATCAGTAAAGTGTGTAAACATGATAGGAAGCTATTGTGTGTGACAGAAGCAAGTAATTGTCGCGTATTAGATGGAAATTATGTCCAGCAACGTCATTGGCTGTAGTGAAAGTCATAGGAATTCAAATGAGTGTAGTCGCACGATATCATACGAATTAGCCAAATTTAGAAAAGTCGTACGAATCCTGAGGATGTCCTCAGTGTTCACTGAATAATAAAGTATCAAAGCCTTGACAGTTTCTTAACTCACCTGCTAACATTATCTCATGATTAGCTCCTCCTTAGTAACCAACTCAAAGATTAGCACACCTTGCCAGGAATCCGTTAAGCTTTTCTTGGAAACAATTGCTTTTTGTTGTCACATGCGCTTATCACAATCAGTTTTCCTGCAAAGCTTCTTAGCTATTGGATACAGACACGACACTCAATGTTGAACCTGAAGAGAGGCTAAAATATTTCCCAAGTCAGCCAGAATCATGGTCATGCCAGAAACCCACGGATAGGAGGGGGGTTTGGATAGTCATTTGCCAAATCTGGCTCTCCTAATTCATTTGCACTGACTGCCCTTCATGCAGGGGGTTAGTACCAAGAACAACATCCCCCTGTTTATACAGAACTCTGATGCACAAGAAAAAAGTATTTGATGCTTGTTTGTCTATTCAAAATGCCTCATTCTTATGAGACCTCTTTGAATAACCGCTCCTCGCTATGAGACCTGAGAGGAATTTTCCTCTCATAACTCACTGGAACAGTGTTTAGACAAATGAGCCTTTGGACAGTAAATTCGAATTGATACAGGAACCTTTTAACAAGCATAGGAGGGAAGGGAAGTGTAGGAAGTCCCGCCAAATGTCTTTTGTGTGTGCGTGTGCGCGCGCGTGTATGTATGTGGCGGCCCCTGCCGGCCAGAAGGCACCATGTCTTGGTGCATTCGGCAAAGTCCCAGCGAAGTTATTTTTAGAACATCAGCAGTAGCAGGGATGCCGAATCTTAGATAGTGTTCCCAAATGCCAATATTTGGTCTGCTGCTATTTTTTTTATAAATTTGCAATTAAGGATTTAAATTGATGGTTCAAGATGTTAACGCTAATGCCATTGATTTTAATGTCCCAATTTACAGAGAGCACGTACAAAGTGGAAACGAAGACCATTGCAGTGGACTATGGTCAGGTTGACATCTATCCTAAAATTGAAAAAGGTCTTTCTGGACTGGAAATTGGAGTGCTTGGTGAGTTTCTTCCACACATTTAGATTTACAAGCCCTTAAATCATTACTCACACACACACAAAAAGTGTACTCCCTCTCATGTTGTTCCAAAACCATATACTGACTGACTACTTCCTTTCATGGAATACAAAATTTAATTTTGGGCAGAAGGACAGCCTCATTCACTTTCATTGTGTGTACACAAAACAGCCACAACATTAAAACCACCTGCCTAATATTGTGTAGGTCCCCCTCGTGCCGCCAAAACAGTGCCAACCCCCCTAACCTGCTATTCTTCTCACCACAATTGTACAGAGCGGTTATCTGAGTTACCGTAGACTTTGTCAGTTTGAACCAGTCTGGCCATTCTCTGTTGACCTCTCTCAACAACAAGGCGTTTCCGTCCACAGAACTGCCGCTCACTGGATGTTTTTTGTTTTTGGCATCTGGCACCAACAATCATGCCACGGTCCAAATCACTGAGATCACATTTTTCCCCATTCTGATGGTTGATGAGAACATTAACTGAATTGATTTTATGCACTGCATGGATGATTGTTGTTGCCAGACATGCTGGTTTGAGTATTTCTGTAACTGCTGATCTCCTGGGATTTTTACACAAAAGTCCCTAGAATTTACTCTAGGGAAGAATATCATCTAAGAATGCTATTCTGAGATGCGGGTTGGCGCTGTTTTGGCAGCACGAGGGGACCTACACAATATTAGGCAGGTGGTTTTAATGTTGTGGCTGATCTATGTATATGATGTTTTTTTATTTATTTTTTTTTTAATATAATGAAAGTGAATGGCGACCAAGGCTTTCAATTTCAAACATTCTGTCTAACTTTTGCGTTCCTCAGAAAAAAAGAAAAGGAAAAAAAAAAAGATGTATGAAAGGGAACAAGAATTTTCTTTTTGGGTGAACTTTTCTTTGGTCTGGTCTTGTCAGAAGACTTGTGTGTTTTCTCCTAAAATCGTGATTTAGTTTCTATTTTATTTTTAGTGCTCGCATATCTTTTATGAGGATTTATCTCCCCCTAGTGGTGATTTGGAATGTGAACGTTCTCACTTTAAGCTTATTAACATCATAATTTTTTTTTTTTTTTGGCACTTGTTCCTAATAGTTAATAATGTGGGAATCTCCTATCCCTACCCTGAGTTCTTCCTGCACATCCCTGATCTGGACAACGTGAGTAACTATCTTTAAAACTTACTGGCTTAGTGTTAATAGCTATGCAGCTGTTTAGCAATATTCACTCATTCATTATTTGTTTTCCTTTCCTCTTTCACAGTTCATCAACACCATGATCAATGTCAACATCACCTCGGTGTGCCAAGTAAGTTATGACTTATTCACAAACAAAGAGCTTGGGGTGCTAAATTGTATAGAAATTAATAATTTAGATTTTTACATTTTCAAATGTTACATTTAAAAGTGCTGCAATGTGACTGCTTTGATCCACTCCTCCTCCTCCTGTTGTACCTGTTCACTTTCCCTGTTTTGCTGATCTCCACCAACGCTGCCTGTGCTCACTACCCACGCATTCTCTCTCTCTCTCTCTCTCTCTCTCTCTCTCTCTCTCTCTCTCTCTCTCTCTTTCAAGAATACAGTATATATTATTGTCTCAAGTCATTTTTGTGCCCTTGAGTCTATGACTTACTCCCTTTCATTAGATGACCCGTCTGGTGCTGCCCAGAATGGAGGCAAGGTAAGTCCTTGGATTTAATTATAACTTGCATATTTAGGTAAAACAATCAGTTAATGTGTCAGGAAATCCAAACACAAATTCTGTCATTAAGTGGAAATTCAATTTAGCTTTTAAAACGGGAGGTTTTTCCTCTTGTGCTGCTACCCTCCTGTTTCCCCACTCTTTGTGTGAAATTGAAAAGCAACACTTCCCCGATCTGATTGGCTGCTGCAAAGTCATGTGCAACTCTAGAGCCAATAACAGAGCTGGGCAAATTTTGTACAAATAGGTCCAACCCTCTGATCTCCCCAGCAATCTACTGCGGCTGCAGGGGTACTGCATGAGAAAGCTGGTGCCATGGCAACACACATGGCGACCATCATTAGAGGCATGTTAATGTGAAGTATAGTGTGACAGTCTCTTGTTGGATTCTCATTGCTGTTTTTTTCCTATCATGTTAAGGTTATGACAATGAAAGTCAATGTCAAATCAATTGAACAATAAAAATAAAAGTTTGCATTTTTCATTTCAGAGCTAAAGGTGTCATCCTCAACATCTCCTCTGCCAGTGGTATGTTCCCTCTTCCACTGCTGACCATCTACTCCTCCACCAAGGTGAGTACTTTCACCAAAGTCTCTACAGAAATATCAGTGGTCATATAATGTTTGTGTAAAAAATTTCTACTTAATGTAGAGAGAACTTGGTCATAAAGTAGATCTAAAGTTTTCTGAGATTAATTTTATTTGACACTTATCCTCTATCTACAGGCTTTTGTGGACTTTTTCTCACGTGGGCTTCAAGCAGAGTACAAGTGTAAAGGGATCATCATCCAGGTGAGACAATTAGTTTTTTTTTAACGACAACATGAAAGGTTATTGACAACCCAAATTTCCAAAGGAAATGTATGGAAGTCTGTTTCCGCCACTTCAAATAAAACTCAACACAAAATAAAATAGTTTCTCATTATTTTGAGATGTTATCAAAGTTATGAGATACTAAATCAAAATATTGAGATCCTATCTTAAAATAATGATTTCTGTGGTGGATTTTTTTTTATTTATATATTATTTATTTATTTATTTGTCTTTTGTGGAAAACAGGCTTCCATCGAAATGTGATCTTCAACAAGGAAAGATGTAGGATGAGATATAGGTTTTTTTTTTCATTCACCTTTAATTGGTTGGATCATGAAAAGTGGTCTATATGACAGGTGATTGGAGGGAAGTGGTTGGAAAATAAGAGGGCTTTGTGACATCAGCTGAAAAGTCATTGTAGAGGCGGAACAAGTTTATATGTTTTTGATGAAAAATTACAAGAACACACCTTTTTTGTCTTTCAAATTACATGTACTCATGAATGGTGCACAGTAAGACCATGAACGAATGAAGTGAGGTCAGTTTTGATTTCTTGAATTGCTTGATCTGAAGATTTCATTGTTTATATCTTGCAGATATACACTTACTGAGCACTTTATTAGGAACACTGTGGTCCTAATAAAGTGCCCGACATGGTCTTCTGCTGTTGTAGCCCATCTGCCTCAAGGTTTGACATGTTGTTACCATGGCCTTTCTGTCAGCTCAAACAAGACTGGCCATTCTCCGGTGACCTCTCATCAACAAGGCATTTCCATCTGCAGAACTGCCACTCACTGGATGTATTTGTTTTTGGCACCATTCTGAGTAAACTCTAGAGACTGATCAGCAGTTATAAAAATACTCAAACCAGCCTGTCTGACACCAACAAACATGCCACGGTCCAAATCACTGAGATCACATTTTTTTTCCTCATTCTGATGGTTGTTGTGAACATTAACTGAAGCTCCTGACCCATATCTGCATGGTTTTATGCATTGCACTGCTGCCACAAGATTGGCTGATTAGATAATTGCATGAATAAGTAGGTGTACAGGTCTTCCAAAGCCCCATACCTGCATCTTGACATCAAATGTCTTTTGTTCCTAACGTAGAGCGTGCTACCTTTCTTTGTGGCTACCAAGATGACAAAGATCAGGAAGCCAACTCTGGACAAGCCCACACCTGAACGCTATGTAGCTGCTGAACTGACCACTGTGGGACTGCAGGACCAGACCAATGGCTATTTCCCTCATGCAGTCATGGTAAGACCACAGCTCAACTTCAACCAGACATTTAATTTTTGTAAAGCAAGGCTTTAAACCCTTAGATGGACCTTCTAAGGGTAGATACCAAGTTATCCTCCAACCATGTTTTCACTCTTGATCTTTTGTGTTCTGCAGGGCTGGGTGATAACTGCCTTGGCCCCCATCAAGCTGGTCCTCTACTTGGGTCTGCGTTTGAACAAGGCCCAGCGCAGTGGCTACCTCAGAAGGAGAAAGCTGCGATAGTTTTGAGAACATTTTGTGACAGAGATTAAATGGAAATGAAATGTGACCGAATATTTTACAGAATGTATGTGCCGAGATTTGAGATTCAGAAATCATTCTGAATGTTGAGTCTTTGAAGTGCTTTGTCTTATAACACGTAATAGACTCTTGTTGTTGTTTGTATGTCTTATATTATTGGATGAATGTCTAGACTGACGTTCTACAGTGACACCTTGAGAATGAAGAGTTGCTGAAAATCATGACTTCTCTTGGCTTGCTGATTGCCTTGAATGGGGACGTATAACTTTCTGTATTGGGTGAAAAGTGTTGCAGGAGGACTTTGTTGCCACTGCTGTTGTAAGCAGATGTATATTTATGTGATGGTGGTGGCGTTTTATATTTGTTGAACTTTTGTTGTCATTCTTTTACCTGGGACTCTTTACTTGCCCTCTTGTTAACTTAACTGCCAATTACAATTCTGTAATCGTGCCTTTTTCCTTCCGAGTTATAAATGGGGGCTATCCTTTTATAATTAAGCATTTGGAACAAATCTATAGTGGCTATTTTTGAATCTTTCACTGTTGTACTGTATCAATATGAAACCAGAGGTCTGAATTAGAAGTTGTTGTAGTATTATTATTATATATAATTTTTTTTTGTCCATTTGGCCTTTTCAGGCTCAAAGTTTACCTGTCAGCCTTGGTTTATTTAAAACCTGTGTGCCTTTTTATACTGTAGGATTTGAAGTTGGTCATGGATCTTTGCTATCTGTTTGTATGGTAGACCTAAAGCACAACTATGCTTTCTGACATAACTTTACGATGTAGATTTATACCACTAATTGTCTTGGAATCATCCATGGACTTATTTGAAGAAAACCTCCATTTTAGATCTCTGTATGATTATTTTCGGAGCAATGCCAGTCAAGCTGAAACGTCCAGGTGGTTGAACCTCATTAGTCGCCTCTGAGAACATTCAAGTTTTAAACCATTCCAGACATATCGAAGAGTGGAACCCAATGTGCTGCTGAACTCATGCATGACAATCTGAAATACTTGTTAATAAAATGACTTTTTTCTGTAATGTCTTTTTTTTTTTTTTTTTTTTTAATAAATTATGACACCAAGTTTTTAGTGTCTCTTTTTTTTTCCATTTCAAATGTAAGATTATTATGTACGAGTTTGTTTGACTTTAATGAAACACTAGTTTTATAAGGCAATCATGCAGGACCAAAAATAGATTCAAATCAGTTCGAGAAAGTTGGCAGTTTGAACTTCACCTAGACTCATTATGCATACCAAACCTGTAAGCACATTTACAAAGCATCGTGCTCTAATAATACATATATTGGTAAAATGAAATAGAAAAATACTTTTAGAAATTAAACATGCAATAGCATTTGCATGGTAGTTAACCTGTGGCAGAGTGTGCAAAGGAAGTACACTCATTCAATTACTATTTAGTAGTACTATTAATAATATACAGCGCTACATTGAGAGACAACGTTCAGTTGTTATAAAATCCACTGTCTAAGAATATTTAATAAAACTGTGGCATTAATGCTAGGGATACAATGTTTTCTATTCCGGTCTGATTCCGATACCTGAACTCTCGGCATCGGCCGATCCCGATCCGATACCAGTGTTTTTTCTTAATGAGTTTAGAACATCTAGAATTCACTGTGTGGAACTGATTGGGAGTACTCTTTGTGTAAAGAAACAAAAACCTCTAATAATACATTATTTCATTATAAAATAGGAAAACAATACATAAGAGCATGTGCAAAACTTTAACTAGTCTGCAGGATGCAGCAGCAAAAATAACAGTAATTCCAGTGAAAGTCTTCAGTAGAAAAGAAGCCAGTTCTCTTTACACAACTTGAATCTGGACTTGTAAATGGTTTCAGATCTCTCTCGCTCTCTTGCTCTCTCTCTCTTATTTATTTCATTTTAGTTTTATTAGTATCAATTCACTTTTCAATCACAGTAATTTCTGGAACCCATTATTTATATACAGGTGCATCTCAATAAATTAGAATGTCGTGGAAAAGTTCATTTATTTCAGTAATTCAACTCAAATTGTGAAACTCGTGTATTAAATAAATTCAGTGCACACAGACTGAAGTAGTTTAAGTCTTTGGTTCTTTTAATTGTGATGATTTTGGCTCACATTTAACAAAAACCCACCAATTCACTATCTCAAAAAATTAGAATACATCATAAGACCAATAAAAAAAACATTTTTAGTGAATTGTTGGCCTTCTGGAAAGTATGTTCATTTACTGTATATGTACTCAATACTTGGTAGGGGCTCCTTTTGCTTTAATTACTGCCTCAATTTGGTGTGGCATGGAGGTGATCAGTTTGTGGCACTGCTGAGGTGGTATGGAAGCCCAGGTTTCTTTGACAGTGGCCTTCAGCTCATCTGCATTTTTTGGTCTCTTGTTTCTCATTTTCCTCTTGACAATACCCCATAGATTCTCTATGGGGTTCAGGTCTGGTGAGTTTGCTGGCCAGTCAAGCACACCAACACCATGGTCATTTAACCAACTTTTGGTGCTTTTGGCAGTGTGGGCAGGTGCCAAATCCTGCTGGAAAATGAAATCAGCATTTTTAAAAAGCTGGTCAGCAGAAGGAAGCATGAAGTGCTCCAAAATTTCTTGGTAAACGGGTGCAGTGACTTTGGTTTTCAAAAAACACAATGGACCAACACCAGCAGATGACATTGTACCCCAAATCATCACAGACTGTGGAAACTTAACACTGGACTTCAAGCAACTTGGGCTATGAGCTTCTCCAACCTTCCTCCAGACTCTAGGACCTTGGTTTCCAAATGAAATACAAAACTTGCCCTCATCTGAAAAGAGGACTTTGGACCACTGGGCAACAGTCCAGTTCTTCTTCTGCTTAGCCCAGGTGAGACGCCTCTGACGTTGTCTGTGGTTCAGGAGTGGCTTAACAAGAGGAATACGACAACTGTAGCCAAATTCCTTGACATGTCTGTGTGTGGTGGCTCTTGATGCCTTGACCCCAGCCTCAGTCCATTCCTTGTGAAGTTCACCCAAATTCTTGAATCGATTTTGCTTGACAATCATAAGGCTGCGGTTCTCTCAGTTGGTTGTGCATCTTTTTCTTCCACACTTTTTCCTTCCACTCAACTTTCTGTTAACATGCTTGGATACAGCACTCTGTGAACAGCCAGCTTCTTTGGCAATGAATGTTTGTGGCTTACCCTCCTTGTGAAGGGTGTCAATGATTGTCTTCTGGACAACTGTCAGATCAGCAGTCTTCCCCATGATTGTGTAGCGTAGTGAACCAAACTGAGAGACCATTTTGAAGGCTCAGGAAACCTTTGCAGGCGTTTTGAGTTGATTAGCTGATTGGCATGTCACCATATTCTAATTTTTTGAGATAGTGAATTGGTGGGTTTTTGTTAAATGTGAGCCAAAATCATCACAATTAAAAGAACCAAAGACTTAAACTACTTCAGTCTGTGTGCATTGAATTTATTTAATACACGAGTTTCACAATTTGAGTTGAATTACTGAAATAAATGAACTTTTCCACGACATTCTAATTTATTGAGATGCACCTGTATATATATATATATATATATATATATATATATATATATATATATATATATATATATATATATATATATTTGTAATTTATTATTATTATAAATAATTATTATTATAATAATTAGAGACAACTTAGTTGTGCATGCTGACTGTATATTTATTATAAGAACACAGCCTTTCACAAAGCTTTTGGATGACTGTAAGAGTCTGTATGAAATGCATGAGTTATATGGACTACTTTAATGGTGATTTGAAGGTTATTTATGTCATTATTTGAGCTTGAGAGTAATGTCCATGGCCAACATTTGGTATCGGATTTGGATCAGGCTCGTCGGATCAACACCCGATCCGGGTAAAAACGTCAGTATCGGACCGATACCGATCCAGGTATCGGATCGGTGCCATCCCTAATTAATTCATGCTTTTTATTTTAACAAATACAAATATAATTAGTTTATATGTAATAATTTCAGTCAGTCCCAGTGGCGGACTGGCCATTGGGAGAACCGGTGTGCCGGCCGCGAAATGGGGCTGCATAGGCCGCCACGTTATGCAGAACGCGGCACAAAACGGCGCCACAATATGCGGAAGGGGGCAGCGATATGCAGAAAAGGACAGCACCCCCCCCCCCACCCCTCAACAACTTTTGGGCCAGTTTCTATGTAAAATCCCAGGCCGAATTTTCCTCCCAGTCCGCCCCCAGTCCTTTGTCTCACATCCTTCTCACCCTAACCACCCATATTGTCCTGAGGGAAACATACAAAGCTTGTAAAATACAGAATAAAATTCCATAAAATGCATTTCTCAAGATTGATTGTGACTGACTGATTGATTGATTCACAAATGTAACATTCCCTCCCCTCTAAACTCATCTTTATTCTTACCTGACTTTTTTTTCTTCAGTTACGTAACAACAGATCTCAAGCTAGAACTTTCAAACTGTTTTACATCCTTCCTCAATGTTTTGTCCTCCTAACTTCAGCTTGAAGTTTCACAAGCAGCACTTTAGTCTATCTTAAAGGTGCTGTGATTTTTTATATGATAAGATACAAATGAAATGGGCACAACATCACATTCACACCTGTGACAGTGCTAGTCTCTGTAAACGGTGAAAAAAAAAAAAAAAACTGTAAAGGCTCCTTAATAAAATTTGATTTGATTTGAAATGTTTAAAAAGTAAACTAAATTCAATTAGATACATTTACATTTTAATATAGGTAATCTACCTTGTGCACACTACATAGAGCATACTTGGTGCGGTGCTAAAAACCATACATGCAACACATATTTACATGCATATTAGATACATATAAACATGTTTATATACAACTAGTAATCTAGTGTATCAGCTGTGCATAGGAACACTTTCACTGGTTATTGTAATAACCCGGACAGATTTCTTAGAACACCATGTGGTGTTTATCCAAGATATAAAGCGCTTAGAAGAATGCGATAAATAAATTCTCGCGTCGAAACTAACGTGTAAGTATTATTAAAAATGCTTATGTTTGAGGTAAAGCTAAAAGTGTTGATACAGCCCATTAAAGCGTTAACACTGTGTCCATGTTCTGACAGTTTGCAAATGTAAGTGTAGTAAATGTCATCAGTTTAGTTGCATTAGAAAATACTTGCTTTGCATTTTATAATATGGCCAGGCAGTCCTCCAGTTTTTTTTTTTTTTGGCTGATCTTCTTGCTTGTCTTTTCTTTGTTCTCAGAAACAGCAGCTAACTCATAGCCAAATATCCACTATGAAAAATGAGTTAAATTATGAGTTAGAAATACCTGAAGATGGCAGCAAGATCCTTTAAAGCAGCCATTGTGAGCATTACAAGATATCGTTTTTCTTTCAAAGTCAGTAAAGCCCACCGGCATTTTGTTTTTTGTTTTCTTCTGTTCAGGTAAGTTTTGAACATTTAAAGACTTGATTATGACTGATAAAAGGCAGCGAGCGAGGGTCCAGGGCTCCTGGGCCAAACCTCTTCCCAAACCACAACACCCAACTGGTAGGTAAAGCCTGATCACAATGAACTCTACCTGTGTCATACCGGTACAGCTAAATCTATTTTATACGTCAAAAGGTTTAATCATGGTAAACAGGTTGACAGTAATTTTCATGCAGAAATCCCAAAGGAACTGTTGCCAAACATTCTATTTAAAGGAAAAGTTCACCCAAAATGAAAATTCTCTCATCATGTACTCACTATCATGCCACCTCAGATTTGTATGACTTTCTTTCTTATGCAGAAGATTTTTAGAAGAATATCTCATCTCTGTAGGTCCATACAATGTAAGTGAATGGTGACCAAAATTTGAAGCTCCAAAAAGCACATAAAAGCAGCATAATATGTGTGGGTGAGAAACAGATCAATATTTAAGTCCTTTTGTACAATAAATCTCTACCTTTGACCAACCTCGACCATTAGGTGGTGATATGCACGAAGAATGCAAATCGCCAAAAACTAAAGAAGAATGTGAATGTGAAAGTGGAGATTTATAGTAAAAAAGGACTTAAATATTGATCAGTTTCTCACCTATCATAGTGCTTCTGAAGACATAGATTTAATCCCTGGAGTCGCATGGATTACATTTATGCTGCCTTTATGTCCTTTTTGGAGCTTTAAAGTTCTGGTCACCATTTATTTGCATTGTATGGACCTAAAGAGCTGAGATATTTTTCTAGAAATCTTAATTTGTGTTCTGCAGAAGAAAGAAAGTCATACACATCTGGAAAGCCTGAGGATGAGTAAATGATGAGAGAATTAAAATTTTTGGGTGAACTATTCCTTTACCCTTTTTCTAACCTTCAGAGTTAATGTAAAACTAAATCATGACTGTTTTTGTTGCAAGAAACATTGGCTATTATAAATGGATTTCAATGGAAAAAAATAGCATGCTATTTAAATGTAAAATATTCAATAGAATGGTCTCGACGGTGTATCAGTGTATAGTTTTCTTCGTATGTCAATTTTATTACAAATAGTTAAATGTGTGATTGCTCACTGATGCTTGAGATTAGGGACAAAACGTTTAAAATCTGATCTATTAATTTGAAATGGATATATTTGTAGACAGAGGTCTCAGCTAACAAACCACATAAGGGAACAGGTTTTTATAAAATGCTTTTTTCTGAAAATTAACATTTATTCACTTCATAACTTACATCTAACTGTCATTTGTGTCAACTCCATCAGACACACCAAAAAGCGTGCTATTTTAATTTGATCTAATAATAGTGTTCAGTAAAGGAGTTAAGTGATAAAATACATTCTACATATTTTCTTTTTTCAGTTTTCACACTATTCTGAAAATTCTGATAGAGTTGACAAAATTGAATATTTTTCCATCTTAACCATGTGTTGTATACTGGAGCTGTTTTGTTTGTTTTATTCATCAGTTGAAGCTGTCTCCATAACCTAAACTAAAATGCCAAAATTATTCACAATTCTTAACAGAAATTATCACAATGGGAATGATGGTGTTGACATGTTGAAGCCGTGACTGCAGATACTTAAAAAAAATTATTATTATTTTTTTTTTTTTCCTCTCCCTAATTTGGAATGCCCAATTCCCAATGTGCTTTTAAGTCCTTGTGGTAGCGTAGTGATTCGCCTCAATCTGGGTGGCGGAGGATGAATCCCAGTTGCCTCCACTTCTGAGACCGCCAACCCGCGCATCTTATCACGTGGCTTGTTGAGTGCGTTGCCACGGAGATTTATTACACATAGCGTGTGGAGGCTTCATACCATCCACCGCGGCATCCACTCTCAACTCACCACGCGCCCCACTGAGAACAAACCACATTATAGCGACCAAGAGGAGGTTACCCCATATGACTCTACCCTCCCTAGCAACCGGGCCAATTTGGTTGCTTAGGAAGCCTGGCTGGAGTCACTCAGCATGCCCTGGGATTCGAACTAGCGAACTCCAGGGGTGATAGCCAGCTTATTTTACCACTGAGCAACCCAGGCCCCCCTTAAACATTGTTTGTTTATATATATATATATATATATATATATATATATACACACACACACACACACACACACACACACACACACACACACACACACACACACATCAGACTACGTGTCCTATTGTTGCATCCACCATGAGCAGGAAGTGGGAAAGAGGTACTCTGAGAGTTATAGCTGACCATGACATTGTCTGATTTATTCAGAGTTGATGCAAAGTGAGGACACAACTTTGACAGTTTTTTTATGCTAAATATAATTTAAATTTTACTTTATGTATTGTTTGATATCGTACAGATCCCTACCTTTCATTTGATATTTATATTTAGGAATTTGTTAAATTTTTTTAACACTTTGTTCGGCAGTTTAAGATCGTGACCTCTTGCTGAGGACAGGTTAAGTTACATGTGCTTCCAAGTATAGAGCATGCATTAAAATTTTTTTAATGAAATTATTTTAAAAATAAGTAATGAATGCCCTGAGTATATACGTTTCCTTTAGATGAAATTTTCCAGTATTTTTATTATGAATTTCTTCATTTTTAACGTAAAGATGACTTTTGTAAGACATGTTTTGTCCCTCATCTCAAGAATCAGTGTTCTAAATGACTTTATTGAGAGCTTTTAATTAAGGCCGTAATGTGTTTTAGCTCAAGATGTCCAATCGGAACCAGGGTCATGGAAGGCAGGACCACAATCATTTGAGTTCCATCAGCCAGCTAATGTAAGAGCCGTTTTGGAGCTTTTGTAAGTAGTTTGCTGAGGCAGTGGTGAAATCTGAGTATCTCTGATTTATTCTATCTTTATTTTAGCCTATCAGAGTGATACCTGCAGAGAAAGTGATCGAGTGAGTGACTCAGTCCACAGCACATCAAGCAATAAAACCTTTTGATTGACACAAAATGTATATCCAATCTACGTTTTATTTGTCTCTCTCTCAGAAAGGCTGGTGAATATGACATTAGTCAAGGTCCTTCTGGAGTGTCACGGTGAGAAAACTTTAAACTTTGAGCTGTGCCTTATAGGGTTTAAATTCCCCAAATGACCCAATTTATGGAAGTGCTTATGGAAGGCTGTATGCAATTAGACTGGCAGGTTTACTCCCTTGTCTCCCCAGTCAACCCTGAACATTTATGTAAACTTATGAAGTCACATTAACATATGACTGCCCACATTCATACATCAACACCTTTTCAGTATAAAGTATCAACTTGTCATCCTGATACATGACAGCATGAAAAATGGCAGTACACCAAGGTTAGCCAATCATAAGAAATTAAAATTTATGCATTTTGTTCTTTTTAGGCCTTTGTTTCTTCTATGTAGGCCTAGAGATGTGCTTATATCAGCTGAAAGTCAGTTTTTACATGTGTAGAGTTTAAAGATATATATATATATATATATATATATATATATATATATATATATATATATATATAATATACATTTTAAATATCGTTCAATAATTTAATATAATTGTAGGAATGCCAGCTGAAGGAAGCACAAGTTTAATCACTCTGAAAATATTCTGAGATCATATTAAATATTATAAGATAGTAATGTATTAAAGGGATAGTTCACCCAAAAATGGAAATTCTCTCATATTTCTTTCTTCTGCAGAACACAAATTCTAACGATTTTTAGAAGGAGAATTTTTTAGAATTAAGGCAGCATAAGGTTATGTGCTTTTTAGAACTTCTGATTTCTGGACTTAAATATTGATCTGTTTCTCACCCACACCTATCATATCGCTTCAGAAGATACGGATTAAATCACTGGAGTCTTACTGATTACTTTTATGTGCTTTTTGGAGCTTCAAAGTTCTTGTCACCATTCACTTGCATTGTATGGACCTACAGAGCTGAAATATTATTAAAAAAAATCCTCATTTGTGTTTTGCAGAAGAAAGAGTCATACACATATGGGATGGCATGAGGGAGAGTAAATGATGAGAGAATTTTCATTTTTGGGTGAACTATCCCTTTAACTAATGCTATAATTTACAATCGTTAGAAATTAACATTAACAAGGATTAAGAATTGCCATAAAATATTGCTCATTGTTAGTTCATGTTAAATGTTCCATTAACTAATGTTAACATATACAACCTTATTATAAAGTACCACTGAATTTTAGTTATTCCAAAAAAAAAAAAAAATAATAATTTTTGGCCCAGTGCTTCCAGAATTTTCGATTATGGCCAAAACATTTCATTTTAGTGCATCGTTAATTTTTTTAAGAATCAGAGGGATGGGCAGTGGAAGATGGTGATGTGGTCACTTTCTACAAAAGTGTAAAATATGGTCCCTTGTTTTTATCCTCAACACTAACAGCATTGATTTAAGCATAGCTCTCATAAGATTTGCTGTCTTTACCTCCTCATGGTCGCTATAATGTGGTTCTCGCTCTCGGTGAGGCGCGTAGTGAGTTGTGCATGGATGCTGCTGAGAATAGCGTGAAGCCTCCACACACGCTATGTCTCCGTGGTAACGCGCTCTACAAGCCACGTGAAAAAGATGCGTGGATTGACGGTCTCAGACACTGAGGCGACTGAGATTCGTCCTCCGCCATCCGGATTGTGGCGAGTCACTATGCCACCATGAGGGCTTAGAGTGCATTGGGAATTGGACATGCCAAATTGGGAAAAAAAAATATATATATATATATATATATATATATATTATTTACTATCTTTAACTGTGATTACTGTTACTCTGTCCAGACTGCGGCTCATACCTGGGTTCCTGCAGCAAGAGGAGGCGGACTGGATGTTTAGCAAGCTTCTCGCTGAACTGCCCTGGTCACAAAAGACCAATTACAGGATGATGGGTGAGTGGTATATTTGGTCACTGTAAGTTGGGGGAAATATGAAAAAGATATTATCCTCTTGTTGTCCATGATCAATATAAAAGATTCAATATAAAATGAGGCACAAGGTCAGAACCGTTGTCCAGTGGTACCACATGAGTATACATTGAGCTGTGGTGCTCATGCAGGAGAAACAGGTTTGAATCCGGCCCAAGGCCAAAAAACAGAGGCGAATGAAGCAAGCGTGTGTTCATACCTGTGTCTATCTTTGTTTGTGGATCTGTGCACGTACATCATGCACACATATGATGTTTGTGTCTGTCTGTCACAATGCTCACAGAGTGCTCTTTTCATGGTGACTCACACTTTCCAGTCCTTCTTCATCTCTGAATTGGCAGTGCTACCACAGCCTCCAGCTCCCTCATCTGTTTACCTTTTCCAGAACTGACATCATTTGAAAAATTCCCAAAAGTACCAAATGTTTAAACATTTGCTTTGGACCAGAAGTAGCCCACGTTTGACTGTGACTAATCATGGCACATTTTGGCAAATATCTTCTGGTTCCACAACTCGCCGAGTTGCGTTTTATACCTTATTTGGTCCACAGAAGATAAATGTTTTCTTTTCCAAGCTCTTATCTTTATATCTTGGTGCCTTGTGTGTAACTGTGTCCTTTATAGTGTAGCTTTCTGTTAGCATTTGGGTTTTCAAGAGAGAGTCTTCTGCAATATTATTGCATGCACAAAATACAATGCGGCTCGTTTGTAACCACAGATTTGGTTTCGTAAATGCATACGTGTCTATTATTAGTCTACGTGTCTATTATTAGTGTTGCTTGCTTATTATTGCTTATATTTTGGGTTTGTAATAGATTGTTCTAAACCGTATCTACCGTTCTAAAAGTATTCAAAATTTAAATACCCAAGAGTAATATCTGGCGACATGCTAAAAACACTCTGAAATCCTTTGAAACCACATAGCAATGCCCCGGCAACCACCCACGACACCTTAGTATTATGGTGGTGAGATTTGCATCAGCAAGTACCACTCACATTTTCCTAGGAATTTTTTTATTTTTATTATTATTTTTTTTATATACAGTATTAAGAGAAACAACATGCTGAATATACTTCATATTCAAGGTGATTTACATTTCAGGTGATGCATATGAGGAACCCAGACTCACCTGTTGGTATGGAGAGCTGCCTTATACATATTCACGCTCCACTATGGATGCCAACCCTGAGGTGCATCTAATCACTTACTATATGTTACTTCAGTTCATTTTATCTCATGTTTTCATTTTAGCAAGTAATGCATATTACCAGCATACAAATGGAGTCAAAAATGTCATTTCTGGTCAGTGTGTTAAATGCGTTAAATCTCTGTCAATATTTCTCTTATGTTACAGTGGCATCCAGTTCTCACCACACTGCGTCGGGCCATTGAGCAGAAGAGCGGCCACACTTTTAACTCATTACTGTGTAACCTGTACCGGGATGGGAAAGACAGCATTGGTTGGCACAGTGACAATGAGCCTTCATTAGGACCCCAGCCCACTATCGCCTCTCTCAGTCTGGGGGACACGAGAGTGTTCAGTCTTCGTAAGCAGCCGCTTCCTGTGAGTCTGCAAAGTAGCTGTTTTTAACTTCCACAGCTGTGCTAATCTTTAGATTAAAAAGGGCATCAAGGTGTTGTAAAAATGCATTCCTAGTGTCTTAAAGGGATCTGTATGCTAAATTTTGTATTATTTTATTTCCCAGAAATCCACTTATAATATTAGTGAAGTTTTTTTTTGGATCAAAACCTGTCATAATTTAGTTTCACATGAAAGTTTTCCACCCTTTCTTTGGATCTTAGAATTTAATAGACTGTTTATTTTGTTACTGTACTTTTAAGACTTCTATATGTAAATTACCTTTGTTATGATTGGCTGACTTCTGCGTTGTGATTATGTTTCCATCATATATCCACTTTTAAGTTTAAATATAAAATGTTTTTGTGATGCATTCTTTAAGGTTGTTTTTCAGACAACCTTAGAGTGTGCAATGTTGTGTCTGTGTTTTGTGACTGTATGTAGAATACAAGCCTATGTGTGGGATGTTACTTCAGTCTGATGTGATCGTAGAGTGTGTATATGTTCCAGGAGGACAAAGGCAACTACACCTATGTAGAGCATCTGCGAATCCCACTGACCCATGGGACGCTCCTGCTTATGGAAGGCTGCACACAGGCAGACTGGCAGGTAAATGAGCTGTTGCGTAATTTTTAAGTGCTCTTAAAGGAATAGTTCACCCAAAATTGAAAATTCTCTCATCATTTACTTACCCTCATGCCATTCCAAATGTGTATGACTATCTTTCTTCTGCTGAACACAAATGAAGCTTTTTAGAAGAATATTTCAGCTTTGTGGATCCTCACAATGCAAGTGAATGGTGTTCAAAACTCAGAAGGTCCAAAAAGCACAAACACAGCATAAAAGTAATCCAAGTAACTCCAATTTTTAAATTCATGTCTTCTGAAGCGATATAATAGGGGTGGGTGAGAAACATATTAATATTTAAGTCCTTTTTTTACTGTCATTCTACACTTTCACTTCCACATTCTGGTGTGTGGAAGTGACTTTCACATTCTGCCACCAACTGGGTTGGGCTGGACAAAGGTGGAGATTTACAGCAAAAAAAAAGGACTTAAATAATGATCTGTTTCTCACCCACAACTGTCATATCACTTCTGAAGACATTGATTTAACCACTGGAGTCGTATGGATTACTTTTATGCTGCCTTTATGTCCTTTTTTTTACCTTCTTAGTTCTGGTCACCATTCACTTGCATTGTATGGACCTACAGAGCTGAAATAGTTTTCTAAAAATCTGCATTTGTGTTCAGCAGAAGAAAGAAAGTCATACACATCTGGGGTGGCATGAGGGTGAGTAAATGATGAAAGAATTTTCATTTTGGGGTGAACTATCCCTTCAAGTTGACCGTTAATAACAATGTTGATAGGTCAAAAATGCCATAAATTATGTGGAGGGTGGAAGTTTCTTTTTGTTTTGGCTATCATTCTAGCTACAGTGTGTTCTGGAAATGTGACCACACTTGTTTGGGATGATCTGGAACAGTCACGCAGTTTGCTTTTTGAGTGAGGACACTCTTTTGGCTGATGTTTTTAATAGTGTGAGGAGGGAAAGTGAAATGTTTCTTCAAAACATGCTGAACTTCACATTGTTTCTTAGGAAGACTTCAAATGGACAAATGTTCTAAAGTAGTCTTCAGAAATGACTGAAAACATTACCAAAGGCACAGCAATGCAAAAAATATTTTTATAAAAACAATATTTTTGTCTTGTTTTCCAGTAGACAAGTAAATTGTTTAAAATATAAGACTTGTTTTCGGAGAATATATGGAATTTAGTTTTAGAAGTTTATTTTGCTTAGCCCATTGGCAAATAGTTTTTTTCTTCTTTAAAGTATAATAAAAAATTAGTGAGGTTTATGCTTAAAACAAAAAATACACTTTCTTCAAGATATAGGGCTTTATTTTGATGAGTGTGCAAAGTGTGTAGCACTAGACTCGATGGCAGTGTGCTACAACTTTTCCCATTTTCGTGCAAGTGCTAATTCTAAGTACAATTGTCGTGAGAGCGCAAAGCGCAAGTGAGCGTGGATGGGAGTGTTTGCGCTATTTGTGGAAGTATGCACGCAAACTGTGGGTGTATTGTATGTTAATGAAATGTGCTATTTTCCTGAGAAGTAGGTCATTGTGCTAAGAAGTTTCAAAAGCAGGTCTGTGTTCAGCACAATGGCTAAATTCAGTTCCTGCATTTGCAGTTTGGAGATTCCACCAGCAGGTGGTAATAAAGTTCATGTCCAAACTCTGAAAATATAGTGGGACATCAAATTATGTACCATCAATATTATGTAATATTTTTTTATGAAACACAAATGTATTAGATTTGTGTTAAACTATCTATAGGTCATGGTTATTTTTCAATATTATTATTATTATGTTTATATTTAAAATTGTATTTGTTATAATTCGTATTGGTATTTTTTTTTTTTTTTTCAACTGTTGTCATAGGGTGCTTCTCATTTCTTAAATTGTGTATCCTCGTTTCCTTTCCTAGCTTCCTTTCCTCGTTTCCTTGGTCCACCCTCTTTGGAAACAAGGAAAGGATGGAAGGAAAGGAAACGAGGACAGAAGAATCAAAGCAAGACAGATTTGTAAAATGAAATGTCCTTCTCACTCAAGCGTGACTTCAGAGCACGTTTTTGTGCAGCTGCAGTACCTCAACGCGCTTGCCTTTATGTCATTGAAACTTTATTTATTAATATATTCATAATAAATCCAAATAATTCAAGATGTACTGTTGAACTATGTGACAATTATGGTTTATTTAAACTGTGAAGGTGAAATTTGAATTAAAACTATTGTACCAGATGTGAAAGGGATGAGAATTTATGTGTTCATATTTATGAATTCAAGTGCTTCGACAAAAAAGTCTTCAGCAAATGATGCACCGGTGCTTCCTCGCTCAAGTGTCCTCAATAAGCTTCCTCCTTCCTCGATCTTTGCCTCCTCGCGGTGCATTTAGAGAATTGATATGTCCTTCATGATGGCGGACTTTGATCGGATTCCAGTTCACGGGCTCAAGGATGGAGCAGCGAGGAAATGAGGATGCACAATTTAGGAAATGAGAAGCACCCATAGAGTGATCTTAAATTCACTGCAAAAAGGGCCGATGGAAGAAGTTGGAGAGTGTAATATGTTTGGATATGGTATGATTATTTTTTTTATTATATTTTGGTTTCCGTTGAAGATTAATTTGAATTTAGAAATATTTTTGGTTGAATTAAAAGGCGCATAGAAATGCACTGTCATAGAAATGCATTACATACATTCAACAAGGATGCAGTAAATGCACAAGAACTTAAGTCCATATTTCTGTTCTTGTAATTCAGTGTACGTAGTCCCTTTTTACTTCCAGCATCTTATAAATGTGCTGTTTTTGTTTATATCGCTAGTGCTTGAAATGGAATGGACTATATAAGAGGATGTAGATGGTGTAAAAACCGGAGAAGAACCTCAGAATTAAATTGCACTTGACCCAGCCCATTAGAGCTTTGCGCGTTTCGCCAAACCCACTTGTGCCTAGACTCAGCGCATGCTTGCATGAAAAAAAGCAAACTTTATGGCCATGCCCACTGACTTAGCTCGGATGACTAAAAGCATTGCGCTGTGCTTAGTGCTAGTGCTCTTAAAATAGGCCACATATTCTCTGAAAACAAGTCTTGTTATTCCACGCAATTCTGCTTAGCAAGTCAACGTGTCTTTTTTTTTTTTTCTTTTTTCTTTTTTTTTTTAGGATGTTTAGATATCTTTATTAAAAAACAAGACAAAACTACTGATTTAGCTACAAATGGCTGTTTTTTTATTTTATTTATTTAGGTTAGCAAATTGGACAGATATGATCTTGTTTTCCCCCCTAATTTAATGTCAAATCCTGCTGGAGGTTATTTTTGTCCTGTTGAAGAGTTGCTTTTGGATTCCGGCTCCCAAGTCAAACCGCAGGCCTTTGGTTAGGCACAAAGAACAGTGAAAGGTCAAGAATATTTTATGGCGACAACTGAAAACTGTTTGAAAAAGGTCACTCACAAATTGTGCCAAAAAGCTTTCAGAGGCTCTTATTAGGTAGACGTAACTCGCATTGATCTGTCAAAATAAAACTAACTAAGGCCACATGTATGACTGGTTGGACTTGCCTTAAAAAGTGTGCAAAATAAAGGATTTGAGGGCTGTTGCATAACTATCAAAGAGTTGTTCTAAACATCTGGGTCAAAAATATAGCTCTGAACACCAAATCCCCAGAGGAATCATATATTATACAACAGTTGAATGGTTGAAAAACATTCAAACTGTGCATTTATTTATGATGGCGTCACATTATTATTATTATTATTTTGTGGTATCATTCTACTGACTACCTGGAGTACAGCTAGCCAGGTCACAGCAATAGATCCTTTTAGATGCTTTGAGTTACGTTTTTGTAAAATGAAAAATTCATTTTCATTATGACAAAATCACAAATTACAGCATAGCTATAATAATATCATCACTGGACTTGTATTTGCAACCAAATCACAGTTGTGACTGTTATTTGTGATAACAAGACACTCATTCTTATGTTCGATTGCTTAAGGAATATTCCGGGTTCAATACAAGTTCAGCTGAGTCGACAGCATTTGTGGCATAATATTAATTACCACAAAAATGAATTTTGTCTTGCCTTTTTCTTTAAAAAAAAAAAAAAAAGCACAAATCTGGGATACAGTGAGGCAATGGGGGCCAATCCGTAAACAATAAAATACTGTTTCATAAGTATAGCCACAAGACATAAACAATATGCATGTAAACATGATTTTAGTGTGATAAAATCACTTACTAACCTTTTCTGTGTTGTTATAACCAATTTTACAACTTCATTGCCATGACAATTTTATGTCAACAAACCCTAAAACTCTAAAATGACTGTGAAAATGACAATTTTGCTTTCAGCTCAAATAATACATGATTTTTAACAGAAAAATTAATGTAAGTGCTTTTATAAAATTATAAGCTTCATATTTCTGTCTTTTAACCCCTCCAAAAATTGGCCCCATTCACTTCCATTGTAAGTGCCTCACTGTAACCTGGATTTGAAATACATTTTTGTGGTAATTAACATTATGCCACAAATGCTGTCGATTGATCTTAACTTGTATTGAACCAGAAATATTCCTTTAATTTAGCTGTTGTATTAAGTTTTGAGTTTGAATACTTAAAGCCTCTGCTAGCTTCATAGTTAAATGCTTTTGACCAGCTGCAAAAACACAACTTGATTGGATATTACAAAGCAATAAAAAACGATTGCAATAATATTGTATGTTTTATGCAGATAGTTTTAATGCTGGTGTCAAATGATCACAGGCAGGATGTGCATTAGATGCTCAGTACATTAGTTGGGAGCCAATGAAACTAGGTGACTGAGTTGACAAGCTGAAGACTGAACCCAGAAGCCATTCATAATCACAGAAGGGACCTCCATGAAGTTGTGCATGGAGTCTCACCTTATTCCATCTTAAACTAATCAGATGACTACGTTATATGGTAAGTGCAACTTTTCACGTTATTAATGTTTATTTTTATTTTTTTAATAGCACCAGGTGGCAAAGGAATACCATGACCGCGGGCCTCGAATAAACCTCACCTTCCGCACCATATACCCAGAGCCAGAGCATATCGGTAGGAAATCATTCAGATGATCGCTGAAAGGTGAGACGCCAAGCTGCAGAAGAGATGGTCAATGAGGACAAAAGGTTGAGGTCTGTCTCATATTCACAGAACATCAACAAGAGAAGAGGACCTTAAAGATCTGCACTAATATATATGGCTGTATTGTTGAATGTAATTATGGTTTAATTATTAAATTTAAGGAGTAGAGATTCTCTTTTCAGTTCAAGATCCTAAACAATGATAAATGTATCTGGTTCTATTGATACTGTTGTATTTTTGTTTACATAAATTACTATTTTCTCACCAAGCAATTGTTCACAATATAGTTTTTGTTATAAAAAATAAATATATATATATATATATATATATATATATATATTACTGGTTTACAATGTTTGTGGAATATACGTCAAATAAATGTTTAAAAGTGCCAAGTAGCCCATATTTCAGTTATAGCCCCCAAAGGGACTTTTTACAGGTAAATTGCTGTTGAAATATTGTATGTTCTGCAATTTCTTAATTACATCTTGTGGGTCAATAAATCTGAATTTGTTCAGTTTAGTTGTGGTGAGAAAATGACTACAGCAAACAAAACATCTTTGTATTATCAGCATATGCTTGATATTTTCAGATATCACAACTTTCAATCAAAATCTCCTTGCCAAAATGACTCACAAATGCCCTTTTGCATGCACACCAGCACTGGCTAATTTTGAAAATGTTTTTCAGCTATCCTCCTTTTATCTGAACGTGGAAGTGTTCCACAATTTGACTGTTTTCAATTTCGGTCTCCAGTGTTTTCACTCGCATCGGCGTAAATTCTTAGCGGATTCAATAATGTTTAAGGTATTATATTTGGAAAAATGGTCAAAAAAACATGCCGATACTTCACAGAGTTGAGATTTATTTTAAAAACAGTGCCTCACCTGAGTGTGTATGACATGAAGCGATGGTCCGAATTTAGTTACGTTGATATCATTAATTATTCTGAGTTGTTATGACAGCCAGCATCTGCACAAGTTGAGCCTGAAATTCATTTTTACTCCAGGTAACACATAAATGGTTGTTGTTCTCCATTTTTGCAGAGGATCGCTCATTTTTGCAGTTTTTTTTAGTGGCATCTCGAGACCAGAAATAGAAAACTGGCAATTCGAACCACCATGGCACCGCCCAGTGGTTGATCAGGAAAAATGTGGATAGACCATTTCAAAGACTGGTCTCAAGTGACATAATTGTTCCATGAACATTTCCTGCTCGTCAAAACAGAGTCTATTTAGCAGAGATGGGCCACTTCTATTAAAATTAATGGGAGAAATTGGAACGCCCAATAGCAGCCAAAGGTCAACCCGCCTTACAGGTAAAATAGCCAGTCACCTTTTAGATACAGAAATCGCCTGTCAATCAACTCAAGCACGCGCATTAGCTATACAAGATGGCATAATTGCGTTTTTAGCGTGATTTGAGGTACAGAAACACAATTTATTATACCAGTTGCGACAGAACGACACGCCCTTCCTGTGGAGCATTTTCGCCCCAACTCGCATGATCCCAGTGAAGAGCCTCATCACCGCTGCCTTTAAACACAGGTCCAGGAATATAGCGGGGAGGGTCTGGTGCGAGTTAGGTGCGTCGCCGGACCCGAACCCCAGAAACCTGGCGTGAGTTGGAGCACGTGTCGCGGGCAACAGGCCAGGATGCTGGGCCGCTATTCCCCTTAAGTGCCGAGGCCAAGGAAAGCCGGACCGCTCAAGTGAAGCTGCACAGTGTTATCAGATTTTAATGCTTATTTGTGTTCTTTTATCATAATCTTGACCAACCATTTTGGAGATTTCGGTCTTTCCGATTCAAGTAGATAGGAGCTACACTTTCATGCTGCTTGTTTACATAGAACAATAGCTGACAAAACTGCTTAAGAACGTTCCAAAAACGGCCGCCAAGTGGACGACTTACCTTGAAAAAGAGACTTTGTTGAAAGGATCCGGAAATACATCTGGACTGTTCTGATTCCTTTGTTTTTGTTTACATTCTTCAAATGGTCTATATGATTATCAACACTGTATGGTTTACTTTATCTTAAAGGTGCACTTAGCGTTTCCTGAGAAACACTGTTGGTATTCGAACTCAACTGCCAAAATCAAACACACCCCTCTCTTCATGGCTTCTTTGGAAGCTCCGCCCCCCCATCTTCTGCATCCGTCTTCTGGCCTTTTACCTCTCGGAGGTCTCTCCACCGCTGAAAAGCCTCGCCGATGTTGACGTGGCTCCCAGCCCTCGACTTATCATAATCCTTCTTTTTTAGTTTATATTCATCTGACCTTTTTTCCCCTTGGTCTGTTTCTCAGCCATTTGTCCTCGGAGTTTAGAAAGTTCTTATCAGCCAGATTTACCATCGCTCTTCTAATGAATTTCCCTCTCACTCTGCCCCCACCCCCATCCTGTGCACGCTCAAGAACCACCCCCTGTTGCTGATTGGCTGGAGTAGTGTTGTGTGGATCGGTCCGATCCACTTTGTTTTTGTCCCATTTACAGAGTGAGGGCTGTGTACAAATACTAGATTTTTTTTCAGCCCACCCACTGAACGGACAGCTTGCAGACTGTGAGGAGATATTTGCAGAATTTGACAAAAAGTGTATTGGAGTAGAATTACTGAGTGCACTTTTAAAGGGCTGCCAACTCTTTTGAAGACTGTCTAGTATTTAAAACTTGTAGCAGTTTTTACCCACAGTCTGTTTTCACTTTCAGACAGTTGGTAAACTACACACTTGATTTCTAGCCTTTTTCTTGTTATTGGTGAGTCATGGTTGAGTCCATATGTGGTTGGCTGAATGGCTGTCTCTGGGTCCACACATTTCACCAGCAACCTCGTGAGACGATTCCATAAGGACGATGTTAACTTTCCACATGCTTTAGTGACAGTTGAGCAATCATTAGCAATCATTTGAGATAAAATTCCCTTTAAATTCAAAGGATAATTATACTGAATATGTAGTGCTGTTTCGAGAGAGAATTCAGAGAATTCATGGATATCTTAAGTATGTTGTTAAAGTATTACAAATTCATTTCCTTTAGTTCAAGGCTCAAATTGTCCAAAATGGGAAATGACTGTTATGTCACTCTTTTAGTGTAAATACCCCTAAATATGGGAAGTACAGCATCAGAGCACTGTCAGATGAAATCAGCCATTTGGCAGACATCTCAAAGGCAAACTTATAGCCAGAGAACTTTATCAAAATGTTTAGAAACTGCAGACCATATATCTCACACCATTGCTTGAGTCTTCCAGTAATTTGTTGAAGCACTTTAATTTGAGTTACTTGGTGTTCCATTACGCTCAGTAGGCAGGGTATGGGAGTAACGGAAGACATGTAACGGGATTACGTATTTAAAATACAAAATATAAGTAACTGTATTCCACTACAGTTACAATTTAAATTATTGGTAATTAGAATACAGTTACATTCAAAAAGTATTTTGATTACTGAAGGGATTACTTTGCATTTTATTGTCATTTGTTTCATTTAATATTTAGTCCTTTCAGATGGAAAACATTTATACATATAAATGATGCGATTCAAAGTGCATTTGAACAGCGGTGAAACACTTTCTTATGATCTTATGATGTGTTACATTCATATGAGCAGACAGAGAAGTAAGTTTGAAATAAGTTTGGAGCAGAAGAAATAGAAATACACCTTGTGTATATTGTCAGCATTACGCTAAGCTAATATGCTATTTCTAGCCATTTTACATGCATGTTACCAGGCACGATCATATTTCTTTACCAAGAAAATTCACGTTGGATCATAATTTCTTTTTTTCTAATAAGACCTTTGATATTAGGGCAAAAATCGTATTCTTGGTAATAATTTTTGAATGGTTTTCCTGTAAAAATATCTAAAAATCCTTAAAACAAGATCAATTTGATTTCTCTTGTTTTAGAAACAACACTGCATAAGAGGTTTTTCAGAGAATGTATTTTTAACGTGTATTTTGTCTTACTGTACTGGCAGAGTTTTTATAGTCAAAACAAGTGAAAAAATTTACCAGTGCTGAAGAAGTAATCCAAAGTATTTAGAAAACATTACTGACCTTGAGTAATCTAAAGGAATACGTTACAAATTACATTTTACAGCATATATTCTGTAATATGTAGTGGAATATATTTCAAAAGTAACCCTCCCAACCCTGTCAGTAGGCAATTCAATGCCTTTCAGAGCTTCCCTTAAAAGACTGACCTGTGCATGGAAATGGTGCTTGTGTTCTGGAATGCATGGACCCATGCTGTGTAAAGGGATCACTGGCCATTATTTTTCCACCACAATTAACTTTGCTATGTTTTTTTCTGTCTCTCTGTATGTGCTTGTGTGTATCTGTTGGGTTAGGATGAGGAAGGGTCCACAGTAGTTAGTGGTGCTTGCAAATACACATCACTGTCACTGTCTCTCATACATAGTGTTTCAGAGTTTTAAAAGAAGAGAGGTGTTCCATTACTTTTCTAAGCAATCTAACTTAATTCTAAAGACTGTGAAGGGTTTGAAGGATTTAAGGAGGCACCCGAGCCATATCTAGGGATCACACTAGAGTCCTATCTTATTAATTTTTGACCTGGGCCAATAAACAACCACCCAGAACACCCTAGCAACCACCTAGGGACACAGTATCAATTAAAAACCAAAAAAAACCCCCAAAAAAACAAACCTGGCATTATGGCTGTGAGTTTTGCATTAGTAAGCACATTTTCTTCAGAAAGGAAGCTTTTTTTAGTTTTCTGTATAAAATGTTATTTCAGTAATGACAATTCTCTAAATAAATTTAAAGTGTCATAATGGATATGACAAGGTATGATATGACAATGGATATTGGTAGTTTTGGTCTTGGCGGACTATATGCCGATGCTGCTGCTGCTGCAGAGCAAGGATGAAGACTTGCTACTACTAGAATATACTCATGCTGTGTTGAGCATGTAAGACATGCTGCTGATGCACAATTAGACATGATTGAAGCAGTTCTAGACAAGTGCTGCTGGGGAGGAGGAGGGTTTCAGAGTGAAAACTCTCATAGCACACTGCAGTGAAACCAGCTTACCTGCAAACAACTGAGGCAATTTAAATGTTAGACATAGAGAGAGAGAGAGAGAGAGAGAGAGCATGCAGGTTGATTGGCTAACAGATTACATGCAAAAGGACTTATCATCTTGGGCCGTAGAGTATACGAGCCGATTGGCTGATAGATTACATGTTTAAAGGACCTATCAGCTTGTGCCAGGTGGAGTTTCATGATTGAACATAGAATCATTTATGTAAAAGGAGTCATTATTGGCAAAATTGATGAGCAAGTGCACTCTTTCTTCTTGTACTTGCATTTAAGAAGCATTAATTGATTTTCAGTCTGGCTTTCTAACAACACTGTGTGCATTTTCCATGGTGTCACTGGCCAGAGCACCTTTAAATATACTTAAACTCTGACATGGCATTGAGTATGCTTTTAATATTTCCTAGGTGCACGATGCACTCCTCATAACTGCAGGATGATGCTGTTGCGTGCAAAACATATTTTTTGGGAAGTCATATGACCCACATGCTGCCAGTAGCCTCTCTCCCACTAGCCCTTTTGTGAGCAAGACCACAGAGATTTGTTGTCAGCACCTGTACACTAGTGTTGAAAACCGTACTCTCTGTCCAGCTGCAAGGGTCTGCTTTCATGTTACAACCCCAGTTCCAAAAATGATAATAAAAACAAAAAGGAGTGATTTGAAAATTATATTCACCCTTTGCTATATTGAAAGCACTACAACTAAACATTATATTATGTTTTACCTTGTGAATTTCATTGTTTGAAAATGTACAGTAATTTCAAATCAGATGATTGCAACATGCTCCAAAAAAATGTTGGGACAGTCAAGTGTTTACCACTGTGAAACATCACCATTTCTTCTAATAACACTTATTAAGCATTTAGGCACTGAAGACACAAGTTTAAGTTTAAAAAGTGGAATTTTCCCCCATTCATCCATTATGCAGGTCTTCAGCTGCACAATTGTACGGGGTCTTCATTGTCGTATTGTGCGCTTCATAATGCATCACACATTCTCAATTGGAGATGGTCAGGATTGCAGGCAGGCCAATCTAGCACCTGCACTCTCTACTTATTCGGCCAGTATGTGGTTTGAAGTTGTCCTGCTGAAAATGCCATGACGTCCCTGGAAAAGACTGTGCTGGATGGCAGTATATGCTGCTCCAAAATGTGTACATATCTGTCTGCATTAATGGTGCCCTTACAGATGTGTGAGTTAACCCATGCCATGGGCACTGACACACCCCTGGCCCATACAGACACTGGCTTTTGGACCTGACGCTGGTAACAGCTTGGATGGTCCTTTTCCTCTTTGGCCCGGAGAACACGACAGCTGTGTTTTTCAAAAACTATTGGAAATGTGGACTCTTCAGACCAAAAAACACAATATCACTGTTCTACTTTCCATCTAAGATGAGACTGAGCCCAGAGAAGTTGGCAGAGCTTCTGGACAGTGTTGATGTAGGGCTTCTGCTTTACATAGCATAGTTTTAACTTGCATCTATGGATGCAGCGACGAATGGTGTTGACTAACAAAGGTTTACTAAAGTAATCCCAAGCCCATGTTTGTGATATCCATTACAGATTAATTATGTTTTTTAAGACAGTGATGTCTGAGAGATCAGAGATCACACGCTTCAGAAGTGGTTTTCGTCTTGCCCTTTACACACCAAGATTTGACAAGATTCCTTGAATCTTTTAACTATATTGTAAAATGTAGAGGGTGAAATGCCCAAATTTGTACAATTTGTCTTTGGGAAACATTGTTCTCAAAGTGCTGGATTATTTGCAGAAGCATCTGTTGGCAAATTGACAAATCTCGAATGATCCTTGCTCTTGAAGGACTAGGCTGTTTTTGGAGGCTTCTTACAGTATATGACATGATTGCCTCACATGTCTAACATCTGCTGTTTCACATTGCCTTATTTTAACTCGTCAAATTTCTATTAGTCTTAAATTGCCCGTCTCAACTTTTTTTGGAGTGTGTTGTAATCATCTGATTTGAAATTACTGTACATAATTTTTTTTTTTTTTTTTTTTTAAATGAAATTCACAAGGAAAAACATCATATAATGTTTAGGTGTAGTGCTTTCAATATAGCAAAGGGTGAATATAATTCACATACAAATCACTACTTTTTGTTTTATTCACATTTTTCATACTGTCCCAACTTTTTTGGAATTGATGTTGTACATCAAAGTAAGGCAAACCATTCCTCTCTTGTATCCCGATACGTAAGCTCATCTCTGCAATATAAGTTGGACTTGGAACTAACAAGTCTACGTGTCCCAAGAGGGAATGATCTAGCGTAGTGGTTAAAGTTCTTGATTGGTAACAAAGATATGGGTCAGGAGCTTCAGTTAATGTTCACATCAACCATCAGAATGGGGAAAAATGTGATCTCAGTGATTTGGACTGTGGCATGATAGTTGGTGCCAGATGGGCTGGTTTGAGTATTTCTGTAACTGCTGATCTCCTGGGATTTTCACACACAACAGTCTCTAGAATTTACTCAGAATGGTGCCAAAAACAAAAAACATCCAGTGAGCGGCAGTTCTGTGGACGGAAATGTCTTGTTGATGAGAGAGGTCAACAGAGAATGGCCAGACTGGTTCGAACTGACAAAGTCTACGGTAACTCAAATAACTGCTCTGTACAATTGTGGTGAGAAGAATATAATCTCAGAATACTATTCTGAGATGCGGGTTGGCGCTGTTTTGGTGGCACGAGGGGGACCTACACAATATTAGGCAGGTGGTTTTAATGTTGTGGCTGATCGGTGTATATAAAGTGTAATTTACATGCCTATTGCACATGTTTTGCTCTGCATTTTTTGCACTAGAGCTAAAAAAGTATTAAAATCAAAGTTTTTATTAAAATTAAAACTTTCTGTATTAAAATATTTAGAAAAAATATGAAATTGCCCAACATGGTTATTCTAACCGTAATCTCTTGAACGCACTTTACGAAACTCATAAGTAGGAGCTTCCAGGGAGGATTTGAAGGCAGCATTAACTCCAGGTCTGCTACATGACCACTGGGTTACAAAGTCTGCCCAACCTTTTCCCTCTCTTGGCTGACCTGTGCTTGAATTTCATGAAGACACGTTGTCACTCGCCCTAATTCCCAGATCAGAGAGCTGCGTCACGAGTCTGGACACATAAGACTAACAGCAACATGCATGCCGCCAGCACAAATCCATTCCCACCAATACTAAGACCCAGATCTCTATCTGTCTTTGGGGAAAACTCCTCCTTTTCCCTGCAGAACTTTGGAACAAAAATAACATCTTCACAGTGTGCACTCAGCACTACACTGAGATCCAGACTCAGATTGTGGCTTGCTCCCATAATATAGCTTGCTACAGAACTAATTAATGTTTTCTTGTTTTTTCATTACTTCCAGGATGGATGGACTAGAGCTTTGTAAGGTCATGGTCAATTTAAATATAGTGCACATTTAAAAACAAGTGTACACCATAGTGCTGTACATGGGCAAATACTACAATTAATTAAGGGGAAATAAAAAAGATTGACATTAAATACAATAAAAAACACAATATACATTCATACAAAAGCCAAAGAATGTAGATAAGTCTTCAGATGTGATTTAAAAATTAGAAGAGTAGGAGCGGATCTAATGTCCAGAGGGACATTATTCCATAGTTAGGGCCTACTACAGAGAAGGCACAACCCCCTTTAAACTTCAAGCGTGAGTGTGGTGTATGCAGGAGAAATTTATCAGAGGATCTGAGAGTCCTGGAGGATTGTTGATGACTAAGGAGCTCAGAAGATAAGATGGGGCTAAACCAGGGGTCGGCAACCTGTGGCACGCGTGCCAGCATTGGCACATGGAGGGGTAATCACTGGCACTCCAGCAACGGCGAGAGAGGAGTAGACTATTTTATTTATATAAATTCCGCACCTGCATTCCAATCTACATCTTGATGTAATCCTTCCTTATGATCACGCAGCCTGTTTTCATGAGCTGAAAACAGCCATTGACCTGGAAAATATAAAATGGCACTCAGTGTCAATAAGGTTGCCAACCCCTGGACTAAACCATTTATAGCTTTAAAAACAAATAACAAAATTTTAAAATTAATCCTGTATTGGACTGGTAACCGGTGAAGAGATGCTAGAACAGGTGAAATACTTTCCCTCTTCCTTGTTCCAGTCAGCAAACTAGCAGCTGCATTTTGGACTAACTGCAAGTGATACAGAGATGAATGACCAAGACCCATGTACAGTGCATTACAATAGCCAAGTCGAGATGAGATGAAGGCATGAATAACTATCTCCAAATCCTTAAATGAGAGCAATGGTTTTAATTTAGCATTCAACCTTTGGAGTTGTAAAAAGCTGCCCTTCACCACAGCACTTATTTGTTTTTCAAAATTTAGAGCCGAGTCAAAGATCACACCCCAATTTTAGCAAAGGGGTGAACATTTAATGATAGGATCGCTAGATTGCTAGTCATTTCAGAGACCGTGCTAGGGAGGCCAAACACAACAATTTCAGTCTTGCTCTCATTTAGCTGGAGAAAGTTTCTTGCTGTCCAGCATTTAGTATCCTCAAAGCATGTAAAAATGGCAGAATATGAATCATCAGAACTAAGTGGGACATACAGCTGTGTATCATCTGCAGAACAAGGATATTAAATTGTATTTTTCCTAAAAAGTGAACCCAGGGGAAGCATATATAAAGAAAAGAAAATAGGGCCCAATATGGAACCTTGAGGTACCCCACAAGTGAAAGGTGCAGAGGGAGAGGAAGAATTCCCAGTCTTAATGCTCAGAGTTCTATCTGAAAGGTAAGATGTAAATCAATCTAAGGCTGTGCCATTAATTCTGACTTCACACTTAAGACAGTCTATGAAGATAAATCATTCATCACCTTGTAGGAGCATATCAAGGAATCTGTGATGGGCTCTGATATTTTCTTGTTTGAAGATGAAATGAAGTTATGAAACTAAGCTGTACATAATGACATAAATACTGAAAATATGAACAGTATAACTTATAAGTTAGTTATAAAATAACTAGTTGAAGTAAAATGAGTAGCTTCTGTTTATGTGCTATCTATTACAACACTGGCATGTTGTGGTCCACGAGGGAGAATTCAGGATGTTGCCTCTGCTAATTTTGGCTGTTGTGGAGCACATGTGGCCTTCATTGGAATTGTGACTATGTAGTACTATAAATATATGACTTTTTGGCCCCTGTAGTGTATTCCAGGTTAAGTCCAAGCAAAATACAGGGCCTCGAAGTGGTATTTTCACCTCTGTCTATCACATTATTACAGACATGCACACACCTCTTAATTTGAAAACAATACAGTAATAAACAATAAATTATTAGTCACTGTATGTTAACAATCAGCATGTTTTTTAATGACTAAATGTTTGACCATTTCAATGAAGCATCTGACCATGGTGTGGATGTGATGTAACAAATCCATCTCTGTGGATTCCCTCACTTCTAATTCACTGTTACCCTACACTGTAACTCCACCCTTTTGACCACGGATATTCATCTCAAGGCAATGCGGGGGAAAAAACTCCACTATTAATATTTACTTGGTCATTTTTCTTGGTCATTCGGTCAACTTTAAGTTGCTCAGTCAGAGAGTTTAGTGAAATATCCATTGGGGATTTTTTTTAAATACTAGCTGGTCTTCCTGATTCAGGTATAAATTTAACATGAAATCAAAATTGACTCCTATTTACCCTCTCAATGCATGCTCCTGGTCTTACGCATGGTGTACATTATTACAAGGGGAAAAAAAACATTTGTCTTCTAAATCTTTCAAAATGTAACAACTTGCACAGCCTCCAAAACTACTTTCCTTTTCGACTGATGTCAACAAGCCCTCTTATTTTTTAATCCTTCCACTCCAACCATGTTATATTGAAACCACTTTTCACAATCCGGTCAATACCAGATGGATAAAGTGCTATCCTACATAATTTTTCTTGTTGAATATCCTGTTAAAATTTGGAAGTAAAATCGGTTGTGAACATGTTTCATGTTGGCTGGAAAGTCAAGAACGGTTAAAATTTTTTTTATATGAGGCTGAAATATTAAAATTGTGTTTTCCAGGCCTGGACAAGTCATGGAAAATTTAATGTAGTGAATATACATACATTTTTCTAGTTATGCTCTGCTCTAAAATATTTCATTACCTAAATATTGCTCCTGGTTCGAGCTTGTGTAGAGTAGAACTTTCTCCCAAGCTGTGATGTCGGATTTGAGAGCGAATCCTTCTTTTGAGTCAGTTATTTTTAGTTAATTTGTCAAAATGGTTCACAAATCAGTCTCGATGATTATTAGTGAATCAGTCTGAAGTTATTTTAAAAATTGGTTTCAAAAAATCTCAAACGACTGGAAAAGTTATGGAAATTCATTGGTCGAAAAGGGCGAGAACCCTGAATACCATATGTCAGTCTTTCTTCATAGCTGTATTCCCGATGTGTCTCTTTATTGTTTGGACCTGCTATTGTTCACTTGAAGGTAATAGAATCTGAGGTTGATTAAGAGGGTAATTTTGTTATTTTTTCAAACGTGTCAAGTGACAGCAGCATATGTGGGGTACATGTGATTACACTTCCCTTCAGCACGTGGACATCCGTTCTGCATTTTGTTCTGCTTAGTCCAGAAACAAACCAATAATCAAATTGACAATGTGTCCCTGCAACACATGGTTCGCATAGCTGTCCTTGACGCCATCATACGATGTCACCTGACTGAGAATACCTTGCTAGTGGGTGGATAAACCTGCATGTCTGCAAGTGTCTGAGAGCAGGCCTCAATCTCCAAAAATAGATGAAAAGTTTCTTAGAGCACACCCCTCGTCGTTTGAAATATGGGAAGCAAGGACGAGTAGGAAGGTGACTTAAAGGGAGTTATGGCTTCCTCTTTGATTCCTCATGAGGGGTCATCCTCAGGGGCTTTAAAAAAAAACAGGAGCTGTCTTAGGGGCTTATGTCATAATGCCCATCCCTAGTTTCACACACTGTGCCAAAAATGACTCTTGGATGGCTCATTGGACATGCCTGACGTGGATCTTTGGAGGGTGACTCTAGATTTAATGACAAATCTGAATGACACAGGAAGAGAAAGAGAAAGAAAAAAAGTGAGAGTATGATGAAAACTACGCTCATTATAGTGATGGGATCATGTCATGGCACTTTGGGATGTGATTCTTGCAAAGTACATGTGACTACACCTCTAGTGGCCCACTTATGAAAGGCGTGTGTCATCATTAGAAGTGTCCCAATATACAGTATACTTACAGTAGGTTCCAAAAGTCTGAGACCACTTGTGAAAATGTTTTTCTAATTGAATACAAATTTTCAATACAAATTAACAGCATAATTATTGAAGTGAAATGTTGAATTGAAAAAATGAACATGAATGTAAGAACTACTTTTTTGTATGTCCTCCTTTTGCTTTAAGGACATGCACTTGAGCTGGCATGGACTTCACAAGTTTGTGTGAAAGCTGATGATCCATGTTATCCATGATTTGTGAATGTTCGAAAGAGCATCTTGTTTGCTTCAGTGGAAGCGAGGAAATCTGACCTTTTGATACAAAGGAGTTAACCTGGTCAGTGTCATGGATTTCTACTGTCTAGTATTAAATATGTTCAGGATTACCCAGCTGTCTACTAGGCCTTCAAATTCAAAATACCAGCAGCTGTTGCTGATCATGCAGGTATGGAAGATTAAGTCTGAAATCTCTTATATCTCTTTGACCAATATTATGTATCACTGTTTACTCAAAGTATATTACACTATTGTATATATGGTATTTAGTTATTGTTTCAAATGCATTATGTGACACTAGAGGATGTATTGTACATGCAAAGCTGTTTTGTCTCAGTTCTGTTAGGGTTAGAGTAAGTTTTAGGGTTTGAGTTAGGGTTAGGAGTATATTAATATAATCACTACTCAAAAGTTTCAGAAAATTGCCCAGACTGTTATTTGACATAACATAGATACTACATCTGCAAAGAAGTAAGTGACATAACGGTGTTTTGATCTCAGTACTCTTACAATTATGGTTAGGTTTAGGGCTTGGGTAAGGAATATATTGTATACTGTAAATGCAGTTACTACTCTGATGTATGTGAAAATTGGACGCACTGTGCCGTTCCTGTCACAGCCATTCAAAAAAGTTATTGCGTTTGCTCAGTGCATTACAATACCTCCACTGAAAGGAGCAGTTCAGACGTTCAGAAAGCATACACAGATTTTAGCTGAAAAAATATTTGATCTCCTGTGGCAGATTTTTCATGAGATCAGTCTGGACATTTGAAATAGTGGGCTAAAAATAGTCAGAAATGGTTTAGCTGAGACACTTGTATTAAAATGAATAGAAGAAATTGGAACGCCCAATATGACAAGTAGTCGTCTTGCCTTACAAGTAAGGAAAAAAAAAAAAAATCACTTTTTTGAAAGAGACATCACCTGTCAGTTAACTTGAGAATGTGCATGCACATTAGCTGGACCAGGCACTTTTTTCCTGCGTGATCTGAGCTAAAGAAGCACAATTTATGGTATAATTATTGTCTGATTTTACTGCTTATGTGAAATACTGTTATTTGATCATGATCTTGACGAACCGTTTTGGAGATTTCAATCTTTCCCCATTTGAGTAGATAGGAGCTATACTTTCATGCCGCTTGTATCCACAGAAAATAGCTGTCCAGCAGCATTCTCATATGGCCGCAGAGTGGACTGACTTGCCTTGAAAAGGACTTTGAAATGCAGAATCTTAAATATTCCTTTTTTATTTTATGTCCTAACTGTTGTTTGTAAAAATGTCCAGGATTAAATGGAAAAAGATTTTGAATGTGGTCTCTTAACCTTATCACATTTTATATACAGTTGTGCTCAAAAGTTTGCATACCCTGGCAGAAATTGTGAAAGTTTGGCATTGATTTTGAAAATATGACTGATCATGCAAAAAAAAACTGTCTTTTATTCAGTGATAGTGATCATATGAAGCCATTTATTATCACATAGTTGTTTGGCTCCTTTTTAAATCATAATGATAACAGAAATCACCCAAATGGCCCTGATCAAAAGTTTACATACCCTTGAATGTTTGGCCTTTTTACAGACATACAAGGTGACACACACAGGTTTAAATGGCAATTAAAAGCTAATATCCCACACCTGTGGCTTTTTAAATTGCAATTAGTGTCTGTGTATAAATAGTCAATGAGTTTTTTAGCTCTCATGTGGATGCACTGAGCAGGCTAGATACTGAGCCATGAGGAGCAGAAAAGAACTGTCAAAAGACCTGCGTAAGAAGGTAATGGAACTTTATGAAGATGGAAAAGGATATAAAAAGATATCCAAAGCCTTGAAAATGTCAGACAGTACTGTTCAATCACTTATTAAGAAGTGGAAAATTCAGGGATCTCTTGATACCAAGTCAAGGTCAATAGACCAAGAAAGATTTCAGCCACAACTGCCAGAAGAATTGTTCGAGATACAAAGAAAACCCCACAGGTAACCTCAGGAGAAATACAGGCTGCTCTGGAAAAAGACGCTGTGGTTGTTTCAAGAAGCACAATACGATGTTACTTGAACAAAAATGAGCTGCATGGTCGAGTTGCCAGAAAGAAGCCAATGCCACAAAAAAGCCCGGTTACAATATGCCCGACAACACCTTGACACGCCTCACAGCTTCTGGCACACTGTAATTTGGAGTGACGAGACCAAAATAGAGCTTTATGGTCACAACCATAAGCGCTATGTTTGGAGAGGGGTCAACAAGTATTGTGCTCCTTGAAACAACCACACCATCTTTTTCCAGTTTTTTTGCATGATCAGTCATATTTTCAAAATCAATGCCAAAATTTCACAATTTCTGCCAGGGTATGCAAACATTTGAGCACAACTGTGTACTATCATGACTATGTGTCTATTTAGTTTCTTTGGCCACAGATTTGTTCACACCTGATATATGTATATGTACATGGTGTACACCCCCTTACCCTTGGGTACAGGCATTCTTAATTTTAAGATGAACAATGTCACAAATATTGTACACCTGATTAATGACCTAGACATACAGTAGTGCAGAATCTTAAATATTTCTTAAATTGAACGTCTTTGTAAAGAGTTAGTGGGAAAGAAGGAGGCGAGAACCGGCTTGACAATATAAATAATAGTTTAATGATAAACTTAAAAACACACAAACATAACCACATACAGGGCAGCTGCCTGTAGTTCTGTCTCTCTCTCGAACTGCCGTCTCCGGTCGCCTTTATCCCTCACTCACCTCATCAGGCTGATTGGGGTCCGGGCGTGCATCATTCCGGCCCGGCCCCACCCTCCTCCGTGCTACAGTCTTTGTTTTAAATGTTGCAAAACCCAAAAACTTTGTTTCCAGGCCTGATTAAAAAATAATGATAATAACTAAAAATCTCAGATTTCAGTGTGATCTCAGACTTTTGAACCTTGCTCACGGTCCATAATAAATATATATATATATACTCTCATCACTATGTGTCTATTCGGCGTCTTTCACTGCACATTTGTTCACAGCTAATATGTGTTTATGTACATGGTTTACAATAGATGATCATCTAAGATCATCTTTTGTTTTTTTCTCTTGTTTATAACCTCTCACACTTGTTTATTTCTCCCTTGTAGATTTTTTTGATTCCCTCCCTTAATGCTGCATGTATCCCCTTCCCTCCAGCCCCTCCCACCTCTCTGTTTCCCAGCTCCCTCCCTGGCTGGCATTTATTTCAAGAATCTGATTTAGAGGGCCTGGTATGGCATCCGGAACCATGACCGTTCACAGTGGGTGGGTGGAGCCGGAGCGGCGTGGGGAGATGTTGAGGGAGTGAAGCACTATGTGAAGCACTATAAAAGCCTGAGCTGGTTTATCCCTGTCAGTGGCACACTGAGAAACAGCAGAGATACAAAGAGACAGCACAAACCATACTGCAATAAACAGGCGACGGAAGCAGTAAGTGGCACAAACAAAGTCTGAAGACGTCTTTTCGCCGCTGTTATCACCTGGACGTTGTCATCTGGAGCTGAATATAACATTTTCAGCTTTGCCATCAAATATTGACAAGAGGAAGCTCTTTTGAGCCAAGAACACAGAGAAAACTAGTTTAAAACCTTTTGTACAAAGTGATCTGGAGAATCGCAAGGCTCTCTTATCACAAACATCTCCGAAGACAAACGTCCTGCCCTTGCCATCCAGATCAATGGCTGCACGTCCAATGGAGACGGTGGGCTTCCCGGTTCTACCTGCACACATCCTGGCATCGGCTATGGAGGAGTTTCCCCAGCAGCTGCCTGTGCCCAAGTGTGTGGCCAGGGGCCGAAACCGTACACGGCGGCCCCGAGATGCCCGGTTCAAGACCCAGCCTGTGACTTTTGCAGAGATCGCAGAAGTGGAGGAGGAAGGGGCTTCACCTCTGGAGGAAGAAAGGGCAAGACGGTCCTTCCTGCAGTCGCTGGAGAGTCTAAGGAGAAGCACACAGACATTGCACAACGCGGGATCCACACAGAGCTGCCGTACCACGTCCACACAGGCTAGTCTGGACTCCAGTGACTCTGACTCGGCACAGTGAAAGACGACAGGAGGAGGGGGGACAAACTGACAGAGAGTGAGAATTTACATACGGAGGAAGGAAAGTCTAACAGCTGAAGAGACTGGAATGCAGTGTGTTCTTCATATATCTTCCTTGAAAAATTCCTGATTTACCTACCTGATTTATTTTTTAAAGAGATACTTCTCCTTAAAATTAAAATTGTTTAATCATTTACTTACACATTTACTCAGAAGTTGTTTCAAACTTGTATGTCTGTTTCAAAGAACACAAAAGGAGATGTTTGGTAGAATGTTAGGGACTGACGGACTCAGTCACCATTCACTTTTGGATCTCTTTTGAGACTGACTGAGGCAAATATTCTTCCAAACATCTCCTTTGTGTACCCCGGAAGAGAGAAACTCATATGGGTTTGGAACAGTAGTAGGGTGAGTATATAATGCCAGAAGTTTCATTATTGGATGGACTATCTCTTTAAACTAGTAATGTTATGCGTATAAATGCATTTTAAATGTGCAAATTCCAGTGACACTGCAGCTTTTGTTTAAGCTTCTTTTTAAAGGCAAAGCTTTAGTATGTTGGAAGATTTCAGAAACCACTTAAATTCCATGCAAATTCCTTGATTTATTTTTTTTTTTTTTCACATGAGGCTTGAGGACCTGATGTGAGGTTTAATAATGAACTTGTGAGACAGAAGAGGTACTATGTGCTATTCCATTGAGATCTTGTTTATATCCTTTGTGCCTGCTTAAAGATTGAACAGTCAAATGGGTTCTCCACTGCTGAGCAGGATGTAGACTGTCATACTTTGTTATAATTGATTTTTGAGCTGTTAAACAAACTGAAAGAGGCACAACAAGGGTACTGACAGAAAATGTATTGTATTATTACAGAAAATAATCAGTGTTCAGGCAATGGTGAACGTACTAATGAACTCAATGAGGAGCAAATTAAATAAATGTGTCTTATATTTATTCACAGATTATTTTGTTATAACATAGTGAAATTAGACATTTGTTCTGTTGATACTCTGGACTTGATAATGAAGTCACTGTCACTATAGAAGTCTTTATACTTATGAGAAAAGGAGCCTTTATACTTCAATTTGACTTTTATTATCTTTTATTAATTTGTTTCATACATTCTTTAATATACAAATAAACTTTATAGCGTTGCATTTGTCATTTAATTTGTTCCTTGACAAATTTATTGTGTTATTCAGAGGGTTAGGGGTCAGCAAACCAGTTTACCATTTATTATATAATGTGAAATGATACAAAAAGAATACAGCGATCAAAAGAGAGAGCTGTGTATGACTTTAAAATGAAATTGTGAAGTCACTATCAATGTATTAAACCAAAAGAAAATTAGTTTTTATAATTCGATTTGACTTTTATCTTTGTTAATTTGTTTCATTCTTTATTTATTGTACAAATAAACTTTATAGCATTGCGTTTGTCTCTTAATTTGCTCTTAATTTGACATACATCTCTTGTGTTGTTTAGATAGTGAGGCATTTACTGAAAACCAGTTTAATGAAACGTTTATTAAATAATGCAAAATTATAAAAAAAAATAATTGATTAAAGAGAGTTGTGTTGTGACTTTAAAATGAAATTGTAAAGTCACTATCACTGTATTTAAACTAATTAAATAAAATTAGCTTCGTTTCATTCTTTAATATACAAATAAACTTTATAGTGTTGAGTTTGTCCTTTAATTTGTTCCTTGATATAAATGTCTAGTTGCTTAGACAGTGAGCGGTCAGCAAACCAGTTCACAGAAACATTTATGAAATAATGCGAAATAATAAAAAAAAAAACAATTGCTAAAAGAGAGTTGTGTGTGACTTTAAAATTGAATTTTAAGGTAATTAACCCTAATTAAAAAAATTTGCATTTAAACTTTGATTTGACTCATTATTTTTGTTCATTTGTTTTCTTTAATTTACAAATAAACTTTATAGCTTTGCGTTTGTCCTTGAATTGTTTTCTTTGACAAATTTCTTGTGTTGTTTAGAGAGTTGAGGGGTCAGCAAACCAGTTTACTGAAATGTTTATGAAATAATATGAAATTATACAATAAATAATTGTTTAAAAAAAACTTTGTGTATGACTTTATACTGGAATTATAAAGTCACAATCACTTTAATTAAAAAAAATAAGCCTTTTTATTTCGTTTTATATATATATATATATATATATTTGTTTTTTTATTATTATTATTTTTTTTATTATTTTTTTTTTTTTTTCATTTTCTCCCCAATTTGGAATGCCCAATTCCCAATGCGCTCTAAGTTCTTGTGGTGGCGTAGCGACTCGCCTCAATCCAGGAGGCAGAGGACGAATCTCAGTTGCCTCCGCGTCTGAGACTGTCAATCCACGCATCTTATCACGTTGCTTGTTGAGCGCGTTACCGCGGAGACCTAGCGCGTGTGGAGGCTTCACGCTATACTCAGCGGCATCCACGCACAACTCACCACACACCCTACCGAGAGCGAGAACCACATTATAGTGACCACGAGGAGGTTAACCCAACGTGACTCTTCCTCCCTAGCAACCGGGCCAATTGGTTGCTTAGAAGACCTGACTGGAGTCACTCAGCACACCCTGGATTTGAACTTGTGACTCCAGGTGTGGCAGTCAGCGTCTTTGCTTGCTGAGCTACCCAGGCCCTCTCATTATATTATATTTAACCTTTATTATGTTTATTTGTTTCATACTTTCTTTAATAGGGATACCAATAAACTTCATAGCATTGCATACTTCCTTTAATTTGTTCTTAATTTGACAAATTGAATGTGTTTTTTAGGGTTCAACAAACCAGTTTAAGAAGCTTTTTTTAAATGGTTAAAAATAATATGAATGCTAAAAACAAAAGTATTTGTCAGTCAAATTATAGTAAAGTGAAAGCGCAAGGAGGTAAAACAAAAAACAACTGGCCTGTGACTTTCTTTACCTATTATAATAAACTCCAACTGTGACCCTTTAAAACAATGATTGTCCATATTCTCAGAAGATAGCATGCGTTTACAATGTGCTTTATCCACAACACAAAAACACATTTCCTAAGCTCCTATCTGGACGCCCACCTCAACATCTGATTTGTTTCCACTAGTAGACATCTAAAAATAGAAGCTCTCTAACTTGCCTTCTGATCTAGTTACATTAATGGAAAACATCTATCTCCAACTGACTGGGAATTCTGCATTGTTGTGAAAGATCAACACCAAAACCAAGTGTGTGAGAGTGTTTTAGGGAATACCCTTTGTTCCACTGAGTCTTTATAACCCTGAGTTAAAATAAGGATTCCTCATCCTTACATCTTTTTTATTATTTTTTTTATCCCCTTTCCTCCCCAATTTGGAATGCCCAATTCCCACTACTTAGTAGATCCTCATGGTGGTGCGGTTACTCACCTCAATCCGGGTGGCGGAGGACAATTCTCAGTTGCCTCCACGTCTGAGACCGTCAGACCGCACATCTTATCACGTGGCTCATTGTGCATGACACTGCGGAGACTCCCAGCATGTGGAGGCTCATGCTACTCTCCACGATCCACACACAAATTACCATGCGCCCCATTGAGAGCGAGAACCACTAATCGCAACCACAAGGAGGTTACCCCATGTAACTATACCCTCCCTAGCAACCGGGCCAATTTGGTTGTTTACGAGACCTGACTGGAGTCACTCAGCACACCCTGGATTTGAACTTGCCACTCCAGGGGTGGTAGTCAGCATCAATACTCGCTGAGCTACCCAGGCCCCCCCTCATCCTTACATCTTAAGCATCTTTATCAGTCACAGTTGCTGTTTTTCCTTTAGCTGATCATTAATTAAACTAACCATTTCTCACATTAAGGCAGTTGTTTACTGCTGGGCATGCAGTCCACTCATGTTTCCCAACACCTAAATGGATATATTCTTTCAAGAACCTTGAAATTTTCCTTGTTATCTCCCTTCTCTGCACCAAAGTCCTTCAGCAACCTACTTTGAATGTGGTTGCCGAGGCAATGGTGAGGTCAGTGAAGTATGATGTTTTGAACGATAACAAACTTTATGTTCCATTTTCACCAAACTGTCTTGTCTACAGCTCGTCCCATCCCCCAAAATTCATTTCAGAATGAATTTTATCTGTCTCCCTCCCTCACTCTCTTTCTGTCCCTATCTCTCTGTTTACATTTACATTTTGGCCTAGCTTTATCTAATCAATGCCAAAAACACAGCATCATAGATATGCATTCTTTCTGCGGCTTAAGGCACTAGCCCTTTTCAGACCTTTTTGCTACTTTATAAATGTAAAAGGATAAGTTTGATAGGGACACTGCAAATTTATCTGAATATATGGGAACATTGCCAAATGCATTTGTGTACCAAACGAAAACAGCCAATTAAAAACATAATGTTCCCAGCTGGCATTTGGACTGGTCCCACTGTTCTTGGTTATGCAACAAATTGTTCTTTAACTCTGATTGCTTGCCAAGAGACGATTTGATGAAAATCTTCCTAAAATGGCAATGTGTCATGGAAAAGGTACAGCTTTGTATTTACAGTGCATATTCTTTGTGTTTGTAACTGGCTATATTGTATATCCTCGCACATAATTTTTGAACTATAGTTCTATGAATCAAACACAAGGCTGTTTATTTCACTATTGACCTGGAAAAAAATAAATCAAGTGAGTGTGCTTGAAACGTGACTGAATCATTAGATGAAAACAGTGACTCATGTTTACAGGCCAGTGTTTATTAAATGGATCGGTAGTGACAGTTTACGCTGAGAAGCATGAAAGATTAAGTGCTCAGGAAAAAGAGGGATTTGTTGCTTTTCTTCAATTGGAAACGCGTAGATCCATTTTCATGACATGGCACTTCGACGACCACAAGCCAGATTTTAGGGAACGGTACAAATAAGTGGTCTTTTGTAACAACCCTGTGCACATTACAACATAAGAGGTAAAAAAAAAAATGTATAACGTTAATTAATACATATACAGTATATATATTATGTATAGCTTGTATACATGTACATATTAAATAGAAAAAAATCAGGCCATTGTTTTGCTCATTCACCTTACTATTGGTTTTCATTGTGCTACATTACTGATCTGAGAATGTTGCCTGTTCAGGGCTGTCTGGGTGCTGTCTGAAATGTCATTCATTTGCTGAATCCCTGACCTACATTCTCATATACGCCACAAAGCAGAACCCTCACAGGTTTGGGTCAGAACCAAGAGGCACATTGAAGCACCATGCTGCCCTCTTCCCCCAATTTCTACATCGCTCTGTCTTGATCTAATGAAATTAATCTTAAAATTTTCAAGAATATGCTGCAACTGTTTAATGAGCAGAGGGTTCTCCCACTCTCATTTCCTCAAAACATCGATGAGGGCAGTTGTCAAGGCATGATTGAGGAAAAGTTATTAATATATGTGTCAGGGGAAATCAAAAGATCAATACTGTTGCATTTCATTTTTACCATCTACATAAACAAAGCCATGCAAATTCTTTATTTAAAGTTGAAGTGTGGAATTTCACCATACTAGCATTGCCAAACGGACTTGAATAAATAATGGTTTTCAAATAAGTATCCCAAAAACTCCCCCAAATCTGCCATTGGTCGATAAACAGATAGTCCCGCTCCAAACTGAATCCATTGGTTAAGCCAACGCAGTCGGGTTTGTCATGATGCTCAAACAAACAAAGTGATGTTATGGTACCACAGAGCCACATTGTTTACATAGTTTACTTTGTCTCTGTATATTAAGTCTGGATAGGAAAATGTATTGAAAAAAAATTTTTTTTTAAATTACACACTTCAACTTTAAGATGGAGGATTTTGGGAGGGTTTCGATGCTGGGAATTTCTGACATCTGTGAGAAAACAAATTCAACTGAAAATGTTTATAAAAAAATGTATCTTTTGTCAGTGATTATGACTGAACTTATCTGAGCTAATGTAGTGCTGACATTTCTATTCTGTGTACTGACACAAGAAAGTATGTGTGTTCTCACTGGACGTCTTCATATGTACCAGAACGAACAGTCTATTCCTGCTAGGATATCAGATCTTTCCCTTTTTTCCTACCCTGTACCCTCTTAGTCATATACTTTTTGCAACAACATGGGGGAAATTTCGTGCAGTATGAAAATGATCAAATCTGGGGTGGCTGCATTTAAGGATAAACACAAAATAAAGGACCCTTAGAGAGCTGTTGATTGTTCTAACATGATGTAAAATAACTTCATAGGCATTCTGTATTTAAAGGAATATTCCGGGTTCAATAAAAGTTAAGTTCAATCGACAGCATTTGTGGCATAATGTTGATTACCACAAAAATGAATTTTGACTTGCCCCTCCTTTTCTTTAAAAAAAGCAAAAATCTGGGTTACAATGAGGCACTTACAATGGAAGTGAATGGGGGCCAATCCGTAAATGTTAAAATACTCACTGTTTCAAAAGTATAGCCACAAGACATAAACAGTATGCATGTAAACGTGATTTTAGTGTGATAAAATCACTTACTAACCTTTTCTGTGTAAAGTTATAGCCAATTTTACAAATTCATTGCCATGATGTTGTAATGTCATCAAACCCTAAAACCCTAAAATGACTTTAAAAATGACTAATTTAATTTTTTTTTACAGCTCATATAATACTTGAGTTTTTACAGAAGAATTAATGTAAGTGCTTTTATAAAATTGCCTTTGAACCCTCCAAAAATTGGCCCCATTCTCTTCCATTGTAAGTGCCTCACTGTAACCTTGATTTTTGCGTCTTTTTTTGTTTTTAATAAAATGGAGGGATGAGTCTAAATTAATTTTTGTGTTAATCAACATTATGCCACAAATGCTGTTGATTGAGCTTAACTTGTTTTGAACCTGGAATATTCCTTTAAGAATGGCTTACTAGCATGCTTCTTTTATTTCTGCCATGTCTATATGGCAAAAATAGTATTGTAGTCAAACTCAGTCAGGGTTCCCTAGGTGAAATTGCAAGGAATTTTAAAACTGTGATTTACAGGACTGGAAAAGTCATGTAAAAATACATTTTAAAAGGAATGGAAATTGGTAATCCTCTAGTGTTGCGGATGCAGTTGTAAAATATTTTACTGGCTAGAAATTGCTCATTGTGACTGCAATCTCTATAATACAATAATACAGTTATAATATGTTAAATAATAAAATTAATGAAGAAGAAGAAACGTAGCACCATCATTCCTTTGAATGTTGTGTTCTGAGCAACAACAACAAACATTTTTTTTTTTTTTTTTTTTTTTACTGGGCCAAAGAGATGGCACAACTTGTTCTGTTCTATGTTTTTCTACAACAGACCCAATGACTAATAGGCCTACCAGTCCATCTTTTGTGTTTTCCTAAATAAACACTTAAAATAATTATTAAAATAATTATAATTAAATAATTAAAATAAAATAATATATATATATAGCTATAAAGTCACTGTTAAAAAGAATATATATATATATATATATATATATATATATATATATATATATATATATATATATATATATATACAGAAGCCCTGAACCACACGTTGGAAAAAATTAATTACGGTGAAAAAAAAAAAATAAAAAAAAAATAAAAATTCTCTCTCCAAAAATTTTTTTTCTCTCTTTAAAATTTTTTTTTTCTCTCTTCAAAAAAATGCTTGCGGTACCAACCTTAGCCACCAGGTACCACTATCAGTAAACATGTAATGCTTATTACATGTAAACAAGTTGTCTATAGGTGATTCCTCACCCCTCAACAATTTGTTTGGGATGAGCATTTTACATCGGCGTAACTGTCTAGTTCATGTTTAGACCGACCAACAATATTTGGATATTTATTTGACATTCTTCATCTGGAACTCTTCACTTCTGCAGTAGACAGTGTGTTTCAAAAGCATAGACAACTTGTTATATTAAAATATATTAATATAATTAAATTCCACCATGAAAGTCTGCACATGACATCCCCGTTCAGTCGTGAGGATTTAATTTATAAATGTTCTTTTCGTTTAGAAATTAGATTACTTACAACAATATTAACATTACCAGATGTACCCCTAACACTTCAAAAGGACAGACATAATAATAATTTCCCCATGTTTCCCGTGTTCCTCAATACATTCCTTCGCTTCCACCATGTAACACTGAGCAAACGGCATAGACGTTTTAGAAAGACCAACACTTTCAAACAAAAAAAATAACTCCAGTTGTTACACGACAACGAATCCCATATCAAACATATGTAAACTGATTTTTGTCTTGATTAAGGTTTGCAAACCCTTAAATAAATAATGAATGTATTATATTAACAGAGAAAGCATTAAAAGCATAAGATTACATGTTTACTGATAGTGGCACCTGGTGGCCAAGTTTGGTACCGCATGCATTATTTTCAAGAGAGAAAAAAAAAAGTTTTTGAAAAGAGAGAAAAAAAAATGTTTTTGAAGAGAGAAAAAAAATGTTTTTGAAGAGAGAAAAAAAATTTTTTTGAAAAGAGAAAAAAAATTTTTTGAAGAGAGAAAAAATTTTTTTTTGTAATTTTTTTTTTTTTTTTTGTAATTTTTTTTTTTTTTTGAAGAGATAAAAAAAAAAAAAAATAAGACTGAGACACTATTTTTTTTTTTTTTACCGTAATTTGTTTTCTTCCACCTTGCGGTTCAGGGCTTCCATATATATATATATATATATATATATATATTCTTTTTAACAGTGACCTTAGTGAATTTCTATGCACTTTGCTACTCTCATTATAGCCTAAGCAACACAATTTTGTAGTACGCAGCAAACTGTTTATTTTAGCACTTTGACTCCTGTCCAGTAGATGCCAGTAACAAATAAACTACGCATGTAGTACGAGAAGAACTAAAGAGCAGCTCTTTTTATTGACATGACTGTGGGCCAATCACAGATCAAGATAGGAATTACGTATTTTTTATTTTTTTTTGCAACGACCTGTGGTCCTATCAAACGAAGAGAAACGAATGACGTTTTTAAAGTTCGTTTTCGGACGTTCGTTCGCTCCAGCCAATGGCATTTAACGAATTCTGAAGCGCGAAGACTTTAAGGCAGCGAGTGGAGCAATGGCTAACGGAAATGTTAACGTTTTAAAAAAAAAAAGAATAGCTTCAGTTTAAACATACATGTTGTTACAGTCCCACATCAAATGGCCTTTGGTCTTAACGGCATGTTTAAATGGATATAGTTCGTTTCGAACGGTTTAAGATTCAACAGCGAATGGAATCATGACTCGCACTGAGGAAAATAACGTAGGTCCGCACTGCGCGAGCTGCTCGTAAAATGGTGCGTAGCTAACGTTCGAATATGCTTTTATTGACATTTTAAACGATTTTAAAGGCATGGCGTCACGACTCTAATCTGTTTTCGCTCTCTACACGAGTTCTAAACGTCTTTACCTGTAACATTTGATCGCTGGTAACGATATTATTGTCTCTAACAGTCCTACAAGTGCAGTTATGGCCGCTCAGAATGTGTTTTTCGCCATCGATGTGGATTATCGACCTGCGGAAAACAGCAGCACGACCAGTGCCTTTCAAAGTCATCTTAAACATTGGGTACTAAGGATTTTGCTCCGTTTGGGAAATAAGTATGGTCTTGAAAAAGTCCGATGGGGATATACATGTTTCCATTCTAGGACCGTGAAAAGTGCCAATCTCGTTACCAGAGTCACTGATTTCAAGGAGCTCCACGAGAAGGCGTTCAGTGACTTTGAAGAAGAGCTTCTTGTCAAATTCAACCTGGAGGAAAAATCCCCCAGATGTCGCGAAAAGTCCTCCACGCAACACAAACTGAAACCCAGCCCAGCTAGTTGTGTCCAGAATGCTCTGAAAGAGATCCTCCTAGACTTCCAATGGGATAGACCTGATCTAACATCTCCTACCAAAGTGACTTTGAGACCCCGAAGGTCCAGTCGAAGTGGCAGAAATGTCCCCTTGCAGGACGATGACATACATTTTGACAAAAATATCCTTTTTGTTGTTTCTGAATGTCCATGCTCCAATAGAGACTTGGGGGACTATTTGTCTCTGCGGAGGGATGACCGTAGAAACCAAAGAGAAATACAGGAGCAGGTGCTGCCCAAAGGTCTCATAGATATGCTTATTCAACGAAAAGTTGTGCTGCATTGGGCTGATTCGGGCATATTGAAGGTAAGTGGTCGTCCTAGCACAAGAACTGATGCTTGTATTTGGGTGTTGTTCACTACAGTTTACTTTTTTAACAGGGTAACAGTGTGGTGGAGGACTACGCTGGCATGGATACAGTGGCAGAGCTTCTAGGGCAGGTTGGTGGACGGGTGGTGCCCATGCTGTCTCCTTGCTTGCCATTGAGGGACCAGCATCCTGGTGTAAACCCTGCACTGGCTTTTGGACTGGATGCTTTCCCTATAGACTCAGCCAATGGCTACATTCAGTCATCACAAAGGTTGCAACGACAAGCATTTCCTTCTTTGGATGGGTCTCTTTGCTGGATTGCAGGTAAATATTACGATTTAGTCAGTGGTGCATGCATATGTTTGTTTCTATGCTGGGTTAATGTTACGAGTGACTTCATGAATCCTTATTGTAGAAGGTGGAGACAAGCAGTCCTGTGGTGTGACGCTAGAGCCGGTCTCATTCAGGCAGAGATCCCTGCGTGCTCCTGTAGAAGTGACTCTGAGAGGTGTCCTGCAGGACTTGGACACCCTCTCCCTGTCACGTTCAGCCTCTGAGAGCTGGATTCTGCAGTGCCCAGATGCTGAGCTGGTTCAGGTGGCTTTTCAGCAGCTGAGGGAGCTGTCCACTGGTGGATCTTCCATGGTAAAGTTATTATAAGGAATTACTAGATTATTGATTCATTACACAAAAGAGACTAAATGTATTATGCTTTCAGAAAGGGATAGGGATTGCTCTAAAATCTGATTGAATAAGTCACATTTAAAGCTGTTGTAGAATAGGCCACTCATACTTAAGTCCATATTAAAGGGGTGGTCACACTACACTTTACACTCCATTCATTCCCATTCAATTGCATCCAAACGCAGGAGACCGGAAACGCAACATAATGCGAGAAATTTCGTACTACGCTGCGTATCGAAAGTTCAAGTTTTTGCGAAAGCAGTGCTTTCACAAAAAGCTTGCATTGTTGTTGTATTGTGCCAAGACTTTTTGCTTTATTTTCATTTTAAGTGCAAAGTTGTTGTTTTGTTTTCTTCCCTAAAGCCAGTCGCACACTGGACGGAAAGCGCCGCATCGCGGGTAAGACAAGGCACAGGTATCTCTCACAGGATGAGGTGGCAGTCAAAAGTTGTTAGTCTAGTTACCATACTCAGCAGTTACAAAGGTTTTGTCCTTCAAGAATGAACAAAGTAACTGCAGGTTAGTGTATGAAAGTGGTGCAACTGCGCAAACTGAACGATTAGAAATGGTGACGTTTATTATGCAATTTCTCTATATGTGGCCTTGAATAGGCTCCATTCAAGCTGTCAAACCTCAAAAAGATAACTGAATACTTGTAACTGAAAGTACATTGTGTTGGATAAATGAAAGATACAAACACAGTGTATCATCCAGTCTTGGCTAAAGTAAATAATCTATGTTGTCCGTTAATAATGATTTGTGTAGAATTGAATGAAAAACTATGTGAAAGGCGCTCCATGACGCTGCAGATTTTGAGCAGCCTCCAGTGGTGTTGCTGGGCCACTTGGCGTCTGTTGGCAGCGGTGTGTGTACATTCGTAGAAAACAATTGTTTCGAATTTTGGATCGCGCTTTGTCGTCCGCCAGACAAGTTTAGTGTGCGACCCCTTAAGATAGCAAGATGGTTTGTTACAGACAAACTAGTGAATGACAGGTAAATTGTGTTACTGTGAAGCACAAAAAAACTTGTAGTTTTAATACAGAATCTCTTGACTTGATTTTGCACAGCTTGCAGAAGTGAGTGAAGGAGGTGTGGTGTGTTCAGCGGTGCTGTCAGTGCTCTCCTCCTGCACAGCTCTAGTCACTGTCCTCCAGCCTCTGGTTACTCTGGGAGACGAGCACCTTCCTGCAAGCTTCATTTCCTCGGAAACCGCAGACATCTCCACTGACTTACCTGATGTCGTCAGCAGTGTTCTCAATGTCATGTATGACACCATGGAGAATGAGGATTGCTCAGGTGTTTATTTTATCTGAGATCTTGTGTGTTGTACAGTCTATGTATTATTTGGGACACTTGCTAGTGTTATCACAAATGATGTTATGTGCATTGTGCATAACAGAATTATTCCCCACTGTGAGTTAAAATATTCTTGTGGTTTCCAGAGGAAGTGATGCTGCCATTGGTTCCTGACTGGGCAAATCAAGAGCTTAAACAGGGGTCTTGTGCAAGAAGAAATGGGCTGGTAGAGGGGTGGTTCCCTCTGTCTGACCAATCAGGCATCAGCTGCCACTTAATGGAATCAATGAAGTATGTATTCATCTTAACTTCACTTTTTCACATCTATAATGGAATATATTGTTCTGTCTGGGCTGTTTCATCCCAATCTAAGACATATGTTTGTTTTACATGTACAGGTTGCTTAATGCAGCTCCTGAAGAAGAGGAACATGGAGAGGAATACTCAGACACTCAGCAGGAGCTGACCAGCTGTCTCTCAGAGCTCTATCAGAGCAGCGCAGCTGGCTCAAGTGGCAACCAGAGGTCCAAAAAACGTGAGTACAAATTCATATACAAAAGGGGTGGGACATGCATTGAATATTTATTCACAATTATTTTGTTGGTGATATCGTGAACAACAAAGTTATCTTAATGTGTGTTTTGTTTTATTTTATTTTTTTATTATTGGTATTTGTACTCTTATGTTGTCTTCGCTTTAAGGAGGAACCCAGCGCACACCAGTAAGACAGAAGATGAAGACCATGAGTCGCTCTCTACAGATGCTGAATTTTGCTCGCTTGAACGTGAAAGCTCAAAAGACTCAGGCAGATAGCAGCTCTGTGGGGTCTGCCAGAGGGGCTGATAAAGGGGACAAGAGATGCTCTGGGGATCGCACTAAGCCCGGTCTCATGCGTGAGTACTCTGTTTCTTCATACATTTCTTAATTACCTCAGACTTAGCCTAAAATTGTTCTATCAATGATCAGCAGTTTAATATAATTTCTAAAAAAAAAAAAAAAAATATGACTGCAGCTAACCATCATTTTGGTAATTGGGTATATTGATTATTGTGAGGATTATTCGAGAGATTTCATTTGAATATATGCAGAAGCTTTAAAAAAAATTATGATTACATTTTTGTTTTTAAATATGCACTTTTCACCTTTATTATATTTGAAAAGTATGATAATTGCAGAAAAAAGTTAAAACTGGACCCTAATCTGTTTAAAAAACTTTTGGTTGTATAAAGCATAATAATAGTAATAATGGATTCTTGGAATTTGAACAGATTTCAACAGTGAGGAGGAGCTGCTCTCCCATCTGGGACTCGCTTATCAGAAAGCTGTGGACAACAGATTAGTGTCCGTTCCCTCTCAGGTCCAGGATTTGGTCTATTTGGTGAAGGCATTCATCAAAACCAACACAGATGCTGAGGTAAGTAAAGGCCAAGTTATACTTCTGTTTTGAACCCTACGGCGTAGCCTGACATGCACTTCTTCAAAAATGTAACAAAGTTTGTGTCGACGTATGCCACAACAACTGTGATTGGTCCGCTTTGTTAGCAGAGACCATCCCCCAGCATGACAAAAAAATATCTGAGGTACGGTTGCATTTGCTCCAAGACTATTTTAAGATCTATGCATCGTATCCACTGATCAGTGATTGTGTTGCATTGTATTTGGACTCATTTCATTTTTTGGAGCATCTGCTGTTCTTATAGTCTGCTTAATTCACAAAGTTACAAGCGAAAACACGACAAAAGATATGTGTGTTTACAACTTAGCGTTATACTTTGATGAATAGTTATTTCAGAAATTAAGGCATTTTCTCTCAATACAATAGAATGTGGCTACTCGCAGAATGATGCAGACACAGCAACACAGAACTATAAATGCAAACCACCGCATTGGCCACAATGCTGAGCATACAGTGTAGGTTTGTCGCAGAAGTATGAGCTGGCATTAAGAGGAACATTTAATATTGTGTCAAATCCTAGTTGGGAAAAGGCTGAAATCATGTCATCATTTCAGAGAAGTGCAACTGAAAAATGTCCTTTTGACCATGCATTTAACAATATCTTGACAGGTTTCATTCTTGGATTTGGTGGAAAAGCATCTATTGAAAACCTGTCAGTCTATTCGTCAGCTGTATGGAGATTCTTCAGATGTTGAAAGTAAAATCAGGGAGTAAGTACACATCAAAAATGTCATGTTCTGTTCAGGTGACTGTTGTATAACATTACAGCATCTTTTATGATTACCCTGAATCATCTTTAGTTAATCAAGTTTAAAGACATTTTCCGGGTTCAATACAAGTTAAGCTCAATCGACAGCATTTGTGGCATAATGTTGATTACCACAAAAATTAATTTTGTTTCTTTAAAAAAAAGCAAAAATCTGGGATACAGAGAGGCACTTACAGTGGAAGTAAATGGGGCCAATCCGTAAACATTAAAATACTCACTGTTTCAAAAGTTTAGCCACAAGACATAATGTGTGTGTTAACATGATTTTAGTGTGGTAAAATCACTTACTAACCTTTTCTGTATAAAGTTATAACCAATTTTACAACTTCATTGCCATGATGATGTAATGTCATCAAACCCTAAAATGACTGTAAAAAAATTATGAATTAAACATCTTTACAGTTCATATAATACATGAGTTTTAACAAGATTAAAATTTTATAAAATTATAAGCTTCACATTTCTGCCTTTTAAAGGCATGGTTGACTGAAAAATGAAAATTCTCCACATTTACTGACCCCAAAACATTATGCCACAAATGCTGTTGATTCAGCTTAACTTGCATTGAACCGAGAATATTCCTTTTAAGTAAAGGTAATAATCTTATTAAATTTAAATTTCTCTACAGATGCCAGCTGCAAGCAGTTCTCAGACTTGAGTTGTGCAGAAAACCAGAACAACAAGAGGTGGAGGTTGTGGAACAGAGAGTGGAGGATGTAAGGAAACAATCAACCTTTAAAAATCTCTAACGTCATAACCTATAATGTAAACTATATCTTCACTTCACAATCATTGAGTTATCATGCAAAAATCTTGTCTGCTTTGTAGTTTAATTTGATATATATATATCTCCACCCCCCCCCCCACATTGGTTTAAGGTGGCTGATTTGTTCCGTATTATCTCTCGGGGGAAAGATGCTGTGTACTTATCCAGGTTCATGCAAGACGAAGTCCTCCCGGTGTAAGTAATTAAAAGTTCAAGAATATTCCTAAAAATGTGGTGTGTGAAACTGAGAATTTCTGAGATTTAATATTTTGGATATGAATATCTCCCAGGTACTTGAACAGCATTCCTAAGGTCCTGGCAGATGTCTACCACAGTCTAGGAACTCAGTTGCCTGATGCACTCATTGCTGTCCTGCCCCCTGACTACTTCAGTGATGAGTCTATGGCAAAGGACAGTGTGTCTGTGAGTCCCTCTCCTCTCTCTGCCACGCAGAGCCACGTCTCCAGTGTCGGAGATCACCTGGAGGAACTCCGCATTCGCTCTGCTAAGAAGAGGAGGTGATTGTTACTCAAAACAAGGTGCAGTTGTATCAAGTGCTTTGTATTGACAGAAGTGGACAAAACTTTTATCTCGCTTTTGTAGGCAGAACATGATCACACGCCACAAGAGCATGAGTGAGGCTCCTCAAGTGCTTCGACAGATAGAAATGCCAAGAAAGTCCACACGCCTGGTGAGCTTCTATTTTCCCCATCACTCCTCTTGCACTGCTGTGTTCTGGCAGTTTCTTGTAATGGAATTTCTTTACTTAAAAGTGTATTCCAATCTTTCTTTTATTTCAAAATGGATCATTTATTTTATACAAATACAGCCAAAAATATAATGTGCTTGGTTGCATGAAAAATATCTGTGGAGTTATGGCTCTGATATACTGTAACATGATTGTTTTTCATTCATACAAATTTTCATCAGTGATCTGAAATAGTTTTTCTATCAGATAGTTCTGAATGTGCCCAAATGAGGTGTTTACAAGGGTGGGAACCACACAAGCAATGTTCCCTCTGCACTTCTGATGTTACTCCCGCGCAGATGGAAAATACATCCGCGAAGATGGCGGTGTGTGGGAAAACCTAGAGATTTTCTTGATTCAGAGCTAAATGAATGCTCAGTATCTCGACTAGAGTCCATATGAATGTTCATTTTTTCCAGTTTTGGAGCTGAAGCTTTAAGTGAAACCTTGTGTGTAATGCACACAAAGGTGGGAATTCACATTATTTAGTCGTGGAACAACACAAACACATACTGCATTTACCTGAGGCACGAGTGCTATTGGTGAATGCGGAAATGTGGCTGTGCGCTTGAACGGTTAAATGTTCTTCATGGTCAATTCCCGTCCCGCAATTGCTTAACATAAATATTTGCTTGTGTCTTACTGAATGCAAACAGGTGCAACACACCAGTTGTCATAATATTGGATCTGTGCATTAGGCTTTGCAGTGCAAACACACTAGTGCAGGCTAATAGATCTACCACTATCTATTAAGTTGTTAATATTAATCAAACAACAATATTGAAAAGAAAGCCACTGACTGCCCTTTATTTATTTGTTATTATTAGCCTACTGTGTTCTTAGATTACTTAATACTTATGCTCCTTTTATTATTATGACTATTTACCTGAATAATTAAAAAACGCGTAGCAGTGTTTACTTAAGAAACACTAAGGCAGAATGCCATTGTTTTTATGTAATGTTTATATTTACATTAATATTTACATTTTTTAAACAAAGTAGTGCGTTCAATAGCATAATATTCATTTTTACCATTGAATTTAAATGTCAAGAATTGTGAAATTTCACTGGTATTGGTACCAACAAAAATTTTATATACACAGTACAGTGTTTCCCCTAGGATTTTATTCAGCAGCGGTGCTGTTGTGCGCAAGCCCGCAGCGCCAGACCTCTATTAACACGTGTTGGTTGAATAATAGCTTGAAATAGGGGTGTTAAACTCAATTTCAGCCTGGGCCACATCAGGGTTTATTTGTGCCCTCAAATGGCCCATTGAAAATGTGGCACCAGCACCTGCTTTGGTAGTAGCCATGCAGTTACCAATAATATTGCATGTTATGTGCATTGAAATGCACATTTGACAGTACCGCGTTGATTTTGAAGTTGGGTGCAGATGAAAATTATTATATTAATAACAGTAACATCTGTGGAAAAAAATAAACACCTAAGTTGAGTCTTTACATATTCCTTTCATCAGGCTCCTACTGATTAAACTACAGTCATCTCTTGGAATTTCTGAAGGCAAATAAAACAACTTTTCCTACAGTCAGAGAGAATTACAAGAGAACAGATTTTACACAGATGGAAAACTGATAGCTTGGTCCATAATTATAAAAATGCACCATAGTGCTTCCATAGTATCCGTAGTTTTAACAATGATATTTGTAATAGTTCATGGTAACCAGGTAAAACCATGCATGGCTCCTCATTGATTAGTAACCATGGTTTCTATATAAAGAACTATGGCATTTTTGTAATGAAATAACAGCAATCTAAATATATTTTGAAACTTTTTCTGCCACAACTACCATAGTTAATATAGTATAGTTAGTGTTACCTCCTGTAAATCCATGGTACATTTTTGTGAGCATTGTGATCTGTGAATTGAAATGCCTTCTAATTTGTTTTCTCCTGTTTTCTTTGTCAGTGCCATTTATAATGTGGGGGCTGTTTGTTTTAAACTAGTTTCATCACTGAGACATAAGAGTTTTGCAACCGACAATTCTGTACCTTATTCAAACGGGTTTCACAATCCCCGTCACACATCTCACTGGTTCACAAGCGCATTTAAAATAGTCTGTTGTTTGGTTGAGACCAGTCCGCGAATTACCGCACCTGCTCTGCCCTCGTGCTGCTTTTTTCATAATTGAGCCGTGTTGATAACTGATTTGTGTAGTGCTGTTTCATTCCATTTTTGAAGCAAGCAAAATGCACCCAAAACATACAGATGACAGGGGAAGGTTCATTTTTATTCACAGAAAGCGCTAACTGATTGTACAGTGAAATGTTGCAATCCCCTGCCATCCTACGGTTCAGAAATTAGCTCACAGGCCACTTGAAATTAAGCAAGTTTGACACGTGTGTTATGCGGTGACGTCACTGTGAGTATGTGCGTGTATTTGTGTTTGTGTGTGCGCGCGCGGTGGGGTCTCTTTTACAGTGTACAAAGCGCACAGCTTACTGGGGCTGGCAAGCGTTATGTTGCATCAAAAATATTAAATGAACTATGTGAAATCCCAACAGCGGCGCTCATAATTCAGCATGAGGAAACACTGTAGTATACTGTGTGTGTGTGTGTGTGTGTGTGTATGTATGTATGTATGTATGTATGTATATATATATATATATATATAGTTATACTGTATATGCTCAAGTGCCCAAAGGTTCTGGCCAACAGAAATAGGATTTGCTCAGCAAAAACAAAAGTTATAGGGAACATTGACAAAGAGCCCTGACAAAATTTGAACACAGCCCAGGAATGTTACATAATGCTAATGTACCTCTCTTTGGATCTACAGACAAAGCCAAAGCTGTGTGTTCCTGTAGAAAAACCTGCTGTGGAAGAACCACCACCTCAAAAGCATACAGTTCAAGGTAATTGGCTCATTTCATTTTAATCTTCATGCTGTCCTATTTTCAAGCTGCACGGAGAGTTGTTGTGATCTGATGTTGTACCTTGTCCTATTCATTCACAGAGGTAACAAAGGTTAGGAGAAATCTCTTCAACCAGGTAACCATATCTCCGTCAAAGAAGTCAAAAATGCCCAGAAGCCAGTCTGTTTCCGCGGTAGAAGGACTCAGGAAACGCAAGCGTTCACATGTGGAGGATGATGGTAAATTTTTTTTCAGAGAAAGATATTGATTAATGAAATGGCACTGTGTGTATGAACTTTTATTTTTAAATCTTTTAGTTTCAGAACAACACACTCTTCTGACAAAGAAAGTAACTGAGACACCACTTCATAAGCAAGTGTCCAATCGCTTACTTCACAGGCAAAGGACTGGCAGGTGAGTAAAGGACCATGATTTTTAAATTGTTACTGGTTTTGTCATTTATTAGTACTCTGCTTCAGGAAGATATTATAGTAGTATTAGACTATTAGAAAACATTTGTAAAATGTTCAAGAAGCATGAACTGAATCTTCCGTTGTTTCCATTGCCCTCCAGGAGATCTGGAGAATCTGATGTGTGCATTATTGAGGAGTCTCCTGTCAAACCAGTTGCTGGTTAGTGTGCAGGGTTTTTCCAAATCTCCAACATAGAATGATCACTTATGCATAGAAGTTGCTCTAATAAATCATTCCCTCTTAGACTTGAGGAGAAGCCCAAGAATTAAAAGCCTTACCAGGAGACATTCCAGTGTCTTCTATTCAAGCTCACAGCCACGTTCCCGAAACCTGGATCGTGCCCTGTCCTCCTCTCAGCTCTGCCACTCTGAGGGTAAAGGTAAGCTGGGACTAGTCCAAGTGTTTCAGTGATACAATAAAATGGAAATGATGTTGTTCAGTGGGGCCAACCTCAATGTTTTAGTTGGCTATAGGCTAAAAGTTTCCCTTACTACCTCTACTATACTGCCCTGTAGTGGTCGACCGATATATCGCCGAGGCCGATATTCTGACTTTTTTAATTATCGGCAGATAAATTTTCCCGGTTGGCTGATTTGTTTCTTGTTTCCTGCTTGCGTGTGAAGCGACTGAGACATGTAAATGACCAGTCACAGTTTGTTTTCTTGTTATGTGCCATCGTGTTACTACAATAATTGACTAATGTGCAACGGTCTCATTTAAACGGTCCACATATCAGGCAGACGCTTTTGAGCTCATAATGTTAAAGTGCTCGCCTACTTCATTCTCCCTCTCTCTCCTCAACGGTTCCCTGTAATTTTTTTAGCTGTCTTGTCTAATGATTAAAAAGGCAAATGTCAATAAAACTAATATCATATACTGTCTGCAAATATGCACATATCCTGTTTAAGTAGATGTAATAACCCAAACTCATACAACTTCAGCGGATCCAGCATCCTGTGGAGTGCTCATTTATTTAACTCTAAAGCATGTATTCTAACAGTCTCTCCTCTACAGTTCCCTGTTACCTTTAACTTTCTAATGATAAAAGGCAAATATCAATAAAACTTCTATTATATTGCAAATATGCAGATATCTCATTTAAACAGATGTACAGTTCAAGTCAGAGGTTTACATACACTTAGGTTGAAACTAATTTTTTAAGCACTTCACACATTTCATATTAGCAAACTATAGTTTTGGCAAGTCATTTAGGACATCTACTTTGTGTATGACATGAGTAATTTTTCCAACAGTTGTTTACAGACAGATTGTTTCACTTTTAATTGACTAAATCACAATTCCAGTGAGTCAGAAGTTTACAAACACTAAGTTAACTGTGCCTTTAAGCAGCTTGGAAAATTCCAGAAAATTATGACAAGCCTTTAGACAATTAGCTTCTGATAGGAGGTGTACTGAATTGAAGGTGTGCCTGTGGATGTATTTTAAGGCCTACCACTGAGTTTCAGTGCCTCTTTGCTTGACATCATGGCTGATATCTTTTGATTTTCCCAAGACCAAAAAATTTTGGACCTCCACAAGACTGGTTCATCCTTGAAATGAAATTTCCAAATGCCTGAAGGTACCACGTTCATCTGTACAAACAGTAGTACCCAAGTATAAACACCATGGGACCACGCAGCCATCATACTGCTTTAGGAGATGCATTCTGTCTCCTAGAGATTAAAGTAGTTTGGTGCGAAAAGTGCAAATCAATCCCAGAACAACAGCAAAGGACCTTGTGAAGATGCTGGAGGAAACAGGTAGACAAGTATCTATATCCACAGTAAAAAAAAAAAAAATCCTATATCAACATAATCTGAAAAGCTGCTCAGCAAGGAAAAAGCCACTGCTCCAAACTACTATTAAAAAAAATAAATAAATAAAAAAAAGCCAGACTACAGTTTGCAAGTGCACATGGGGTCAAAGATCTTACTTTTGGAGAAATGTCTTCTGGTCTAATGAAACAAAAATTTAACCGTTTGGCCATAATGACCATCGTTATGTTTGGAGGAAAAAGGGTGAGGCTTGCAAGCTGAAGATCACCATCCCAACTGTGAAGCATGGGGGTGACAGCATCTTGTTGTGGGGGTGCTTTGCTGCAAGAGGGACTGGTGCACTTCACAAAATAGATGGCATCATGAGGAAGGAAAATTATGTGAACATATTGAAGCAACATCACCAGACATCAGCCAGGAAGTTAAAGCTTGGTCGCAAATGGGTCTTCCAAATGGACAATGACCCCAAGCATACCTCCAAAATTGTGGCAAAATGGCTTAAGGACAACAAAGTCAAGGTATTGGAGTGGCCATCACAAAGCCCCGACCACAATCTGATAGACAATTTGTGGGCAGAACTGAAAAAGCATGTGGGAGCAAGGAGACCTGCAAACCTGACTCAGTTACACCAGTTCTGTAAAGAGGAATGGGCCAAAATTCCAGCAACTTATTGTGAGAAGCTTGTGGAAGGCTACCCAAAACATTTGACCCAAGCTAAACAATATAAAGGCAATGCTGCCAAATACTACCAAAGTGTATGCAAACTTCTGACCCACTGGGAATGTGATGAAAGAAATAAAAGCTGAAATAAATAATTCTCTCTACTTTATTCTGACATTTCACATTCTTAAAATAAAGTAGTGATCCTAACTGACCTAAGACAGGTAATGTTTTCTACGATTAAATGTCAGGAATTGTGAAAAACTGAATTTCAGTGTATTTGGCTAAGCTGTATGTAAACTTCTGACTTCAACTGTAATTCACGAAAACTCTGCGTTTTCTTCCCGTCAAGCGCTCCTATAATATCTTCCTCTGAAGTGCGTATTCCATCAGCCAGAATCAAAAACTTCAGGATCAAAAGTTCCTCTAATTCACATCATGACGGTCACTCTGTGTTACTCAAAGCAGGCGATCCAGGCCATATAAACTGTCAGGAGATTGCTGCTGCTCGCGCTGGATCTGCACGAGCATGTGAGTGCAACTTCAAGGCTGCGTCCGAAACCAGGAAAATGCTGCCTCAGGAGGCTGTATATGGAGGTAGGATGAAAATAAGGTGCTTTTCAAACTGTTCGGAGACCAGTTTCTTTAAGAGTTCCGCTCATTCAACAGCTGTCAGTTAAGCTATTAACTGATTAGGCATCAAGGTAGCAAGTCTGCTGCCTACGTTTTTGAATGCAGCCCAAAGTAAACACGCTTCACATGTGCTATAAGTAAATGTCCTATTAAATATGCTCTGTTTGTACAATTGGTTTGATTCGGTATTTTTTGAGTAAATGTGATTGCTAATGTGGACATGGCATCCATGGTTGCTGGACTACTGTGTGTACTGTTATTTCCTTCTTTCTAATATATTAACAATTTCTTCATGAGGGTAAACGCTGGCTACCACCCCTGGAGTTCGCTAGTTCGAAACCCAGGGCGTGCTGAGTGACTCCAGCCAGGCTTCCTAAGCAACCAAATTGGCCCGGTTGCTAGGAAGGGTAGAGTCACATGGGGTAACCTCCTCGTGGTCGCTATAATGTGGTTCGTTCTAGGTGGGGTGCGTGGTGAGTTGAGCGTAGATGGCGTGAAGCCTCCACACGCGCTATGTCTCCGTGGCAACGCGCTTAACAAGTCACGTGATTAGATGCGCGGGTTGACGGTCTCGGACGCGAAGGCAACTGGGATTCGTCCTCTGCCACCCGGATTGAGGCGAATCACTACGCGACCACGAGGACTTAAAAGCACATTGGGAGTTGTTAAACCAAATTAGGGAGAAAAGGGGAAAAATCCCCCCAAAAAATTTCTTCATGTGCCAATAAATTACTAAAATTTGATGACTAAACAAAAATCTGAAAAAACTGCTATCTACCATTTAAACAAAATATTGTGTGATTATATCGCCATTGTATGGGACTATCGACCACCCTGCTCTCTGGATATCCGCATCGGCCATTAAAAAAAAAACATATCGGTCCACCACTAATGCCCTGGCATTAGGCTCTACTATACTAGTATATTTCCACATGTGCAGTTTCAAATGCAAAAGACAGTTATACTTTTATGTGTGCTTTGAATGTTTTGAACTAGCCTTGTCTTCATTTTTGTAGGTGGATTCAATGTTAGTTCTGTTAGGTCTCCAGTTCGGCTTCTTTTTGGTGCCACCCAGTCCCCTGGTCGCCTACGGCACCCTACAGCATCCTCCTCAGGAGATCAAGGCAGCAAAGATTTGTCGCTTACATCTGCAGTTTTTGAGGTACAACACTGGTGCACTGTTAATTAAAAAGAACATGGAATGCTTTTAAACGAGTCAAATATTAAACTTGATAAGACCCAACCTTTTTTTTTATTTAATTTAATTTTATTTTTTTATAGAGTCCCAATAAAACACCACAGAAGTTGCATTCTGATGCATTTGGATCTGCAGTTGGGTGTAGAACCCCTCGTTCCCCAAGAACTCCAGGCCGGACAGCTGGAGAGAATGGGATGACCCTACGAGGGAGTCCATTTCGCTCACCAGCTGCTAAGAACCTTGTGGTAGAGACTCCCAAGAAAAGCCCACTTAAGGGGATACTTAAGACACCAATGAAAAACCTACTGGATTGTGCTTCTCCAAATGGTGCTTGGCTGCGGAGCCCAAACATAAAAACACCAAAGAAGAGTGTCACATGGTCTCCCTCTCCACGAAAACGTGTGTCAAACAATCCAATCAATTTGCCAGAGTCTCCTCTGTTTGCAAGAAGATATTCACCAAGGCTGATGAAACCCAGCAAGAGTTGCAACCCAGATGAAAGGACAAATGTTTTCAAAACACCCGACAAGATGTCCCAGAGGAAAAGCAGTGCGTCTCCTGAAACATTGCCCAGGAAACTTGAAATCCCTGAAAATCTTGTTCCAGAACAATCTGAGTCCAGTGTGAAATCAGGAAAGATAAGGAGAACATTGAGCTTACCTTGTAAGGTTAAGGAAGGCTCTGGTGACTTTGCCTCCAATGATGCATTGCATTCTAATTCTGGGCCATTTTATTTTTGCCCTTTACCATTAAAACCAAATATACAAACATCCATCAAAAGCCCTGTCCCATCACAAAGGATGTGCACTCGCTCTGGTAGAACACCTGTAAAAGACTCTTCTTCGCCTCTTAACTCTCAAGCAATTCTAGGTACTAGTCCTTCACCTATTAAAGGTCTGTCTTTGCCTACAGATAAATCATGTGTATCACAGTCCTCTGGTAGTCATAGATCAGGTATCAGCCTGAATCCTCAAGAGAGGGAGTCTCAAGGAAAAATTATTAAAGAGCAAAGTGAGACCAACCTGGAAAAAGCAGTGGAGACATCGTCTTCTGACTCTCAGCAGTTTGATTGCTCTGAATTTAGCACCACAGAGGACGAAAGCATTGATATATCTGAGGCTTCAGTGGTAAAGACACAGTTGACTGGTGGCATTAAGATGAACATTGCTTTCTCAAGGAAATCCTCTAGATCCTCTGAGGTTTTTACATTCAAGGGTAAACAAGCCACCCCAGCTGAAATGACGCCAAGTCGAAGCTACGGCTTCCGTCAAACTCCAGATCGGCGGCAAAGAGAGGCGGAAGCACGTCTTGGATACTCCTCAGGAACACCAAAGTTTTCCACCCCAAGAACAAGAAGAACTCCTGCTTGTGGAAATAAGTTTACCAATCCTCAACCCCTTACTTATGAAGTGGAGCTGGAGATGCAGGCCTCAGGTCTGCCTAAACTCAAGTTAAGAAGAACAGATTCTTTCAATGCAGGTGATGCTCCAAAGAGTGCAACCAAGGGCATGGCTTCACCTCTTGTGCTCCATAACATGTCAAACATTAAGGTACCACAGAGTGATAGCCCCCTTGTGCAGTGTTCTAGACATCGAGATCCTGGCTGCATATCTCCATCACTCTGCAATCATGGAACCCCTGCTAAAGGTACACCCAGGAAAGGTGTACAAACATTCATATGCCAATCAATCACTCCCACACGGTATCCTACAAATAACCTTTCCCCACTGGCCTCGGGTGAACTCACCCCCTTGACGCCATCTCCACAGAGCAGGGAACGGTCAACCCCAGAAAACCTCAATAGTTGGCCTCGTAAGAAAAGGGCACGGATCGAGACTTATGGGAACAAAGAGCAGGTCATCAAAGGAGTTCCTCTTTTTGAAAAGACTGGTATTTTGGATGACCCTGAGCTTGAGGGTGTTTTCAGTATGCAAGGGGTGGAAGAACTCAAGGAATCAGTGAGTGCCCCATTCAGTAAAAAGAAACTGAGTCTGAGATCAAGCCAGTTGGCAAGTCAGCAATCCTCACCAGAAGGCATGGACTGGACGGAGTCTGTTGTCCAAAAGTGTGATGTTAGAGACACTATGAAGTCTGAACAATTTGTGTGGCTGGGCGGAAAAGGTACAGTTGGCTAACGTGAAGCATGTGTGCAATTCATGGCATGTTCGCAGCTTTCAGCATTGCCTTATAACAAAACATGAGCAAATGCTTTTGTAAACATTATGGCTTGAATGTTCTTTTGCAGTGGACACCCCTCCAGGCCCTAAAGTAAAGAAACCTGTGTCGGCTAGTGGAATCTTCGCCCTCACGCAGTCACCTCTGTTATACAAAAAATCAACTGTAATCAATGAAGCAACGCAATGTGATGGTAAGACAATAAAGATCTACATGTTGAAGCTATGGACTTCAGTCAGAGTAGAGTAGATTATGCCTTATTTGACGAAAATTAGGCTGTGAGAGATGGGATAGTAAATTATCTTAATGTCTTGGGTAACGTTTACGTTTCAGGGTTTTTTGTCTACTGGAAATTTTTTGAATGGGATGTGCTTTGAGATGTAACGCCACACTGTTTTGATAGATTCATGCTATGGTCTGCAGTTTGTGTTGCTTATATGATGAACCTTTTCTTTCCGCAGACGATCCTGTTGTTTTCTTAAGTTGTTTATTTGCCTAATTCCATGTGTATTTAGAAATCCTTGTGGGAGCCTTGGTTAGTGCATGTGCTTCGACACATTTAGCCTTGGTGCTTATGACGACAAAAGTCAAAAACTGGCTTGTGACCTTTCTCAGAATATTTGTTTTTTATTATTATTTCTATTTGAAAATAATGATGAATGAGAATAATGTTGGTATTCTTTTTCACAACAGGATCAAAGTTGGAGCTGGATATCTCTCCTCTTTGCCAGCCAAGAAGGCGAAGGACACCAAGTAGGACATACAGCCGAAAGAAATTGCTAGACTAAGAAGTATCATCACGAAAAAGTACTTTTCTGTTGCCTTGTCCTGCTCTCTTGTTTTTATAAAATCACACTTTTACTGTCAACTGTTTTGAATGTTATGCTATGTCTTTATATCAACTGTTTTTAGTTTGCTTTGTATAATAATGCATTAAACAATATTGTATATTTTGTACTTTTCCTGTATTTTCAAATGTTACATTTACCATCAGGTGCAATGTAACACAGGAGTTTAACAGGTCTTATCTAAACATTGTGAAAATATGGTGGAAACATTTACTTTTGCCTTTTTTGCAATCTCAAAATAAGCTTTAATTGCATTTGTTTTAGTTTGTTAGTTTCAGTTCTTTATTTATTTGTGCTCATTGCTCTATGAAATTTTGTTTTTATATAATATGTTTTCTTAACAGTTTGGCAGCTGTCATGCAACAATGTGAAATAAATGTAAATGTTAAACAGATTATTTTAATAAAGAAACTGTTATTCTTAAGATACTACATACTAATCCTTTTATGAATTCATGTAAAAAAATTAAATAATTATTGAAATAAACAACCCACTCACTTGATAGCAGATAATGTTGGGTAAAAATGTTTTGTAAAGAACTGAAGTCAGTTTCATTCTCAGAATACCTGCTTGTACTGCAGTTGAAAGCCAATAGCAAAACCATTGATGGAATTTGCTTCGGTTGTTGGTTGTAATATTGCATGTATTTGTGATCTGAAATTTCGCCACCTTAAGTTTGTTTATTCATGTTGCTGATAAAAAGCTATTAAAGGAATATTCCGGGTTCAATGCAAGTTAAGCTCAATTGATGGCATGTTGTTGCTGTTTACCACAAAAATGTATTTTGATTCGTCCCTCCTTTTCTTTTAAAAAAAAAAAAATTCAAAATCAAGATTACATTTTAGGTACTTACAATGAAAGTGAATGTGGCCAATTTTTGGAGGGTTTAAAGGCAGAAATTTGAAACTTACATTTTATAAAAGCACTTGCTTTAATTCTTCTGTTAAAACTCATTATTTGAGCTGTAAAGTTTAAATTGTCATTTTTACAGCAATTTTAAGGTTTGTTGACATTACTTCCATTGTATGTGCCTCACTGTAATCCAGACTTTTGCTTTTTTAAAGAAAAGGAGGGGCAAGTCGAAATTAATTTTTGTGGTTGTCAGCATTATGCCATAAATGCTGTTGATTGAGCTTAACTTGCATGGAACCCAGAATATTCCTTTACATTTGTTTTTTTTTTTTGCTAATGTTAAAGGAAAAGTTCACCCAAAAATGAAAATTCTCTCATGATTTACTCACCCTCCTGGCATCTCCAATGTTTTTGACTTTCTTCTGTTGAACACAAATTAAGATTGTTAGAAGAACATCTCATCTCTGTAGGTCCATACAATGCAAGTGAATGGGTGCCAAAATTTTGATGCTCCAAAATCCACATAAAAGTAATCCATATGATTCCAGCGGTTAAATCCATGTGTTCAGACATATGATAGGTGTGGGTGAGAAACAGATCAATATGTAAGTCATTTTTTTATCATAAATTCTGCTCCCTGCCCATTTATGGGGCATCATGCATGAAGAATGTGAATCACCAAAAACAAAAGGACAAAGTGAAAGTGGAGATTGACTGAGCAGAGAGGATATTTTATAGTAAAAATGTATTTAAATACTGATCTGTTTCTCACCCACACATATATTTATTCAGAATATATTGATTTAACCACCAGTTGTTTGGAGTACTGTTGCCCTTTATGTGGATTTTGAAGCTTAAAAATTTTGGCACCCATTCACTTGCATTGTATGGACCTACAGAGCGGAGTTATTCTTCTAAAGATCTTCGTTTGTGTTCAGCAGATGAAAGAAAGTCATAGTCATCTGGGATGGCATGAGGATGAGTAAATGAGAATTTTCATTTTTGGGTGAACTATCCCTTTAATGACCTCTTAAATTCATGACTTGCAGCTTGTCTTCAGGTAGGTATAAACTGCTGTTTAAGACTACCACATGATTTGAAACTTGTTGGCAAGATAAAGTGTGAATACCCAAGTGCTTGATCATGAAATCTTACAGGCCTGTGAAATCCAAACACAAGTACTCTTTTATAGAACTTATGGTATTTTGTATAGAGCTTCACTGTGGTGCTGCTAGCCTATCATTGCATCTAGTGTACTAGTAGAGCACCTCATAATATGCCTTTAAGTTATTTCTAGGTCTAATTTTCTATGGTGTGGTCCATTTGGTTACAAACACCAGCAGCTCAAAATCCTTGAACAAATACATCTGCAAGGTGAGCCATTACTACTACCAGAATTAATGGCGTTCAAGACAAATACAGCAAAATGCTAGTCCATTATCTCATCAAAAACCGAAAAACACCTTTAGCCACTGGCTTATTACATGATGGTGCTATAAACGCACGTGCTGCGGATCCTTCCTACCTGCGTTGAGCTGGTTAAGAACTCTTGGGATGTTATGCACCCCAATAACACTTGTTAGCCACACTGTGTTTAGCTGCATAACTAGGTGTTGTTTCAAAGAAATTAGTACAATTATAGGTTTAGTGGGCCTTTTATTTCACAATCTTTCCAAATGTACAAAAAAAAAAGAAAAAAAAGACACGGTACAAAAAGGAAAAATTCCCCAAAATCCCCCACCCCTTTTCCATGAGAAAGAAATGTGGAATTGGTCTCAAAAGTGCATCTCTCCAAGGTACAGTTGAGGGAAAGAAATCTCAATTTGACAGAACCTGTACCTCTTCCACTTATCTAAAAATCACACATAGTCTGGCCACCACAACCTTCCACAATGTTCCCAGAGCAGCAGGCCCAAGAGAGGGCCGACATTGGGTCAGAGCACTCTGTTCACTAAAGATTGGAATATAATTTACATCTGCAAGATTTCCTCAGAGCTGATGGGCAGTCATTGTTTATAACTCAGACTTCTTTGATTTCTTCTCTTCCTCCTGAACCACCACGGGATTAGCGGCCTCTCTCTTAAGGTAGGAAATAAAGTCGCTGACTTCACGGCCTCCCTGAAAGTCAAACCAAAACCCTTGATTATCTTCACTTCTATTAGAACGCTGAAGTTGGTATGTCAGTGTAATAGAAGCAAATTCATGGTTTTTTTTTTTTTTTTTTTTACAAGGACATAAAACAGCCAGAAAGACAAACCTCATATTTCTTTGGACTCTGCTTCTGACCAGCTGGAGAGAAATATATTGTGGGGAATCTGAAAGCAAAAAGCCAGATTGAGAGTAAATCAAAATATCTGCAACAAATTAGAATGAGAATAAGACAAAGAAGTTCCACAGATGATGCACTACATACCCTCTAACTTCATATGGAGAGGGCACATCGTTAGCCGTGGCATCCATCTTTGCAATGACAATGTTTGGATTGTTGACGAGCTGTGAAATAAAGGTGGTCAGTATTTATGTTTTGGCAGCTTATCGTAAACACTCAAAACTAATCTCCTCTTAACTCTAACCTTCTCCCCCAGTTCTTTGTATTTAGGCTCCAGGCTCTTGCAGTGTCCACACCAGGGAGCGTAAAACTCAATGAGAACGTCTTTGCTGTCATCATTTACAATTGAGTCAAAGTTTTCAGCCACAAGGACCTAGAACATGATTGTGCATAGAGTAACTAGTAATGCAGGCTGTTCTCAAGTTAGAAATCTTTAAAGGAAGGTCATAGGAATCAAAACAAACAAAAATCCCCCGACGCACCTTCACAGGGCCGTCATTGTTCTCAGGGATGGGCTCGGATTTGAGGTAACGCTTCAGTTTTCCATCAAAATAATCCTGCAGGAACCTCTCCAAGGCCTTTCCATCACGACTGCAGAAACACAAAATGATTCACAAATAATAGTTTTTACCAGCCTAAACAAGGTCCTTGCACTAAATCTTGAAAGCAAGAAGAATAATCAGTTGTTCAACACGTTCATATACCCAAGCATGACATTTCTACAGGTAGCAGGAAAAAATAATAAAAGCTGATTTCAAATAGATCTTATTGATTGTCCTGCAATCATGATTTTACAATCAAGGCCGACATCTTTTCCCTTATAGGAATAGTTCACCCAAAAATTACAATTCTCTCATCATTTACTCACCCTCATGCCATCGCAGATGTGTATGACTTTCTTCTGCTGAACACAACGATTTTTAGAAGAATATCTCAGCTCTGTAGGTCCATACAATGCAAGAGAATGGTGGTCAGAACTTTTAAGCTTCAAAAAGCACATAAAGGCAGCATAAAAGTAACCCATAAGACACCAGTGGTTAAATCCAGGTCCTCTAAAGCAATCCAATAATTTTGGATGAGAACAGACCAAAATATAACTCCTTTTTCACTATAAATATTGACAGCAGTCTCCTTGGCGATAGTGACTTTAAGCTTGATTACACTTTCTAGCTCAATCTAGTACTCAGCTCATGCATCAAGCACTAGGAATTGTAATCGAGCTTGAAATCATGATCATACATAGAGACTGCAATGGCAAGATGTACAATGAAAAAGGAATTATATTTTGGTCTGCTCTCACTCAAAACCGATTAGTTCACTTCAGAAACCACTGATTCAACCACTGGAGCCTTATGAATTACTTTTATGCTGCCTTTGTGCTTTTTGGAGCTTCAAAGTTCTGGTCACCGTTCACTTGCATTGTATGGACCTACAGAGCTGAGAAATTCTTCTTAAAAAAATAAAAACAATTCATCCACATCTGGGATGGCATGAGGGAGAGCGAATAATGAGAATTTTCATTTCTGGGTGAACCATTACTTTAAGAATTGTTAAGAATCCAACAGGTACTATTATTAAAAGCGTATTTTCCATAAAACAAATCAGAGAACTCACGAGAAATCCTCCTTCATGACGTATTTGTCTCCATTGGCAGTTCTGATGCCAACAACAGGCAGCTCACCACTGCTGGCGTCCAGACCCAGCTCGGATACATCGTGGCTGAAGCTTTTCTTACTGGCCACAGCAAAGCTAAGCTTCTTGCCCTGATCCAGGAAGCTCTTAGCCACCTTCATCACCCTAAATATAGACACAAAAACGGTCAGAGCCTGATTTGGGAACAGTCTTTGCGACTTTTGCCGCCGTACATTTAAACTTGTTCTAGCCAGTGTTATGCAGGGAAGGACATCATTGACAAAAATTGTGTTTGACCTGTTCCTCCAATAGTTGGAACCCTTAGGGTTCTTGTCATAGTCCACATCGTAGTAGGCCACCAACAAATCTTTGCCTTTCAACTGGTCTTTGTTGTCATCAGTCATGTGGGGACAGATGCCAAAACTGTCAAATGGTTAAAAAAAAAAAAAAAAAAAAAAAAAAAAAAAAAAAAAAGGCCTTTTAACAGGTGTTCCAATCAACCAATTTAAAAAATATTAGATATTCAATCACCAAATATAATTAAAATGTATTATTATTAGACAAAACAATAGGCAGTAAATCCTAGCAACTGTGCGATTTCCTTGCGCATTTTAGCTTGGCAATAATAATAAAGTGCAAACTTACATGTTGTCCTGAATAAACTTCTTGATATTTGCACTTGTGAATTTGTCCTCAGTGAACTTCACACTGCCGTCTTCAAATTTGTTGCTGAGACGGGGTGGCCGGAACAATATAATGCCCCTGTAATATGAACAGTTTTTTTTTATTTTTTTTTTTTTATTATAACTAGAGGTGCAAAACAGGAAACAGTCTTCTGGTGATTAAAGGGATAGTTCACCCAAAAATGAAAATTCTCTCATTATTTACTCACCCTCATGCCATCCCAGATGTGTATTACTTACTTTCTTCTGCAGAACACAAATGAAGATTTTTAGAAGAATATTTCAGCTCTGTAGGTCCACACAATGCAAGTGAATGGTGACCAGAACTTTGAAGCTCCAAAAAAACACTAAGGCAGCATAAAAGTAATCAATTTGACTCCAGTGGTTAAATCCATGACTTCAGAAGAAATATGATTGGTGTGGGTGAGAAACAGATCAATATTTAGTCCTTTTTTACTACAAATCTCCACTTTCACTTTTTTTTGTGATTCACATTCTTCATGCATATCACCTCCTCCTGGGCAGGGAGGAGAATTTATAGTAAAAAAGGACTAAATATTGATCTGCTTCTCACCCACACCGATCATATTGCTACAGAAGACATGGATTTAACCACTGGAGTCGTATGGATTACTTTTATGCTGCATTTATGTGGTTTTTGGAGGTTCAAAGTTCTGGCCACCATTCACTTACATTGTATGGACCTACAAAGTTGTGATTTTCTTCTAAAAATCTTAATATGTGTTATGCAGAAGAAAGAAAGTCATACACATTTGGGATGACATGAGGGTGAGTAAAAGATTAGATCATTTTTGGGTGAACTATCCCTTTAAGTTCTCTCAATGTCTGCAACAGCAAAAGTTAAACTAAAACCACCAGGACTTGAAAAATGACACTTACTCTCCATCAACGTCATGTTTCTTCAGTAAGTCCTCTACATTAGTGTGGGCAAAACGGTAGGACTCTCTGAAAGCACTGGCAGCCTTGAGGAACTCTCCCTGGGCAGCACTTCCTCCATCAGCAAAGAATCCTGGAGACAAGAAGAATGATTTGATGCGATACAACGGCTAGTACCTTTTTACACATCTGAAGTTGATGAGTTTATCCAGAGTATTGATGCACAAATCCAACTATTACAGTTTAGGCCTGATCTGAGGCAGATGTTTAATGCCACCTCTCACCCACAACACTGGCATCACGGTCCCCGATGTACTTCTCAAATTCAGCCTCACTTTTGAGCTCCACAGAGGCTGGGCCTGCCTGCTTTTTCAAATGGCTAACAATCCCATCTAATGGAGTAATGAAGAAAGAATTTAACAGTCTGGTGAAGAAACTAGATATGAGACCACTTGAGGCATGGTAAGAGAAGATAGTGTTCTTGAAGAAACATGCCTGCTGTCCTAGGACCATCGTAGCTACCAGATTCCTCCCCATCCCTGAAAATCTTCAGGGTTGGGTAGCCGCTCACACCATACTTGCCGCACACATTGGAATTAGCAGTACAGTCCACCTAGAAGAATTGGAGACAAAAATTACCCACAATTCTCAACCTGACCCAAGCCCACATCATTTCAAAACAGGCATTAGAAGGGCATTCCTATCAATATGCAGGGTTGAATAACAATACCTTCACAAGTGGGACGATGCCTTTCAGACGTGTGGCAGCTGCCTCATACTCTGGTGCAAGATGTTTGCAATGTCCACACCTAAAAGTGAACGAGACACATGGGGTTTTATTCTATTGCAAAGCTACCTCACAAATTCATGATAGACTGGTAATCTTTTGAATAGCTTTAAATTTGTTATCAAGTATTTCAAGACCACAACCAGCCCATGGCCTCTTTAATAACAGGACTTTAGTAAACTTTTTTTTTTTTTTAGTAAAACTTGGTAAGAGGGTGTAAGATATCTTACTTAGTCACACTATACCTTCTTAAAAGGAATAATCCGGGTTCAATACAAGTTAAGATGAATCGACAGCATTTGTGGCAAAATACTGTTTACCACAAAACTTTGTCTCACCCCTCATTTATTATATACACACACACACACACACACACACACACACACACACACACACAGTGCATCCGGAAAGTATTCACAACGCTTCACTTTTTCCACATTTTATGTTACAGCCTTATTCCAAAATGGATTAAATTCATTATTTTCCTCAAAATTCCACAAACAATACCCCATAATGACAACGTGAAAGAAGTTTGTTTGAAATCTTTGCAAAATTTAAAAAAGAAAAAAAAAAAATATATATATATATATATATATATATATATATTTTATCACATGTACATAAGTATTCACAGCCTTTGCTCAATATTTTGTTGAAGCACCTTTGGCACCAATTACAGCCTCAAGTCTTTTTATTTTTGGCACACCTATTTTTGGGCAGTTTCTCCCATTCTTCTTTGCAGGACCTCTCAAGCTCCATCAGGTTGGATGGGGAGCGTCGGTGCACAGCCATTTTCAGATCTCTCCAGAGATGTTCAATCTGGTTCAAGTCTGAGCTCTGGCTGGGCCACTCAAGGACATTCACAGAGTTGTCCCGTAGCCACTCCTTTGTTATCTTGGCTGTGTGCTTAGGGTCGTTGTCCTGTTGGAAGATGAACCTTCACCCCAGTCTGAGGTCCAGAGCGCTCTGGAGCAGGTTTTCATCAAGGATGTCTCTGTACATTGCTGCATTCATCTTTCTCTCGATCCTGACTAGTCTCCCAGTTCCTGCTGCTGAAAAACATCCCCACAGCATGATGCTGCCACCACCATGCTTCACTGTAGGGATGGTATTGGCCAGGTGATGAGCGGTGCCTGGTTTCCACCAGACATGACGCTTGCCATTCAGGCCAAAGAGTTCAATCTTTGTTTCATCAGACCAGAGAATTTTGTTTCTCATGGTCTGAGAGTCCTTCAGGTGCCTTTTGGCAAATTCCAGGCAGGCTGTCATGTGCCTTTTACTGAGGAGTGGCTTCCGTCTGGCCACTCTACCATACAGGCCTGATTGGTGGAGTGCTGCAGAGATGGTTGTTCTTCTGGAAGTTTCTCCTCTCTCCACAGAGAAATGCTGGAGCTCTGTCAGAGTGACCATCGGGTTCTTGGTCACCTCCCTGACTAAGGCCCTTCTCCCCCGATCACTCAGTTTGGCTGAGCGGCCAGCTCTAGGAAGAGTCCTGGTGGTTCCAAACTTCTTCCATTTACGGATGATGGAGGCCACTGTGCTCATTGGGACCTTCAATGCTGCAGAAATTTTTCTGTACCCTTCCCCAGATCTGTGCCTCGATACAATCCTGTCTCGGCGGTCTACAGACAATTCCTTGGACTTCATGGCTTGGTTTGTGCTCTGACGTGCACTGTTAACTGTGGGACCTTATATAGACAGGTGTGTGCCTTTCCAAATCATGTCCAATCAACTGAATTTACCACAGGTGGACTCCAATCAAGTTGTAGAAACAGCTCAAGGATGATCAGTGGAAACAGGATGCACCTGAACTCAATTTTGAGTGTCATGGCAAAGGCTGTGAATACTTATGTACATGTGTTTTGTTTTTTTCGTTTTTTTTTTTTAATAAATTTGCAAAGATTTCAAACAAACTTCTTTCACGTTGTCATTATGGGGTATTGTTTGTAGAATTTTGAGGAAAATAATGAATTTAATCCATTTTGGAATAAGGCTGAAACATAACAAAATGTGGAAAAAGTGAAGCGCTGTGAATACTTTCCAGATGTGCTGTATATAGCTGTAATATATATATATATATATATATATATATATATATATATACACATACATACATATATATATATATATATACACACACAAGATTTCAGTAAGGCACAATGGAAGTGAATGGGGCTGGTCCATAAATGTAAAAACACTCATGGTATCAAAAGTACAGCCACAAGACGTAAATGATATACGCATGGCAAGTTATAATAATAAATAAAAAACACACACATATATATATTTTAACTGTATTTGTGTTAAAAATGCTAAAAGTTTCCAGGTAACCCTGTACCAAATCCTTTAAAATATTGATTTTACTGTGATAAAATCAGTGTTACAGCATACCAGATACCTGGGTTTTTTAGTCAAGACAACGAAATTATACTAATCGATAACATTTTACACAGTTATGGTTAGTAAGTGAATTTATAACACTAAAATCATGTCATCATGTATAGTGTTTCTGTATTTTAATGTTTATGGACTGGCCCCATTCGCTTCTCTTGTAAGTGCCAACGATTTTATTTAAACAAGGGACGAGTCGAAATTATTTTTAGTAATCAACATTGTTCCACAGATGCTGTCGATTGAGTTTAACTTGTATTTAATCCTGAACATTCCTTTAAAATACAATCAGGGCTTGATTTAGTAGACTTAATTCAATTTAAGATCACTTCCTAACAGTCACTTTATACCTACTTAACACGTTCTGAAGTTCAATTCAGATTAGTCTGCGAACCTGAACTACGTAATCCCGCGTTATCCAATCACATACGGACAGCGAAACTTCACTGACCAATCAAAAGGTTACAACGGAGGGCGGCCGCGCCTCCAAACATCCTTGTAACCGCCCACATCTGCAACCAGACGTAACTGCTCTCTGACAAAACTAAACCTAAAATAACACACATAGCACATATACATCCGAACCATCATACTTTTAAATTAAAAGTCGTAAATCTGCAAACGGATGAGATAGAACCATTTCACATAGAAGATTGAAAGCAACAACAAAAAATGTAAACGGGACACCCAAGCAGTCCACTAACTAAGCAAGTTTGCTTTTAAAATGGACATTAGAAGCTTAATGCAGAATGCAGACTATTAAATAAACTTAAATTGAACAAATGTAAGGCCAAATGACTTTTAAACATCTCGTAGCAACACAGGAAATTACAATTAACAAACAGGACGTAATAGTCATTAAACGCCCCCAACTAGAGAGCAGCATGGATTCATTCTGATCCCAGGGAGCATGTAAAAATTCCTTACCACTCCAAAAACATTCCCAGGTTTCTTGTAAATATCTTACGAACTTGTAGACTTCAAAAGTACCTAGTGAAGCAGCTCGTTACTTTCTCTTTAGCAAGCTATCATTGCAGTAGACTCAAGCACTATGCATGCAATTTCCAAACCCTGATCTTAATGGGTGGGTTTGGTATCTTGCAAGAGGTTAAGTAATATATTAATTATCACTTAAAACAACTAAAATGGTATGATTAGATTACATTAGCTAAATGCACAGTTCTACGTCCCAATGCACTTCGATAGAAACACTCAGCTCCCCATTTCAGAGCCATATTCGTATTACTCTCACCATGGTGCGAAGAATTCAACCAGGGCGAGCCCGTGATTTCCGATTCTGCTGTCAAAATCGTCATCTGTGTACTCGAGCACATCACTTGCCCGCGCGGCCACGGCGAAAGCGGCGACAAACAGCAACCTCAACATGATTTCAAACCCGGGAGACTTCAGTGCAAAACTGAGGGGAAATGGTTGATGTTCTGGTAGCCCTGGATTTATCGCTTCTTTTGAGGTGGTGCCGTACGAGGAGTATGCCAGTCAAGGCCCGGTGGATCTGCTGGCACCGTGCACTCAACGAAAGAGAAAGTGCACACAGGACGGATGTGCAAACCCGGAGCTCACCCAAGTACAAAAGTGTGGCATCTTACCATTGGATTTCAGCAGCGTCATGCTGTCGCAATCAGCCAATCAGAGCTTGGGAAATACAGACTTCCGGGTGGGAAAATCATCCTGTTACAAGGAGAAATAGTTGCCTCTAAAAAGACGATATTGTGTCACCAATAAAATTCGTGGGGTGTCATTTAAGATTATTTACAGATTTACACTGTTTAACAGGTAATTGCAAGACTTGGAAAGACACTGATTTAAAATGTGTTTTTGTAACATTGAAATTGAAAGCGCTGTACACCTTTTCTTTGACTGTATCTATACAAACCTGTTCTGGTGTGATTTGGAATATTTTATCAGGGTGAATGCTAATATTGTTATACATTTAAGGAATATTCCGGGTGCAATACACGTTAAACTCAGTCGACAGCTTTTGTGTCATAATGTTGATAGACTATATAGAATATACATTTAAAGGAATATTCCGGGTTCAATACAAGTTAAACTCAGTCGACAGCTTTTGTGTCATAATGTTGATTACCACAAAAATTATTTTGACTTGCCCCTTCTTTTCTTTAAAAAAAAAAAAAAAAAAAGAAAAAATCTGGGTTACAGTGAGGCACTTACAATGGAAGTGAATGGGGCCAATTTTTGAACGTTAAAATACTAACTTTTTCCAAAGTGTAGCCACAAGACAAGAACAATATGTATGTTAACAGGATTTTAGTGTGCTAAAATCACTTAATAACCTTTTCTGTGAAAAGTTATAGCCAATTTGTTGTTATTGTTGCCATGACAATATAATGTTAATCAAACCCTTAAATTATGATTTATACAACTTTACAGCTCAAATAGTATACAAGTTTTAACAGACAAATTAATATAAGTGCTTTTATAAAATTATAAGCTTATTTTTTCTGCCTTTAAACCCTACAAAAATTGTCCCCATTCACTTTCATTGTAAGTGCCTCACTGTAACCTCGATTTTAGCCTTTTTTTAGAGAAATTTATTTTTGTGGTAATCAACATTATGCCACAAATGCTTTTGATTGAACTTAACTTGTATTGAACCCGGAATATTCCTTTAAGGAAAAGGGATGGTTTATTTTCTTTTGATAGCAATATTGAACATTATGGAAGCCGGTTTCCACCACAATTAAATAAAAAATGTGATTCTGTAAGTCATAATAATTATATACTAAGTCATTATGGGATGCTATCTTATAATATTGAAAACATTTCTTATAGTAATTAGTATCTCACAATTAGGGCCCAAGCACTGAAAGTTAGGAGGCCCTATTGTTCTTCTAAGGATTATTATTATTAGTGCCCAAGCACTAAAATTGTGGAGGTGGGCGTGTGGGGGTGGGGGTGGGGGTGGAGGGGGGGGGGGGGGGGGTGACATGTAAGCGGGGATCTGTAGCATCCCCATTTTCACCTACAGTCACCAAATTTGGTACATATATAGTTCTCACCAAGCCGTACAACTTTTATAATTATAGTCATTAGCTCTGCCCAACAGGAAGTCGGACATTCTGGATTTTCTGAAAACTGCAAGCTCTGAACTTTTAAATACTCCTAGCAGATTCAGGTGATTGGTAGGGATGGGTGATACCACTTTATTTCTTTTTGATACAATATCAAGTACTTTTAGGCCAATATCGCCGATATCGATACCAGTACTGATACCTCTATTAAATTGAATTTTTACGAATTCTTTGGATAAAATAATCATTTTATTATTACTTAGATTTTTTATATATTTATGGGCCTAAATAGAAAATTATTAGGCTGCTTTGTTTACCCTTTATAAATTGGTTAGAATAAGCCACATATAAAACCTCAAAATTAACCATAGATATTATTATATGGTTACTATTACTAAAACTAAGATACCATGGATACAACAATAATGCTGTAGTAAAATCATAGTTAATTGGATCAAAACCTTGGTTACAGCCAAAAAAAACATGGTTACTACAGTCGTGGTTACTAGTCATGGTTAATACAATATTTTTTTTTACAGTAAATCCATGGTAAGTTTTCATAAGAGTATCATTTATTATCAAGGATTAAAGACCATTATCAATGTTTTAACAACTCTGAATTTAAAAAAAACTGTAAAAAATTGTCAGACACATCTAGGTTTGTCATTACTTAATGTGAATAACTCCAGATGCTGTTTTTCTGTCATTACCTCAGGAAAGCACTGCTCCCTCTTTGAATGAGCGCTGTGACTAAAAGGGTGAGCACTGTCTGTGACTGCTAGTGTATTTTAGTTTTTCTGTGCGTCAAGATGAGCGGAAGAAAAAATAGTTCCGGTGCCATGCAACAATTCGCTCATATAATTCTTTTATTTCCACTTGAAGCTTATGAGATGCATTAATATTCATGCAATCGAAATAATAAGATCACTTGTTAAAAAAAAACTTCAGAATCAATATTTTTATGTGAGGATCGATATTCTTGATACTTTAGTATCGATCTGCCCATCCCTAGTGATTGGCACCAAATTTGTGCAACATCATGCCGAGACATTTTAGATGCTAAATGGGGAACGGGTTTTTGATATTTTGAACGGTGTCACCATGGCAAAGCAATACATTTTGGCAAAAAATGTGAAAGAGGAAGTGCCATATATCTTCTGTGTGCATTGTGTGATTTTGATGAAAATTCAGCTGTATGTTTGGTAGTGGGGGCTGATCACATGGATGCAGCTATTATGGGTCACAGTCATAGCGCTACCAAATGGCAACAGGAAGTTTGGCACTTTTAACAGACTTTGAAGTAGCTCCCTTATGTTTACATGAATTGCTTCAAAATTCTTTAGAATAATGTCAAGACACTACTGATGTAAAATTGTCAAGGGATATTTGATATCTTAAATATTGTTGCCATGGCAACACATTAATTGTTATTATTCCTTTCTTCCTATATTTGGGTGTTTTTGAGGCACTTGGCATGCTTAAAATTTCATGAAATTTTGCACACACATCAGAGTCATTGGCCCTTAGGGCTGGGCAAAATTTCATGCATCGTTGTGTATGGAGGGCTCTGTAGTGCCCCCTTTGAAATGGGCATGTAAGACGGCCTCTGTAGCACCCCCATTTTCACCTACAGTCAACAAATTTGGTGCCTATATAGTTCTCATCAAGCTGGACAACTTTGATAATTATTGTTATTAGCTCCACCCGACAGGAAGTTGGCCATTTTGGATATTTTTAATATTGCAGTCTCTGAACTTTTAGATACTCCTCCTAGAGGATTCATGAGACTGTCACCACATTTAGAAAACATTATGCCAAGACATTGAAGATGCTAAATTGTGGATAGATTTTTGATATATTGAACGGTGTTGCCATGGCGAAGCATTAAATTAATTAAATGTGTGTGGATGGGACCTGCAGAATGTTGTCTCGGTGTGTGACGTGTGATGCTATGGCTGGGGAGGTGGTGCCAGGGCCATCTATGTCTGCTCCGCATCAAGATGATGCAAGAGAGAGAATTCCCATCCTCGAAGTTCCCTGAGGGGGATTTCCCTCTAGAGTAGTCATGTGATGAGTCCCTCAAACACACGTATGACCAAGTGAGAGTCATCGATGGTCAAAAGTTCCAGCCTGACGTCGCACTCACATACCCATATTTTTCAATTATTAAAGATCAGTTGTATCGAGTGATGCAGGACACTCAAACAAATGAAATTACAACCCAGTTATTAGTACAGAAGAGCCATCGGCAAACCCTCTTCCATGCGGCTCACCATAATCCAATGGCTGACCATTTAGGTCACGAGAAAACGCTTAACCGAATAATGGCCCATTTCTTTGGCCGGGCATTCACGGGAACATTCGCAAGTGGTGTGCAGCGTGCTGTGAATGTCAGTTGGTGAATCCACTGGCCACCCCAAATGCACCATTGCACCCTCTACCGCTAATCAAGGTCCCCTTCGAAAGAATTGGCATGGACATGTCGGGCCATCGCTTTGTATTAGTTCTGGTGGACTATACAATGCAATATCCAGAAGCAGTGCCCATACGCAACATCTCAGCACGTAGTATTGCAGAGGCACTCTTCAGAATTATCTCCCGAGTGGGGATTCCAAAAGAAATCATCACTGTTCAAGGCACTACATTTATGTCACGAACACTACACAAACTGTACAAATTGTTAGGTATTAAACTGATTCACACCAGTGTACCCCAAACAGATGGGTTGGTGGAACGATTTAATAAACCCTTAAAAAATATGATTTGTAAGTGCAAGAGGTCCCACAAGCCTCCACAAGGTTTTCCCCATTCAAACTGCTGTATGAGCGTCGGCCGCGTGGCATGCTCAACGTGATGCAGGAAGCTTGGGAGGAGGGACTTCAATACGTTCTTGATCTTAGAGCAAAACTCCACACTTTGGGTCAATTAACACAGGAGAATTTGCTCCAAGCTCAGGAACGTCAAAGCCGACTGTATGACAGGGGCACTCGACTACAGGAATTCGCACCGGGAGATAGAGTGCTGCATTACTGCCCACCTCAAGCTCTAAATTACTTGCCAAGTGGCAAGGGCCCTTTGAGGTCACACGGCGAGTCGGAGATCTCGATTATGAGGTTAGGCGAACGGACAGGGGCGGGGCACATCAAATTTACCACTTCAACCACCTAAAATCATGGAGGGAGGCAGTCCCTGTGGCCTTGGCGACGGTAGTTCCGGAGAGGACAGAGCTTGGGCCGGAAGTGGTTCTCCAACCAAATTCATTCACCCCGGTCCCGTGTGGAGACAACCCCTTGCCATCGCAGCTCACAGAGGTGGCCAAGTAGCAAGCGGAATTCGCGGACGTGTTAGAACACCATATCGAGACCACCCCTATCAAACCCCATGGTTTGTAGCCACCCCTATCGCCTTTCTTAACACGAGAAAAGGGTTTTTCAGAATGAATTGGAGGCAATGCTCGAGATGGGAGTAATAGAAGAGTCGCACAGCGTTTGGGCCAGCCCGGTGGTTCTGGTACCTAAGAGCAATGGGCCAGTCCGGTTCTGTGCAGACTATCGCAAAGTGAACGTGGTGTCCAAATTTAACGTGTACCCAATACCTCGTATTGACCAGTTGCTCAATCGGTTGGGCACGGCTCAGTTTTATTTGACACTGGACTTAACAAAAGGTTATTGGCAGATCCCTTTGACTCCAATCTCCTGAGAAAAAATGGCTTTTTCCACACCGTTCGGCTTACACCAGTTTGTGACTCTCCGGTTTGTTCGGGGCCCCACTGCCACATTTCAGCATCTCATTGACAAAATTCTCAGACCAAATACAGCATATGCCGCCGAGTATTTAGATGATATTATCATTTATAGTAATGAATGGCGCGGCACATGCAACATCTGAGATCTGTCCTTAGGTTGTTGCGACGGGCAGGACTCATGGCCAACCTGAAGAAGTGTACAATTGGGCGGGTGGAAGTTCAGTATCTGGGGTTCCACTTGGGTACGGGCAGGTGAGACCCCAGGTTAACAAAACCGCAGTGATCACGGCCTGCCCAAACACCAAAAAGAAGGTAAGACAGTTTCTGGGGCTGGCTGGCTACTACCGAAGTTTTGTGCCTAGTTACTCTGACATCACCAGCCTTTTGACTGATCTTACGGGGGCCCCCGATCTGGTCCAGTGGACAGAGTCATGCCACAGGCTTTTACTAAAAGTAAAATCTGCGCTTTGTGGGGGGCTACTTTTACATGCTCCTAATTTCTCTATCCCCTTTACTTTGCAGACAGATGCATCCGACAGGGGGCTGGGGGCAGTGCTCTCGCAGGAGATGGGGGGGGGGGGGCGGTCAGTACTGTTCATAAGTCGCAAGCTCTCTTTGATGGAGACAAAGTACAGTACCATCGAGAAGGTAGTCTTTCGATCAAGTGGGCTGTCCTCACCCTCCACTACTACCTGCTGGGGTGGGCCTTCACCTTCTGCTCAGATCATGCCCCATTCCAATGGCTCCATCGCATGGAAGATACCAACGCGCGGATCACCCGTTGGTACCTGGCACTTCAGCTGTTTAAATTTGATGTGATCCAAAGACCGGGGGCGCAGATGGGTGTGGCTGACTTTCTCTCCAGAAATTGTTGGGGGGGGGGGGGGGTTGGCAGTCCGGATGTTGCCCTGATCTGAGTCGGGCGGTGGGGATATGTGGGGATGGGGGCGTGGTCGTGTATCTGTCTGCGGGAGAGGGAGAGCGGTAAGGCTAATCACTTGGACTGTCATTATCTTTAACACCTGTCTCTCGTTATAGTGATGGCGGAGGGAGACCTGAAAAGGCCAACAGTCAGTCGGCAGAAAGAGAGAGAGTCGGCTGTGAGTGTGACTATTAATATTGAAGTGAACTCTCATTGACTTGCTTGTGTGTTTATTTGGCCACAAAGAGCCCTTTTTGTTTATGTTCTTTCTGACGGTAAAGGAGTAATAAAAATACTCACGTTGACTGTTTCCACTGCCTCCTGACTCTGAAAATATGAACTCTTTTACACAAATGTATTGAGAGTAAATCTGAAAACTCACTGTGCCTACCACCCTCAAACTGGAGGAGCAGTGGAAAAAGCGAATCAGACTGCAAAAAAAATTGTGCAAAGCAATGGCAATGAGAGCTCGAGAGGGAGCTTGGACAGCCCTCAGTCCACATAAAATTTTCACAGGTTGTCAATGTGAGGGGGAATCAAATCTCCTCCCCAGGAGAGTTTGGCGGAGGTAGATGAGCAGATGAAGAATTATATGTTGTCTCTAAATAAAACTATCAAAGCTATTCATTCACAGGTTAAAGCCGCATGAACAGTCCCAGGTTCTGAGTTACTACATTTGTATGAACCAGGGCAGTGATTCGAGGTTATGGACCTCTGAAGCAAGGCGTGGCACAGTCCAAGGTGGTTGGGCCCGTACGAGGTCATCCTGACGTCAAACACAGCAAAGTTAATTTAACGTGATACCTGGATTCACATGTCCCATTGTAAGCCTCATCAAGCCCCACAGATTCAAGAAAGACTGTAAGCCTGCCAGTACAGGATAAGTACTTGGTGAAGATGGAGTGCTGGAGGGGTCTGTGAGGTCAATGAGATGATCAGCATACATTAGAATGGATGTGGGCCAGCAGATGGTTCAAGTTCACCACTGGAATTGTTGTTTTCATTTGTGTGTTGCTATTGGCCTTTATTAGATCTAACTGTTGTTCTCATTCAGAGTAAAAGAGAAGTGCCTGTTCATTACGACCACTTATCTAACACCAAACAACATCACTATGAGCTAAATTTGTTTTGTTTTCTAAATTGTAGGCCTACTGCTAAGAAGTATGAGCCTAACAAAAATGTTTATGTATGTGCACACATGTTCTTCTCTATGTCAGACATTGAGTGTTTGAGAAGTAGTCTAGATTCTGGAAAGCCTTCCTAATCCATAATCTAGTAACTGATTCAATGAATCTGATTAATAGAATCCAGTAGAAGTGTTCCGGTATGCAAATGATACTAATTGGCTTCGACAATTTAAAATCAGAAGTAGGCTATCTTTGATGACCCCAGAAAACAAAATGGTTTCGGATGGGGTCTTAGTAGCAGAGGGGGCGTGTGCATACAATTTTTGGAAGAATGTTGCACTTTTATTCTGGCATACGACATTGACGGAAGCAACATTTCTAAAGGTAATGGAAGACATGATTAGGATGTGGGATGAATTGATGCAGGAAGAACAGGCTATCATAGATATTAATTATCATAAATAATGGGATTTGGTGATAAATGTCTTTCAAATATATTTTTATGTATTTGGACCATTACTGAAACTACTGTTGTCAGTATTGCTAAGCATTCTTCTTGCAGGAATTATGTCTGCAGTGAAATCTATATGTCCATGTATTACAAAATAATTAGTGAAATGATGGTGTGACATAAGAGGAAAATAAGAAAGATGTAAGAGGTAGGTTGTAAACAGGTACAACCCATGTTACGAGGTCTGTAACTGATATTGATTATCGTGAGAGGTACGATCAGAGGGGGGAACTGTGATGGATTTTCTGGGGTGACAAGCATGAGAGTCTGGGTAACGAGCATGAGAGAGTCATAACATTGTAAAGAAGTGTTTTTAGAGATGTATTTAGATTTGTGGGAGAGAGGATGTCTGGAACACGATGTACAGTATCATGGGATTTTTCTACTGAAAAGAGATCTCTCTGGCCGTTTACTAATAAAAGAGACAAAGAGAACCTGGAGTCTGGTTGAGTTATTATGCTGCAGCATAAGTCTAGATATGAGATAGGTATTATGGTAAAATCGCTAGCGTGGAATAGCAGGATACAAGATTCTTTGGTCTGTGTGAGTATCGACTGTGGAGCAGGATGCTGCCAACTTCACAGTGGACTCTTGAGTCGTAACTGCTGGGCAACTGTGAAACCAACATTAGCATAGGGACTTAGATACTTACCTAGGTCAGAAAGATTACATAACTCATAATAATGACTTAGTATCTCATAATTATGACTTAGTATATTATAATAATGACTTAGTATCTCATAATTATGATTAGTATCTCATAATAATGACTTAGTATCTCATAATTATGATTAGTATCTCATAATAATTTATTTGTATCTTGTAATCCACCTTGGTCACTAGCAGATTAGCAGATAATTCCCCCTCCAATGACTCCAGATAATCGATCCATTTCTCAACATCCCCCTCTCTTGTGACCACATCAGTAAATTTTGCCTCCATGGCAGTGATTGATTGATCACTTTATCATTATAACATGTATAATGTTTAGGTCTTGTAACTATACTTTTTGAAACAGTGTCTATTTTAATGTTTATGGCCTGGCCCTATTCACTTCCATTGTAAAAGCCTTATTGTAACTGCAAATGTAGCTTCTTACTGTTTTTTTTAAATAAACAAGAGACGAGTCAAAATTATTTTTTGTGGTAGTCAACATAATGCTACAAATGTTGTCGTTTACGTAAAATACTGTACTGAACCCCAAACATTCCTTTAAGTATTGTTCATTGTAAGTTAACTGTTATCAACTGCACTGCTTAATGTTTACATGTACAACCTTATTGTAAATAGTATTACCAATTTTTTTCCCATGCTCCTCACAAATTAATCTATGTGACATTTAATATCTCTTAAAAGTTTTTACAAAAGTTGCACACTAAAGCTTTTAGTAATTTTCCATTTAGTACTGCTTATTTAATGTACAGTATCCCTTTCTGTTAGCCTATTCTCTCTGAGATTCTCTCAGAGACCTTCAAAGGTGCAGTCCCATCTCAAAATTTGTTAAAACTACTCATGCAGTTTCACGTCCTCCGGTGTTTGAAAATCATTTTCAAATTCCGAGAGATGCGTCATATTTTGCTTCCAATCTTCAGTGCATGCAAGGTTCGTAGTTATCCATTTTAAAGCTAGTACTGTGTAAAGAATACAATGTTTCTATAGTACTAACAATGTTGACTACATTTAACAGGCCACTATATACATAATGGCGCACCTGTTGATAATCTTTTACATTTTTGCTGCATTTGGAGTCCGTTTGTTCAGAGATTACACCACATCCACCATTCCAGGTCTTCTCTACAAAGATCATTTCAAGTGAGATCATTTCTGTTATATATTTTTCATAATGTTTGCCATTTAGGTCTTAAAGAACTTTTATGTGGCTTTATTGAAACAAAGGTTTAAACTGACTGATAATTAAATGATTTGTTTTATTGGGTATGGGTTTTGGTGTTAATGGATATGCTCATCCTCTTTCTCAGAGATATCCCCAGTTCCTTCATCACGCTCTTCAGCAATTTTACCATTGATCACTAGCGTTGATTACTAGAAGATACTCGCAGAGTTCCAGAGCTGAACCATAACATCTGTGAATTTTTTATTATTTTCTGGCTTCTGTTAGCAGCCATCATGTCTAGCAATACTTCTGTGGGTATTGTAGGTAAGTATTTTTATAATATAAAATGAAACCTTGAATCAATGCATCCAGACTTAAAATGATAAATATTGTATTCATAGCAAAAATATATTGTATACTCTTCGATTTGAGCATATATTGTGCAAATATTGCACATTAAAATAATATTTGCACATGAAAACTATTTGCACTAAGACACCTACCATTCTACCTGTATATAACATATATTTACTTATATATTCGGCATTTCTTTCTTCTTTATTTTTTTTTCAGCTGTTAATTTCTAAATGTTTACTTTCTAAATTTCATTTTCTCTTATAAGTAACTCTTGCTAAGCATTGGGTGAGAAGAATTAAATTGGAGTGTAACCTGTTACCCTGTGATCATGACAATAAATAACTTGACTGGTACTTAAATTTGATGTTTTTCCTTTATGAACGCAGTGAATTGCTTCCAGGATATGCAAAATAACCTCTCCCAAGAGTTGCACCAATATATGCATGCATGTAATGCTGAGTTGTTAAACATGTTAAAGGAATAGATCACCCCAAAATGAAAATGCTCTCACCATGTAATCACCCTCATGGAGTCCCAGATGTGTATTACTTTCTTTCTTCTGAAGAACAAAAATTAAGAATATCTCAGCTCTGTTGGTCATCGCAATGCAAGTGAATGGTGTCCAGACTCCATTAGTTAAATCCATGTTTTCAGAAGAGATATGATAGGTGTGGATGAGAAGCAGATCAATATTTAAGTCCTTTTTTACTATAAATCTCCACCTTTGACCAGCCCCAACCAGAGCCCTATCCCAAATGGCACACTTGATGTGGACTTGCGGTCTCATGACCTTCATTTGTGTGTTCCTGCGAAGTCTATGAGACCGTAGGGTGTCCCATCTGACATTTTAGAGCTCAGAGGGGTGCTCACGAGCGCCCCCTTGGCACCCACAATACGCCCTTCAGCTGAGCCCGCATCAGTGCGAGCTCCACAGAGGACTACTGCCCAACAGCAGACGAGGCAATATCAATTGCGGATTAAATATTGATTTCAGTAATCGTTTTTTCTTATTGTCAATGACAGATCACTTGCATATCTTGTGTATATAGTATCACTTCTTAGTCTGATGTGTATAACTGGTTCAAAACTTTGTTTTATTCAGTTTTCCCAAGATGGAATTACTCCTAATCAGTTTTTATTGAATAGTTTTTTTCTTGAGAAAGTAACCTACCACTAAACCTTTGTTAACGTTGTTCAAATAGGATTTTAGAGTTATAGAGTCTCTAAAATTTCAAGACAGGAGAGAAAACTTTCTTGCACATTGCTGCATCTGGTAAGATTGCTTATATTTATTGATAAAGCAACATTCAGTCAGTAAGAGTAATATATCAGTAACAGTGATATATGTATATACCTGAAGAAGTGTGACTGTGTGTATAAATATAATGAATTTTGCGATCTGCCTTTATGTCCATTTGGACCTTCAAATTTCTGGTCACCATTCACTTTGTATTGACCTACAGAGCTGAGATATTCTTCTAAAAATCTTCATTTGTGCTCAGGAGAAGAAAGAAAGTCATACACATCTGGAATGGCATGGGGGTGAGTAAATGATGAGAGAATTTCAATTTTTGGGTGAACCATTCCTTTAAAGTGTCCGTCTTGTTTTCCTATTTTCAGGTGAATGAGCCAATCAAAGCTGTTGAAGGATCTTCAACTTTTCAAAGATATTGTAGGACCCTCAACTATCCATGAGCCTGAAACAATTAGCTCAGATTACATGCAAAGCATGGGTGAGGAGCTAGATTGGGATCAGGGTGTGGATGAGTTTATTCTGGCGATTGAGCACCTGGAGGAGTATGAGACAGTGTACTGGCCTGAAGACTGTCACCTCAGATGCTTCGAGCTGCAAGAAAAGCTCCAGCACAAACTAGAGGAAAGGCTACAGCTCCAGAATAGAGCAGGTAGGTGTGGCAAATTAGGTTTTTAATTGCAAGCATTTTCATGTCCAATGCATGGCCTTTGTCATAATATGCTTCAAAAGGGTATATTATGGTATTGTTTAAAAAAAAATAATAATAATAATAAAACTTTTTTATCTGTTCTGAAACAGTTCGGGCTTTCCTTAACCTGCATGACTGTTAAGAAAAGAGGAAAACTAAGAAGACAATTGCAACCACAAACCAGTTTTAAGGAAATAAAATCAGCAAACCTACTTTGTTTTCCATTATTAACACAAGAGGGAGCACTTATACAGTGAAAGATGTGTTTTCTTTTTGCACATCACTCTTCGCTCACTTTAGCACTGAAAAAATACTATATGTATAAGTTAAAGGAGCAATATGTCATATATGTACTGTACTAAAGCATTAAATTATCACAATATGTTATCAGAGATTTAGGGAACATGCCAAGTTGAAATACTGGCTTCTCCAAAAACAATGCTACAGCCAGTACAGGTGCATCTCAATAAATTAGAATGTCGTGGAAAAGTTCATTTATTTCAGTAATTCAACTCAAATTGTGAAACTCGTGTATTAAATAAATTCAATGCACACAGACTGAAGTATTTTAAGTCTTTGGTTCTTTTAATTGTGATGATTTTGGCTCACATTTAACAAAAACCCACCAATTCACTATCTCAAAATTAGAATACATCATAAGACCAATAAAAAAAACATTTTTAGTGAATTGTTGGCCTTCTGGAAAGTATGTTCATTTACTGTATATGTACTCAATACTTGGTAGGGGCTCCTTTTGCTTTAATTACTGCCTCAATTCGGCGTGGCATGGAGGTGATCAGTTTGTGGCACTGCTGAGGTGGTATGGAAGCCCAGGTTTCTTTGACAGTGGCCTTCAGCTCATCTGCATTATTTGGTCTCTTGTTTCTCATTTTCCTCTTGACAATACCCCATAGATTCTCTATGGGGTTCAGGTCTGGTGAGTTTGCTGGCCAGTCAAGCACACCAACACCATGGTCATTTAACCAACTTCTGGTGCTTTTGGCAGTGTGGGCAGGTGCCAAATCCTGCTGGAAAATGAAATCAGCATCTTTAAAAAGCTGGTCAGCAGAAGGAAGCATGAAGTGCTCCAAAATGTCTTGGTAAACGGGTGCAGTGACTTTGGTTTTCAAAAAACACAATGGACCAACACCAGCAGATGACGTTGCACCCCAAATCATCACAGACTGTGGAAACTTAACACTGGACTTCAAGCAACTTGGGCTATGAGCTTCTCCACCCTTCCTCCAGACTCTAGGACCTTGGTTTCCAAATGAAATACAAAACTTGCTCTCATCTGAAAAGAGGACTTTGGACCACTGGGCAACAGTCCAGTTCTTCTTCTCCTTAGCCCAGGTAAGACACCTCTGACGTTGTCGGTGGTTCAGGAGTGGCTTAACAAGAGGAATACGACAACTGTAGCCAAATTCCTTGACACGTCTGTGTGTGGTGGCTCTTGATGCCTTGACCCCAGCCTCAGTCCATTCCTTGTGAAGTTCACCCAAATTCTTGAATCGATTTTGCTTGACAATCATAAGGCTGCGGTTCTCTCGGTTGGTTGTGCATCTTTTTCTTCCACACTTTTTCCTTCCACTCAACTTTCTGTTAACATGCTTGGATACAGCACTCTGTGAACAGCCAGCTTCTTTGGCAATGAATGTTTGTGGCTTACCCTCCTTGTGAAGGGTGTCAATGATTGTCTTCTGGACAACTGTCAGATCAGCAGTCTTCCCCATGATTGTGTAGCCTAGTGAACCAAACTGAGAGACCATTTTGAAGGCTCAGGAAACCTTTGCAGGTGTTTTGAGTTGATTAGCTGATTGGCATGTCACCATATTATAATTTTTTGAGATAGTAAATTGGTGGGTTTTTGTTAAATGTGAGCCAAAATCATCACAATTAAAAGAACCAAAGACTTAAACTACTTCAGTCTGTGTGCACTGAATTTATTTAATACATGAGTTTCACAATTTGAGTTGAATTACTGAAATAAATGAACTTTTCCACGACATTCTAATTTATTGAGATGCACCTGTATATTCTACTTTGAAAAGTCCGTTCAGGGCCGGAATATCTGTTTGTGTTTTGGCCTGTGTGATTCCGCCCACTACGCATTTCCCAATAGTATTTCGACACCCCGGGTTGCCAGACTTGTAACAAGTTAGCGGGAAACAGTGCGATGCAGCCATGGAAGCCAGAGATACATCTAGCTAACATTGACAGAGTTATATATAAAAAATCCACGAGACGGTTTATAATTGGCTAACAACAAAAACATTGCAAACATATACATTAGCTGATCAGCTTGCAGTGTAAGGCTCGTCGCTTGCCATTGTCAGTTTGCTCGTTCCTGTTGCGTGTCCTCAACCTGGCAACCCGCGTGAGCTTCCAGACTGGGGAGGAGGGGACGGGGGGCGGGGGAGACAACTCTCTCCAATATCTTGAATTTGCACTGCAGTACCCATTTTAAACGCTTGATGTCAATGTTACATATTGCTCCTTTCAGAACTGTCTACAATGCTCTTGAAGTATGTTAAATAACAAGAAGCATTTCTGCTTCTGAGAAAGATTTTACTTTAAGCTGAAAGAGAGACATCTGATATCAGATGAACAGCAATTGAACGTTATCCTTCCCTTGTTTAAAAAGGAATGTTCCGGGTTCAATACAAGATAAGCTCAATCGCCTGCATTTGTGGCAGAATGTTGATTAAAAAAATTAAATTAAATTAAAAAAACTGTCCCTCCTTTTCTTAAAAAAAAAAAAAAAAAAAGCACAAATACAGTGAGGCACTTACAATGGAAGTGAATGGGGCCAATTTTTGGAGGATTTAAAGGCAGAAATGTGAAGCTTATAATTTTATAAAAGCACTTAATTGTTCTGTTAAAACTTGTGTATTATTTGAGCTGTAAAGTTGTCTAAATCATCATTTCTAGAGTAATTTTAGGGTTTGTTGACATGACATCGCCATGGCAATGAAACTGTAAAATTTTAGATAACTTTACACAGAAAAGGTTAGTAATTTTATGACACTAAAATCATGTTTACACGTATATTGTTTACATCCTGTGGCTATACTTTAGAAAAAGTTAGTATTTTAACGTTCAAAAATTGGCCCCCATTCACTTCCATTGTAAGTGCCTCACTGTAACCTCCATTTGTGCTTTTTTTTATTTATTTTTTTTAAGAAATGTTTATTTTTATTTTATTTTATTTTTTTAATCAACATTCTGCCACAAATGCAGTCGATTGAGCTTAGCTTGTATTGAACCCGGAACATTCCTTTTTAAACGAGTGAAGGATAATGTTCAATTGCTGTTCAACTGATATCAGATGTCTCTCTTTCAGATTTGTGCTTTTTTTTTTTTTTTTTTTTTTTTTAAGAAAAGGAGGGACGAGTCAAAATAAATTTGAGTGGTAATCAATATTATGCCACAAATGGTGTCAATTGAGCTGAACTTTTATGGAACTCGGAACATTCCTTTAACATTTAATATTTTATTGGCAGGTATCCCTGCTGATTTGTGTAATATCAGGGTCAGGATTGGCTATTTTCAACAATGTAAACTGAATGTCATCCATCCATTCATCAATGGTCATTGATCAGGATATGAGCTTTCTAACATAATGGTACATGGAAGCTGTTTTTTAACAGTGTTACTGTCACCTTTGACAAGACTCATGCTGAGTCTACTGAAAACAATGACAGAGTGGGAAAAGATAAAAAAAAAAAAAAAGCTTGTCATGTGGCAGATACCTTAATACTTTTAAATATGATGAACTTTTGCTAGTTAACCTGAATAACACCAGCTTAAACATGCATTATTTCAGTGGACTATGGAGTTTGGGCTTTCATGTACAACCACAGTAAAATACACAATAAAAACACACTGCAGTGAAAGTCCTTCAATAAGCATTTATATCGTCATCATCTTTTTCAAAAACATCTGTTTAATTCTCTTAAACCTGAGGCAATCTTGACAATGGTTATAATAGCATTATTGCAACACAATCAAGTAAATTACAATGTGACAAATCATTAGTGCCACATTAACACAATCATGAAGTATGATACATTCACTCCTGTTTTTATACTGGAGTGCAGTATGACTGATGTAACACACAGAGGCATGCTGTATGGAACGGTATAAGCAGAATATTGAAGGAAAAATGACAGACAGGAGGAAGGGAGGAGCCAGGAGAAGGAGGAGCAAAGAAGGGGCGAGGTTACTGCCAGTCTATTTAAACTGGCTGATGGGTGTGGGGATTTTGATGTCTTGGCCTTTCTCCAATTTCTTCTCACACTCAATAAGGTAGGTCACTCCGTCAATCACAGTCTGCACTAGTTGGACCTGAGCACACAACAGACAAGAGGTTTACAGTTATTATAAAGTAAGGTAATAACTACATATTTTTCTATGTTAAATGCTCATAATGAAGTTATCATGTGCTGCAACAGACTTCTTTCTTGTGTTCTGCAGTTTCATGCCACTGACCTCTGATTGGCCCAGCCTGTCTAGATTGGAAATGTCAAAAGTGCTTCCAACAGCTGCTGTGTCCACTCCCCCGGTCCCTCTCTTCTGGAGCCGCAGGTGGTCCAGGATTTTAGGGAAACGAGGATCCTGCAAAAGAAAAGATATATACAGTAAAAATGCAAGACATGACATGTTCATGTGAACTATGGATTAACTAATAAATTTAATCCACAACAGACATGATATACAGTATAAATGTTAACTTAGAATAGTATCAAAATATGCAGAAGGGGTGATTTATTCTTCAGCGGAATAGACAATACCCTACAAATGCAAAAACACAGTAACTAAGGCAACACTGAACCTGAGAAAAATGGCTTTTTTGATTACTCCATTTTCTCTAAATCTGAGCATAGTTGAGCCAAATCTGTCAGTCACATAGTCTAAAACAGGGTTTTTTTTATGTTAAGGACCCCCAAATATGACAATCCATTATTGTGGGACACCCATTCAAAAAATATAAAAGTATCTAAATATTTTCATGAATAACGACCCATGTATTCTCTGTATAAATAATAGCATGAAATTATACAGAAAATAATAAAAATATTTTATGACAAAACTAATTATTTAATCTGGAAAATATGAACTTTGTATTAGGTTCACAGCATATCTTTTTTTTTTTTTTTTTTTTTGTCAGTGTCAGTTAATTTATGGCACTTTTTCAAAATTGAAAATTCTCTCATTTACTCACTCTCATGCCATCCCAGATGTGTATGACTTTCTTTTTCTGCAGAACACATATTAAGATTTTTAGAAGAAGATCTCAGCTCTGTATGTCCATGCAATGGAAGTGAATGGTGACTAGAACTTTGAAGCTCCAAAAAAGCACATAAACGCAGCATAAAAGTAATCCATAAGACTCCAGTGGATTAATCCATGTCGTTAGATGCGATATGATGTGAGAAACAGATCAATGTTTAAGTCCTTTTTTACTATAAATTTCCACTTTCACATTCTTCTTTTGATTTTTGGTGATTCGCATTCTTCGTGCATATCACCACCTTCTGGTAAAGCTGGTAAAAGTTGGACATTTATAGTAAAAAAGGACTTAAATGTTGATCTGTTTCTCACCCACACCTATCATATTGCTTCTGAAGACACAGATTTAACTACTGGAGTCTGATGAATTACTTTTATTCTGCCTTTATGTGCTTTTAGAGCTTCAAAGTTCTGGCCACCATTCACTTGCATTGTATGGACCTACAGAATTGGGATATTCTTCAAAAAATCTTTGTTTGTTTTCTGCTGATGAGATGAGAGGATTTTAAATTTTTAGGTGAACAATTCCTTTAATAGAACTAATCAGTGTGCAGGCTAAAGACAACAGTAGCGATTAAAAACATCTTAGAAAAACACAACACACAAACTATTCTTGAACATCTGTTGTGAGAAAGGACAGATGGCCACTTAGAAATACTGTTTGGTAGATGCAGATTTGGTTTGCAGTCCTTACTGTTCAAATACATTTTGTAAAATATTATCTTCCCTCAAATTTTCTGCAGACCCCCTAGCTCCCCATTGCGGCCCCATGGGAGACCCCAGATTCCAGTTTGAAAACCCTTGGTCTAAAAGACCAGATTTCACTGCTCAATTTTGTCTCAATTTTGACTAAATTTGTAGTCACTGCATTTTGCATTTGCATTGGAGCACAGAATATAAACATTTCCGCTAGGTCATATTTTAGAGAGAGTTCGTCATTAATTTCTGGAGAGAGCACCTTGCTGAGACGAGGAAGGTTAACATGGACACCGGCTCGTAGGCCTGTGCCCAGGTTTGATGGGCAGGTGAGGATGTAACCCAGATGCTCGTTCCACATGAATTCCCAACCTTTCTCCTGTATCAGTCTCTCAACCTGAGGGACACAATAAGTTCTTGTGAGAATGATCCATGAGTGATCTGTTCAACTAAAAAGCATAATCAAAAATATATTTACAATTTCCCCTTTAGAATCAGCAACTAACACAAACTAAGACAATGGCGCACACACATAATTACACACAGATGCAAGTCTGGTAAGATGATGTGTTTACAACTGTATGTCCACAAAAGGGCATTTCTCACAGCTGCAATAAACACAGCTGCAGTGTCTCTCACAGAGCACTGTTGGATAAATAATGAAGGCTTGTGCAGCTTTGGCACTGACCAAGAGACAATATGCAAGTGTGTGAGCTCACCTCTTGAAGGCCCTTGCAGAAACGCTCAAAGACCCTCTTCATGTTGCCCCCCTTCTCCATTGAGATCACACGAGTGTGGTCTTCCTCATTGATCCACACCAAGAAGGTTTTCTCGTTGTTATGCCTGCCATTGAAAGACATCAGTTTATTCAATATCATCTGCAGCAATATTGAGGCCATTATCTTTGGCCTGTAAACATATCCATGTGACCAGGAGTACATATAACCATATACTGTATATAGTATTTGCAACCAATAGAGGCGACACACAAAGAGAGGGGTGCCGAATCAAACCATAAAGGGTATAAGTCAGGCATTACCCATGTCATTAGTGCTTTGCTAGCTCAAAAACACCAGAGTATTAAAGAGGTATTTTCCAAATCAAGTTTGACTGGAGACAGCAGGAAGAAGAGAATGAATATTGCAGGAGATGTTAGCAAGCTTTAGGCACACTGCGTGATTAATATCGGACCCGAGCGTAAGGCTTGAGACTATCTGGGGCTATAACGCTACCCTGGCAGAGAGCATTGTCAGCCATAAAACCACTTAACCCTTACAGCCAAGAGAACACTACCATAATGAGAAAAACAGCAGCTGTCAAAGGTGCTGTAAGCGATTTTTTTATTAAATGGCAAGAAAAAAATGCCCCTATTACCTGACAGATATCACTGAATTAGGTGTTCTGAAATATCACACCATCTCCGTGACAGCCCTAGGCTCTGTACAGAGTTTTTAAGATCAAATTTAAGACTTTTTAAGACCTTTTTCAAGACCTGAACAAATAAAATCAATACCATATCCTATACCAAAACAAACCCACACAATCTCAAAATAAATCATGTATTACAGACACTTACTTAAACAGGCAGGGGCACACATTCAACATGGCCTTAACATTGCTTATCAGTAAAACAAGGTAGGATATATGCAAGTTTAAAATACTCAAGACATGTTTTCCACATATATATCACATTAAAATTGTTTAATGTATCGTTATATATATAAATACAAATTAGAGGTCGAACGATATTGGATTTTGCTGATACAATGATGTGTTGAAAGACAGGCAATTAATCTGACAATAGTATATTGCATATATTAAAGGAATATTCCAGGTTCAACACAAGTTAAGCTCAATCAAAAGCATCTGTGGTATAATAGATTCCCACACACACACAAAAAAAAAAAAAAAATTAGACTCGTCCCTTCTTTACGTAAAAAAAAGTCAAAAATCGAGTTACAGTGAGGCACTTAAAATGGAAAGTGAATGGGGCCAATTTTTGGAGAGTTTAAAAGCAGAAATGTTAAGATTATAATTTTATAAAAGCACTTACATTAATTCTTCTGTTTAAACTCGTGTTATTTGAGCTGTAAGTTTGTTTAATTTGTCATTTTTACAGTCATTTTAGGGTTTTAGGGTTTGTTGACATTAAGGAAGTTGTAAAATTGGCTATATCTTTACACAGAACATACATATTGTTCATGTCTTGTGGCAATACTTTTGAAAAATGAATATTTAAATGTTCAAACATTGGCCCCATTCACTTCCATTGTAAGTGCCTCACTGTAACCCAGATTTTTTGTTTTTTTAAAGAAAAGAAGGGGCAAGTCAAAATAATTTTTGTGGTAATCAACATTATGACACAAAAGCTGTCGACTGAGTTTAACTTGTATTGAACCCGGAATATTCCTTTAAATGTATATTTTATATTGTCTTTCATCCTGTGATGGGGAGGGCCAGACAGAGGCTACAAGAGTCCAAATTGAATTAAATTCCAGATGCAGTTTATGGTAAATACCAATAAGCAGGAAAAAAGATTTGATTTATAGCGTGAGACTTTTAACTTTAAAGACTGAAATACACCGGGGACTCTTATTTTGAAATGTTTGCGCTTCACTGCTTCCAGCTGCTCATTCAAACAGATAAGGGATATAAAATGTGCACTCCTACAATAATCTACAATGTATTACATTATAAACAATTAAAAGTAAACACTGTCATATTTTATCAACACTATATCATTATCAACAGTTAATGCTTGTCATATATTTCCGATATGGCCTAATGATTACGAACTGCTTTGCAACAGCTGGAAACACTGACAAGCCCCTACGTGCTCGGACAAAATATAACAGTGCCACGTTTTCACTTTGAAGAACGCAGCGCATGCATTTATTTTATTAAATCTAAATTTAAGTTTGATAATCAGATTAGGTCATATTACGATTCCCATCTTTCTACCCCCAAATTTAAGACCTCTTTAAATGATAATTCAGACTTTTGTTGTATCATTTAAAATATTTAAGACTTTTTATGACCTTAAATTTTTGAAATCTGAATTTAGCACAGCTTTTTAAGATTTTTTAAGGATCCTCGGGAACCCTGGTAAACTGCAAACAAAAATGTGACTGCAGGCCAGTCCGTGTACCTTCGGATAATTTGTTTTCTTGTTTTTGTCTTCAGAATGGAATGACCAATAAACCGACTGTTTACTTATTTTAATCTAGAAAGAAATGATTACAACTGAGAGAACACTTTTCTTTTTCTTTTTTTTTCTTTCATATAAGAACTAGAAAAACAGGAACTCTATTTCTTGTTTTTTCATTCAAGCGCTTAAAATAAGTGTACAATCTCATTATTTGATTTGCACAAGTGGATGGATGTGACGCCCATTTCTACTGATTGGTTAAACCTGCAATGTCATCTGTCCTTCCTCATTCCTTTTCTTCAGAATAAAAGCCTTTTCACACGGGACATGGCGAGTGCTAAATCACTGCAAGTTTATCACATTGAGGACAGCTGTGTGGTTTCAGGTGTGCACGTTGCCATGGCAACAGTCAGAAAGGACTTTATTTTGCCCGACATGTCTATATGTATACCTTTTTAAAAGGAAATATCGGTGGGGGTGTAAATTTGTGTCCATATACAGTATGTTTATGTGTTAAACAGAACAGAATGAACCTCCCTATTTTAATGGCTACAAAAAGTTTTCATTTTATTTTTAGGATACAACATCTAACCATGAACTGATTGAATAAAATGAAACCCTTATCCATTATGCAGTTGTCTCTCTTTAACATCTGGACTATATGATCTGCATACAGACACGATGTTACCTTCACTATATGCGTTCAACCATTATGCAATAAAATATTATTTATGGACAGCAAATGTGTTTAAAACGTAATGGGAATTAAGTAAAATAATTGTTGTACGTAGCCTATGTAAAGCTTTTCTTGCACTTAGGTTGGATTGTTGCGGATCAGTCAGTGTCTATCAACCTTGCGTATGTCACCTGTCTATGGTGCTTAAAGTAATTCAGTTTCACCTGGTGCTTTGAGTAAATACATGACGTTTTCAAGGGGGTGGGGGTGTTGCACAAGTTGCGTTCAGTGTTTCTTGTCTTTGTTTAAACGTGACATTTCGTGACATTTCGAGCATTTATCTCACAAAAATGAGAAAACGAATTATCCGAAGGTACACGGACCCAGGCCACAGTCCTAGTTTCTTACATCAATACTGCAGAAGTACCACAGGAAATATCTGACAATGGGAGGCCTTGGAGTCAAAAAGGTTGAGAACCACTGATCAAGTGCATGCTTACATAGAAAGAAAAAAAAAAAAACAGTGCTGACTGATGCAAAAATGCATTCGGAATGATAATCTACCAACTTAGAGTGTGGTAGATGGAGTGGATCATTCAGCTGCATAAGCAACTGATTCCTATTTACAACTATCGCAACTGTACAATGTACAGTATCTTTGGAGGGCAGGTGGTCGCTTCCTTCTTACTGAAAGTTATGCTCACCAGATGCCTCTCGCGTCGGGCCAGTCACGAGCCATGCCTGCACATGTCAGCAGGGGCGACACAGGTTTATCGAACAGGAAATGATCCTGCATAGTAAAACAAAAATAAATAGTGCATTACTTAGTCAAATCTGATATACGCATTTCACAGTGTGAATAAAGATTATAGGGTTGAGTGAACAACAGCTAATGCTGTCTCGATTGAATTGTTGACAGGGTTCAGCAATCATTACATAGATAGCGTATATACCCACATCAATAAGCTGCTGCTGCTCCTGTTCAGTCATTAGAGTGAGACTGTAGTATTTGCCAGCCAAATCACCCTGTAGGCCTCCCACAGCATCAACCACAACTCTCTCCACCTCTCTGCGCTCAGCACGGGTGCAGGCTGGGGGCAGGCTCAGGCCCCGGATACTCCTGCCTGTCCTGACTCTTGACGACAGCACGTACTTCTCATCGAACAAGCCACCACGTATCTGATGGGACGAAAGATGGCCAAGACTTAACACAATGGAAATAACCTGAAACTTTAACATTCCTGTTTGTAACTTGCCATACCATTTAAAAGAAATGCAAATCTATCTATTTGGTTCCCCCCAATCTGTAACTAATATTTGGTTACAGCCTTGATTCTGTCACCAAAAAGTGTATAAAATGACAAACATGACTCTAAATTACTATTGTTGAAGATGCAAATATATCGGGTAGTTACCGCAACATATACACAGTAAAAAAATACACATAATAAAAATGTTGTATTTTAGATGTAAAAAGAATGATTTTACCATATAATTAACGGTCAAAATATATATATGTTTAACAAAATTTGTTAAAATTACAGTAAAAAAAACAATAATCGGGCATTCCCAGAAGTCCTTGTGTGCACTGTAAAAAAAAAATCTGTTAAAGGAATATAATATTGATTATCACAAAATGTATTTTTGACTTGCCCCTCCTTTTCTGAAAAAAAAAAAAAAAGCAAAAGTCTGGGTTCTAGTGAGGCACTTACAATGGAAATGAATGGTGTCAATCCTTAAATGTTAAAATACTCACTTTTTCAAAAGTTTTGCCACAAGACAAGAACAATATGCATGTAAACAGGATTTTAGTGTGATAAAATCACTTACTAACCTTTTCTACATAAAGTTATAGCCAATTTTACAACTTGGTTGCCATGACGATGTAATGTCAACAAACCCTAAAACCTTAAAGTGACTTTAAAAATGACAATTTAAACAACTTTACAACTCAAATAATACATGAGTTTTAACAGAAGATTTAATGTAAGTTCTTTTATAAAATTATAAACATTTAAAATTATAAACCCTATATAAATTAGCCCCATGTAAGTGCCTCTCTGTAACTTTGATTTTTGCTTTTTTAAAGAAAAGGACGAACGAAACTAAATTAATTTTAGTGGTAATCAACATTATCCCACAAATGCTGTCGATTGAGGTTGACTTCTATTGAACCCGGAATATTCCTTTAAATTTACGGTAAAATACCGGCGGTTGCCAGAAATTTACCGGCTTTACGGGATACAGTTTTGATGCTTGTACTGTATATTATCAAATGATATACTAATATTAATTTAATATACTGACCTTCTTGAACTATAAAAGACTGTTTTTCACTTAAAAATGTATTGTTAATCACCATAGTAACCACAAAAGGCCACATGATGACTTAAAGTTCATCAAGAGTGACCCTTCCAAGAGCAATTATTAATACATATGTTGAGACAACTAAAACATTCCCTCTTACCTTACTGGCATCCAGGTCAGTGGGGTGCTTCATAGTGCAGGGGTCATAACCATTGTGCCTTTCTTTGATGACTGGGTTAAAGAGGTCAGCAAAGACCTGCATGAAACAGGTTTGGTGAGCTGTAGTCCTCCATAAAAATTGCCTTCTCTTAATACGCCTGACTATCTGTCTCTAATAATATCCGCTCATATTACCTCATATGACTCTTCATCCCCTGCCACCATGCCGACTGTCTTTATAAAGGGATGGCCTGGATTGTCCACACCTGTTTGGATGGCTTGGTCCAAAGTGTACCCATTCGGAGTGGCTTTATCACACAGCTTGGCGTATACGGCAGGTGACATGTGACTGGCCATACAATTGTTGTGCTTCCGCAAATCTGGATATTCAGCGCTGTTGGGTAATATGAAAGAGCCAGAGCGAATGCAAACAATTTGATAATTTTTAGAAAAGATTTCATTTTACAAAATTCCGGACAACGGCTGTGTCTCAACATCTAGTGAGTTACCAACTTAGACAACATTTCTGTTCATAACTGCCGCACTCTGAACATGTCAAAACCAACTGACGGGCCTTTTACACCAGTAGTTTTTCTATGTAAGCATGTGCTATATATACGTTTTTGACAGTTGCGGCACGTGTCACTATTTTTACATATTATTTTATCTCTATTTTATCTCACACAGAAGCCCTGCGGATTTTAGGTGCCATGTCTGTTTAAAAAGAATTTCAACTTTTAAAAATGCATCTCGAGACATCTGCGTTCTACTCTTTTTGTGACGCTACGTAGGTTTTTTTTTTTTTTTTTGCCCAGAACCGCGTTCCGTGTGATTGGCCCCTAACAAGACAGTATTTTGGGCATCATAGACTTTGAACATTAGGGCCATCTTTCATTTTCGATGGGAATGAAAACGAGGCGGTAAGGAAGGGGTGAGGAATCTTTTTTCCATTAAGGGCCATTCGAGTATTTACTAAATTATTCACAGGCCATACAGTTGCTTGCAATTTCTGATTGTGGGTTGAAATTAACAAACGCATTCCGTTACGTACTCACGCACCAAGAAAAAACACTAAAAGGTCTGTCTATTTTACAATACTTTGCGTTGTTATCATTTAAATATATTTTATAACATTATTTTAATTGTTTTTTGTTTTTGTTTTTCCAGTTAACTGAATCAAGGCCATTTTTTTTTTTATTTTTTATTTATTTTTTTTTTTGCTTTTTAAATATTTCTCAAATGGCCCTATGGGCCAGGTAAAATGATTTCGGAGGCCTTATACTATGGCCCTTAGGCCTGACGTTCCCCACCCCTGCTGTAAGGGATAAAATAGCCCTCTCTTCAATGACATGCACTGTATAAAGCTATCAAAAAGCTCTTAGATCATATAATTTTCCACAACTCTTGTTGTCTGGGGTTTTTTTGTCTTCTGAAATTTCTTGGTAAGATATTTTTCAATGTTTCTTCAGCGGAACAATCCAAAATAACTTCAAACAACTGTACAACCTGTTGAAAAGACTGTACGTCTGTCCCTAACAGCCTCGTTGTCATTCCAGTCAAAAATCAAAGATGGCGCTGATTTGAACAAGGTTCACTAGGTTTTGAGACACGGCCAATGTTCAACCAGTACAGGTGCATTTTAAACGCAAAATAATTGCATAATCAACACATGCATACATATCTGAGTCAAATTAATAACATTTATCGCCTACCCATTCCTCACTTTGTACAACCCTAATTCCGAAAAAGTTGGGACAGTGTGAAAAGTGCTAATAAAAACAATAAGGAGTGATTTGTAAATTATATTCACCCTTTGCTATATTGAAAGCACTACAACTACACCTTATATGAGGTTTTACCTTGTGAATTTCATTGTTTTTTTGTTTTTTTAAATGTACAGTAATTTTAAATCAGATGATTGCAACACGCTCCAAAAAAGTTGGGACAGTCGAGTGTTTGCCAATGTGAAACATCACCATTTCTTATAATAAGACTTATTAAGCATTTAGGCACTGAAGACACAAGTTTGTTAAGTTTAGAAAGTGGAATTTTCCCCCAGTCATCCATTATGTAGGTCTTTAGCTGCACAATTGTACGGGGTCTTCATTGTCGTATTGTGCGCTTCATAATGTGCCACACATTCTCAGTTGGAGACAGGTCAGGACTGCAGGCCAGCAAATCTAGCACCCACACTCTCTGCTTACACCATGTACTTGAAATCTGGGCAGTATTTGGTTTGAAGTTGTCCTGCTGGAAAATGCAGGGACGTCCCTGGAAAAGATGGTGCTGGATGGCAGTATATGTTGCTCCAAAATTTGTACATATCTGTCTGCATTCATGGTGTTCTCACAGATGTGCGAGTTACCCATGCCATGGGCACTGACACACCTCTGGCCCATACAGACACTGGCTTTTGGACCTGACGCCGATAACAGCTTGGATGGTCCTTTTCCTCTTTGGCCCGGAGAACACGATGGCTGTGTTTCTCAAAAACTATTGGAAATGTGGACTTGTTGGACCAAAAAACACGGTTCCACTGTTCTACTTTCCATCTAAGATGAGACCGAGCCCAGAGAAGTTGGCAGCGCTTCTGGACAGTGTTGATGTAGGGCTTCTGCTTTGCATAGCAAAGTCTTAACTTGCATCTGTGGATGAAGCGGCGAGAGGTGTTGACTAACAAAGATTACTAAAGTAATCCCAAGCCCATGTTCGTGATATCTATTACAGATGAATGATGTTTTTAAGACATTGATGTCTGAGGGATCAGAGATCACACACATTCAGAAGTGGTTTTTGTCTTGCCCTTTACGCACTGAGATTTGACCAGATTCCTTGAATCTTTTAGGGTGAAATGCCCCAAATCCTTCCAGTTTGTCTTTGGGGAACATTGTTATCAAAGTGATGGATTATTTGCTGAAGCATCTGTTGGCAAATTGACAAGTCTTGAATGATCTTTGCTCTAGAAGGACTAGGCTGTTTTTGGAGGCTCCCTATATACTATGACACGATTGCCTCACCTGTTTAACATCTCCTGTTTCACATCCCCTTGTTATTTCAACTCATCAAATTGATATTAGTCTTAAATTGCCCCGTCTCAACTTTTTTGGAGCGTGTTGCAATCATCTGATTTGAAATTACTGTACATTTTCAAAAAAAAAAATATATATATAATAATAATAATTCACAAGGAAAAACATCATATAAGGTGTAGTTGTAGTGCGTTCAGTACAGCAAAGGGTGAATATTATTTACAAATCACTCCTTTTTGTTTTTATTAGTATTTTTCATACTGTCCCAACTTTTTCGGAATTGGGGTTGTATATGCAAAGAGTGAAAATTAAAAGGATTTATATACGAGTATCATTATAGGCTACTGTATTTAACAGACATTATAGGTCTAGATGAGAAAATGTGTTGATGTGGTATTGTTGCGAACACAGCATACGGTAACAGCATTCTGCATTAATTCACAATGCTTTTTTGTATAATATAATATAATATAATATAATACAAAATGTAATTTTTATTTATTCCCACACGACCAGGGGCGGTGGATTTTGTAACACTGTGTCTAACTGGATCAGCCCTGAGTCTGTCAATAACCCAGAATCAATAAACATGCCTACTTAGGCATTTGTGTGACATTCCATTCCATTTTACATTGTTGGAATATCAGCCAACGCGATGCAATTAGCTTTACCGTTTGCACAGAGAACCCAGTTACCTGGGAGGATAGATTCTCCGGACGTTCGCTCCTGCACTGACATGCTGCTCTCTATTCAGGAAGAATCCCACGGTCAAAGACCCCGCACCAAACAACGACAAGATGCCCACCTTCCTTTTACTGGATAAAATCCTTGTAAAGCTGCTTGCCATTTTTCAAAGCCCACAAAAGCCAAACAGCTTAGACGAGATCTCTCCAAATGATGTCGATCTTGAAGAATGGACAGACAGAAAGACAGACACAGGGATTATAGGCAGAAGTTGGAGGATGCAGGGGAATGCTGCGGATATAGATGCCCTTCTGCCAACAGAACGGCCGCCCGATCACCCTCCCCTCCGAGAGGCGCTTACACGGAAACACACACTATAATGATTCAGAAATCTGAGTGAGATCCGTGCACTATTTTCCACCCCTCTAAAAAAAATCCACCCCTCTTTAGGATTGTAGATTACCTCCATTTACCCATACACTAAATATTATTTCATTAAGATCTCCAAGGTTATGCATTTTAACAATTAGGCTAATTATTTTACTAGGGTGCCAAAAGGCAATAATAAATGTGTTGTTAAAAATGAAGCTCTTCTGGCTGTTCTTTTGGACCATGTACGTAACTTTGAAGCCTATTGGTTCAGCGAGTTGATTTTTACCTGTAAAGTGAAAAACCACACGGCACGCCCGTCTGAGACACGCGCATGCGCACTAGAGATTAAAAAGATGCGAATGCCTTGTATAAATTATATGGTTATTTAGATATGGACAGAGGTCATTTAAGAGGGTGAGATACTATGAGGTTAACTTGAACACACTCAATCTCAAATTCAGTCAAAGTTGGCCTATGATTGAAAATTAAGTTAAATTAAGATTGTTTTAATGTACACTATGTTTCTAACTATTCTAAAATACAATGTGTTTGCTTGCCTCCAACATTACATACTGGAATTAGCACACTTTTCCCCCCTAACAGTGGCTATTGAACTTTAGCTTACAGTACCCATATATGCTGTATATGCCATATATGCATTAGGCCTAAATCTATGAGTCAAGTTCAGAGCACTCACCCTGGGAATGAAAATCCTGGTTTAAACCTCCCCCTCGGACCTGGGTACTTTGCAGAAATCATGTGAAATAAACAAGAGAATTACCGTTGGCAAAAACTTAAGCCTTTATAATAATCCCTTACTGATCTGCAGAGCAAACTGGTCATTATTGTGAGATAAAAACAGTGTTTAAATTATGCAAGCAAGAAACAAATTCAACGAATTGCCAGCTTCAGCTGATCCAGGGAGAGATTTGTTTGGAAATGTATCATCTTCATGTCATTTATCTAGCTGCACTAGAGAAAGAAAGATATACAGTTGATTTATAATTGTTCATAACACCTCTGTAACAGAAATGAACATGTATAGGTATATTTGAAATGAAATTCTAAGGCTTACCAGCTCAAATACACTTTTAATCAGTGCGCTGAAGTTGGTCTCCTTCTGAAGCAGGAACCAGGTACAAGGGCAATGCTTTTGCTTTCTTCAGAGCAGCTGAATAAAAATAGGTGTGGCCTTTTTTATTATAGTGCCATGGGTGTGTAAGATTTCCTTTTGTTTTGAAGTGTCCAGTAGTGAGTTAGAAAAAAAAAGGCCACTGTTATGCACTAGTAGCTAGTGTTACGTTTCCTGGTAACAAATCCCGACTGAATTCCTTATCTGTATCTGTTGTCATCAGAGCTGCCGTAGACTGGGCATGAGATAATGTGCCCATGAGTAAGTTCAAAGGTCACTGTGAGGAATCAATAAATGACACGTCCCAGTACAACCTTCTTTAAATCACAATTGCCTTGATACCCTAAACAAATATATAAAAATTGCTGAAAAAGCCTACATTATAGCAAAAGTGTCTTTAGCAAATCAACATTTCTCTTCATTAGGGCATTAATGTCTTCATCATCTGCATATGCATCATCTAATTTGATAAGTGATAATTGCCTAGATATTCAGTTAGGACCCTAATGGATGCTTAAGTCTTAACAGAAAGACCAGACAGTGGAAAGTAGCCATAAATAATCGTCAAAATGATTCTTTATGCAGGTAACAAACTATATGTACAGCACTGAACATATCAAAAGGCAATTTTTTTTTTGTAAACAAAAAGAACAAATAAGTATTGTGAACTTGATGACACTGACAGCCCCTTTCATATACAGTAATTTCAGCTGACACCTGTAGTACACATCCAAATGCTAACTATATGTTTCATAAATAAACAAAAGAAATGCAAGCAATGTAATTTCTGGATTGAAAAGTATTTATTAATTTATTGTAGCATCAAAAATGAGTTCAAAGTATGTGAACATGTTGAAATGTAAGTATTTGTTATAAATGTTGCCTGTATTGCAAGCAGAAAATAAATGAGGAAATTACTGTATGCTTGCTTTTGAGTCGCTTGAATAATAATACATAAATATTTTGGCATACTTTTGACATTCCGTGATGAAAAAGAAATCATCAAATTAATGAATATATACTCGCCTGAATAACATAAAATAGGTGTCGATTTAAAGACTTTACAATGCATATAGGCAATATAACCAGCTCTTACCAGGTGCATTTTAATTTGCTGACAAATTAGAAGTGTTCCATTTCCAGAACTTATGAAATATGATTATTTACTGAACACATATTGTCAAACCAGGGGCGGATTATGACTAGCAAGGGCCTCGGGGCCAATTTTCTTTTCTTTTAATAATGTATTATTGCCTTTTAAAGTGGCAATAATACATTATTAAATCTTTTAACTTCATCGAACACTTTAAATATTGAAGAATTTAACAATTAGACTCCTACAGCATCTACGCATGGGTTTGGTGAAACTTGACAAAGAGTTCAGGCAGTTTTGGCTCGCGCTGCTATATCTTTTGTAACTCATCTGAATGATGGGGTTCGCTCCATTCAGATGTGATTATCCCTACATCCTATTTTCTTCAAAGACTTTACCCTTCATTGTGAGCGCTTCGATGGGCTGAAAGGTGTGGGGCTCACAAATAGTGGTCATTTGGTCATTTTATTGGAAATTCTGTTTGCAATGACCCTACATCTTGGCTACAATTATTATTCTCCCATCAGAAAAGCCCTGAGAAGGCATCATTTAAGCCAAAATCCACTAGACTACATAACATTGGCAGAATATTTAAATGAGCTACAAGTCTGTTTTTGAATGTTCATAATTTCAAACTTCAGCTGTTAAAACTTACACACAAGCCCTTCTTTCTTTCTTTCATTTATTTCTGTAAGACCTGTACATTTTTTAACTTTAAGCATTTAAAAACTATTTATAAACGGTTTTGTCAAACCAACATTATTGTTTGTCTTGACAAACTTTACATATCTATTTTAATCAGTACTTTTGAACCACACAAAGTAAAATATCAATATTTTCTTTTTCCTCAACCACCTAAGCTGTTATTTTTTTGTAATGTAGTGCAAACATGCAGTTATAGCAATGAATGGTATAATTAATGTTTTTGTACGACAGCCCTTTTATACAAAGAATAAAGCTAAACCATATAAAGCCTAATATATGAAATAATAATCAGAAAATTATATTTTTTAAACCTGTTTAAACCAATTTTTCTTTAAAATAATGAAATTGTAAGCACGTTGCTTGAATTCAATATCATTAACCATTTAAACGCCATTGTTAATTTTACTTTATCAAAATTAGCAAAGTTTTCACATAAAAAAGGTGAACGCATCAAAATATGAAGGTAGCTATTTTGGAAATTATATAACAAGGTCTTCTACTTCCAGAAGAGCACAGAACACCAGGAGACAGTAGACATCTCATACAAATAGTGATGATGATGTAGAGACTAGAAAGGCATGTATCAAATACGATATGTGTGGAGTAATAGGGTTAAAGTGTGGCTCAAAATATTTAATTAGAAACAGGAAGGTAAAAGGGTCCTATAAGAGGGCTGGGGGCCCTCATAGTCAAAAGGCACTGCTGAGGGGGCCTTGAATAAGCTGTGGGGCCCACATATTTAAACATATATAACATTTGTTTTCAAAGTTGATGGGCCGTGAGACCTGGTAGTCAAGGTTTCCTGGGTACTGGCCCGGTCCCTAATTCACCTATGTGTAAAACATACGGTTAAATCATATTTCACTCACATCTCAAATTAAATCAAGTAATGGCCCGGAGAAAAAAAGCTTTTAGAGTTTATAAGCTGTAAACATATCTTTTGTCACATTTCTCTTGTAACTTCATGAAATACAAAAAAAAATAAATAAATAATAAAACAGCAGATGCTCCCGATTGAGACAATTTGTAATGATGACAGACTGGAGAAGGCAGGATCCAATTGCAGTTTTTAACAAAAACTCAGAAAACACTAGAGACAATGCAAAACTAGAACACAAAGCACATTACACACTGAATTAACCGAACAAGAACCGAAAATGAACAGAGGAAAACACAGGGATTAAATACAAAGAGAACTAATGATGAAAGGAGGGACACCTGACACTAATGAACACAAGGACCAATGAACAAAGACCATGAAAAAGAAATACAAAACCCATAAACAAACGAAAGACACGAAATGAACAATAAACATACATAGCGACCCCTGGTGGTCGCCCGGGTAATATTACAGAGACCCCCATCTAAGGAGCAGCTCCAGACACCTCCGTGAAGTTGGTACCCCATCTAGGGGCCGTTTACACGACAACGTTTTCAACTAAACACGCAAAACTTTATGCGTTTTGGCTGTTTGTTTACACGACAACGGCGTTTTGGGGCCTGAAAACGCAAACATTTGAAAACGGGTTTCAAAATGCAAGTTTTTGAAAACGATGCCGTTTTCGTCTCCGTGTAAGGATACCAAAACGTTATGCACAGGCGTATTACGTGTTCAGTCTATAGGCACGCGCGAGAGTACTTCAAAACACAATGGCGGACTACAGGACTGTGGTTGTGTTGCTCAAGATTTTGAGTTTATTGATGCTTCTCCAGCAAAGTAAATGTAGTAATAAAGCAACCTCATCATGCGTCCAGACAAAATTGCTTAATGCTTTCGCCATCTTCATTGTTTGTATTCACCGCTCTGTGGAAGAATGCTTATGTGCACAGGCGCGTAGTGTCTCTTTACAAAGTAACATCGACAACTACTGGCCTGGCATGCATAATACAGCGTTTTTAGTCGTTTTCGTGGATCCGTGTGAACGAGATCGTTTTGACAACGTTGTCGTCTGTACACGAAACTTTTCAAAAACGCAAAGGATATTTAGTACATATAACCATATTTAGTACATTGTTGTCGTGTAAACGTACCCTTAATTAAATAGTTACAGTGTTTCTTTTGATGGCACAAACCAGCACAAATCGAGCACAAACGAACGACACCGGTTTGGAGCGATTTGGACCACAGGGGCTGGAAATTGACATCACACCCCCAAAAAAATAATGTATTATATCTCAAACACCGAACCAGCACAAGCGTAAATTTTTGAGGTACAAATAAGCACAAGCGAATGGTATAGATTTGATAATGATTTAATTATATGGGGTGCCAACTTCACAGAGGTGCTCCACCTGAATCTCCTTAACACATAAAAACAAAAAGTTTATGGGAGGAGCAGGAGGCAGAAGCCCAGGGGCCAGAGCCGCAGAGGGCGGAGCCACAGGAGGAGGAGGCTCAGGGGGCGGAGCCACAGGAGGAGGCACCAGAGATGCAGCCATAGGAGGCAAGGGTTCAGGTAGCGGAACTGCAGGAGGTGGAGAATCAGAGTATATGGCAGCTGTGGATCCAGAGGTCTCAGACAGCAAGGCACTAGGGGACTCAGAGAGCAAGGCAATGGAGGATTCAAGGGGCTGAGCCATGGAAGACTCGAGTGGCAGAGCCACTGAACAGGGGTCAGCAGACTGGGCTGCGGCCGCTGGACAGGGGTCATACTGGAAGTGGGTGGCCGCTGGGCACTGAACAGACTGGTAGCTTGTGTCTGACAGGTGCTGGCCACTGGACTGAGCAACAGACAGATAAATGGCCTCAGGGAACAGGACAGGCTCGCCGACGGCCTCCATGGCCGTGAGCGCTGGCAACAGCAGGGGAACGGCCTCCGTGGCCATGAGTGCTGGCGTGGACTGGGAAGCAGAAGCCCTTCTTCTCCTCCTCCGGACGGCCATGAGCACTGGGACCGACGAGGACCTCAGGCGCTGGCTCTGGGACCGACGAGGACCTCAGGCGCTGGCCCTGGGACCGACGAGGACCTCAGGCGCTGGCCCTGGGACCGACGAGGACCTCAGGCGCTGGCCCTGGGACCGACGAGGACCTCAAGCGCTGGCCCTGGGACCGACGAGGACCCCAGGCGCTGGCCCTGGGACCGACGAGGACCTCAGGCGCTGGCTCTGGGACCATGGTAGACGAGGGTGCTGGCTCGTTGACATGGCAGGCGTGGGTGCTGGCTCGTTGACATGGCAGGCGTGGGTGCTGGCTCGTTGACCGTGGCAGGCGTGGGTGCTGGCTCGCTGACCGTGGCAGGCATGGACAACTGGACCACCAAGATGGGGCTTGCACGCTCAAAGGGTTTTTCATCATCATGAATCGTACCTAAAAGTCGGGAGCGGAATAAGAAAAAGGAAGAGGAGGAGAAAGGCAGCCAGACCACTGGTAAGAAATTAATGTTAATAGTGTTTATTCATTGCCATGCATTCAGTTGCAACAATTAGTTAGCTAACGTTTTGCATTTGTGTCCTGCTTTTTTTTATTTTATTTATTTTGTATTTATTTATTTTTTTTAATATATAAACATTTTAAGTTAATATATTAAAAAACCTGTTTAAAATATGCTTTATGATTTTAAAATTATGTCACCAATCAGTAACTGTTGTACAGCAACTGTTATAACAGAAAAAATACTAAGAAATTTTGTTCAGGCTACTACCTTAATAGAAAACATACTGTATATCCTGTATATAATCTGTCATTGACGTTTGAAATAAGTTTGTTTTGAAATATCACAAAGTGTCAGAGACCATTTTTTTTTATTGCTCCCCCTTTTGGAATTATAGTGTAATAACCAGCATGACAGCGTTTAAAAGCAGGAGAGGAAGTGGCTGCAACTCACCACCAGGAGGCGCCACATTCCCAAGTTCCAATTGATTGAGCCCATTGTGGCTAGACTTGTGTGCGGTTACCTGTGTTTTTACTGTTTTATTTTTTTATTTTTTAAAAAAAGAAAGAATTAATAGTATGCAGCGGGTGAGTATGCAGTGCTAAATTTGTCAGTGTGTGCTTTCTAGGGGTATCTGTTAAGATTATTTTATTTATACATTTGTAAGAAACACTTTAATTTACAGTATGTGTACTTACCAGATAAATGTGTGCTAGTTAAAAACAAATAGGGTGTAATAACAGGTACCTACTTTACATATTGGAAGTGTACGTACACAGTAACTATTATAGTACTTTCCTGGTACATAAATAGCACATAAGCTAATAGCACAAATAAATATTGTGTATCAACAACTACAGTGCCTATAAAAAGTATTCACCCCCTTGAATGTTTTTTTAATATATATCTATATTTTTTAATTAGTTGAATTCATTTGGCTTTTTGACACTGATAAACAGAAAAGACTCTTTCATATCAAAGTCAAAACACATTTCTACCAATTAGTCTAAATTTATAACAAATATTAAACACAAAATATTTGGTTCTTTTGCAGACTGCATCAGGTTTTCCTCAAGCCCAGGATTTCCCTGTATTTTGCAGCTTTCATTTTACCCTCTATGCCTCTACCTTTACAAGCCTTCCAGGGCCTGATGCAGAGAAGCATCCCCACAGCATGATGCTACCACCACCATGCTTCACAGTGGGGATGGTGTATTTTTGATTATGTGCAGCGTTTGGTTCGTGCCAAACATAGTGTTTGGTTTGACGGCCAAAAAGCTCCATCTTGGTCTCATCAGACCATAGAATCTTATTCCAGCTGACTTCAGAGTCTCCCACATGCCTTCTGGAAAACTCTAGCTAAGATTTCATTTGTTTTGTTTTTCAATAGTGGCTTTCTCTTTGCCACTGTCCCATAAAGCTGTGTTTGATAAAGAACCCAGGCAACGGTAATTGTGTGCACAGTCTTTTCCATCTCAGCCACTGAAGCTTGTAAGTCCTTCAGAGGAGCCATAGGTCTCTTGGTGGTCTCCCTCACTAGTCCCCTTCTTACCTGGTCACTCAGTTTTTGAGGATGGCCTGCTCTAGACAGATTTACTGCTGTGCCAAACTTTTTCCTTTTCTTAATTATTGACTTCACAGTACTCTGAGGGATATTCAGGGACTTGGACATTTTGTTGTATCCATCCCCTGATTTATGTTTGCGGATTTGCTTGTAGTGTTATTTTGCCTTCATTGTGTTTTTCCCAAGATACGGGTTTCCCAGAGACGGGTGTATTTATACTAAAATCACTTGAAACACCTTGCACAGGTGATCTCCATTTAATTAACTGTGCGAATTTTAAAACCAGTTGGTTGCACAGTGATGATTTAGGTGAGTTGCATTGAAGGGGGTGAATACTTATGCAATCATTTATTTTGTGTTTAATACATTTAGACTAATTGATAGAAATGTGTTTTGACTTTGATATGAAAGAGTCTTTTTCTGATGATCAGTGTCAAAAAAGCCAGATTAAGTTCACTATGATTAATTATAAAATATATACTGTGTACTGTAATATATATAAATGTCCAAGGTGGTGAATACTTTTTATAGGCACTGTACTTACTCTACATAATGGAAGTGTAAGTACACTGTAACTGTTATGAAACATTATAGTACTTATCTGGTACATAAACGGAGCATATGTAGTACTTACAAATAAATATACTGTAACAATAGGTATTAATTCTACATTTTGGAGGTATACGTACAAAGCAATTATTATAAAATATTTGAAGACTCAATACTTAAATAGAAGTATACTAAGCAGTCAGAAGTTATATCAGGGTACATACATGAATGTGGGATGTGATCCTGCATAGTACCTTCAGCAATAAATAATTAGGTAGCAACTAAACTACTTTATAGATGCAATATTTAATAAATACTGTATGCACGTGTGTTATATAATCTGGAAACTACAGATTATGTACTGATTAGGTAAGTAAAAACTATCAAAATACACATAAGAAGTTGGCATGTAATCAGCAATTACTTGGTTAAGGATGGTAGTCACAGTATAAACCACAGTATCTAAGATTTATGATAGTAATTGCTTAGTCTAATGGCACTTTTCCACTGCACATTACGGTTCAACTCGACTCTGCTCGCTTTACTTTTCTGAGCTTGCTTTTCCACTGCAGTTTAGTGCCGCCTCAACGTGGGTGGGATTATAGGCTGATCGTCATAGTTGCACCGCCTCTACTGCCGTGACAACATCTTAAACGCGACATAAACATTACTGACCATAAACAATAATACGACTGCTAGCTGTTAGCTACTAGCTCATTTTGCTGCATAAAGCAGTTGTTGCATGGTGATTTTACACAAGTGTAACAGTTAAATTGGCCTGGTTGTTTTAGAAGCAAGCTTTCCAGTAGCTGGTCAACTAAATAAAGTGAAGCTTTCAAGCAGAATATAGAGTTAACGTAACAAAACGTACCATCCTCCATCGTGGACTCCAACAACACAGAGTCCAGGGCACTTTCCCTCCCATTGCTCGCCAGTCTATTGCCATAGATAGCGTCCATTTGGTCGAACCACTTCCACTTTCTTCTGTTTGAACCACTCCGTCTGTTGTGTTTTTTTTTTTTTACTTTTCCCTACACTGTTGGTAGGTCCAGTGGTAGCCGTGTGCGGCCAACAGCTGAGACACTTCCTGAAAGACTTTTTCATTTCGTGTCGTTTCATTCATCGCTAATGAGAGGAACGTCTGCACTTCGTTTATTGACCACGGCGTGGTTTTGTGCACAGCCATTTCTTTTTACAATTCGAAAGTCACGTGAACAAATGATATTGCTGTCGCTGTTGCTAACTTTAAAACTAGCGGGTTGCTGTCCCGTGTCGCAAATCCAGTGACGCTGGTTGTGATGATTCTCTCTGACCAATCAGTGATCTGCAGGGTTTTGACATCACATTTAGTATCGGCTCGGCTCGCTTGGAACCTCGACCGAGGTGGTACTAAAAAAAGTATCAGGTACCAGGTACTATTCACAGTGGAAAACCCCCAAAAAGTGAGCAGAGTCGAGTCGAGTTGAGCTGTACCGTGCAGTGGAAAAGCCCCATAAGACTGTTGTGCACTCTGAATGATGAATGCATGGCTGCAAGTACTCATTAAGTACCTTAGTCCAATCTTTGGTACCTTTTCCAGGAAAGTGCAAGTATAACTTACGTTATAATTATTTCTAGGTACATATAATAGTACATCCTTGGTAACACCAGAGAAATTGGACTGTAAAATAAAGGGCACTGTTGTACAATGTAATTTCATAGGAATTACCTATTCTCTTTTTCTTTTGATGTGCAGTACATAGACAGCACTTCCAGGTATGTTCACTCGCAGGTCCTTGGAAATACTATGGAAACAGGAGTGTAAAATAAAGTGCACTATTGTGCATTGCTATTTAGCATTAACAGATCTTGTGTTTGCAAAACAGACATTGCTACTACTTAGCTTCTATCTAGTATCTAAGTATTTCACAAGTGCATTTGCATGTCAAAATAACAAGTGGCAAGTTTGTAGCTAGTTTATATTTTTTTGTAAGGGTTGGTGAGTACAATTTTTTTTTTTTTATAATTTTTTATAATTGTTACTTCCAATATGTAGAATAAGCACCTGTAATCTATTTGTAACTACTACATACAGTATATTCCATTTATGCACCAGGAATGTACTATAATGTTTCATAATAGTTACTGTGTATGTACACTTCACATATGTAAAATAAGTACCTGTTTATACACCCTATTTATTTGTAACTACTACACATATACATTACCTGTTAAGTACACATACTGTATAATAAAGTGCCACCAAGATGGCTTATAACTGGGTTTTTGGCATTATATTAATTTATAATTAAATCAGTCAAATTTTGTATTGTACTGACAGTTTACCTAACATGGTACAAAGTATTGTTGTTTGCAATAATGTCATATTCTGTAACATGCAGCGCATATATTCTGTAACACAGGCAAATCATATTGATGTTTGTCATGCACTTGTCATGGTCTGTTCACAACACAGTGAATACATTTGTCATGTCATGCACTTGTTTTAATGTAGAACATGTGGAGCATATGTGGCCAAAATTGCAGAAACATTTAGCTCTGATAGCACCCCTTTAGCCACTCCTCACACTACTCTGTAGAAATTGACATTTGTGTTGATGTACTCAACAAGGAGTCATGGTTTACAATCATGGAATTGACAGGTAAATGTGTTGCCGGAACAGTTTCTTGATTGTAAATAGCAGTACCATGGCCAATAAGCTGCAACCATTTTTTTCTTACTTTAACATTCACTGAGAGTTGTGGATTAGTCACTGTTATTGTAAAAAAAAAAAAAAAAATCCCTAATTTTTTATCATATTTGTTAAGTCTGATTGAAATATGAGCTCTCTGGCAATGAAAATCTATTGCTTGTAGCTACAGGTCATTTAACAAAAAAACAAAAAACAAAAAAAATGGTTAAATGAGCAACCTTAACCTCAGAAGACAGATGAATTCTGCCACTGTGTTGTTTAGCCAACACAAGGGTTGAGTTTCCTGTCAACAGATCTTTTCATAAATGTTTGTGTTGTGTTACCTTTATGATAAAGTGAGTGTTCGTGACATCTGCTGGAAATGGAAAACACCCTGATTGTCTTAACTCATAATGTCACAAACAAGCAATACTTAAAAACTTTATGTAAATTAACATTATGGACATGAGAAAATAGGTATTCTAAATAAACGGTATGGTTTACATGAGATAAGACCACTGACTTTGGTATTGAGACAAATCACTACTTACATACAGTAACTAATAAAAGGGACAAACTGGTGAGACAAACTGGTGAACTCATTATGATCTAAGTACTAGCATTGACACCAAAGTTTTAATGGTTAGCACAGTGCCAGACAGTAGTTAAACTAGCCCAAAGGAACTTGGAAACCCTCCTCTACCCCCATTTCCTTTACATTCACTGTTTCCACAGTCCGTTTTCATTTAGGAAATGCTTATACACCTCTAAGACCTGTCAGTTCAGTAGAACAGACCAAAGAGACTCACTCTCTAGAACAGTGGTTCTCAACCTTTTTTTGATGAATGCCCCTCTACATTTCCTTACACCAGTCACCCTCCAATTATGTGAAAAAATTTGAAAGCGGAGACTTTGTTGTACCAAAAAACAAAAAAATTGTTATTTGCTTAATTTGCTCAATGCAACTTCAATGCATTGCATAATTGTAAAGTTTTGTTAATAAATTCAGCTGGTTTACGCGTCATGAATGTGAGACCAAACCTTGTGTTTCTTGAATTCAGGCAGATGGAGGGCTATATCTGGGGCCTATAAAATGAAAATGCGAAGACAGAAACTAATAATAAAAGTGATATTGTTTTTTGTTATCATTTGCCTTTTTGAAATTTTTTAATTTATTCATTAATTATTTATTTTTATAGTTTTAACAGTGGTATTTGTAACAAGACCATAGTAAACACATGGAAGCATGGATCTTCTTCACTACCATGGTTAGATGTTACGTGATTTCTGTAAAACAATTATGGCATTTTTGTAATTATAAACAGTAGACCTGCTCTAAAAACAAATAAAACAATAAATACAAAATATAAATATTTATAAGTTGTAACAAAAATTAATTATATTCCCTCACTCCCCTAATGTAGACTATGACAAATTTAATAAAGCTGAAGTAGTGATATGATAATATTTTTTATCAATCTGTTTCTGCCTAAAGTACAGTTAGTGTTACTATAGTAAATTCAAGGGTGGTGATGTAGAATTCTGTGCCGAATTCAAATGGTTTCCCCTTCTCGCGCCTTGCTTCTCACTGATTCTCGCAATGCTGCGAGTTTAAGGTACTCAAGCTTTAAGAGCTTTGCACTCACGCTGCTCTGTCCATTGAGCCGTATCCATCTACAGAGCCATACAGGTGCATTAGCCAAGGTTGTGCCTCCGCCTGTGTATTTGACGCTGCAAAACCAGATACTTCAGATGCGTTGCTAGACTTCAAAATCAGATGAACCGCAGTACAAATGCGTACCAAGCCATATAGTTGAGAACCAACTGATAAACTCCAAGTATAGATAAATGTTTTAATGCAAAGATGAACTTGATGATAGATTTGATTATTATATCTGATAACCCCCCCCATTTGTAACTTAATGCCCCCGCCCCTCTACTAATTTTGAGCAGCCCCTAGGGGGGGTGGTACCGCCCCTATTGAGAACCCCTGCTCTAGAACCTCAACAGCTAAGAACTCTCAGCCAAAGGTATTAAAATGGACAGCAGTCTCAACAGGGAACCAGAGCTTCAGTCTTCAACTCCACCATTGGAAGACAACAAGGAAATAAAAGAAAGCAACCAAAATGGTGAAGCTGCATTCTCCTCTGCTCTCGAAACAGCTGAAGATGGAGATTCCTTACAATTACTGTCAATTACTGCTAAGTTACTCAGAATGCTGGAGGCAGCAACCAGCCAGCGACCTGCGCTCGCACAAATGCAGAACAGTGACAAAGGATCCTAAACATGTTGTTTAGCACTGTGTAAGAAAAGACAACATTTACTGGTCGAACCACTTTTTTGCACTTGAACAGGGCACTTAACCACTGGTTGCACAAGGTGGATTGTCCCTTTAAAAAGACAGCTGTTACATGACTGTTTCATACCTGGTAGGATAGTGGTTTAGCATCTGGGCTGGTAATCCAAGTGTGCTGAGTTCAAACCCTTGAAAGGCTGACCCATGAAACTGAGAGTTGTTTAGTTCTCTTACCAACCTTTTGTACTTGAACAAGACTCTTATCCCCAGATTTTTTTCAGGGGAACTGTTCCTTTATTTAGGTTGTGAACTGTCAATCAGTAACCCAGATCTGCTGGGCTCAAACCTTGGATAGGGTGGCCTATTACTCTGAGAATTGTTGAGATCCCTTAACAAGATGCCCTTGAACAAAATCATTGACCCCAGGTTGCTTTAAGGGGACTGTCCCTTTAGTACGTCATTTTGGATCAAACATGTCTGCTAAATGATGTGTAACTGAATGACCAGTTCTATGCTATCACTAGCAACCCTGAAAGGAAGCATGGTCTGTTCACAACACAGTGAGTACATTTACAGAAGCTTAGTGGCAATGGGCCAGACTTAATAAGCGACTCCCCTTGTGAGAACTTTTGTGACCTCATAGACTTTAATCATTGTCAAATCACGTGACCTGACAGAGTGTCCTGATTGTCCTGACCATATTGTAAAGGTTTCGGTCCCATAGTGTAGGATTTCATCTGAAAGTGGATCCATATGCTTTTCTAGCCTGATCACTTCACATAATAACACAACAATTATTGTTGTTGTTCAGCCCTTAAATGCTCATGTGGGTTTTATTCTACGCATAGTGGATCAGTGGATCAGACACCATGAGGAAAGTCTATAGCCTGGTCAGTCTCACTAAAAACAGGGAACCAAAAGATGCTGTGTTATCTCTTAACATCAAGGTATTTTAAAACTTTTTAGACAGAAGTTGCAATTTAACTATGATAACTTTTGAAAAATCACATTATCAGATGAGGTAAATCAGAGATGTTGAAACATCTTTTTTGTAGTTACTTGTTTGTGATTTGTAGAAGTTAGTGATTTTAGTAAGTTATTTATTTATTTATTTTTTGTGATTTTGCATTGAGTGGTCACCCTGGAACAGGTGTTCAAATTACCTCCATTGATGTCTTGAATCTAACAATAAGTTTACAATTTTTAAACCTATAGTACATGATGGTAAGATTTCTATTACCTTCCCTCAAGTTCATTCTTATTCATTCACTTGTTTTAGTAGTTGAGCTATGTCAGGACTTTTTGTTTCTATATGACATAATGCTTTATGTCATATAGAAATTATGTAGTAATTATGGGACTACTTGAAAAATAACTTAAATGAATAAATACGATGCCGTAATAAATTAATTTTTATTTGTTTGTTAGGTGTGTGTATGTATGTACTGTATGTGGTTATATGAATGCACTGTATAACTCTCTCTGTATGGTCTCTAGGATCTCTTGCATGTAAAAGTGAAAAATTAAGCCATCAATGTTTTTTATGCAAACAATGTTTCTCAAAGCATTTGATTTTTTGCTACCATTAGATATGAGCCTAATTGAGTGTAAGGATTAGCGTGGCGACCGCCAGGGGTGGCTATGTTTGTTTATTGTTCACTTTGTGTCTTTCGTTTGATTATGGGTTTTGTAGTTCTTTTCCTTGTCTTTGTTCATGGATTCTTGTGTTCATTAATCCCAGGTGTTCCTTGTTTGCTCATTAGTCTCTGTGTATTTAATCCCTGTGTTTTCTTTGTTCATTGTCTGTTCTAATCTATTCATGTTTGTAAAGATTTGGTCTGTGCTTATGGTTTTGGTTTCTTGTGTTTTGTCACACATCTTTGTTTCTGCAAACATTACAGAAGAACTGACCAAAAAATTGATCTAGCAGTTTATTTGGAGGAACTATGCCGGGCAGGACTCTCAGTGTTGGATTTTTCGGTACGCTTTTTTGATTTAGCGAGCCAGACTAACTGGGATAACTTCCACCTCAGATCCACTTACTGGATAGGCCTGAACTATTCTGGTAATGTGGCTCTACCAGAGATGGATGAACTCGCATGGAGGGAATATGTCAACACTACTCTGAAGAGTAAGGGTCTTCCATGTGATGATGAGGGTAACATTCCCTCGTCGCTGTCAGCGGCCACTCCTGCCATGCTCCGTGAGCCAGCACCCACGCATGCCACTGTCAATGAGCCAGCGGCCACACTTGCCATGGTCAATGAGCCAGCGCTCCCGGCCACAGAGGTCGCTCCCCAGTCGCTGCCAGCATTCCCTGAGGCCATTGAAGAGCCTGACCAGTTCCCTGAGGCTGTCGACGAGCCTGTCCAGTGAGCCGCCTGTTCAGCAGCCACCCACTTCCATGATGACCCCTGTCTAGCGGCTCCGTCCCTCCAAGTCTTCCATGGCTCCGGGTCTTCCATGGCTCTGCCCCTTGAATCCTCAGCTTCCCTGTTCTCTGAGTCCCCAGCAGCTGACCTCTGAGTCCTTGCCCCCTGTGCTTCCACCTCCTGCGGCTCTGCCCCTTGAGGTGTGTGTGGGTTTTTTTTTTTTTTTTGTGTTAAGAAGCTTCAGGAGCCGCTCCATAGATGGTCGTTTGATTATGGGTTTTATAGTTCTTTTCCATGTCTTTGTTCATTGGTTCTTGTGTTCATTAGTCCCAGGTGTTCCTTGTTTGCTCGTTAGTCTGTGTATTTAATACCTGTATTTTCCTCTGTTCATTGTCAGTTCTTAACTATTCATGGCTGTAATGATTTGTTCTGTTCTCATGTTTTTGGTTTCTTGTTTAGTTTTGAGTTTAAAAGCCTGCAATTAGATCCAGTTCCTTTCATCTTTTGTTTCTGCAAACATTACATTGAGGAATTATAAAGTGTTATTATAATAACTTTGAAACACTCCTTCAGATTTAGCTTCCCTTCTAGAAATTGTTACATTTGCAAACATCAACTACTCTTACCTACTGTAGATGAAAAGTCAAACAATTTAAATGTGAAATCAATTAACACATTATCTGGAAAAAATCTGGAAAATTGCATTTGTGGAAGTTTTGTAGAATATAATTTTCTTCCTAGCAAATCCAGTATCCTGGGCAGACGCGAGAATTCGACAGTCGATTTACCAAGACGGGTCGCCGCTCTCTGTCCCACTCCATTTCTCATTCTTCTGACAGCAACAGCTCAGGTAGATACCAGACAAATTCAAAGTTTCCTAAAGTGGAGAATTTGTTATTGACTTTATTTTTATTATTGATTCTAACATAAGACAAGAATAGATTTAACAAACAGAATTATACATACAGAATCAACTTATAACCCTTTATTGCTCAGCTGTCAGTTTAGTAAGTTCTAATGGTTCCACAACATTTTCTAATATACTCCTCAGTAGACAAAGATGTGGAACTATAAAGATCAAGATAGAATTCTTTAAAAGCATTATTAATATCAATGGCTGAGGTAAATATTTCAGCACTGGCAGATTTCACTGCGGGAATGGTAGAAAAAGACGCTCTCTGTTTTATATATCTAGCCAGAAGTTTTCCTGCCTTGTCCCCCGACTCAAAGTATGACTGTCTTGCGCTGAATAGCCAAAACTCCACCTTCCGTGACAATAGTACTATATCTGTATTTCAATCCGGTAAATTCTCTGATGCCATCAGATGACATTCGGCACTTCAGCTCTGCCTCTGCACTTTTAATATTTCCTTCCATCTCCATGAGTTCTTGTGCTTTGGATTTTTTGGTGAATGAGGCATACTGTATGATCTGGCCCCTAAGAACCGCCTTAAGTGCCTCCTAAGCCATGCCCACAGATAATACTGAGGACCAATTGAGCAATCAACAACAGATGAAATGAGGGACTTGGGCGTAAAAAAAAAAATCTATTCTATAATATATCTTATGGACTGATGAAAAAAAAATTATAGTCCCTATCAGATGGGTTCAAAAGTCTCCAAATATCTGTAAGACCAAGATTTTTACACATCCTGTAAAGTGTCAGTGTTGCTCTTGGGGGCATCCACACTTTTGCTTCACTATGATCAAGGACTGAGTCCATCAAAAGATTAAAGTCTCCTCCCAATATTATATCATGAGGGGTGCCAGTGGCTTGCAACATTCTTTCAAGATCTATAAAAATGCCCTGATCATCAACGTTAGGTGCGTAAATATTAGCCAAAATTAGACTTTGCCACTGAATTTCTGTTAAAACTATAATGACTCTTCCTAATTTATCTTTAATCTGTTTGAGACATTTGAATTGTAGATGCTAACTTGTCAGTGTAATGACTCCCCTGCTCTTACTTGAGCCAGCACTAAAGAAATCATGCCCACCCCATATTTTCCCAAATTTTTCAGCTTCCTGCGGGGAAAGATGAGTTTCTTGAAGAAACACTATATCATATTTCTTACACTTATGAAGAGAAATAACCTTCCTTGTTTTTATGGGGTGCCCCAACCCATTCACATTCCACGTGGAGAGAGACAATTCACTCATATTAACATTTGACATTTTGACATATGAAAAAAAATAAATTGTTTGTCAAAAACAAAATTATAAAGACCACATTCCAACATTAGTGCAACAATCAAACCCCAAACTTCCCCACGAACCAAACAAACAGAAAAAAGAAAAATGTGCGCATTAACCCGCATTAGCGCCAACTTGCGTCCACACCTCTAAACTCAAACAGTCCATGTAAACCTACGAGAGCCCTTGCGACAACTTTGCTGTCGGATTGCTCAAGTCCGGTGTTTCTATGCAAATTTTGTGAGACAGAATTACACAACAAAAGATAATCTATAAAACAAACTCCAGCCAATAGGAGGAATAAACACAAAGAACGTGTAGATTCATCCACATAACTGTCCCAAAGGTGTGTTCCTCCACAAAACAAACTCCAGCTGCTAGGCAGAACCAGCAAAAAAAAAAAAAAAAAAAAAAGGCACTCAGTTTCCTCAGACAATCAAGTGAATGTTCAGTGAGTCGGTCCTCTTGGCTGCAACGTGAGTACCACAAAATAACTTACTCCATTGACTTTATGAAGGACATCGCTTGCTGGGGACATGTGAATGCTTTACAGCCATCCTTTGCATCTGTTCTAAATTTGGCCAGGAACATCAGTGCAAAAACGACCTTCCGTTGATGTAAGAGTTTCTTGCATTCCTTGAATCGATCACATTCTCGCTTGTTGAATTCACAAAGTCTGGGAATAAGAAAATGTTGTGGTTCTTCCAAGAAAGACTTTCTTTACTCCTTGCCTCGCGTAACACAAGATGTTTATTGGATGAACTCAGAAATTTGGCCAGAATTGAACGGGCCTGTCTCCCTCAGTGGATCGCCGAGCCGGAACCCTGTGAGCTCGCTCGATTTCCAGCTTATGGCCTGTTATGTTGAGCAGACTCTGAAAGAGCCCATCCAGGAATTTCACCATATCCTGAGCCTTTTCGGCCTCAGAAATTCCAACAATACGGACGTTATTCTGTCAGCTATGGTTCTCCAAGTCCTCCAACTTCTCCAAGACTCACTCCAAATCCACCTTGGTTGCTAGCGGATTAGCAGATAATTCCCTCTCTGATTACTCCAGATAATAGATCCATTTCTCGAAATCCCCCACTCTTGTAACCACCTCAGTGAATTTAGTCTCCATGGCAGTGATCGATCGATCGTATTACAGCAAGATCCTCCAAGTCAGCAATGACCTTCGTCAGCATTGCCGACATATTCAACATTTTCGCCAAATTTCCCTCATTTCTCAGACCAAATTGACACCCTGGTCCCGGCCACCGGGAGGGTGTCAGCATGAGCACGTAAATGTCTTTTAATGTCTCCAGAGCCTGAGGATTTTTAATTCTTTGACATATTGTCCTCCTAGAACAGTTATGGAACAGTGTATTGAATTTTTATGACATTAATAGTGTTAAAACAAAAAAAAATCTTTGATTCCAGTTCCCCTTTCTTATATTCTCAGGGGATTCAGATGCAGAAACTGGGGATGATGAGGTCTCTCCCAGATACAGGGAGCAGATTAACTCTAAAGGAAACAGAGATTTCTGCATCAAAAACATCAAGCTAGCCGATTTTGGCCATCGAGAGATAGAGCTTGCAGAGGAAGGTATACTCTTTGTCTTAATACATGTAAGAAAATATGTATTGTGCATGTCCAGCTATATTATTGACTACATAAAGAAATGTAATGGATGTTCCTTTACCTTTTTTTTGTTGTAGAAATGACTGCATTGATGGCCTTAAGAAAAGCAGCCCAGGGAGAAAAGCCACTTGCAGGGGCTAAAATAGTTTGCTGTACCCACGTCACTGCCCAGACAGCTGTAAGTGTCATTTATAATCCCTCCACTGCATTGTGAATGTATGTCACACTGACAGAGAAAACAAAGCATACATTTTACAGAAACTAAACCGCTTATACTCCCATGTGCTTTTCAAAGACCTTCACACAACATGGACACATATGCAGCAGCCTACTTCCTAACACTTTTTTCCTTCAAGGTGCTTTTCAAGACCCTGACAGTATTAGGGGCTCAGTGCAGGTGGGCAGCCTGCAATATTTACTCCACCCAGAATGAAGTGGCAGCTGCTTTGGCAGAGCAAGGTAAAAGAGAAGCGCTTTCTCTCTCTGTCTAATGACTCTTAGACATCCTTCTTGTTTTTTTGTACTATAAAACTTTATTGTGTACTTCTGAGTGTGGTGTGGTCTAGTGATTAAAGATATGTCTTAATAACCAAAAGGTTAGAGGTTTGAACCCTTCAGAGGTCATCTGTATCACCATTGTGTCTTGGAGCAGTGTTTTCCAACCCTGTTCCTGGAGAACCCTTATCTGACACACCCAGTTCAGGTCATGGGGCTCTGCTAATAGGTTAATGAGTTGAATACGGTAAGTTAGATAAGAAAGATATCCAAAATGTGCAGTGCTTGGGTACTCCAAAAACTGGGTTGGGAAACATGCCCTAGAGCAAGGCACTTAACCTCTGGTCATTCCAGTGGAAATGCTCTTGTATTAGTACACTTGCTTTGGATGAAATGATGCTCCCATAGCTAAGCTGCATTGCACTAGCAATCATGGGTTTGATTTTCAGGGAATAGACAAAATGTGTACCTTGAATGCATTGTATGTCACCTATGATAAAAGCGACTACCAAAAAACAACTACTTGGTTATTTTGGTTTCACTGTTTTTGACAACAATTTTCTTGTTTTCTGTTCTCCATGGCAGATTTCCCAGTGTTTGCATGGCAAGGGGAATCTGAAGATGACTTCTGGTGGTGTATTGATCGCTGTGTAAATCTTGAGGGCTGGGAGCCAAACATGGTCTGAGTCCATTCAGTGATATAGGACTTTTTTTCCTCTTAAGGATCAAAATAGTGTCTTGTCAGATCTAATCTTGTCTGTTTGCACCTGTGAACAGCAGTTTGTTTAATAGCCTTTCCTTTTTAGATCCTTGATGATGGTGGAGATATGACACATTGGATATACAAGAAATACCCTCACCTCTTCAAGAAAGTCAAGGGTGTTGTTGAAGAGAGTATTACTGGCATTCACAGGTTTTATTTGATTATAATTTTTTAATGGTCATCATTCATCAAATTTTAATAGAAAGAGAGAAGATCCTTTCTTCATACAAAGTAATAGACATTCCTAAACCTTTATTTGTTAAAGAGGTGATTGCACTGATCTGACGCCAGGGTGTTCGAATGATGAGCTTCTCTTAAAACAACTTTAATCTTGTATTGCATCACATTTATCTCTATTCAGGCTTCATCACCTGTCTAAAGTGGGAAAACTCTGTGTGCCAGCCATAAATGTCAATGACTCTGTTACAAAACAGAAGTTTGACAACCTCTACTGCTGCAGGGAGTCCATTCTGGATAGGTAATATAGGCCGGACACATATTCAGATTTCCTTATCACTAGGGCAATGATACAAGTATATATCTAAATGTATTACAGTATATTTAAGTAGATCCTTACAAAATATACTTTCTGTCTCACTCTTATTCTCTTAGTCTTAAAAAGACCACTGACATAATGTTTGGGGGAAAACAGGTTGCTGTATGTGGATACGGAGAGGTGAGGTAACCATTACATCACATGATTCAAATAAATTAGGCTCTTTATTGTCAATTTTTTCAAATAATTTCTGTCACCATCTTTAGCCTAATGGCCTTTGTTTGTTTGTGTGCATGCGTGCATGTAAATATTGGTGCCCACAGGTTGGAAAAGGTTGCTGTGCAGCTTTGAAAGCACTGGGTTCTGTTGTGTATGTAACAGAGATTGATCCTATCTGTGCTCTTCAGGCATGGTAAGACATTGGTTATCTGAATATAACTTGAAAGTTATATCTTCAGTTTAAGTGCTATTTGAAAGTTAGAATGACATCACCACATTAACATGTTTGCTACATAATAGTATGCATCATCCTTGACACTGTCCAATCAAATCTAACCTAGCATGGAAGGCTTTCGATTGACCAGACTAGGGGATGTCATAAAACAAGTGGACATTGTTATCACCTGCACAGGCAAGTTCCACAATTCTTGACTATTAACTTATTAACCTTTTATTTGCTATGGCAACTCACCCTTTGTCTATACAGGTAACAAAAATGTTATTGTGAGGGAACACATGGATCAAATGAAGAATGGGTGCCTTGTCTGCAACATGGGACGATCCAATACAGAAATCGATGTGGTAAGTGGTTGCAGGACATGGTAAAACATATCATTTGGATAAACAAATAGCTGCTTGTAGATACTTGTAATTTGTGTTTGTATATGTATTTTTTCAGGTAAGCCTGAGAACGCCAGAATTGGCATGGCAGCATGTGAGACCACAAGTGGATCACATTATATGGCCTGATGGCAAGAGAATAGTGCTCATAGCAGAGGTGAAAGAATTCTACAAAAAATACATACCAAAAAGACATACACTAGAGTGCACATAGCCTGATTTACACAAGCAGGACATGTTCCTGGGACAACATACCTATTAGCCAATGACAGCACTAACCCTAACACTACCTAAATCACAGGGTAATGATTGGTCAATGATTGTTCTAGAAACAAAGAATGTAGATCCAAGAACATTTCCTACCTCATGTAATTCATGTTAAGCTATCATGTACATCTATTCTTTAAAATCCACATGGCATATTGGTAACTTATATTAATGACAAAGTTACTGTTTTACGAACATTTTGTTCCAGGGTCGTGTTCTTAATCTGAGCTGTTCCACTGTACCCATATACGTGCTTTCCATCACAGCCACCACACAGGTATGTAAGGGAGAGGTCAGCTAATACATGAATTTAAATGAGGTTAATAGCCTAAATGCTTAAGTTTTTCTATTCTCACACAGCCTACACATTAAAAGACTAGCTGGGCAAAACAATAAAAAGTTTAAAGGAGCATTTAGTTTAGCACAAGGGAATGTAATTAATCTGGGATGCATAATAGTTTTGTGCCATTGTTGGGTTTTAAAACATTTTGTGGATACAGAATCCTTTATGGATATGTTCAATGTTTATGTCTGTTTAGCAAACTTAGTACTTTTTTTGTTTTTTTTATGAACTTTTTAGGCTTTGGCATTGATTGAGCTCTTCAATGCTCCTGAGGGCCGTTACAAACAAGATGTCTACCTCCTTCCCAAGAAACTAGGTAAGAATCACTATGGAGAGTCATGGAAACCCTTACAAGGAGGCCAAACTGTTAGATGAATTAAATATCAGCCCTCCATATTTCTTTAATATTACATTTTAGTAACTCCGATTTGAATGAAGATTACAGTAAACCTTTTTTCAAAGCATCAAAATATGATTCAATATTTTGTATGTCAGATGAGTATGTTGCATACCTGCACCTTCAGACCTTTGATGCACACCTGACTGAGCTCACTAATGATCAAGCAAAATACCTGGGTTTGAGCAAATACGGCCCCTTCAAGCCGAGTTACTACAGGTGAAAAATGTGGTAACAAATTTAAAACATATTGCTCTCCAATATTACATTTTCACAATACATGAGAATTATTTAATGTATACTTTGTTGTTCTTTTTTTAGGTATTAAAATAGGTAGAGATCATAAAGAAACCACA